>NC_134874.1:59549485-60230318 GCF_049852395.1 Peromyscus maniculatus bairdii | reverse complement strand
CCTGTATTTGATCATGCAGAAGGGAAATAGAGAAAAGTGAGGTGTAGAACTGTGTTTCTGTATTACCAATACGGCATTCATGGAGACAGGATGTCACTGTCCAGTTGAATACAGCTAAATCATAAAGCAAGGGGTTCAGAGAGAGACTATGTTCACAATAAAATGGAGAAAAACTGAGGAAGGTAACCAGTGCTGACTGTCGCCTCAATGAGCACAGGCAGTGACATGCATGAGAATTCATATACAAGCTCACAACAGAAGCTAAGAAATTAGAATATAAAAATAATTTAAAATTTCAAAGAGACATCACAATCAGTTCTCATAAATCTTTGCAGATATTTGTCTACATATTAAATATTGAAATTCAGCCAGACCTGATTGAAGTTGCTTGGCCATTTGATCATAACTTCATTGATGAAAAAGCCTTGATCTTGTGGACTCCTGGAGACAAACTCTCCTACTTTAACTAGAAATGAATAATTATTTGTATGTCCCATAAAATTTTGTACATCATACTTTTCCACATGATTCTTGTTCTCATCAAAGCATATCTGGTCTCCAGCAGCATTTGTAAATTGAATTTTTCTCAGAAAAGGATGAAGCTGGAGAGAGACATCAATTGGATATGAGTAGTGCATGCAAAACTCTCACTTGTGGTCCCTAAGAGGAATCCTCTTTCTCTCTCCCTACTCTGGCTTTCTTTTTGAAGAGGCTTCATGTGAGCAATTGTCTCCCCCACTTGTTCCAGTGAGATGAACTTTTCTCCCTATGAAATTAATGTAGAAGTAGCTGAACACAAAGAAAAATGTTGTCTAAGGGGTGGAACATAGTGCAGTGTGGACCATGTTTTAGTGGGAACAAGGCCCTGTGTCTCTCCCGAGCAAGAAAAAAATGTCTCTAATTAGAAAATACAGATGATTTCTGAGTGAATCTGGAACAAAATGGAAGCAACACTAGTCTATTGGTTTATAGGTGTTAAGATATTTACCTTCTTTATGGCTCACCATGAACCTATGTGTGTATGGTTAGGTAGGTAGATATGTATACATGTAGATAGAGAGAGTATCTGGACTTGATAATATTAGCAGCGGTTTATTCAAAAATCCATATTCTTGACAATATATATTAATATGCAGAAATTTTGTATGCCATTTGTATTACAGGAAATTGGAAATAGACCCACTGCCTGCCTCCAATCCTTAATTCAGTTTGGGTCACAACTTTTGTCTTTCAACTTTGATAAGAACAATATTGGAGTCAAAATTAAAATTTAAATGTTCTGTGATTAAGCTAAATTTTAAAAATGATTTCTAATATTTTTATATTAATTTATTTTGTGTATGAATTTCCTTCCTGGACATATGTATGTGCACTACACATGTTCCTGGTGCCCGTGAAGACCAGAAGAGGGTGCTGGATTGAGTGGAAGTGGACTTGGAGACATTTGTAAGCTGCTATGTAGATACTAGGAACTGAACCTGCATCTTGTCAAGAGCAGTAGTTACATCTGACTTCACAGCCCTCTCTGGTCTCTAGATTTGTATTATTTTTAATTCTGCATATTGCCTATGTGTATGTATGTATATTCACAAACTATATTCCTGATATCTGCAGAGAGCAGAAGAGAGTGACACATTCCTAAGACCTGGAGTTACAGACAACTGTGAGCTGCCATGCTAACAACCAAACACAGGTCCTCTGACTGAGCATCAAGTGCCCCTAACTGCTGAGCCATCCCTCCAGCTTGATTTCATTACATATTTAAATTAATACAATGGGTTAATTTTTTACATTCTGAGATTCACTATTGTGTTAACTATTTAACAACTCATTTCATAAAGAACCGGTTTTTTTTGTTTAGATATTCAGTTATCTGTACAAGAGACACACTAACTTACCTAATATCACATCTCTGGAAGCCATGTTCACAAACTGTGTCCATGTCTATGTCAAATATTATTATTATCCATAATACTAAAAGCTACATAGTACACTAAACATTCAGAGTTCATTTTCTATTTATCTACTTTAGACTGAATTAAAATGAAATAAAAGTAAGAAGTTTGTTCAACAAATTTCTTGATCACCTATTTTAAGGGGAACATCAAGGCTCATAGGTATAATTGAGTCCTAAGTTTATATCAGGATGGTTTAAGCCCAAACATACCCACTTGTAACTATAAAAAGGTGATATGGCCTAGGCTCACGAGCACAATCTGTATTAAAATATTTAATAATGGATGCATAGTCTTTGGTTTCTCCTTAATTTTATCTTATTTAAGAGTAAATAGTCTGTAAAAAGCAATTTCTTTCTCAGTTACTTTTGAGGTTATGGCAGCCTATTTTTATTTTCCATAAAAGTTTCTCCCTATGGTCTTGGGTAGTTAAATATATATTATATTTTATGTGAAATAGCTGCTGTTAGATATGGTGAGTATGTCTCTATCTGATGGTATCAGGTATATTCCATGAAATTGTATAAATTTTTATTATTGAACTTGCTAACTTTGACAATAATTGATTTTGGATATTTTAACAGAATTTCATTACATAAAAGGAATACATTTTTTAAAATATGCACAAATTTCATGTCTTGAAATCAAAGCTACAGTAGCCCAAAACATGCAACGTAATTACAGACACATACATACCCACTGTGAAAGAACTCTTTCCATTTTGACTTTTATTTTTATTATAAGATGAAAATGTGTTGTACATTTGACTTCAATGACTCAACTACTAATAAGTTCCCAGCGCTTCCCTTGCTTTTGAGATAGGCTTACCTGCCAGGGTAGAAGCCTGTCGTGGTTTGTGTCTTCATGAAATCCTATTCCTGTTGTCCTCAAAAGCATTTTATGAAGGGTGTGGGCCACTGCATATACTGCATTCCATATGGAAAAGCTAGGCTCAGAAGTGATCATCACATTTATTTCTTGTTTTGTCTTTAGGGATGTATTCTGTGGGCAGGGTTTATTATTTCCACATAGCAGAGGAGGAGGTGAGCAATAAAAATAGTCAATCCAGAATTTATGGAAGTAAAGATCTCCTGGGTACCGGGAGGGTGTAAGTGCCTCTAGAAAGGGCTTGAAACCAGGGATATCTCTCTTCTTTGAAAATGAGAAGCTTCCTTCAAAAAAGTCCTTCAAATAATTGTTTTCATAGAATACAGACTCTAAGTAAACTAAGTGGGACTTTGCCATGATCCACACCTTTCTTTTGGCTTTCATGATTTTATTTTCCATGCAGAAAAATACTAAGTCATCTATATCACCATAGAATACATGCACATTTGCTTGTGTATGTTGGATCAAATTCACCAAACCAACATCAGATGTTAACTGAAACTTCCAATTAGCCTGGAGTTTTTCTGTAAAAGCCACACAGATATCTTCTGATAACATCTCTGCTTTCAGGTCAGAGAGGAACTCCTTTCCTTTCAGATCATCAGACACGATGAGCCCCACCCACTTCCAGCCAAAGTGCAGCAGTAGAGAGGTCACCCCTTTGGTTAGAGCTGTGTCTTTAGGAGACATCTGGTAAAGGGATGGGAATGTATCTCTGTCACTTAGCATAGAATCAAAAGTTCCATATGTGACCTGCAGAAGCAAACAAAAAAAAAGGGGATTCTGAGTTTCTAGGTATTTGGATTCCTCACCCTTAGACAGAAAGTGAGTTCATTATTCGAGTAAGGGGATCAGGAAACTGAATGTTGGTAAGGAGACTGTCTTCTGTGATATTAGCTTCTCTCTCTCATTGTGTGATGGAATATGGTCTTTGTCAAGTACTATGGGCTACAAAGTTACTAAGAACTCTGAAGCAATTGAGTGAACAATATTCTGTTCATGTTAGATTTTAAAGGCACCATGGATTTCTCTTGTTCCAATAACAATGGAACAGAGTATGGGATGTAGAGATAGACTCCAGAAGCATTACCAAGTGCTTTACTCTGACCACAGGACATCACCTTCCCTAGATCCTCTGCCTTCAAGAATGTAAATAACACATTTTTTTTCACAGATTCACTCCTGTGTTAGAAAAGAGCAAATCATGAATATCTGGGGGAATTTCACCAAGCATTGTTCCATCATACTTCCCAAATGATAAGTTTGACAAAAGTCATTACCAAGAAACTAATTTAAAATGCAAATCTCTGAGGTAGATGGAAATTCCTGTGTATGTATTTTTTTCTTACTTTAGGATACAATAAATGTATGTATCACTGAGTGATAATGATCAGTTTTACACTGTCTGATTTTCTAATCTTGATTATCCATGAGTAAGTCACTCACCGAATATTTTCTCTATTTGCAGTGATACCTACTGATGGTTGCTTTGCTTCAGTAGTGCCTGGCAAGAGCCAATTGTCAGGATATATCTAAGTAGATGTTCTCAGTGAGTGCTATTCAGAGATATACTTTCCAGAATGAGAAAATAAACCCCTTGGAACATTTTCATTTGTGATGGCCCAAGGATTGTCCCAGATTTGTTTACATGTCCTGAATTACTATTCCTCTATCGGTCACTCATTGAACACAGAATTAACTCTAAGATGTTTATACCCCAGCTTGGGCAGTTAGTTATCTGTTTTGTATGTTTGACTTATGAACAGCACTCAGCTATGAACTGCCACAGTACATCTTGCCAATGACTGGAGATAGAATCATGAATATTACTAAATGATCTTCATAGAAATCCACAGTATTTACTGCTCATGTTTTTCACCACACTCCACTGTTGATCATAGCAGGAGCCATGTAATTCTTTCACTTACATTTGAAATCACCAGCAGGAAATATAGACAACTTCTCCATTTTCTTTTGGTCAGATGTTTTATGTGATTATGGACAGCAAAACTTTGCCAACTTACTTGTGGAACTTTGTAGAGCTCTAAAAGTGTTCCAATTGCAGCAGAAAATTCAGACCTCGTTCCCGCAATGATTCCAAGAGCTTTGTGTTGAGTTTTGCTTTTGTAGTTAGGGATAAACTCACTCCTTCCAGACAGCCATATCAGAGGGCCCTCCAAGATTCTCCGGTGGGAGTTAAAGGCATTGTAGAGGTGTAAACCCAAGGTCACATTGGGAAGCAGGCGGACATCCTTATTGATCTCCTCAATGGCAAAGTAGAAGGCCAGCAAATATTGAGAGTTTTTCCATCTCCATCTAAACAGGAGGGGCAGAATGATGGGTACAGTCAGGCCATTGTTTTTAGAAACTTGTTAGCAAATTCAAGAAATTAGACGTCATTAAGTTCTGACTTCTTTCCTGACACATAAAGCTTGTGTGAATGAGCCTCTGACAGCTCAGAAACATCATGGAATGACTCAAAGTCTCAGTACTTGGTTTCTTGAAAAGCATAGTGTGGATTTAGTGTCTCTTGTCTGTGTCCTGTGGCTGATCAGTAAATGGTGCTTATGATGTTTCTATTCATGGAAGCACTGGGTGAGGGAAGACACTACTGTTCTCTCTAGGATTGTGAATAAGAGTTTCATATCCTTTTATTTTGTAATGATTTGATTTCATACTCATTCTTGAAAAGTGTAATATTTTTTTTGCATGCATGCCTAGTGTTAAAGTGTTTCTTATGGAGATAGACAGAGAGCTACGCAGTAGGCATTCTGCCTCCTGTTGTAGAAAACCTTGCAACAATCCCAGAACCTACATGGTGACTCAGAACCATCTGTAGATTCAGCCAGGAGCTCCTCTTCTAGCATATTTGGGCCCCAGGCACACATGTGGCATACAAACATATATAATAAGGAAAGCACTCAAACACGTGACATAAAAATAAATAAACCTTTTTGGAAGTGCTTCTGGGGCTTGAGAAGTGTCTGAGAGGTTAAGACTACTTGCTGTTCTTGGGGAGTGCTCTAACAGGTCAAAGAAGCTACTCTTCGGGTTACAATAATCTATACCAGTTTTAAGAAGTTATGTGTTCTCCTCTGCCCTCTTCAGTCAGAAGGAACACATATGGTACACAGATAGACATGTAGGGAAAACACTCATAGACATAAAATAAAAGAATTAAAAATCGAAAAACTAATAAAGAAAGAAAAGAGAGTTTCTCTAAGGTTGCAGAATAAATGAGTGATAGCGTCTCCTGTGTAAGCCAGTGAAAGAATCAATGTTCATGAAAATAGAATATGAAAAAAAGGAAAAGCTCCCAAATCCATGAAGGCAGTGAATAGTGCTCACAATGAAAGGAAAGGAAACTTTGGAAGCAGGAAGTTGGGCTGAACTGTCTCACACATGTCATTTGGTGGTTGGGGAGTGGTCCCTAGGAGCTGCTTTCAAAACTTTGCTTGACAAGAGCCTGCCTAGTCCCACTGCAGACAAGTCAGAGAATTCATGATGCCCAAGTCCCCTGGGTTCTGTTGAAGCAGAATCTACCTAGAGGCCTGAGGGCTGCAGGAAGAAATGCAGTTTGTTTACACTGTGTTAATTTGAGATCAATGGCTAGATGCTATGTTAAGAGAGAATCTGTTGTTCAAAACCTGGTAATTGGAAGCTATGGAGAGAGGGAGAAATTATTTTCCCCCAGGGATTATCTAATACCAAATATTCAGCGGTAAAAGTGTATACATGTCTATAAATGTATACATGTGTATCAATGTATGCATGTATATAAATGAATACATGTGCATAAGTGCATCTATGTGTACAAATGTATGCATGTGTACACAAGCATGTGTATAAATGAATACATGTATATTAATGTATGCATGTATATAAATGCATATATTGTAAAAATGAATAGATGCATATAAATGTATTCATGTATAAAAATGCATATGTGTATATAAATGTATGCGTGAGTATAAATGCATGCAGGTTTATAAATGCATACATATGTATAAATATATGCATGTATAACATGCTATAGTCTATGCATGCTTATAAAAGAATGCATGTGTATAAATGCATGTATGTGTATAAATGAATTGTGTATGAATTATGAATTTCTATAATTGCATACATGTGTACAATACAATAAATGTTTACAAATGTATACATGTGTATAAATATACATGTATAGAAGTATAAGCATGTGTATAAATGCATACAGGTATATAAATGCATACATGTGAATATAATTGCATACTTGTGTATAAATACATACATGTGTACAAATTCATAGATGTGTTTAAATGCATACATGTGTATAATTGTATGCATGTTTATAAATACATACATGAGAATCCCTGGAAAGAGCCGAGTCTGCAAACTCACTGAGTAGAACTTCTGTGATATGGAAGGTTGAAGTGTTGTAGGTCTAGAGACTCATTAACTTATTCCAGGCTAACTGTAGCACCCTGAACAGCCATTTCTTGGACATGTCTTCAGGTGAGCTAACCTCCTATAACTAGTTAATTAAATACGTCTGAAATCTACTAACTTATGAGACAACTGACTTCCAACAACCTAAAAGCTAAAAATGACATTGCATAGCATCTTGGGCCTATGGGATAAGTTTTTACATCTTGCCTGTGACTTCCTCTCTGTTGTTTTCACTAATCTTTTGATTTACAAATTTCTTATATTTGACCACAAAACTTCATGAAACTGCCCCCACCTTGGAACATGGAATCTGGGGTCCGCCAAATCTGTGGTCATCAGCCATTGTCACTGAAATTTGGTTCTAGAATGAATTGTCTCTTCTGTTTGATCTGAGGGCTGAGGTTTTTCCTATGACACAAAAGCAATATTCAACACGAAACAATTGTTCCAGCTGGTTAAATCTGTGTACTCATTTGTTTATATTCGTGTGCACCCTTCTTCATAAAAATCATAAAACAAAATTAATTTGAGAGGGAGTAGGTCTGGGAGGCCAGGATAGAGTTGGAGGTAGAAAATGAAAGAGGGAATGATAGAATTGCATCTTAAATATTGAGGTGTTGGGGAGCAGAAAGTTCAAAATATATTGTCTGAGATATTTTTATGAATACTGTATTTAGTCTGCCTCATGTCCTGAGTGATAGAAAGTATAGAATGTGTATTTTAGAGAGCAGGAGTGTAGGAAAATTATGGACCAAAGGGATTAGGCAGCAGGCAAGCTATTCCAGGAAGGACATAAGAAAGAGAGCCCAGTCCAGGGCAACCACAAAACAGGCTTCTCACCCCAGAGTTATCCTGGGGTTTGAATGAAACCTCTGAGACCATGAGGTCAGTAAAAAATACAGAATTGCAAACCTGTTGGTCATTGCAGTGAAAGACAAGACTGTGACATCCTGTTGTCAGTCTGAGAGTCACACAGCTACCCTCTGGTCTGGTGATTAATACTGAACAGGTTTTCAAGTGTCAGCGCCTGTAATGTTCTCATGATATGGTGGCTTCCCAGTATCAAGTCACCAAGGAGACATCCTCCAGCTAAACAGTAACCAGAGCAGTATGGTTGGGGTTGGCCCCAAAGAGTGAGAGAATAGAGCCAGTCCCCAGAATTCACAGCTCCAAGTGGCTACATAGCTCCAATATACCAGGTGGGAAAATGGTGCCTATGAGCACAGGCTGGTGGACATCATACTCTTATCTAATAAAGACTCAAGAACAACATAAGCCAAAGAAAAGACAAGAGTCCACACTGTCAGCTGACCTCCCTCTATATATTTGGCCGGCAGTCTGCAATTACTAAGGACAGGGGATTCCTTTCTGCTAGTCCTCATCTTCTTTTATTTATTTTATACTTGATTAAAATTTTCTCTACTCCATTTAGCAGAGTATATATGCTTAAATTACTTGAGAATACCTTATATGCATAGCATATGTGTTCATCAAATCTGCACCACCCCCATTACCACATATTCCTCCCTTATTCTTCCTGACACTTTCTCCACCCAAATTCAAGTTTATTCTCTGTAATTCCCCATAGAGTCCACTCTGCATTACCAGCATATACATTGCAGTAAGGCCTTCTGCTGCGGTATGGAAATCCTCTCAGTGTTTACACCCTAAAGAAAACTGTATTTCTCATTCCCAGAAGCTACCAAATGCCAAAGGATCCTCAGGCAGAAAGGTATTCATGATCCTCTATCCCATTAATGTGTTTGGTGTCTTTCCTGCAGGTCCTGTGCAGTAGGTTCGTGTGTGCCATGACCATGTGATGTAAGGGATAATTTCACCCCAAATCATGCACTACTTTTGACTCTTAGTAATGTCTACCCATAATCTGATGTGGTCTCTGAGATTTGGGGAAACACAGCATGAAACATGTCCCATGTAGAGCTGAGCACAGTGTCTTATTATCTGGTTGGTGACCACTTATAGGTCTATGTAGTAACCAACAGCTATTTGAAAATGAAGCTTCTCTGAAAAGGTATGAAAGAAGTAGTCATTGAACTGCCCATATAAAGGTAAGAACTGAGGAGGCAAGTACAATATTTGTCTATTTAGCATAATAATTATAGTAGTTCTCTTTTTGGATTAATGGCATGACTAGCCAGAGTTTCTTAGGTCAGTTAAGGGAGTGAGGCATGAGATCTGTCTAATGGAACTAGACTTAAATATGATAAGAATATTATGAGTTACCCTTGTAATATTCATACCACTATAAAGATATGCCATCAGTGTGCATATCTTTCCCTGCCAGTCATAGTTGTAGGTTTCGGGTGTCACTGGTGTGTTAGACAGTTGATTATGTTTTCTTTTTATTAATGTGCATAAAAGTTTTCAGCTCTGTGGATGCTAGCATGTAGGAATAAAGTTTCCATGTCAGCACCAGCTTGATTTTTCCAAGTCCTATAACTCAAGTATGCAAACACCAGCAAATTCTGGAGGGTAACCACGAACAAGATAAATAGCTTGTAATGGTTGGGTGTGTATTGACAGCATTAACAAACAACTTGAAACATACCTAGTGCTGGGATTTTTTGTTTGATGGCCCTCAGTATCTGGGAGAAGCACTATTCTGCAGCTATAGAATAATGACATTTAAATTACTTATGTATGTATTTTAGGATGATTCTATATTAGTACATTCTCATGTATTTTTCTCCAAGGTCTTACTGTTAATCCTTCACACACTCCCTCTGCTGATCTGCACTCCAGCACTCACTGCCTAACCCTTCCTGCTCCAGTATTTCCATTCCCCTGTTCATACCACATGTGCTCCATTCCTCTGCTAGTGAAATCCCTTTTTATTGCACCTTACTAGTTCCCTGATTTACATGGGTACACCAGTAAGTAGAGACACCTGAAGATTCAAAATTAGCATCTGCATATGAGAGAAAGCATCTGGCTTTGTCTTATTGTGTCTGGGTTGCCCTATTCAGAGTGGTTATTACAGCTGCATCCATTACAAGTAAATTTTATAATTCTATTTGTGTTTTCAGCTGGATAAAATCAGTTGGTGTACATGTACTACAGTTTCATTATCCATACATCAGTAGAGGGACATCTACGCTGCTTTCACTTCGTGGCTATGGTGAATATAGCAGCAATGAACCTGGATGTTCAAGAATTTCTTTAGTAGGATGTGTAGGCCTTTATGTATATACCCAGGATTGATAAACATAGAGGATATTGTAGATCTCTTTCCACACTTTTAGAAAGCCTCCACACTAATTTACATAGGGAATACAGCAGTCTGTGGTCCCCTTAACCCACATAAGGGCCAGCATTTGTTGTAATTTGCGTTCTTGGGTAAGACAAAATATCAAGGAAATGTTAATGTTTATTTCACTGGTTGCTAAGGAGATTGAACACCTTTAAAATCTTTCTCAGCCATTTGTATTCCATGTTTTCTGCACTCTCATTTCAGTGCCATGTGTTTTAAATTGGGTTGTTTGTTTTATCTAGAGTTAAATCAATGCTTGTTGATAAGACATTGGGATCTCTGTTTCCTGTTATCCCAACTGCTCTAGTTTTAGATGAAGTGAGAATGTTTGAGACACAGTCTTGAGGCCACTCCTTGTTGATGTGTGAATGTGTTGTCTAGAGTGTGAGTAGCCTGTGTGTCAGTCACATAAAAAGGGATCCTGCTCCTTTGTTATTTCAGACATTTCCTTCTGAAAAAACTCTAGGTCACTTGGAGACATCATGGTTGAAATTCTTGTCACCAGGACACTTACTGGTCTCTCTCCCATCCTTGCTCTCCCTCCCAGTGTGTTCCCTCCTTACACCTGGAGCTTGCTCTGCATACTCCTCATGTGCATTTTCCAATCTCTTTTCCTTCTCAGACTTGGAGATTCCATTAATCCTAGTTGTCTTATTGCACATGACTTGGCCTCAGGACAGCTCAGTGACCATAGATGGCACACTGGACTTCCAAATGCCCACAGACTGTAACAATTTCTGTTATCATAAGCATATGATCCCAAACTAAATTCGCTCTCTCTCTCTCTCTCTCTCTCTCTCTCTCTCCCTCTCTCTCTCTCTCTCTCTCTCTCTCTCTCCATCTTCTCTCAAAAATCTCTTGTCTCTGGGTCTTATCTCCCTGCTCTCATGTTATCTCAGAGCCTTCTTTCTTCTCTGCTTGCTCCAGTCCCTTCTCTCATCACTAGATACAGTTTTACACACATTCACACATATTTTGGGTATGGATAATATTATAATATTAAAATTGTTTCATGCTTTTGTGTTCTATAAATAAAGTGTCTGTGGGGTTGGGTATTAGTTCTCTCCCTCCAGACCTGAGCATTCTGTTTAAGGCTTTCATTCAAATCTGTCCTGTGTTAGGTGAGCCACCTCAACCTGTGACAAGAGAAGTAGAGAAAGCAGAATAACACAGGAAATGATGCTGTGTGTTTAAAAACAGCTAAAAAGTAAGTTATTCCTGATACAGGTCAGGGATGCTAATCTGCTTCCCTCTCTTACATCCCTAAAACTTTTACTAAAGTATAAAGTTTATCTTTATGTTTTTAAGAAAAGTCTGTAAACTTTCTCTATCTCAGGGTTTGTAAATTCATTGAATGTGGTTGAAAAATCTGTAAAATCTGTAACAAAAAGTTAGGGTAAAATTTATTTTAAAAAAAGGATTGAGAGATAAAATCTACATCATGCTTCTGTGTACCTTTAATTTAACTCTTGTTCTGGAAGATCCATCTGACACAGCACACTGTATACATGACTTTAATTCAATTACTGTTTGTGGAAAACAGAACTTAACAGCAAATGTTTGATGAATCTACCAGCTCTCATTGGACCAAGAGGTGAGGGACTCTTCTCCCATCAAAACAGTCCTGCCTCTAGGACCAAGGCCCTGGGACACAGCCAGTCTCCAAGAACCCCAACCCAACTCTATCCTAGTTGCTGGCCAGCAAAAAAAGTGCTGTGGGTAGACTCCCCTGCTTAAATCTCCCACTGGACCCTGCAATCTACAAGACCAATGACCTACCCAATACCCATCTGCGTGTGACCCCAGTAACTTCCAGAGATAAAGAATCTACCAGCTCCCATTAGACCAAGAAGTGAGTAACTCTTCTCCCACCCAAAGAGACCTGCCTCAAGGATCCAGGCCCTAGGACACAGCCTGTCAATGAGAACCCCTACTCTGTCCAAGTTGCCACCCAGGAGAAAAAACTCCTGTGGGCAACTCCTCCACCAAAACCCTCCATCAGACCCTGCATTCTACAGGACCCACACCTTATCACAATAACCATCTACCTGCGACACCAGTAACTTCCTGATACATGAAAAACGCGAGCTCTCATTGGACAAAGAGTTGCTGGCCAGGAGGTAAGATTCCTGTGTCAGGCTCCCCCACCAAAACTCCCCAAAGAACCCAGCAATCTACAAGACCCATGCCCTACCCCAATAGCATCACCCTGGGATACCAGTAGCTTCCTGAGATATACAATCTGCTAGCTCAATTGGACCAAAAGATGCTTCCTGAGATACAGAATCTGCCAGCTCGGACTGGTCCAAGAGCCCTAATAAGACCAAGAGAGGCTCCCTGAGTCTCAGAATCAACTAGCTTAGACTGGACCAAGAGCAGGTCACTGACATACAGAATCTGCCAGCTTCAATTAGACCAAGAGCTAAGATTGGACCCAGAAGGGTCCCTTTTAACATTGATACAGAAAGCACAGAGTGGACCAAGAGCACCTCACTTGGACACAGGAACCTCTTGCAACTATTGGAGGAAGAAATGGGTAGATAGATGTCAGTACAAAAATACATACAACAGCATAAAGAGCAATCTGGCATCACCAAAACCTAGCCTGCCTGCAACAGCAAGATCTAAATATCACAATGTAGAAGAAGCAGAAGGTAACCTTAAAAATAACTATATAAAGATGCTAGAGGCCTTTAAAGAGGAAATGAAATTTTCCCTTAAAGAAACTGATGGAAGCACTTGGGAGGCAGAGGCAGGCAGATCTCTGTTAGTTGGAGGCCAGCTTGGGCTACCAAGTGAGTCCCAGGAAAGGCTCAAAGCTACACAGAGAAACCCTGTCTCGAAAAATCAAAAAAAAGAAAGAAAAAAGAAACTGAGGGAAAGACAAATGAAGAAATCAATAAATCCCTTAAAGAAAGCCAAGAAAACCATGAAAAAGCAAATAAACATGTGAAGGAAACAGTTCAAGATCTGAAAATTTAAATAGAAACAATGAAGAAGACACAAACAGAGGAAATGCTGGATATAGAAAATCTAATTAAACAAACAGGAAACACAGATGCAAGCATAACCAACAGAATACAAGAGATGGAAGAGAGAATCTTTGTTATAGAAGATACAGCAGAGGAAAGAGATGCATTGGTAAAAGAAAACAGTAAAGCCAAAAGAGGCATAACACCAAATGTCCAGGAAATCTTGGATACCATGAAAAAGCCAAACCTATGAATAATAGGGATAGAAGAAGGAGAAGAATACCAACTGAAAGGCACAGAAAATATATTCAACAAAATCATGAAAGATCTTTCCCAACATAAAGAAGGAAATACCTATGAAGATACAAGAAGTTTATAGAACACCAAATAGACTAGAACCCAAAAAAAGTCTTCTAACCACATAATAATTAAACCACTAAACATACAGAATAAAGAAAATATTAAGAGCAGCAAAGTTTCCCCTTTCTCATTCAAGTGACTTAAAAAGGCAGACCAAACAGAATAACACCTGACTCCTCAGTGGAGACTTTGAAAGCCAAAAGATCCTGGACAGATGTAATGCAGACAATAAGAGACTATGAATGTCAGCCTAGGTTAATATACCCAGCAAAACTTTCAATCACCATAGACAGACTGAACAAGATATTACAAGACAAAACCAGATTTAAATAATACCTATCCACAAACCCAGCCCTACAGAAAGCACTAGAAGGAAAACTCCAACCTAAGGAAGTCAGATGTACCCTCAAAACCACAAGAACAGATAACCTCAAAAGAAGGGAAATAAACACACACTACAACCAAAAAAATCACTGGTTATTAACATCCCTTAATATCAAAGGACTCAATGTTCCTATAAAAGGACATAGGCTAACAGAATGGATATAAAATCAGGAACTATCCTTCTGCTGCACACACCTCAATTTCAAAGATAGCCACTACCTCAGAGTAAAAGACTGAGAAAAGGCTTTCCAATCAAATGGATTTAAGAAGCAAGCTGGTGTAGCTATCCTAACATCTAATAAAACAGATTTCAGACTAAAATCAATCAGGAAGGACACTACATATTCATCACAGGAAAGATCCACCAATATGAAGTCTCAATTCTGAACACTTATGCCCCAAATACAAAGGCACTCACATATGTAAAAGAAACATTAATAAAGCTTAAATCACACATCAAACCCCATACCTTAATAGTGGGAGATTTCAACACCCCACTCTCACCACTGGACAGATCTGTCAGATCAAAACTTAACAGAGAAATAAGGGACCTAACAGATGTTATGACTCAAATGGACTTAATTGATATCTACAGAACATTCTACCCTAACAACAAACAATATACATTCTTTTCAGCAAACCATGGAACTTTCTCTAAAATCAACCACTTACTCAGTCAAGGAGCAAATCTCAACAGATACAAAAAAAATGGAATAACCTCATGCATTCAATTGGACCACCATGGCTTAAAATTAGATTTTAACAACAAAAATAACATAAAGCCTACAATCTCATAGAAAGTGACTAATGCCCAACTGAATCACCACTGGGTCAAGAAAGAAATAAAGAAAGATATTAAAGACTTCCTAGAATTCAATGAAAATGAATGTACTACATACCCAAACTTATGGGACACTATGAAATCAGTGCTAAGAGGAAAATTCATAGCACTAAATGCCCACATAAAGAAGTTGGGGAAATTTCACACTAGTGACATAACAGCACACTTTAACAACTCCAGAACAAAAAGAAGCAAAGAAGCAAAGTCACCCAGGAGGAATAGATGCCAGGAAATAATCAAATTGAGAGTTGAAATCAATAAAATGGAAACAAAGAAAACAAATCAAAGAATCAATGAAGGAAAGAGTTGGTTCGTTGAGAAAATCAACAAGATAGACAAACCCTTATCCAAGCTAACCAAAAGGCAGAGAGAGAGCATCTAAATTAATAAAATCAGAAATGAAAAGAGAGACATAACAACAGACAACAAGGAAATACAGAGAATCCTCAGGTCATCCTTCAAACACCTGTACTCCACAAAATTAAAAAATTTAAAAGAAATGGACAATTTTCTATTTAGGTACCACATACTAAAGTCAAACCAAGACGAGAAAAACAATTTAAATAGACCAATAACACCTCAGGAAATAGACACAGTCATTAAAAGTCTCCCAACCAAAAAAAAGCACATGGCCAGATGGCTTCAATGCAGAATTCTACCAGATTTTCAAAGAACATTTAATACCAATACTCTTCAAATTGTTCCACACAATAGAAACATACAGAATATTATAAAACTCCTTTTATGAGGCTATAGTTACTCTGATTCCCAAGCCACACAAAGATGCAACAAAGAAAGAGAGTTACAGATCAATCTCCCTCATGAACATTGATGCAAAAATACTCAATAAAATATTAGCAAATCGAACACATCAAAAAATTATCCACCATGATCAAGTAGGCTTTATCTCAGAGATGCAAAGATGGTTCAACACATGAAAATCTGTCAATGTAATACACCATATAAAAAAACTGAAAGAAAAAAACCCACATGATTATCTCATTAGATGTTGAAAATGCCTTTGACAAAATCCAACACCCCGTCATGGTAAAGGTCTTGGAGAGATCAGTAATACAAGGAACATACATAAACATAATAAAGACAATTTACAGCAAGCCAACAGCCAACATGAAATTAAATGGAGAGAAGCTCAAAGCAATTTCACTAAAATGAGAACAAGACAAGGCTGTCTACTCTCTCAATATCTTTTCAATATAGCACTTGAAGTTCTAGCCAGAGCAATAAGAAAAAAAAGGGAGATCAAAGGAATACAAATTGGAAAGGAAGAAGTCAAACTTTCACTATTTGTAGACAATATGATAGTATACATAAGTGACCCCAAAAATTCTACCAGGGAACTTCTGCAGCTGATAAACACTTTCATTAGTGTTGCAGGATACAAGATTAATTCAATAAAAATTTAGCTCTCCTACATACAAATGATAAATGGGCTGAAAAAGAAATCAGAGAAATATCACCATTTACCATAGTCACAAATAATATAAAATACCTTGGGGTAACTCTAACTAAGCAAGTGAAAGACCTGTATTACAAATACTTCAAGTCTTTGAAGAAAGAAACTGAAGGAAATATCAGAAAATGGAAAAATCTCACACTCTCATTGATAGGTAGGATTAACACAGTTAAAAGGACAATCTTACCAAAAGCAGTCTACTGACTGAATGCAGTCTCCATCAAAATCCCAACACAATTTTTCCCATACCTGGAAAGAACGATACTCAACTTCATATAGAAAAACAAAAACCTAAGATAGATAAAACAAACCTCTACAGTAAAGCAACCTCTGTAGGTATCACCATCCCTGATCTCAAGCTCTACTATAGCTATAGTCATAAAAACAGCTTTGTATTGGCATAAAAATGATCTGTGGACCAACGGAATCAAACTGAAGACCTGACATTAATCCACATGCCTATGAACATATGATTTTTGACAAAGAACCTAAATTGTACAATGTGGACTGTATTTATGGTTTAAGGTTTTACTTTGATGCTAAAGGATCTTCAATTAAATCTTTAACTCAAATTTTTAAGGCTCAGATTGACAGGGATAAAACTGTAAAATTCTAATCTTATACAAACTATGAACTTGGTATAAACTGTAGAAGATAATTAAGACAAGGAAGTTAATTGTCAGTTGTAGTTAGATAGGCCCATAGGGCTGAGGAAATTGGCTCAGACCAGTAGCCACGGTATGCACATAATGTGCTTCCTTAAGAGCCAACCTGGAGTCTGCCTGAGGGCCTAGCAACAGGAGCTATCAGAGTTCCTGGTCACTGTCAGAGGTTCTGACTGCTGTCAGAGTTCCTGATCATGCAGAGTCTGCCTAGGACCTAGCAACAGTCCCTGTCTAAGTTCCTGATCATGCCCAGCCAATGAGGGATGACCACACAGACTAGGCACTGGGATGGGGGTAATAAGGGCTTCCCTGTTATTGAATAAGAGAGTTTGTTATTTCCCTTCAATGGACTCTTGGTTTCTGTGCCGATGATGCTGTGCATTCTCACCCCCTCCCCCAAGGGAGCCATTAGAATCTAAGCAACAGTCAGTTATTTTATAAATGATCAAACTTTTTACTGTGCTCCAAACTGTGGTTTTGGTAATGCTGAGTATAAATGTAATTCATTTACAGAGGGGCAAGCCATAGCCTTCTGTACATGCTATCAAGGACAAGCACGAAGCAAGTAACTGAAAATAAGTAAAGTTTGTTTAAAATCAGGTATAGTTAATTAATTAAATGATGTCCCTCACACTGCTCAGAGAGATCTGCTGAATATGGAATGTAGACTATTTAACAAGAAAAGCTTCCCCTGATACACAAAATACTAGCTTCTAGAATCAGCTTCTAAGACTATTCACAAATATGGTGGAAAAACATACTCCACCTTGACCTTTCCTTAGTTGTGCTAATGTGGACAAATGGGCTCATACCTGGCACACAATTTACCCACCTCCAGGTCCGTGCCAAAATGTGGACACTATTGAGTTAGATGCCCTACTCTGCCCAGCCAAGGTAGGACAGTTTTCCCTAGTTCCTCCTTCACAGAAACATCTCTCAGACCTCATGAGTCTGGTGTTTGAAGGTAGATGCTCCCCTGTGTGGCAACCAAAGTCTTAATAGTGTCTTGTGTGTCACATCCAAGAAGTGACAGCCCTGCTCCCAACAGAGTCATAGAGACGACCATGGAGAATTCCAGATGGATGCTTAGGTATCAGGTAAGTCTTTGTCATTTTAACTGATACAGTGGTAGTTTTGATATACTTCCTACTCAAATTTTTCTCTCTGATTTCTGATGGTGGTGCTAACAAGTTGTTGTTTTATAAGTTTAGCAGAAGCAAGCAGACCTACCCAGCTCCTCCCAAAAAGGCTACAGCTGCATCATCAGTCCACAAAATATGTGAAAATTATGTGTTGATTATTTTTAAATAATAGGTCATCTGCTGAAGAAGGCAGACTCAAGACAGGGTCATCTTGCTGATAGACTTCATACAGAAAAAGATATCCTCACAAACTAGGTTTAATGGAAAACCAAACTGAAGCTATCATGCTATTATTCAGCAAAAAGAAAAAAACTTTTTACTATTCATTTATTAAAGGAACTTGCTTTTCAATCATTCTTCCTATTAACCAGCCATATATGTCTTCTGGTAAATGATTGGATAGAAAAAAAAGGATTAAAGTTTATATAAGTTTGAGGGTCTTAGGAAGGGATATATTATGTACACACAAGTTGGAAAGGTCTGAGGAAGTGACTTAAGGTATGTGAAAATAAGACTTAAAGATTTCTAAGTTTCAGAGTTTTATGTTAGTAGTATGTGGAGTTCTAATAAGCCATTAATCTAGCCTTGGCAAAGCACTGGCTACTATTATTATCGTCACAGGCCAAAATTTTTAATTTTCTTTCATAGATTACTAAACATAGACTTAAAAGGGCTGCTGGCTGACTCTGCTGAAAATATCCATGTCATATATATGACATATATATGTATATGTATACACACACACACACACACACACACACATATATATATATATATATATATATATATATATATATATATATATATATAGAGAGAGAGAGAGAGAGAGAGAGAGAGAGAGAGAGTATAAAATTTGGCC
Source organism: Peromyscus maniculatus bairdii (assembly GCF_049852395.1). Taxonomy (NCBI): domain Eukaryota; kingdom Metazoa; phylum Chordata; class Mammalia; order Rodentia; family Cricetidae; genus Peromyscus; species Peromyscus maniculatus. The sequence continues at coordinate 60,211,076 of NC_134874.1, read as the reverse complement.
AGAAGAAAAAGTATTCATGTTTGTAACTGAGCACCATCCTTTTGGTCCCCAAGTTTTTACTAAGTCTATAAAGTACAAGTCTACCCCACTTGTACACAAACACTGGTTTTGTTCTTTTATACAATGAGGATTTAAGCACTGATTATAAACAGTGTTCATGACAATATATCTAAAACTTATATCTCTGAGAGTAATTTAAAAACTTAATGTAACCGTCAGGAAGTCGTGACTTGAATCCACCTATGACAGATCAAACAGGCTCCTGAAAGAAGCTCCTGTCAGTTAACAGTTCAAGCTCTCCTCCCTACTGCCTATCCCTGAAGATAGACTCTCTCTTTCTCGTGGTCCTGGGACTCAATCGGCCTCCTGCTGTCGCATGATACTGAACTGTATACAGTCTTTCCATCCTGTAAAAGCATTCCTAAGAGAACTTTAAGTGATAAATAAATTAGGCATGTATGTTGGCATTTTTCTTTTCACATACTCCATAATACCACAACTACCAGGACTACAGGCCTGGAAGACTGTTTCCTGCTCACAGCGCAGTGCATGGATTGGACATTCAAGAAGATTCTTCTCAGTAGAGGACCATCTTAATCTAGAATTAATGTTCAAATGAACAAAGGTACCAACAATAGAAAAAAGTAGGAAATATGAAAAAGCAAGGCCAAACAAATCCTCCACAATATCATAAGAAACCAACAAATGAACTCAAAGATACTGAGAGAGGCCAAGTGCCAGATGAGTAGTTCAAAAGTCAAAAAGATGATGTCCTAAAAGAACATAGAAACAAGCAAGCAAAACCAACTGGGCATTGAGAAAAGATGCAACACTGTACAGGAAAACAAAGGCTGAAGGACAAGGACAACAGCAATTATATATATATCAAAGACTCAGTACCAAGAAAGTCAAATCCTAAATGGAAACTGAGATTCTTCCAGGGGCAAGAACACATAGAAATGTTGGAAATGAAAAACACAAAACATCCAATAAAAACACAGGGGAAAGTGACCCCAGGAGAACTGACAAAGCAGAAGACAGACTATCAGGCATGAAAGATGTGATTTCAGAACACTGCATTAAAATATCAATAAGGAATTAATAAGTAATAAACATGACCACAGAGTCCAAACTCTGAGATATTTTAAAGAGACCAATGCAAGAACCTGAGGGAGAGGAGATGCTAAACCATGTACTAAGGACATGGGGATTTAGCAGAAAATATCCAGGTCTGTAGAAAGAAAGAAACATTCCTACAGTAGTCATTTAGATTCTTAAAAATATGAGAACAGGGTGGAGCCTCTCCTTGTCATGTTAGAGTCAATGTGTGAAAACAATATAAGACTGTCTGTGGACTCACAGAATGGACAGACACAAAAGTTGTTTTCCCTCTTTGATCTCTACCTGACTAAAAAATAAACAAAAGGAAAGCAAAGGTCTGTAAGATGCATAATGAAGGAGGAAAGTTTGCAAATGAGTTTCACATTTCTGTGTATACAGTTCATTATACTCAAAGGAATTACATGTGCACAGAGGCACTGTCATGTAGCCAGAATACCCTTAGCACAGTCACACAAATACTTACAGAAAATTATCAAATATATCCGGTTTGGTCTCAAAAAACATATGGCTTTTGTAGAATCCCTCCATTGTGATGTAAATGGGGACAAATGCACCTAGGATCATGTCAGCCTTCATGAAGGTGCTGGGCTTCCAGTAATCAAAGCATCTCTGATGATTCATTTCACCTAATGTAAACAAAGACTGCAGGAGTAGGAAGAGACAAAGCAAAGGAAGGGACATGTCAGGGTCTGCACCACACAGAGAGACAATGCCCTGCAACTTGACTGAGCTGTGGAGATGATTGACTTAGGTCATGGAACAGGCTCAGACCTCAACAGTGTCAGAGAAGACTCTGTATGCTATAGCTGGCTCCTGATGTTGCATCAGGCTCTCAGGCTGCACATAGTCTATGGTTCTCATGCCAGACAGGGAGCACCAACAGAAGCAAAGTCCAGACAACTGAGGGTAAGTCAGAGTGCTGAACTTCTCCTCTAACTGTAACTAGAGTGGCCCTGAATGGGCTGGCTTTTCTTGATTCTATTCCCCTCTCACACATGTGCTCTGGGGATCTCCTAGTCCTGGGGCTCTGCACCTGCATCCTCTATCGTGGTGGAAAATATGTTTGTTTCTTTCCTTCTTCACCCACCTCTATGATTTCATAATGGTCCACAGTGGCTTTGAAGAGTGCCATAGCCAGAGACAGAATTGTAGGTCATCAATCCAGATTGTTTTAATTAGATTGCTGTTTTGGAAGACACAGATAAACATTATAAACACTGAGAAAAAGCAATAGCTGGCTGCCACAAAGCATGCACTTGTAATATTCCATACAATGATTTAACAAGAGGGTGTAGTGGTGATGACAGTTTCTAGTGTCTGCCATTCAGAAGCACAATGAACTTGTATCTATCTTGAGTTCCTTGTCTCCTTTCTCCTCCTTGTAGAAATAATTATGAAGATGGAGAAAGGAATAAGGACATTCCAGACAAATACAGATCATTTCCCACCTCAACCATTCAAAATATTAAGATTCACAAGCAGTATTCTGTGTTCTGCTATTAGTAGACTCTGGTACATCCTTTCCCCTCTACATTTTTAAAAATTCACAGTGAAATAGAATCATACTTGATTTATACACTTCTTCCTCTCTCCTGTAATGCTATTCATCAGAAATACCATTGATATACTGTTATATATTATGGATAATTATTATATAGTATAAGACAAATCAAATTTTGTATATGTATATAAGTTAGATAGGTAGCAACAATTTATGAAAAAAGAGGCCATGGATTTTCAAAGGAGCAAGAGGACTACACTGGGGAATTTGGAGTACATAAATGGAAGGAGAAATAATGCTATAAATTAAAAAATGGATGTCTCTTATGTATAACCTTACAAAATTTTGATTATTGGAATCCTTAAAAAATATACAAAGTACTTTTCAATTCAACACTGTATATTTAGTAGTAGTAGTAGTAGTAGTAGTAGTAGTAGTTCTGCACCCAGCTTGAAGTATTTCTTTAAATTACCCCTCTGTTGTCACTGAAATGTGTTCTTTGACAAGCAATTCCTCAACACCCTGATATTCAGCCTCTAACAGTTACCATTCTAACTTAGGTCAGGGGATTGACTTTAGGATATAGTTTTGAATGAGGTCAGAGAGCATTTGATTTTTTGTGCCTAGCTCATGTCCCTGAACATAATCTCTGCATTCATCTGTATGTATATATATGCTTGATGCATGTAACAACAGTAACTGATGATAAAATTCCTGGCAATCAAAGAGCCCATGAATGGCTGTATGAGAAAATTTGGAGGGAGGAAATGAATGTGAGAGCAGGCATGATTATATTACAATCTCAAAACCAAGGAAAAATGTTTTCTCTGCATATAAAAATCAAATAATACAATATCTTGCATTCATGCGTTGAAGGACAATCAAGTCATTTCTAATTGTGTGCACTCTAAATTATGCTTCATTAAACATGAATGGAGATGTGTCCTTGACCAGAACATGTCATGTGTTGTTTTCATATGTATGATGGTGGAATCACTCACTTAGTGTATACAGTGACTACTCTAAGTGGTGGTATTCTAATTGTACTGAAATGTGATTTTGATTGTATGTTAATAAATAAAGTTACCCGGGGGTCAGAGCTATTAGAGCCATAGCAAGAGTGTGGCGGTGGTGGCACACACCTTTAATCCCATAGATCTCTGTGTGTTCAGGGTTACAGCCAACATTGGAGACATATGCCTTTAAGACCTGGGGGGCTTTACATACAGACAGTGATGAGGCAGTCACATGTTTGTGTTTACAAACAAGGAAAGGCAGGTTACAAATCAGAAAATTTAAATAAAGTGGTTCAAAGTCTATATAATTCAGTTCAAAAATCAGAATTGTATGATATTCTGTTGGTATTAATGGATTTTTCAGAACCTCTCAACATAGTAACTGACTCTCAGTATGCTGAAAGATTTGTGTTACATATTGAGACTGCAGAATTTATCCCTGATGCTTCAGAATTAACTTCACTATTTATTCAATTACAAGATACAATCAGGAAAAGGAATCATCCTTTATATATAACTCACATTCGATCCCATACTGGTGTGCCAGGCCCTCTAGCACAAGGCAATGATGAAAATAATAAATTATTGATAGGAAATGTGCTGGAGGCCTCAGAATTTCATAAAAAACATCATGTCAATAGTAAAGGTTTAAAAAAGGATTTTTCCATAACCTGGCAACAAGCCAAAGAAATACTAAAGAAATGTCCTACTTGTTCCTTCTACAATCAAACACCATTACCAGCAGGATGTAACCCAAAAGGTACTCAGAGAAATGAAATCTGGCAGTTGGACGTGTTTCACTTTGCAGAATTTGGAAAATTGAAATATGTACACCAAACCATCGATACTTATTCAGGATTACAATGGGCAACTGCTTTGAGTTCTGAAAAAGTTGATTCTGTAATCACTCATTTGCTAGAAGTTATGGCCATCATGGGTATACCTGCACAAATCAAAACTGAAAATGCTCCATCATATGTCTCTGTTTAAATGAAACAGTTTTTTGCTTATTACAATATAAAGCATATTACAGGCATACCACATAATCCTACAGGTCAAGCAGTTATAGAAATATCAAACAGAACTCTAAAAGATATGCTAAATAAACAGAAATGGGTAACAAAAACTCCCAGAAATAGACTGCATAATGCTCTTCTAACTTTGAATTTTCTGAATGCCAATGAGAAAGGAACAACAGCTGCAGAGAGACATTGGATAATAGAAAAAACTACAGAATTGAATCAGCCTATATACTTTAAGGATGTGCTGACCTCAGAATGGAAACCAGGGTATGTATTACATTGGGGACGAGGTTTTGCTTTTGTTTCTACAGGAGAAGATAAGCTGTGGGTACCATCAAAATTGATAAAGGTTCGATTTGAACAAGAGAGACCTCTTAATTAGAGGAGGTGATAGTTCATCAACCAGCATGAACATCCAATTTAAACTAACTTGCATCAATAACACATGCCTTTTCATTTAATCAGATAATAACTTGCCAAAAAGGAACAGCCCCAAAATTAGTCTTTGGGAAAGGTTTTTGTTTTTGTCTTTTAGGAGAATGAAGGTTAAGGAATCTGAAGAACACTGGACAAATAAGACAACTGAAGAAAAGGGACAAATCATCTATCCCAAGAAACATAGTGAAATGGCGTATGGGTATATATTATCTAAAAAATTTCATGTCTTCCTAAATGTTTGTTTCTGCTTTTCTCTAAAGATTTGACACTATAGTCCCAATTCAATTAAAATTTAAAGCTGACTTTGGAGTTGGAGAATGGCTCTCTCCTTCTTTAAACTCAAGCATGTTGTTAAAAGGAAAATGCAAACTCCCTGTATCATGCCAGAATAAAAGAGCCATCTTCTGCTATGGTACAGGACAAAAGCAAAATTAATTAAGGGACTATTCTATTACTAATCTCAGCTCTTTGATTCTATTCTGATTCTTTAAACTTTTCTTAAAGTATGAATTTTATATCAAAATTTACAAGATTAACATATATAGATATATAGATATATATACATTTTAAACTTTGTTAAGATATGAATGGTCATATAGAGTACTAACTAATTCTAGAAAAAAAAAGGCTTCAATTACCTGCATATATATGTCTTTCTGTTTGAGTCTCTTATCAGTTTTCTGCAGGAAATCATGGCCAGGCCTAACATCAACTGAAGTCTCCAGGAAGAAGATGGGGCCCCAGAACAACAACAATTTCACGTGGACAATAATAATATCATTAAGCTGACAAACATCATCCACAGATCAGCTTTGAACTACAAGGTGCTCAGAGCAATTTTGAGATGACTAGCTGAGATGATCCAGTCTCAAAGACTACTTGAATAAGGACTTGAGATAAACCCTGAACTTTGGCAATATACACAGACTGGATAATGAAGGATATAGTTACCTCTCCATGAATTTGACAATTAACCTAAAATTTTTCTTTCAGGATAAAGAAATATTCACCCATACCAAGCAGGAAGCAATTTTAAGAATATGACGCCCACATTCCCAAAGAGGTGGTGTGGGGCGGGTGGTTTTTTGGTCTTTTTAATGGGTTTTGGTTCTGGGATAAATTTCAGTGTTTAGGGGGGATGGTTACAAGTTATTGTCAAGGGTTAGGAAAAAGTCTAAGCAAAGGAGATTAGATTTAAGGTTCTTGTTTAAAAAAAGAAAAGAAGAGAAAAGAAAGAAAAGAAAAGAAAAGACAATTACTAGTTTTAAATACTTTACATTGGATTGGATTGTTTTATATTGTATACAAATTTGAAACTGATATTGTTAGAAAATGCTGTATGTATATTTCTAATTGTATTTATACCATTCATTTAACAATGTAATGCAATTTTCTGATCCTTGAATGCTATTATTACCAACTATTAGGATATAAAGAAATGAAAGTTAGTAGTTAGACATTACAGTAGAACTTGTAGTCATATTAGATATGTTTTAAAAATTGAGCAGAGATGTTTTAGATAGGTCATCTTCAAACGCTTCAGAGATCTACAGAATATGGCATTTAAAATGTTTTAATAACTTAGAAAATTTTTCTTTTTTGAGACATGTCGGCTCCTGGCAGTACCAATCTACTTCAGAGAAAATATGGGCATTGAAGAAACTGCATATGGAGTCAACTTTCATTGTGGCAAAAGTTAGCCACTGGACAAAAAAGTATCCTCGAATCAACAGGACAAAATGGACAGACAGAACACGAAACAAAGGACTACTGATTCTTGCCAAAACAAGTGTGGTTATGGCTTTATCAAAAGGCATCTTCTGAGGCCAGGACAATATGGCACCATCTCTGAAGTGGCCTTCGCAATCAGGTAAAGGTACAGTGCCCTTTTCTTCGAAGGCAGCTTAACAGGCAGAGGGCTGGTGGCTTCTGTTATGCAATGGAACAGCAGCTGAAAGCTCACACCTCTCAATAGTAGACTGACATTTAATAGAGGGATGTGGAGAAGAAGGGAATGTTGAGATGAAGCCATATATACACAGCCAAGAAAAATGGACAGCTGAATTAAAAAACTGTCAACAATTTCCAGAATTTAAAATCCTGAATCATGACAGGACACTAGTGGAATTCAGGTGTTTCTGATATGTGGACTGCTCTCACCCAATGTGAGGTTGAACTGTTGACCTTGTGTACATCCTACTTCACAAATGAGTCTGTCAGATACACTAAGCCTATAGGCTGAAGATGATGCCCCAACACTGCGGAGAAACCTCAGGTGACTGCCCAGGTAGCTGGCTGTTTCTGTCAACTCACAAAATTTTTGGAAGTTGCTTGCATTCACTTCCTGTTTTTATTTTTGTTAGCTAATATTATCCCCTACTTGGGTCTCTAAGGGAGTTGAAGATTAGTTAGTTATGGTTGAAGATTACTTAGTTATAGTTGAAAATTAATTAGGATAGAAAGTGCATTAGATACATCTTGGATTTACCAAAATAGGATTGATAATGGAATTATTTTCTCTGATTTGTCAAATACCTGTTTAGGTATTTATTACTTGTATATATTGTATATAGTTATTGTACTTTTGTATATAGTTTTTCTTTTGCTAGTTATAACCTTTTGCTTTTTTTCTTTTTATTAAAATAGAAAAGGGGAAGTGAGGTGGTATTCTAATTGTACTGAAATGTGATTTTGATTGTATGTTAATAAATAAAGTTACCCGGGGGTCAGAGCTATTAGAGCCATAGCAAGAGTGTGGCGGTGGTGGCACATGCCTTTAATCCCATAGATCTCTGTGTGTTCAGGGATAAAGCCAGCATTGGAGATATATGCCTTTAAGACCTGGGGGGCTGTACATACAGACAGTGACGGGGCAGTCACATGTTTGGGTTTACAACCAATGAGAAGACAGAACAAAATACTATAAAAAGACGGACAGACAGGATATAGCTCTCTTTTGGGAAACTGGGACACCGCAGGAGGAAGGGTGAGATTTTAGCTCTGATCTCTGGCCTCTTGGCTTTCTCTTTTACATTGGTTCTGTGTTTCTTATTTAATAAGACTGTTGGTTACATCTACAAATCTATTTTTAACTGACTGAGGAATTTTGTGATATTTTCCTTGATAACTGTGTAATATTAAATTCTCTCTGTCTTGGATAGGGTTTCTATTACTCTTATGAAGGAAAACATTTAATTTTTGTGGCTCTCTTACAGTTCAGAGGTTTACTTCTTTATCATCAGGGAGAGAAGCAAGGCAACAGGCAGGCAGACACGGTGCTAGAGCAGGAGCTGAGAGTCACTACATCTTGACTTGGAAACAACATCATGCGGTCTGATTCACTGAGTGGGCATGTATGAGAACTCAAAGCCTGCCTCCACAGTGACACAATTCCTCCAATAAGGCCACACCCATACCAACAAAACCATACCTTCTAATAGTGCCCCTCTGTGGAGAGCCATCCCTCCCCCCCACATTTCCCCCAGAGTACTCTTGAGTAGGAACAGCAGGAAATATTAGTTAGAAGGATAGAGAGGAGAGAAACAGAGAGAAATGCAGGATAGCCTCATAGGGCCTGGATCCCAGTCCATCAGGACATGATTATTACTGCACTAGCGTATTTAAAGGGTATTAAAGGCCAAGGGGGGAACAAAAGGCCTCCCACCAGCACAGCCAAGTGCATACCACTCAGATACTTGCACTCAAGCCTATGGTCTAATTATCCTCTCTATGCAGACCTACTGGGTAAATCCACTAGGAAACCTAAAAATGGGCTTCAACAGGTGCCTCCTTTCTTAATATATAAAAAAAATCATTGAGAGCTCACAGGAATCTCCATAGTTGTCATACCTCCAAGTATGGGAGTAGAGGATGATAAAGATGGCATTTCTTGTCGGGCGTGGTGGCACACGCCTTTAATCCCAGCACTCAGGAGGCAGAGGCAGGCGGATCACTGTGAGTTCGAGGCCAGCCTGGGATACCCCAAGTGAGTTCCAGGAAAGGTGTAAAGCTACGCAGAGAAACCCTGTCTTGAAAAACCAAAAAAAAAAAAAGAAAAAAAAGATGACATTTCTTTTTTGAAATGGGTCTAAGATAATTACAGCAGTCTAGGCTGCATCAAGCCCTTTAAATAATAATAATAAAAAAACTCCTGATGCAAGTGTATCAGACTGAAAAACTCCCATAGTGTAATCATTGACATTAACAGGTTAACATAATTCTAACATAAATATTACTGTACATAGTTACAATTCGCTCAATCTTACATCTTAAAACAAACTCTTAATACAACCATTTGAATTTCTTGCTAAAAAAAAACATAGGATAAACTTCTGATGTATTCACATCAAACTTAAATACTTCCTTAACTTCAACAAACCATGGTGCATTATATCAATAGGTTAATATAATAATTCTAACATGAACATTACTATACACCATTATAATTCCTACAAATATACATTCAAAGGCAGTATTCTCACGAAACTCATCAATACTTTCTTATAAACCTACATACAAAAACAATTTCTTAATAGAACTATACAAAATATAACATTAATTCACTAAGGTAACACTAAAATATTTTTAAATTTAATAGACTAAGGAATATTAACACTCCCCTTTTCTTTATAATTTTTTAGAAAAAAGAGAAAACCCAAACTTCTCCATTTTTAACCAGTTTCATTTTTACCTAAACAGTTCCATTTTAACACAAAACAATTCATGAATCACCACAGTTAGTAAAGCATATGTGCATACACAAAACTGAATCTTGAGCCTATATAAAATTAATAATAATAATAATAATTTTCTCCATTTTAGCAGTTTCATTTTTCACACAAATAATTTGACAAAACTCTTTCTAAGTCACCACCATGGATACAGTCTATATGCATAAGTAAATTCAAACTGTCCCATTGTAATGAAATCATTACTGTCCAACTCATTTCTTAAGTCTAAAAATTCAAATAATAAATTATGGTACCAGCCTTCCAAATATGAAGAAACCCATAACCAAAACCTTTTTGTAGTTTTATTTCATTTTTTTGTAAGTTCAAAAAGTTCAAATAAATTCTGGTACTAGAATTCCACTTCCAAATATGAAGAAACATTTTACTGTCAAAAACAATTTGCAGTTAACAATTTTAGTTCAAACAAGCATATCTGCTGCTTTCATTCTCAGGCCAGAGACACTTTTGTTACAGCAGCATTTTATGGCAGTTTTTCCTACAGGGTGAAAGCTATTAGTTCCGTGAGAGCTGGTGGTAGAAAGTCCTCTCTAAAGAGACTTTCTTTTAGCTATCAAATAGAAACTGCAATGTTTTTACTGCTAGGTTTTTCCATACTGTATTGATGTTCTGCAGGTCTCAGCTGTGGATGCCTGGCCATGGCTGTTGTGCTTGCTTTGGCATCTGCCATTCTTAGCAGCTTCTGAAGTTTCTGAAACCACTCAGATTGACAGCCAACAGTCTGTTATGGATGCTGTTTTCTCTGTCCCAGGTTCCTTCACCACACACATTAAGCATAGACTCACATTCAACATTAGCACTTTTTCACAAACTCACATTCAACATATACTTATTTATATTCTTACAAGCTTTTATTCTTAAGGAAACTCTACAGGACTATCTTAGCAAATGTACTTCTTATATTCATACAAGTTTATGTTCTTAAAGAAATTCTATAGGACTACCATTCAAATTTATATTCTCACTACATGTCTTAAAGGAATTTTATAGATCTATTTTACAAACTTATACTCATAAGAACTAGTAAGGAATCTTTCTATAGTGCTACTATAAGCAAACACCTAACTTGGAAAAAACCTAAAAGATTTCTTAAAATTTACATTATTTTCCAACAAGACAGAGAGTAATTTTTCAAACTCACAGAAAGAATGAGAAGAAAAACCTTCTAAGGGGCATATCATACCTCTAAGTGACTTAGCTCTTTGAACAACATAGTATCATTGTTAAGGCTGTAATCCTTGGTGTAAAGTTATTTTTCCTAGTCATCTTTCTCACCAGGCTCTCTTAGCTGTTCCTGAACTGACAGAAAATGCACTCAGGAGCAAACAGTTTCTAACCAGAGGCTGTCCCTTTACACAAATTCAAAACAGCTCCCTGTTCCATAATTCAGACAATTGTTTCTGTTACAACAGAACTTTTGGTTTGCTTTACAGAAAGCTTGGCTTTGGGATGAGGGTAAAATTACCATATTGAACTGCTGTAAAGCTCTTAGCAAAAATTTCTTGTGCAGCTATTAGGCAATATAAGGCATTTTCTAAAAGGAGCCTGTATGTCAGATCTGCTACTGGTCAGAGGCAGAGCAGCTCCAAGCTCACAATCTTTTTAGATTTTCATAGGAACTGACATTCAACAAACTCTTAAGACAATTTTCCTCCTTCTTAATTTTTTAAAAGATGCATTTTAAGTTCACTATGAGCTTCTTTAAATGCTGCACGTGTTTCTCTGGAATCTTAAATACAACTCAAACTCATAAGCTTTTTTTTTCCTATAAATTATCTCTTGTGAGGCAAGCTGTTTATTTGTTTTCAACTTTTTGGAAAGTAAACCTAAGCTTTCTAGCAATGCTTGGAAAAGAAACTTCATTTTGAATTGAAAAATTGTTTCTGGGCAGGATTGCAATCTTTCGTGGAAAAACCACCTTTCCCAGAATGCATTTCTCTTATATCAGCCTGTAGCTAGAGTTTTCCTGCCTAGCCCACAGTCAGGACAAATCTTTGTCTCCTGCCAGTCCCACAGTCGCTCAGACCCAACCAAGTCAACATAGAGACTTATACCGCTTCAATCTTTATGGCCATGGCAGGCTTTTTACTAACTGTTCTTATAGCTTACATTAATCCATTTCTACAAATCTATACCTTGCCACATGGCTCATAGCTTACCGGCATTTTCACATGCTTCTTGTCCTGGTGGGTGTCTGGCAGTGACTTCTGCCTTCCTATTCTTTTATTTCTCCTTTCTGTTAGTCCCGCCTATACTTCCTGCCTAGCCATAGCCAATCAGTTTTTATTTATTGACCAATTAGAGCAACACATTTGGCATACAGACCATCCCCCAGCACAGCCAAGTGCAGACCATCTCAGACACCTGCACTCAGGCCCATGGTCCTAATCATCCTCTAGGCACACCTGCTGGGTAAAGCCACAAGGAACCCGAGAACAGGCTCCCACAGGACATACAGAACATTCCACAGCATCAGCCTACTGTTGTGAGCTACCTTTCAGACTCCATTTCCCACAAATCTTTTTGGCTCTGGAAGTCAACTTCTGGTTCCCTTTTACCAGGCTTGTTTTCATGCTTCTAGCCTGGGAGGTTTGAGTCAAGTTTTTTGTTTTGATTTGTTTTCCACTTTTTCAGCATGGGACATGGAGAGATTTCTGTTCTCCCTGAGCTGCCCTAGCTAGGTGTTTTTCTTTCATCTGCTACTGGCCCCAGATCAGATTCACTCATGCCCTATTAGTGTGCACAGAGGGGAGCATCCCTAATACCAAAATTCTCTCTGGGCTTGTTCATTTGCCTCAGCTAGTCAGTGAAAAGGAACAAAAGCAATTAAAGCAGAGCTTTCCTACAGCTCCTTCAGAGACACTTTCCCTGAAAGATCTTTATCTAGTCCAGGTTGTTCCTTCCTCCCAGAAGCAGAGCTTCAGATGCCTCAGGCTGCAGTTCTGTTCCTCTGTTAGCTGCCTCTGGAGGTAGGAGCTTTACTCTGTTTCTGTTTTCAGGGTCTGTGTAGTTTGTGTTCATAAATCAAGCTTCTGCTTTTCATCAAGGGAGGTTTTTGTAATCCCTAAGCTCACATTAGGACAAGTGTACTTCCCTAATCAGACCTCCTGGATTAGTTCCCCAGTGGTTTGTGTTCATCTGTCTGTGAACTCTCAGACAGTAGCTTATTCATAGAGGCAAAAACCCCTGAGGGCTTCACTCCCTCACCTCACTGGGAGTCAGTGGGGGAAACCAAAAGTGCTTGAAACAAAGCTTTTCTCAGTAAGATCCTTTCTCTGATAGAAAAGATTTTTACTCCTGGAAAGTTCTTCATTCTGTCCTGGCTCAGATCTTCCCCCCAGATAGAGTTTCTGATGCTGCCTCTACTGCTGCTGCAGACAGGGCTCAGCTTTATTGCTTTCTCCAAGCCAGGAACTTCCTCAAGCTGCCCTGCACTTTCTTGAGCATCTTTGGTTAGGTTCTAATTGCGGAGGGATTTTTGATCACCCTTTACTGGCTAGAAGAGTCAGAACTTGGAGACCCCAGCCACTTCCTGAGACTTAGAGACTGGCCCCCAGCTTCCATCCTGCCCCTTGACTTCCCTTCTGGACCAGAGGTGAGTATCAGGGCCCAACCCAGACCCCATCCCTGGGCACCAGCCACTCTGGGAAGACCTGGCCAACTTGCCCCCAGGTTCTGGCCAACGGGCAGGTCCCCTTCTAGCTCCACCAGGAGGGATCCCCTTTTCCAAGCCCCCCAGCAGCCCCTGTAATCTCAATGCCCTGCCCCCACACCCATCTGCCCGAGACCCCAGCCACCTCCTGAGACTTAGAGACTGGCCCCCAGCTCCCATCCTGCTCCCGACTTCCCTTCTGGACCAGAGACTTCCAGTCCAGATAAGAGCTTCCATCCTGCCCCAGAGTTCCCATTTGGACAAGAGAACTCCCTTTTGGACAAGAGAGAGGGACTTCCTGAATCTGTCAGCTCTTTCAGAACCAAGTACAATGATAAGACCAAGAAGGAACCACAAGGAGATGGGCAGACATCAAGGCAGAAGTACATACACCAAAATGAAGACCAATACAGCATCACCAGAACCTAGCCCGCCTCCAACATCTTGACCTGAACATCAAAAATTGGAAGAAGCAGAAAAAAGTAGCCTTATGAGTAACATCATGAAGAAGGTAGAGGCTTGTGTAGAGGAAAAGACAAGAAAATTGTAAGAACGCTGTAAACAACTAGAGGAAAGGGCAAACAAATTAGAAGAAAACAATAAAGTCCTGGAAGAAAACAATAAAGTCCTGCAAAAAAAACAATAAAGTACTGGAAGAAAACAATAAAGTACTGAAAGAAAATTATGAAAAAAGCAATGAAACAAACAAAGGGAACAGTCCAAGACCTGAAAAGGGAAATTGAAAAAATAAAGAAGACACAAACAGAGGGAATGCTGGAAATAGAAAACCTGAATAAAAGATTGAGAACTTCAGATGCAAGTATAAACAACAGAATGCAAGAGATGGAAGAGAGGATCTCTGGCATTGAAGATACAGTAGAAGAAATAGTTTCATCAGTCGAAGGAAACACTAAAGCCAACAAAGACATGAACCAAAATGTCCAAGAAATTTGGGACACCATGAAAAGACCAAACCTATGAATTATAGGGATAGAAGAAGGTGAAGAATACCAACTCAAGGGCACAGAAAATATATTCAACAAAATTATAGAAGAAAACTTTCCCAACTTAAAGAAGGAAATGCCTATAAAGATACAAGAAGCCTATAGAACACCAAACAGACTAGACCCCCAAAAAAGTCCCCTCAACATATAATAATTAAACAACTAAATGTACAGAATAAAGAAAGAATATTAAGAGCAGCAAAGGAAAAAGGCCAAGTGACCTATAAAGGTAAACCCATCAGAATAACACCCGATTTCTCAATGGAGACTTTGAAAGCCAGAAGGACCTGGACAGATGTAATGCAGACACTAAGAGACCATGGATGTCAGCCCAGACTAATACACCCAGCAAAACTTTCAATCATCATAGACGGAAGGAACAAGACATTCGAAGACAAAGCCAGATTTAAACAATACCTAACCACAAACCCAGCCCTACAGAAAGCACTAGAAGGAAAATTCCAACCGAAGGAAGTCACAGGCACTAGATAAAGCCACAACAGTAAACCCCAAAGAAGAGAAGTACACACACACTACCACCAAAAATAACAGTGATGAACAATCACTGGTTGTTAATATCCCTTAATATCAACGGACTTATTTCACCTATAAAAAGACATAGACTTACAGAATGGATATGAAAGCAGGACCCATCTTTCTGCTGCATACAAGAAACACATCTCAAATTCAAAGACAGACACTACCTAAGAATAAAAGGCTGGGAAAAGAATTTCCAATCAAATGGTCTGAAGAAACAAGCGGGTGTAGCCATTCTGATATCCAACAAAATAGACTTCAAACTAAAATCAATCAAAAGAGATCAAGAAGGGCATTACATCCTCATCACAGGAATGATCCACCAAGATGAAGTTTCAATTCTGAACATTTATGCCCCAAACACAAGGGCACCCACATATGTAAAAGAAACATTACTAAAGCTTAAACCACATATAAAATCCCACACATTAATAGTGGGAGATCTCAACACCCCACTTTCACCACTGGACAGATCTCCCAAATCGAAACATAACAGAGAAATAAAGGACTTAACTGATGTCATGACCCAATTGGACCTAATAGATTTCTACAGAACATTCCATCCTAACAAGAAAGAATATACCTTCTTTAAGCACCCCATGGAACTTTCTCTAAAATCGACCACATACTTGGCCATAAAGCAAATCTCAACAGATACAAAAAATTAGAATAACCTCCTGTGTTCTATCAGACCACCATGGTTTAAAGTTAGATTTCAACAACAACAAAAACTACAGAAAACCTACAATCTCATGGAAACTGAATAATGCTCAACTGAATCACCAATGGATTGTGGAAGAAATAAAGAAAGAAATTAAAGACTTCCTAGAGATCAATGAAAATGAAGACACCACATACCCAAACTTATGGGACACTATGAAAGCAGTGCTAAGAGGGAAATTCATAGCACTAAATGCCCACATAAAGAAGTTGGAGAAATCCCACACTAGTGACTTAACAGCACACCTGAAAGCTCTAGAACAAGAAGAAGCAAAGTCTCCCAGGAAGAATAGACACCAGGAAATTATCAAAGTGAGAGGTGATATTAATAAATTAAAAACTAAGAGAATAATACAAAAAATTAATGAAACAAAGAGTTGGTTCTTTGAGAAAATCAACAAGATAGACAAGCCCTTATCCAAACTAACCAAAAGACAGAGAGAGAGAATCCAAATCAACAAAATCAGAAATGAAAAGGGGGACATAACAATAGACATTGAGGAAATCCAGAGAATTATAAGGTCATATTTCAAAAACCTCTACTCCACAAGACTGGAAAACCTAAAAGAAATGGACATTTTTCTGGATAGGTAACATATACCTAAGTTAAATCAAGACAAGATAAACGATTTAAATAGTCCAATAACCCCTAAGGAAATAGAAACAGTCATTAAAAGTCTCCCAACCAAAAAAATCCCAGGACCAGATGGTTTCAGCGCAGAATTCTACCAGATCTTCAAAGAAGAGTTAATACCAATACTCTCTAAATTGTTCCACATAATAGAAACAGAAGGAACATTACCAAACTCCTTCTATGAGGCTACAATTACCCTGATTCCTAAACCAAACAAGGATGCAACAAAGAAAGAGAACTACAGACAGATCTCCCTCATGAACATTGATGCAAAAATACTCAATAAAATACCGGCAAACAGACTCCAAGAACACATCAGAACAATTATCCACCATGACCAAGTAGGCTTCATCCCAGGGATTCAAGAATGGTTCATCATACAAAAGTCCATTAATGTAATACACCATATAAACAAACTCAAAGAAAAAACACCACATGATCATCTCACTAGATGCAGAAAAGGCATTTGACACAATCCAACACCCCTTCATGATAAAAGTCTTGGAGCGATCAGGAATACAGGGAACATACCTAAACATAATAAAGGCAATTTACAGCAAGCCAACAGCCAACATCAAATTAAATGGAGAGAAACGCAAAGCAATTCCACTAAAATCAGGAACAAGGCAAGGCTGTCCACTCTCCCCATACTTATTCAATATAGTACTTGAAGTTCTAGCCAGAGCAATAAGACAACATAAGGAGATTAAGGGGATACAAATTGGAAAGGAAGAAGTCAAGCTTTCCCTATTTGCAGATGACATGATAGTATACTTGAGTGACCAGAAAAATTCCACCCAGGAATTGATAAAGCTTATAAACACCTTCAGCAACATAGCAGGATACAAGATCAACTCAAAAAATCAGTAGCCCTCCTATATACAATGGACAAAGAAGCTGAGAAGGCAATTAGGGATACATCACCCTTTACAATAGCCACAAATGACATAAAATACCTTGGGGTAACACTAAGCAAGTGAAGGACCTATATGACAAGAACTTGAAGTCCCTGAAAAAAGAAATTGAAGAAGATGTCAGAAAATGGAAAGATCTACCATGCTCATGGATAGGCAGGGTTAACATAGTAAAAATGGCAATCTTACCAAAAGCAATCTACAGATTCAATGCAATCCCCATCAAAATACCAACACAATTCTTCACAGACCTAGAAAGAATAATACTCAACTTCATATGGAAAAACAAAAAACCCAGGATAGCCAAAAGAATCCTGTACAATAAAACAACTTCTGGAGGCATCACAATCCCTGACTTCAAGCTCTACTATAGAGCTACAGTAATAAAAACAGCTTGGTATTGGCATAAAAACCGACATGTGGACCAATGGAATCGAAATGAAGACCCTGACATTAACCCACACACCTATGAACATATAATTTTTGACAAAGAAGCCAAAAGTGTACAATGGAAAAAAGAAAGCATCTTCAACAAATGGTGCTGGCATAACTGGATATCAACGTGTTGAAGGCTGCAAATAGAACTATATCTGTCACCATGCACAAAACTTAAGTCCAAGTGGATCAAAGACCTCAACATAAATCCAGCTACTCTGAACCTGCTAGATGAGAAAGTAGGAAGTAGTCTTGAACGCATTGGCATAGGAGATCACTTCCTAAATATAACACCAGTAGCACAGACACTGAGACAAACAATCAATCAATGGGACCTCTTGAAACTGAGAAGATTTTGTAGAGCAAAGGATATGGTCAACAAGGCAAAGCGACAGCCTACAGAATGGGAAAAGATCTTCACCAACCCCACATGTGACAGAGGACTGATATCCAGAATATACAAGGAACTCAAAAAATTAGACATCAAAACGACCAACAGTCCAATTGAGAAATGGGTTTTAGAACTAAACAGAGAATTCTCAACAGAAGAAACTCAAATGGCTGAAAGACATTTAAGGAATTGCTCAACATCCCTAATCATCAGGGAAATGCAAATCAAAACAACTCTGAGATACCACCTTATGCCTGTCACAATGGCTAAGATCAAAAACACTGAAGACACTTTATACTGGAGAGGATATGGAGCTAGGGGAACTCTCCTCCACTGCTGATGGGAATGCAAGCTTGTACAACCACTTTGGAAATCAATATGGCGCTTTCTTAGAGAATTGGGCATCAATCTCCCCCAAGATCCAGCTATACCACTCCAGGGCATATACCCAAGAAATGCTCAATCATAACAAAAGAGCACTTGCTCAGCTATGTTCATATGAGCATTGTTTGTAATAGCCAAAACCTGGAAACAACCTAGATGCCCTTCAACTGAAGAATGGATAAATAAATTGTGGCACATATACACAATGGAATACTACTCAGCAGAGAAAAACAATGACATCATGAGTTTTGCAGGCAAATGGATGAATCTAGAAAAAATCATCCTGAGTGAGGTAACCCAGACTCAGAAAGACAAATATGGTATGTACTCACTCATAGCAAAATGCTAGATGTGGAACAAGGATGACTGGACTGCTACGCACATCACCAGTGAGGCTACCTGGAAAACGGGACCCCAAAAAAGACACGGAGAAATGGATGAGATCTACATGAACAGCCTGGTCACCAGTGGGAGCAATGAAGGGCTACGGCCGAGGGAAAGAGAGTGGGAGATCCTAGCTGGATCAAGAAAAGAGAGGGAGAACAAGGAATAGGAGACCATGGTAAATGAAGACCACATGAGAAGGTTAGGAAGCAGAGAGCTAGGGAGGCCCATGGAGATCCACAAAGATACTCCCGCAAAAGACTGCTGGCAATGGTCAAGAGACGGCCGAGACTGACCTATTCTGGTGATGGGATGGCCAAACACCATGATAGTTGTGCCATAAACCCCATCCAAGGACTGAGGAATCTGGATGCAGACATCCACGGCTGGGCCCCTGGTGGAGAGCTGGGAGTCTAATTAGTGAGAAAGAGCAGGGTTTATATGAGCGAGAATTGTTGAAGCCAAGGTTGGATAAAGCACAGGGACAAATAACCAAATGAATGGAAGCACATGAACTATGAACCAAAGGCTGAGGGGGCCCCAACTGGATCAGGCCCTCTGAATGGGTGAGACAGTCATTTGGCTTGATCTGTTTGGGAGGCAGCTGTGCGGTGGTGCCAGGTTCTGGACTCGTTGCATGAGTTGGCTATTTGAATCCTGGGACTTATGCAGGGATGCTTGGCTCGGTCTGGGAGGGGGGGACTGGACCTGCTTGGACTGAGTCTATCAGGTGGATCCTGGTCCTCAGGGGAGACCTTGATCTGGAGGAGGTCGGAATGGGGGGTGAGCTGGGGGGAGGGAGAGGGAGGCAGGAGGGGGAGAGCAGGGGAATCTGTGGCTATTTTGTGGAACTGAATGGTGTTGTAAAAGAAAAAAAAGAAGAAGAGTCAGAACTTTAGCAGAGAGGATTTGCCCTTTCTAAAAGGTTTGTGGTTTTTTTTCTTAGAGTGAACCACAGGTGAATTCCTGCACTAATATCTCCAGGTGATTCTTACTTTTTGTCCTTATAGAAAGAGAAACGAACGTTCTGAAAGCTTTTCAGTTTTTTAGACAGACACTAAGTATTTTAAAGAAAGCTTTTAGCTTGAGAGAAACACAACCAAGATTTTTACTAGTAAGTTTTTAGTTTGAGAGAGACCAATTTTTGCCAAGACTTTTAAACTTTGGTTTATTTCAACCACGTTTTTTACCTCTGGGAGAATAACTTTCTTCTGCCACTAGAGAACAACAGCTACCAATAGGAATCTCTTTTCTGCCCAATAAGCTTAAGGAAGAGCTTTTTACTGCCTATTAAACTCAAAGAAGAGCTTTTTTTCTTCCCAGTTTGTGTTCATAGCCCTAAAATTAGAAAATTAAAGACTTGGTTTCTCTGTCTTGTAGCTTAATATATTATAAGTTTTTTCTTATGCTATTTTTCTAAATTTTTCTATGCTGCCTTACTCTAAGTATCTTCCTGCACTGTATTGCTACACTATACCTTCCTTATATTTGATACATAGAAATTAAGAGAGAGAGAGAGAGAGAGAGAGAGAGAGAGAGAGAGAGAGAGAGAGAGAAATCTTGACAGAGAAGATTCTATGCTGCAGCCTTATACTCAAACATCTTTCCAGGCCATTTTTTTCTTTTTCTCTTGAGGATAACACCCCCTGCCCTATTTAACTTTTTTCACTACAAAACCAGGTCAGACCCTCTTTACCTGGAAGGGCCTAACTCTTTCTTTCACCTAGCACTTTGGATATTTCTGTTTGTCTTAATCCCTGTTCAATGGTTACATCTGTGGTGGTCCCCCACATTTCCCCCAGAGTACTCTTGAGTAGGAGCAGCAGGAAATATTAGTTAGAAGTATAGAGAGGAGAGAAACAGAAAAAAATGCAGGATAGCCTCATAGGGCCTTGATCCTAATCCATAGGGCCTTGACTGTCTCTAACCTACAGTATTTAAGGGAATGCCAAGAGGTGGAGCACAAGACCTCACCCCAGCACAGCAAAGTGCAGATGTTCTCAAACACCTGCAGTCAGGCTCGTGGTCCAATCTTCCTCTCTATACAGACCTGCATGGTAAAGTCCCTAGGAAACCTGAAAATGGCCTCCAACACCCTTCCCTTTGGGAGCCATTTTCTTGTAAACCATCACATTCTACTCACTGGCCTCAAAAATTGTAACAAATTAATGCAAAATACTTTCAGTCCAACTTCAAAAGTCCCCATAGTCAGTAACACTACCAAACTCATTAAAAAGTCTGAACTTCAAAGTCTCTTCTGAGATTTATTTAATATCTTAACTCTAATCACCTGTAAAAATCAAAATACAAAGTCAGATAATATACTTCCATCATGAAATGATGACACGGGATATACATTACCATTCCAAAATGTAGAGAAGGGAGCACAATGAGGAAATATTGGACCAAAGCAAGATGAAAAAGCGGCTGAGCAAACTCCAAACTCTGCATCTCTATGTCTGATGTCAGAAAGCTCTTCAGATCACCAACCGTGTTCAACTTGGTTGACTGCAACACACTTCTTTCTCTTGGGCCATTTGCACTCCCTGTTATCAACTCCCTTAGGCAGGTATTGCAAGGCTCTGGCATCCCCAACATCATAGAGCCTCCAAAGCAATCCAGGCTACAACTTCAAAGCTTCACACAATGTTCTCTCTAGGCCTCCAGTCAGGGACAACACTGACACGTGTCTGGACTCAGTGACTTTCTTTTTCACATGGGCAATTTCCACTGCTCCTTTCTTCTGTCCTTAATTACAGAACTATATGGATGGAGCTGCAAATTTCTGCTGCTTCCTGGGACTGGAACATGCTCCCCATCATTTAAATACATCTACACCAACTTTCTGTTTTCAATGAGTACCTTCACACCTAAATTTGGGTGTTCTGAAACTTACTCTTTGACCAGGCTGGCCTCAAACTGAGAGTTTTGCTAGCCTCTGCCTTCCAGGTGCTAGGATTAAAGGCATGTACCATCACACCTGGATCTAAGCTTTTCTTTAATTCCTTTTCACAAGTTGGAAACTTAGCTGGGTGGGATCTTGCCCTGAGGTCATCATTCCATTTATACCATTTCTAAATCTGTTTATCTCTTTGCGCAGCTTGCACCTTTTTATTATGAATCTTTATTAGAGTTACCACTAATAACCACAGGACAGAGTCTATACTAGGCTGTTTTCAGATTTTTTTCTGCCAGTGGAATTAATCCAAATTATTTTATATCTCTTCACTTTAGCCTCAGGCAGACTCCTCTGACAAGGGCAAAAATCAAGCACATTCTTGGCCAAACTATCAAAAGAATAATCTCTTGTCCATATATTAATATTCTTCTATTCTGTAACATCTTGAGCAAGGCCCCAGAGGTACATCAAATCATACTAAGCATCACCATGTTCCATGCTCATATTGGTATGGCCCATTAAGCAGGATTTAAAGTTTTCAACTGCTTTTCTAATCCACTGTTCCAAGGTTCATATTTCATGAAACAAAATCATGGTCAGGTCTATCACAGCATTACCTCAGTCCCTGGTACCGACTTCTGTCTTAGTTATAGTTTCTATTTCTGGGAAGAGACACCATGACCACAGCAAGTATTGTAAAGGAAAACATTTAATTGTGGTGGCTCACTTACAATTCTGAGGTTTAGTTCATTATCATAATGGTGGGAGGCAAGGGAGCATGGAGGCAGACATGGTGCTAGAGGAAGAGCTGATAGTCTTCGCATATTGACTCACAGGCAACAGGAACTGGATATTATCTTGAGAATATGTGAGTCTTCAAAGCCTGCCTCCACAGTGACACACTTCCTCCAATAAGGCCACACCTACTCCAACAAGGCATTGGCTTCTATTAGTGCAATCCCTTTGGTGGCCATTTTCTTTCAAAACATCATACCCTCTAAACTATTTTTCATGCTCCACTTTCTTGTAATGTCTCATTCTGTCCTTTTATCCAGTAGTGATATCAATCCTTGATGGTAAAGCATTTTTAATAGATAAAGAAGAAGGATGTATCTTGTTTTCTAATCCATTCTGTTAATCTGTGTCCTTTTATTGGGGAATTGAAACTATTCTGTTGAGAGATTTCCATGAACAATGGCTATTGATTCCTGTTATTTTGTTATAGTAGTGTGGATTTTTCTACAAATTTTGATATGTCTCTCTGGAGATATTTATTCCCTTTTTCACCTTAGGTGTGGTTAACCTCTTCAGACTGAAGTTTTACTTCTATTGCCTTTGTAGAGTTGGAGGAATAGATAAATATTGCTTACATTTGATTTTATCATGGAATTTTTGTATTTCTCCCTTTTTTTCTGATTAAAAGGACTCCTGGGTATAGTAGTCTGTGTCTCTTAATGTTTGCATCTATTTAGGCCCTTCTGCATTTTAGAGTCTCCCTTTAGAGGACAGGTGTTATTCTAATGGGCCTGAATTTGTATATTATTAGTCTGTTCCCCTTACAGCTTTCAATAATCCTTCATTTTTCTGTACACTTACTGTTTGATTATTATGTGTTGATGGTAATTTTTTTATGGTCCAGTCTTATTTGGTGTTCTTCATGCTTCTTATAACTTTAAGGCCCTCTGTCTTTAGGATGAGGACATTTTCTTCTATTATTTTGTTGAAAATATTTTTTTTACCTTAGCCTGACTCTAGTCTTCTTCCTTTATTTCTATTAAGCATAGATTTTTTTTTACACTGTCTTACATTTCCTGGATTTTCCCATATATTTTTTTCAGTTAACATTTCCTTTAACTGAAGAATCTCCAATGATAGGAGTCAGAGAAGTAGTACAGGCCCCTGCAATAGGATCATTTTTTTCTAATTGAATGTTGATTTTTTTTTCAGTTTTTTTTTTTTCTGGAACTGAGTCCCTTAACATTGAGTTATTATCAAAAGATGGGTACTAATTCTTGATTTTTTTTTTATTTTTGGTTCTATATGTGAGAGTTGTTTTTTTTTAATTAATTAAAATTTATTCCTATTTAACTACAGTCACTTAGAGCCATTTAATCTTGTTTTAAATAGAAAATACAGGCCAAAAAAGTACAACAAAGAAACTGTGGTAGTTTGAACAGCCATATCCTCTACGGGCTCATATATTAAATGCATGGTCATTAGTGAGTGGCCCTGTTTGACAGGAATTAGGAGGTGTCGCATTTTTGGAACAGGGGTCGCCTTGTTGGAGGAGGAATGTTATTCGGTATAGGCTCTGTCATTTCAGAAGACCAAGCCAGGCCCAGAGGCTCTCTGTTTCTCTCTCTCATTCTGCTATCTATGGGTTTCCATGTGGAACTCCCAGTAACTTCTACAATGTCATGCTTGCCTCCATGCTACCACACTACCTGTCATTCTGTAAATGAACTAAACTTCTAAGATTGTAAGCCAAGGCTAATTAATTTTTTTCCTTTATAAGTGTTGCCATGGTGTCTCTTAACTGCAGTAGCATACTCATTAAGACAATAACCAGTTGATTATATTTTTTCCAATATCATTTCCATTTATACTTCTTGGCTGCAAATATAAACAAAGGAATGTTATTCATAATATTTTTATTATTTACTTTTTGAGATTATAATATAATTACATCATTTCCTCCTTTTTCATTTTCCCCTCTGAATCTTCTAATATACCTACTGCTCATTTTATTCAAATTCATTCATGGCCTGTATGGTAATTAATTTTTGTTACATATATATGTGTTTATACACACAGAGTGACACACACAAACACACAACACAAGTACAATTTGCTCAGTATGTATATTTTTACTTGAAATTACATTTTCAGGGCTGATCATTGGTAAATGATCATTTAATAATCAATTGATGTGTTCATTCATGGGAAAGAGTGTCACAGAAAATGACACAGAGACTTATTATTAATTATAAAAGAGCACCCTACTACTTAGACTTGTCCCCCCCAGCTCCTATAACATAAATTAACCCATGTCTCTTAATCTAATTTATTTTATGTGAGTCAATTATCTTTACTCTGTAATGTCCATCCTGCTTTCTCTCCATCTGGCTGGTGACCCTGCCTTTCTTATTCCCGGCACTCTCTCTGTACAGAAATCCCTGCTCTAACTCTTACTAGCTATTGGCCATTTAGCTTTTTATCAAACCACAGTGACACATCTTCACACAGTGTAAAGGAATATTCCACAATATCCCCTCCCACTTTTTCTAAATAAAAAAAAAAGGTTTTAACTCTAACACAGTAAGATTATATACAATAAGAACAATATCAGGTAAGAATAACATTCACAATTTCCTGTCCATTTGTATTTGTCAAATTTAGAGAAAATACTCAATTTTCTGTCCTATCTTAGTCCAGTTTTATACCTAAACCATTTTTGTCATAACCTGTGTTACCATCCTAAGAATATCTTTTTAGACCTTAAAATATCTTTTTGGAAAAACATTTTAAGCTTTTATGTTTCTCAACCTTATAAACTTTATGCCTCTTATGTAAGTTTCTTTTCTGAATTTAGTAACAAAGGAAATTGTAAAACTATAATTATCTATATCATAGACTCAAAAAGGATAGAATATTAATTGACTAAACAGGAAGTGTAGAGAAATCAACTTCTAAAACTAAGAGAAATGACAGAAACAGCTGGCTGCCAATCAGTCACCCAAGGTTCCTCTGTAAAGTTGGGTAATTCATCTTTGGCCTATAGGCCTAGCACATGTCACAGACTTTTCTATAAAGCAGGAATTTTGAAGGATTCTCCTTCTTTGTCCTGACAAAGTTTGGCAGAAACTTTCCTTTGTGTACATCTTATCCAGTTTGGACAGTGCACTGTCAGCAGTTGAGGAAAGGGCAGTTTCTTATCCAAATGGCTAGCTTTGCCACAAAGAAAGCAAACTACATATGGAGGTTCTTCAATATCCATCATCCTTTTCTGCAGTAAATTGATGCTGACAGGCACAGACATGTCTCACTGTCAAAAAAATCCTTATGTTATTAAAACATTTCAAATGCCATATTCTGTAGGTCACCTATCTACCTAAAATATATTTCTGTATCAACTTGAAACATACATACCATCATTTTATAAATTTGATTTTTATAGAGTATTATTAACCCATATTACTTTATTATGCTAAATATCTTTCAAGGATGAAAACTTTACATTACTATTACAAATGAGCTGCATATGTACAGTACAAGAATAGAAACATATATACAGTATAACAAAAATAATGTTAATTTGTATCAATAAACAAAAATATCTTAAACAATATAGTAGAAACATAAAGTATAGATACAGTATAACAAAAACAACCTTAAATTTGTATTAATATACAAAAATTCATAACTGTGAAATATTTGAGACTAGACATTTTCAAAAGTAGACTCAACAATCCATCCTTTTATCCCATGATTTCTATACTATATTCCCTCTTTCCCTTCAGAAAGAGATTCCTGAATCTAATCACCTTTTTTTAGTTTTTTCCCTGGCCATGTCAAGCAGCAATATGTAACTAATCCCCCAAATGATGACAAACATCTATAACCCATTGAATGGCCAAAAAACACCCACCTACCTCTTAGGAAAGTTAACATCATATTCTGTATACTGCATCCTGTTGTCTGGGTGTGATGGCCTCATTGGAGGACCCTGAGAAAATTAGGATAATGCTCAAGTCCTAATTAGAATAGTCTGTGAGTCTTGACAATCACAACCAGCAAACTTGAAGCTGTTCTGGTTGCAGAACTCTGAGGAAACAGCAAGAGAGGTATTGAGGTATTGAGGTATTGAAAGGCTGGATCACCTGGACCACCCATTTTCATTTCAAGATCCCCTTGTTCTGAAAACACACAAACTTTCAAAGTAACATATATATCTACATTAACAAAAGTATAGAATGTGCAGTGTGTACAAAGCAGGCAAAAATGATTTTTTGTTTTATATTTAAGCAGGTAAAATATCATCATTATGTTGGGTTTTTAAGGTTTTTTTCCTGATGTGTGTAACCTGGATTTTCAAACAGTGTCCCCTGATGAAATGTAATCTCTATCAATCTTCAATGAATCCACAGCCTTTATTTTCTGTGGAAACAAAAGCATAACCTCTTCCCCAATGCAACATATATTTACTTCCATTTTGAAGTTAACACATTTATAAAATATATAAATTGGTTCAGTTTTGCAGTTTCCAAAATCCAATGTTCTCAGCGGCTATTGTTCACGCCTCAGCAATCAAAAATTTTAAAGTCAACAAAACACTACATAGAATCCAGAATCTTTGTATATTTTCTCTCTATACATGGCTTATGGTTTTATATTATTTTATTTTCTTTTAAAGACTTATTTTATTATTTATGAACTATTTTTCCTTTGACTGTCTATACTCATTTTCTTTTCTTTTGAACCCTTCACAGGTTTTTTTAAACACACTGTAACCTGTTTAGAGATCTTTTCCTTTTTGAATGTGTCTTTATTGAGCTTCTTAAACTGCTATGTCATCCAATGGTGTGGCTCATTACTGGAGACACAACCAAACACAAACTACCTGTTCTTCTGGTTCTTAGAATGTTTACATCCCCTCCCCTGCAATGGTCCCTGAGTTTTATGTTCAGGAGCTATATTGTAGATGTAACCTTGAGACAGGGATACAAAACTCTTCCTTTCTGTTGGTTGTGGTTTTCTGTAGTGGTCTCTGTCTGTTTCCTTCATAAAGGTTGATTGTTTTACATTTCTTTGGTGAAAACAACAAAGCCTGTAGGAGTGAGATGGGACACAGGCTGTTCTGATTCCTCCTAATGAAAACCAGAGCCTCTGGCCTGAATCACAATCCACAGAGACAGGCAGTAGGGTGTAAGATCACAACATGCATTTCAAGAGGCCTTGACAGGTGTTGACTTGTAGGAGATGCTGGGTGCTCTGAGTTTAACCCGAGTCTCTGTATTTGACAAGATACTTATTTTTCCTTGTTGCTCTGGGAGCAGCTTGAAAGGCCTGGTGATCCTTCTTGCTCCATCTGTGTGTGAATGGAAGGCCTGGAGTCCATCCCAGCTCCTCTCTGGTCTTGTTCCTTATACTATGAGACAATGCCACCCACCTGCATTTCTCTGACATCCTAACTGTGTATGGGTTTGTGTGCATGTGAATTGCCCTATTAGGGCTCAAATATCACAAACATGGCAGTGGCAGGTTTTGCCCTTTTCACCGCCATCTCCCTTAATAAATCATTAGATTACATTCCTTAATTTAGTCCCCAAAGTTCATTCCCTTTTGTGGACACTGACTCATTCTTGATACTGAACACCAAAGTCCAGCAATCCAAATTCATTACTCAGCTACACTTGCCAACCTGTCCAATCAGATCTCAGCAACTCACCCTAGCACAGACTTAACCTTTCTATTTAAAATTCCACTGCTGAAAAAGGCCTGCTGTGTGTTGTCTGCCTTTGCCTGACTCAGAGGCAGGCTCCCAATGCCATGCTTGCCCTGCTGGGAATACATCTCTTTGTGCTGAGTATTTGGTGTCTCAGTGTGTTCTGTACTGTCTCTGAGAGGCTCCCTTACACTGTGTGTGTGTGTGTATTGTGTGTGTGTGTGTCTTCAGATCTTGTAAGTTGGAGATTGATAGTAGGCCTGAGTATATGCCTGATTCAAAGATTTCAGGTGCTATAAGTGCTGAGACCAGGGAGCTCCACTTTGAGCATCACTGTTCTCAGTCTTTGTACTCACCCTGGTGCCTCATGGGAATCCCATTGTGAGTTGATAAAGCCATCCTCATGGAGTGCCTCCTCCATGGCAATACTTATGATGAGTTTTGGATATCATTGTAAGTGCAAAATATTTCTGCTCTCATGACAGTGGAAATGTCATCACAGATTTCAGGTAGGCCCACACCTGTGGACCTTCTAGGAGAGCTACTCTATCTCTCCAGGCCTACTGAGGGAGCTCATGGAGCCCTGTCTCCCTCCCTGTTGACACCCAGCCTTTTCTGGCCCTGGGGCAGGGTAGCAAGTCTAATGCACATCAGGAGTTCTCAGTACATACGATTCAGAGTGGGACATCCAGTAGGCTAGGGTAGTGCAAAATACAACCTTAATTCATGGGGTCCCTGAGGCCTGTGTTCATAGGGTTCTTTGCTCCTGGGGCTATGCCCTACCACAGGCTGAATTTGGTGAATGAGATGCAGAACACAGAGCATAAGGAGGATATGTCAGATGTAAAGAAATTACCCAAGGAGATTAGTGAGGCCTTGTACAAGTGCATGGCGCTGAGTGAGAAGACAAAAACCTACCGGTGAGTGCCTGACTTGGGTGGACTCCAGAACTTGGTAAGGACAGCTTCTTGTTGTCTGAAGTTTCTCCAGTCCTGCCTGACACTGCTGTCAGGATGAATCTATCCCAGCTGCCTTCTGCAGCAAAATGACCCAAATAAACACACAGAGGCACACATTACTTACAAACTCTATGGCCAATGGCTTAAGTTTCAGGCTAGCTAGCTCTATTATCTTAAATTAACCAAATTCTATTCATCTGTGTTTTCCCACATGGCTGCTGCATTGCCAGGCTGCTAGCATGTTGCTCCTTGGGTGGCAGCTGGCATCTCTTCCACCTCCGCCTTTCTTCTCTGTCTCTCCTAGACTTTCCTGCCAGAACTTTCCTGCCTTGCCATAGGACAAAGCACCTTATTTATTAACCAATGGGAGCAATACATATTCATGACATACAGAAAGACATCCCACAGCATCTTCTTCCCTTCTCCACCTTTAAACCAAAGAGAGGGATGTGGTTCTAGTCTGTTTACCTCTTAGCAAGCAGCCTGCCTTATCGCTCTTGGACTTGTGCCTCCTAGACTGAGTTCTCCTAAGTGTTAAGAGTCTGAGAACCCCACCCAACATTTTCCTGTCAGCTTCCAGAACTTCTAGACAGAATACATGATTTGCACCATGGTTTCTGTGGCTCTGGCAGGAGCTTACATAGCTGGTTTCTATGGGACACATGGATGGAAACTATTCCTGATGGGTCTTCTGTCTACCTCAGACCATGGTTTCCCTCTACCTGCTCATGTTTTCCCAATACTGTGAAGAGTTAAGTACCAGGGTATGTGTTCAGGAGTTAGCAGATCCAGTCTTCAGAGGTACATGGATCCCTTATGCTTTCAGGGTCTTCAGAAGTAGTATAAATCTTTCGGGAATTTGGCTATTCTCTGGCTTTGGCCTGCACCAGAGTGATGCTACCATGGCTAATGTGGGTTCCAGTGCAGGGCTGTTGGGGATGGGGACATGGGACCTTGCAGGAATCATGGTATTGGGTGGCAGGATTGGCAGATGGAGGTGGAGCTCATCATTTTTGGTGATATTTCAGCACCCTCTACAGTCAGCACCTGAGTGAACAGACTCAGCTGAAGGAAAAAGTGAGAATGTTGCTAGAGGACAAGAAAAAGCTGCAGGGGGAGCAGATTTTACTACAAGAGTCCTGTGAGGAGGCAAAGAGGCATTGTGAAGAGGCCCATGAGAAGATCTATGACCTCTGGACAAGGCAGCTGCAGGTAGTTTGAAGCAGCAGGGCCCACCTGTCTTACCATACACACATATATACACATGTAACCAACCATCTACTCACTTACCCCACTGACCTACCCCATCCAATAATTCACTTCTGTGATCATTCACAAGTCTTTTTGGGAGTTAACCTCTTAGAACAAGTGAACCCTACTGCTCTGCTGGAAGCCACAGTCCATTGAGGGAGACGGGTCAATCACATACCACTCACCTGTATGTCAGTATGGGAGGATCCATGCTATGATGGAGCCACAGAGATCTGAGTGAGTCAGGTCAAGGGTCTGGGTCTCGTTTGCTTGGCAGGAGTCATGGGAGATCTGAGGCAGACAAAGCATGGAAGGAGGAAAGCCCCCTGAGAAAGCCAAATGACTGGGGCTCATACACATCTTTTTGGGTGTCATGTGGCATTTTACCCTCTTGTTCCCAGACTGCCATGGTATTCTCTTTACCTGGCCAAGCTCTTGGTTCACAGTGACAGAAACTAAACAGTTTGTTAGTACTGTTTGCTGTGAGTGCCATTAGCTAGTTTTCCCATCCTGGATCTTACATTCAGAAGCTTACTGGATGACCAGGGATGTGGCAAGAGCTTATGACAGGCGGGGATCACTGTGGCAGATTTGAGCCAACTGCATCAATATAGCCTGCAGAAACACAGCATGCTTCCCCAGGCACTTTTAGTCCATAATGATGCAGAATTGTGGGACTCAATTATAACAGCTAGTGTGAGGAGTCTTAATCCAACTGGTAATGTCATACTCATCCAGTGTGATGTCCTCCTCACTTCATTCTGATCACTGATGATTTGAAGGGTGTTTGTCTGTGTGTGAGTATGCCTGTCTGAGTGCACATATATCTGTGGGTGTTTTGGAAGGTCTGATGATGACATCGAGTGTCCTCTGTTGCTTTCTCCCTTACACCCTTCACTCTCACTGAACCTAAAAATTTCTGTTCTGGCTAAGCTGGATAGCCACAGATCTTTGGATTTCCTGTCTCTTTACAGTAGAGTGTCCTGTCTTTTTCTGCCTCATATTGTTGCTAAATGGTTCATTTGGTCAGAAAGAGAACTGACTTCTTGGTTTCTCTTAATTTTTAAACATTTTTATTGCTTTGGAATTAATGTGTCTTGTAATAATAACAGAAATCAAACAATGGAGCTATTTTTAATATAAAAAGTAGACTCCTTTTCTTTCACGGCATAGAGGTAACTTCCCAGGAAAGGTCTGGTTTGTCTACTGGCTTCACAACATGGAACCAGACATTTTGATGCTCACTCTATCGTGTATGTGTCTGTGTCTAAGGAGAAATTCCAACTGAGAGTTGAATGGAGTGCTGCATTTTAGAAAAGTGCTGTGGATGACCTAAGTAGCCTTCCACTGACTGACCTGAAGCTGTTTTCATATAATGTGCACTGTAATCTGGTCAAAAGTTGTTGGGTAATGACAGTGGGTGAGTTCTATTCTCTGGTGCTGTCAATGTCCTCTGTGAAGGAGTTAGGTAAGTTTAGTGAGGAGATAATGATGGGTCAACTTAAATCTAACAGGAGGCTTCATGTCCTGCCCTTTTCCTCTGACAAGTGGTCCTGTGTGGTCCAACTCAGTTGTACAGAGGTTGTTACTTATCTGTATGATCAGTGAGTCTGGTGATAAGAACTTCCCTGCGAAGGGAAATAAGTTCAGGCCAGGGCAGAAGAGGCTTGTAGACAGCAGGGAGGACCCACTACCTCCCCCTGGAATAGAAAAGGTGCTGCAACATTCTTGTCTTCTCCCTTGCCTTTCTGGATTCAAGAAAGTGTGTGTGTGTGTGTGTGTGTGTGTGTGTGTGTGTGTGTGTGTGTGTGTGCGTGCGTGCATGTGTGTGTGTGTGTGTGTGTTTTATGTGCATCTTTGGGGAATGAGAATGTGTGTTTGAGACTCTATGTGTATGTTCACTCTCTCATGGAACAATAGAACATCTTTAAGAATGATGGAGATGGATTTCAATGCGAAAGTACTGTGCCTAATCTAGTTAGTACCACTTTGCCTCAGTCAAAGAACAGAAGAAGCTGCCCATCCTTCTGCATGTCCACACAGCTAACTACAACCAAAGGCCACATAACTGATGCAAGGTAAAAGTTTTTCATGTATTTGTAGAGGCAGAATCATTTTTCTGCAAAGAAATTCTCTGGAGAAAAACAAAGTAATGGGGTCCGTGAGGGTGAGAAAGAGGCTACTGAGAGGCAGGAAAGGCTGCCTGAGGGTTTGTCTCCTTCTCTGCTCTGGGTTAAAGGTGGCTGACCACTGATGACTTCCCTGCATCCTGTTTTGTTTTTCTCCTCATCGCCTGCTGCCATTTTCCTTTCACCTTTGCCTAACCTTGGTTCAGTTAACCTGGTCCTTGGAGCTTGGCATGGATTTTATTCTCTGAGAAATTCTGAACTTCAGAGGGTCTTGTGGCTGCATCCCAGCCCAGAAGAAGTCCCACAGCTATGCTGAGGTGTGAGGAGAGGCTGTCTCAGGGCACCGCTTAGGCTCACCATACTCTCAAGTACCCACTCCATGTTGTGTCTGCAGCACTCAGAAACTGCTTTTATTCCAAACTGCTTCATACTGAGTTAAAATCAGCCTGATGGAGAGTTGGGAGAAATGAGAACTCTCAGACATTGCTAGTAGTGTAAAAAGGTGCAGTCCTGTGAGAAGCTATGTATACTTACTCAGAAAGTGGAACTGCAGTCTTCAGGTGGAGCATTGATTCCAGAATGGAAAGTGGTGTCCACAGAGAATAGGGGACAACAGGGATACAGCAGGACTCTTGAGAACACCCCAGCTAGAAACGATTCAGATACCCATCATTCATGAGTGCAAACATACAATGTGGTCCATGAGATACTGTTAAGAATGAAATAATATATGCAATCATTTGGCCGTGAGTTAGTCAACCTTATGTTACTTAAAGAAATAACTGACACAATCATCTTACTTGGAGGAAAGGTTACTATAGACTCCTGATTGGAGAGATTTTCTAGTTTTCTGAGCTCATTCCTTTGGGCCTAAATTGAGGCAACCTGTGGTACAGAGAGCTTCTTTATGAGGAAGCTGCCCTCCTTGGAGGCACTGGGAAGCACTGAGTGAGAGCAAAGGACTGGTCCACTGCCAATCAGTGGTCTTGTGCTGGGGAACTAAGCCTTCAATGCACAGACTGGGAAACTTGCTAGGAGAGCTTAGGTTACGGATCATGGAACCCTGGTGTTCACTTGTCTGTGTACAGGTTTTCCAGGCAAGCAAGACATTGACTTATCTGCCCACTGAGTTCTTCTCCCAGGTCACAAGGCATGCAAGTATCACACAGACACATGGGCAGGCTGAACATCTGCACATATAAACTAAAATTAACCTGAAAATGTATCAAAACCAAGTAAAAGTACACAATCTTCTCCACATCCCTGTGCTCAGAGCATCCTGTGTTTCCTAACTCTGGGCATGAATATGGGTAGAGAGGGTGTATATTAATGAAAGGTAACTTTGTTCTCCATAGTATCCCAGGTGATCTCTTCTTACATTAGTGTTTGCTGGGAAACTAAGTGTGGATGGAATGTAGTGTGCTTGTATGTGTGCATGCATATAAATGTGTGTGCTGGAGAGTGAGAACGAGAGCGAGAGCGAGCGAGAGAGAGAGAGAGAGAGAGAGAGAGAGAGAGAGAGAGAGAGAGACAGAGACAGAGACAGAGACAGAGACAGAGACAGAGACAGACAGAGAGAGCGCATCCATGTTTATGTACATGATGAGGATAACCTCTCCTAAAAATACAATCTTCCAATGAACAGGAACATCAAAGACTTGAGGAAAATCTTCAGTCCCTGATGGAAAGAACCTCTCCGAGTGTCCTTGCTGGCTCAGTCAACAGGAATTATGACCAGGAAACAATATGCTTCTCCTTGGTCTTATGGGGATTGTGTCCCCTTCTTCCCTTCTGAGAACTCTAGTATCCTCTGAGTATCTCATCTCTTAGATTAGATCTCCCCACAAATATTCCCACAGAAGCCAGAAACCTGGAAAGGAGGATCATTGATCATGAAGGAAAGTGTGTCCCCTGCATCTTTTCCATCAGGAACATCATGTTTAGAGAGAAGTGTCCACCCTTTGCAGATTTGCATACAGCACACTCCTGCTGACTGCAGGCTCTCTGCAGTGTTTATCATTTTCTCATGAGAAGATTTACTCTTGGTCATAAACAGAGTAGGAGCTGACAAGTTAATCCCATGCAGGGTTCTGAGCTGTAGGAATAACCAGAGCCTTCTCTGCATTGCTGTGTAGGCTCCACTAGAGGGCAGGCATAGAGTTTTCCAGGAGGTTCACATTCACCTGGATCTAATCAAAGACAGGGATATCTTTCCTGAACTGTTCCTCAGACCTTGACATACTGATATTTCTCCAAAATTATGTCTTTGGACTGTTGGAGAAATATGCTGTTATTATTTTTTTTAATCCAGCACAGTGTGTATTTACCATTTCAACTTCTAGCAGTTTTTTTGTTTTTTTTTGTTTTGTTTTGTTTTGTTTTGTTTTGTTTTTTTGTTTTTTGATTTTCGAGACAGGGTTTCTCTGTGTAGCTTTGCGCCTTTCCTGGAACTCACTTGGTAGTCCAGGCTGGCCTCGAACTCACAGAGATCCGCCTGCCTCTGCCTCCCAAGTGCTGGGATTAAAGGCGTGCGCCAAAACCGCCCGGCTAGCAGTTTTTAAAAGCTGAGAAAAAAATCCTGCCCAGGTGCTCTCTGACCCTTTTCCCTTGGAGAAGCAGGGAATGAACTCAGCTGAAAGGTAATGCTCGATTGTCTAGCTGAGTAGAGCTGGTGGGGGCTCAAAAGCTAACATGGCAGGTCCCACCAGGCTTGTGCAGCAGCTGCCTTCCTCCCCTAGGTTTGAAAACCTCCAGCAGGAACTGGAGCAGACCACAGCCCAGGAAGAGAGCCTCCTGCAGATGGAGCTGCTGGGGCAGAAACACTATGTTCCAGGCAAGTAAGCCACCATTGAGCCCCATCCCCAGCAGCCAGGGTGTTCATGGGGTGTGTTTTCTTTCTTAACTTTTGTTTACTAGGGATGAATAGGCCCTGATTTTTCTTGCCAGTGGCACAGCAAAACTGTTTCTAAATCCTATTTTCTTTACCAATTTCTCCTGACAGCACCTCTTAGGAAAACTGAGAAGGCTGGAAGAAGCCAGAGATACCTTGAAGGCATGACATTCTACACTCCAGGTTCACAGCCTCCTCAGAAAATACCACCTATTTTCAGCTATGAACTCACTAGTGAGGCAAATATCAACCTACCATCAGGCCATCCAGCCACAATCTTATCTACATCCATTGACTCACTATTCCCAGACAAAAGATTGTATCAGAAATAGTCTGAGATTCAGAGGACATATCACAGATTACTAAGACCCGTGACACCCATTAGCACATGGCCCCAGTGAGGGGAAAAATAACATGGAAGAGGACATGTGAGTGAGCAAGAGTTCTTCTGTCTACTTAAAATCAAGGGCTTTGACAAGCTGACTCCATATGTAATAGAAATCTGACAAAGAAGACTGTGTTAACATCACACTGCCATCCAGACAGACCACACCCAAAAGCATAAGATTCTCTCTGGTGCAGTGCTGAAGCTGACGCCATGTCATGTGCTAGTGTTGCTGAAGATAATTCACTGCAGAGAATAAGCTATATCCTCACCTCATTTGCTCTCCCATAATGAAATTCCAAAGTATCCTGAAATTTGCTTAATTTTTTGGTTATATGTTGGGATATTTATGCTTTAGATTTTGGTTTTCTTCTTTTTGGTTTAAGGTTTTGTTAATTGTTGTTATTTCTTTTATTCTTGTCACTGTTTTAAAAGTTTGCTAAGGCTATACATTGTATATAAGGAATGCTGTTTTTGAAAGCCCCAAGTGAGTAAAATGAATGTATTTTTATGAATAAAATCCAATTTCAAATTTCACTCTGAGACTCTTCTTTAGTCAGATGAAGTTTCACACTCTGTAATCCCAGAACTCACAGGCTTGGATTTATCTCAGTTAGTTCCAGGAATCTTGAGCTGCACAAGTATTTCCCAGCCATGGGTCTCAGGGCTATACAGGGGGATGACACCTTGGATGTGGAATGAATAGCCTACTCCATGGATACCCACTACATAATAGAAAAAGTAGATGTATTGTATCATTGACATCATATATTTAGCTGCCAGGAAAATGTGATACACTGTACACACATGTTCACAAAATCATCATGTAGACCAAATTAAAAGAAAACACAAGTATATTGGTCTAGGCCTCTCAGTAAATAAGAACATTCATTAAAATTGTATAAAAGAAATCAGAAAATGACAAGCAATCTGCCTCTGGTTTTATTGAAATTAACATGAATGATAACCGAGAAGAAGAGATAATTTCCTGCAAGACATGTTGGGATATTTTGTGGTGCTTTTCTTTATACTTATGGGTGTTTGCCCTCCATGTACATGCAATTCACACAGAGGCAGGGTGAGGGCAGATTCCACCTGGAATTTAGGTTAAAGAGGTTTTTTAGCTGTCCTGTGGGTCTTCTGAGAGTGCTTCTTCATGAGTGCTCTTCATGGATGAGCCATCTCTCCAGTCCCTGCAACTGACCTTGTCCTCCCGGCCATGTGTGCTGTCTTAGGTGGATTGGATCACTCCCAATCAATATTTCTTGAAACCTGTTGGGACAGGCATGCTAACTGTCTTAGGTTGCCACACATCCATGCAGGGCTCTCATAGGTTTAATATCCTGCCCCAGTATCACTGACTGTCAGACTGGCACAGATTTGCTAGATCTCTTCTAGGTTGACAACACGTATTAAGACTGTGTGATGAAATGCAGAATTGAGAAGACTGTCCTGGGGTGCAGGTGGGGTGAGGAATCCCTCTTGATGGTCCAGATAAGCATTGTTGGTAGGAACCTCATGACAAGGTCAAGTGGATGGAGCCTGCATCAGGGGCCCCATGTCTCTGGTGCAGATTGATTCTGTACAAGACTAAACACAGGATAGAGGTGGTTGATGCTGCTCTTTTACCACAGCAGATCTCAGATTATATTGAGAAAGTTCTTCCAGATGACTGATTGACTCTTGTGAAGCTCCTTAGGAATAGATCTGACTCCTGAGACTGACAGTGAGTCAGAAAGTTCATGTGGAAAGGAAGTTATCACATGGGTCTCCAGACTGGAGCCGTCTCATCAAGGGTGAAAAGAACCTTGTGTCCCCTGGTCTTCATGTGGGTGGGAGGGGGTGCCAGGTCTTGGCCCATAGAAGCTAAGACATCTCATTTTTCATTCCTCACTTAAGCTAGAATCTCTCCATCTCATATAATTTCTTGTTTAATTAGATTACTGTGTGTTCCATTTGAGAAATTTCAGACTTGTGTTATTTTACTTTCTTGCCCAGAAGCTACAGAAAACTTGTAGGCTAGCATCAAAGCATCATCTGCAAAACAGGTTAAGGGAATATGACCATGTGGAATTTAGAACTGAGATAAGGCTGTTGTCAGGCCTAAACTACTCTAAAAGTTCTATACTTGTCTGGTTCATTTGTCATGGTTTTATGGGGTAACTTCTCACAGAATTGATTTCTATATATACAAAAAGATATATTTTAGAATGACTTTGAGGCTGTGGTCCAGCTAATGGAACATTGGCTGGCTATAATGGCAAAGTCCTTGAATGCAGTAGTTGTTCATTCAGTCCACTATGCTTGATGTCTCAGCCCATCAGCAGTATAGTCTGGAATCCCAAAGAAGTTGGCTCCAATGCCAGAGAAGGAATGGACTTGCTAGCAAGGTGAGAGCAAGCAGCTAAAGAGCAAAAGCCCCCTTCTTCCATTTCTTTATATAGGCTTCCAGCACAAGGCCTGGCTGAGATTACAGGTGGGGTTTTTTGGCTCAAAACATCTGAGGGAAAGGCATTTCTTTCCCCATCAATATCCAGATTAAAGGAATACTTCATACTGCAAAAATCAGGATTACATGTGGATATTCTCTTTTCTAATTAAGCAAAAATACTTCACAGGTGTGCCCTTCCACTTTGGGGTTTTAGTTGATTCCAGATGTAATAAATTTGGCAAACAAAAATAGCTATCACAATTGCACCCTTGTCAACTTGACACAAAATTATATCTTTTTATGACATGATTAATTTCCAAATGTAAAAAAATAACCAGGTCATAATAATGCCTAAACATGATATAATTATTACAAGTACAATGCAACCACATTATGTATTAGACCAGCTCAAAAGTATGCCTAATATTATCTAATTATTATATACAACTGCAAACCCTTTATAAAGTTAGAATAAGTGGCAATGTACCTTGAGGTACATGCATTTAGTATCTCAAATTTAAATATGATAATCAATATTCTCCCTTTTGGAATGAATGTTTTTATCTATTTGTTTATTTTTGTTTTTACATCCTAACCAAAATTTTCCCTCCAACCTCTCCTCTCAGTCCCTCCCCTGTGGGAGCCCGTTCTGGGGTTCCTCGTGGCTTTACCCAGCAGGTCCGAATAGAGGATGATCAGGACCACGGGCCTGAGTGCAGGTGTCTGAGATGGTCTGCACTTGGCTGTGCTGGGGGAGGTCTTTTGCTCCACCCCTTGGCGTCTCTATATAAACCCTGGGCCAGAGACAGTCCGGGCCCGTTGGAATAGGTTCCAGGCCCTCTCGAGGCTATCCTTTATTTTCTATCTGTTTATCTCCACAAGATTCTCCGCTATAAATCCTTCTATCTAATATTTCCTGCTGACTGCACTCAAGAAAACTCTGGGAAGCTGTGGGGGTGGTGGGTAAACGCCCCACAGAATGGTGCCATGAACAGGGACTAAAGAAAAAAAAGGGACTAAAGAAAAAAAGGGACTAAAGAAAAAAAAAGGGACTAAAGAAAAAAAAGGGACTAAAGAAAAAAAAGGAACAAAAAAAGGGGGGACTAAAGACAAATGAACAGGGACTAAAGACAAAGTAATAGGGACTAAAGATAAAGGAAAATAATAGTTTTATTACAGAGTTTTGGTGAAAGTGCTGAGTCAGCCCTGCCAGTGGAAAGGCATGCCAGTGTTATGAAAAAAAAAAAATATATTTTATATATGTATTTTTTGGTGAGGCAGGGGTTTTATCCTCGAGAGAAAAGGAAAGTGGACTGGAAGGATGTCCGATGCTGCAACGAAATTCTCTTCTGTCAAAATTTTCTATCTTCTATCCCTTTCTCAAATTCTATCTGTGAAAAATAAGTATAGGGTATAGGGTAGTAATATATTTTAGGAAAAACTTAGAAGTGTAAGATTGTGTAGGAAAAAATAAGTAAGGCAACTAGACAGAAAAACACTTCAATTTTCTAACTTTGGGGGCAATGAAAGCAAACTGGGGAAAAAATCTTTCTTTGGGATTTACGGGAAGTAAAAAAGCTCTTCTTTGAGCTTATGGGGAAGAAAAAGTTTCCTATGGAAGCTTTTGACCTGGGGACAGCTGAAATGCCAAATCCAAGTGGCAGGAGAAATTTCTCCCTGAGGCAAAAATGGGGATGTAAGAAGTCAAAGTTTAAATTTGGGAAGTTTTGGGAAATGTTGGTCTTTCTCCTGGGGGGAAAAAATCTTTCTCTTAAACTCTAAAGATTTTCTTGGAAAATTTGGGGGGGAAAACGCTCTAAAAAGCCTTAATCTTTCTCAAAAGCTCTCTTAAACTAAATTTGTCCTTCTGGGAGATGACAAAAATTAGAATCACCTGAAGATATTAGTATGGGGACCACCTGTGATTAGCTCTAAGGGAAAACAACAAACTTAAGACAGCAAAACCTCTCTAAGATCTTTCAAGCTTTAACAATCCTCCCTGCAATGTGGGAGGCAGGGACAAGTTCCTAAAAACCCCTTCTAAGTTCTGTCTCTTCAAGCTAGTAAGACAGTGGGTCAGAGTACCCTGAGGAAAACGCTTGGGAGAGTGTGTGTAAAGAGCTACAGAGAGCCCAAAAGGGCAGCAAACTTTACCTGAGAAAAGCAAAAAAGCCAAGCTTTTCAGTTACAGCCTGGCTGAGGCATCAAGTGCTTTGTTTCTGAGTGAGCATTTCAGAATGGAAAGGTGCTCCTAATCTTCCTAATGCAAAGATCCCCTGAAGCAATGCAAACTGTTAGCATTGTATCCTCGCTTCTGAGCAAAATCCCAGAGGCGACTGGCCAGCATCTCTGAGTTGGAGTGCATTTCGGGGATACTAGGGTTCCTGCAGTCGTAAACTTCCTGGAGCACAGAGCTGAGGCAGGAAGGTGCAGGACCCAGGGGAAGATTGCTAATGAACAAACAATGCTAAAGCCGGTGGGAACAGCACAGTTGCACGCTTTCCTACAAGTCCCGGGTTGATAGGTCCACAGCTGCAAAAAGAAATCTGAGAAAAAGCTTTCCTATCAGAGAAAGGACCTTTCTGGCAAAACAGTTAAGCTGAACTGTGTCTGAAGCAGTTGTGCTGCTGAGTCAGAACGCTGTCTGGGGAAAGAGCCCAGCCAGGGCAGAACAGAACTGTCCAGGAGTAAAGCTTGCTTTTCTGTCAGGGAAAGCATCTCTTTGAGAAAAGCTTTGTTTCAACTGACTCCCTGAGATGAGGGAGTGTAGCCTTGAGGGGTGATTGCCTCTGGCAAAAGCTCTGTCCTTGAGCACCCAGACAAGCAAACACAACCCAATGGGGGACTGGGCCAGGTGAAGGCCTGATGAGGAAAAACACCTGTCCTAATGGGAGTTTAGAGATGGCAAAAACCTCCCTTGTTAGATTTTAGTCTGTATGCAAACCACATAGACCCCGAAAACAGAAACGGACAAAAAAACCCTACCTTCAATAGCAGGGAAAGCCGCCGCTCTAGTGTCGGAAACTGTTTCTGGGGTAGAGGGGATAAACTGAGACCAAACTGGGAACAGTCTGGGAGAAAGACTCTGAAGAAACAGAGAAGGGACATAATGCTCCCCAGAAAATATGACCTGAAAAAGCTGCTAGAATTTGAGGCAGATTCGGGGGGAGAAAAAAAGCCCCTTCTTCCAAAGGCAGCTAGCAGAGGAACAGAGCCGCAGACAGAAAGCTGAAGCTCTGCATCTGGGGGGGAACGAACAAGCAAAATGAGATAAATCAGTGGGAGAAAATTTTTCTGAAGGAGCTATGGAAAAGCTGTTGTACATGATCTTGTTTTTCACTGACTAGCTAAAACAAACACAAGCCCCGAGGAAAGTTGCTATCAGAAATGCCAGCCTCAATGCGCGCTAACGAGGCAGGTGTGGTTCTGATTTGGGGCCAGTGTCTGATGGAGAGACACCTGTTGAAGCCAGCTGAGGAGAATAGAAACCTCCCAGTGTGCCATAGCTGAAAATGTAAGATGCTTGTTCAAATCTCCCGTTGCAAAAGCTAAAAAACTTTGTTCAAACCTCCTGGGCAAAAATTTGTAAGCAAGTCTGGTAAAAGAGAACCAGTTGACTCTCAAACCCGATAAGAACTATGGGAAATGATATAAGGGACTGATATATGGGACTAATATTATTATGGACTGATATAAGGGAAATGCATTCTGGGAAAGGTAGTTTTTCTGCTAAAGATGGCGACATTGCCCTGAAACACTTTTGTCAGCTCTAAAATTAAAATACAGCTTTTAAAAGAATAAGGGGAAAAGTCATCTAAGGGTTTAAGTGTCCGTTCCAAAGAAAAATTGAAAGGATACAGAACTAGGTGCTTCGTGGTTTGGGGTGCCGTTGGTAAAATGCCTTATTTACCCTAATAGCTGTGCAAAGTTTTTACGGCAGTTGGATGACAAAAAGCTACCTATAAGAGCAAACAAGTCACTTTAAAATCCTTAAAATACCACCTAATAGCTGTGCAGTTTTTGGTGAAGAGCTTTACAGCAGCTAAATATGGTAATTTCACCCTCAGTGTGAAGTGAAGTTTTTCAGTAGAGCAAACCAAAAGTACTGCTGTGATAGAAACGTTTATTTGAATTGAAGTTCTTAGGGGAGCTATTATGAATTTGGGTGAAGGGACAGCCTCTAGTTAAAAACCGTTTACCGCTGACAGTGCATCTCTGCCGGTTCGAAAAGGCCGACTCGCAACTTTGGGGTGTGGCTTCGTCCTGAGAATGTTACAATCCCCTAGCAACAAGTATCACAACTCTATGACAACACTCACTAAATCCCAGTGCTTTATAACAAAGCTAACTATAAACTGTAAACTTTAGAAATGATGTACGTACTTCCTGTCTAGTTAAGAGAATCTTTCTAATAGAGATGGTGATAATAATTAAGAGGAAGAAGTAGAAACATGAAAATAGGATATGTGAGTTTGTAAAAATTCTGTCTTGTTAGATCTGTTAAGAAATCTTTAGGTGTTTGCTAAGTTAGATATATGCTAATGGTAGCCTATATAAGTTTGTAAAATAGACCTATATGTGATACCTCAGTAAAACCCCCCACTCTATCCCCTACAGACAAAGAGAAGCTTAAACCAGGATTCCTAAGTGTAGATAAGAACTTAGACCCCTTTTCCCCAGGTGGCTGTATCTGCTACAGGGACTTTGGAAAAGAGTCAGGATATTCGACCAAAAGATTAAAAAGGGAGGTGGGTTAAAATAAATTATATGGTCTGTGTCTTTAAGAACTAGCTTCACAAAGAAAGGGGAGAGCTCCTTCCAACCTCCCTGCTGTGAGTGAGAGGTTTGGAAGAGCCTCCCTGGAGACTTGTAAACTTAGAAAACACCTTACTTTTGCATTCTGTACCTAAAGTCTTCAGTGGGGGCTTTGGGGACTGTGATTTAGGCCAGGTGAGTTTCAAGTCCCCAGAAATGATAGCGCCAGCCCCAGGAACAAAAGAACAGAGTCAGGTTGTCTGATGGTAACCAATTAACCACGAGATGCCCCTCTCCAGAGATAACAAGACCAGACCCTGGAGATGAGTTGTAAAACTCCTGACAAGGCAAACAGATAAGCTAGAATAAGATAAAGTCCAGGCCCGGGAAAAACTTGACCAATCAAGGATGGACCCGTACTAACCCCCTCCCCTCTAAGAAATTTTATGGGTTTTGCCTATAAAAACTAACTTCCCCAAGAAAGAGACACTCCTCCCTGCCTCACTGTATTGGGTGTAGGAATGAGTCCCTGTCTAGACTTGTATCTGCAGAATAAACCTTGCTGTTGCATTCTGGACACCCAAGATCCCTGGTGGTCTCTTTGGGGGGTCACAATCTGGGCATAACACTATAGAGTTCCTTTAAGAATATAAGCTTGTAAGAAGTATCTAAGGTAGTCTTAAGACATGTAGTAATAAGCTTGTAAGATGCTAGTTGTAAATGTAAGTTTAAATAGGAAATAAGATGGAATGAATAATAAATATATTTGCTAAAGTAGTTATACAGTTTCCTTAAAGTATAAATAAGTAGATGTTAATATGTGAGTTTGTAAAAATATGTAAATGTTGAGTGAGTTTATGCTTAAGCACATGTTATGTGGGTTTGTAAAATGTAAATGTTAAGTGTGAGTCTATTAATGTATATGGTGAAAACACCTGAGACACAGGAGATAGTGTCCTAGTAGACTGCAAGGTAGGCAGTCTGAATGGTTTCAAAAGCTCCAGAAGCCGCTAAGAAGCTAAGAATGGCGGATGCCAGAACCAGCACAAGGCATCTGCAGCTGAGATCCATGGAATATCAACACAGCACAGGAAAACCTGAGCTAACAGCAAAAATGGTACGGTTTAAAATGTTACTATAACTAAAAAGGTCTGTCTGTGAGAACAAAAGTTGCAGAGACACTTGTTTGAACAAAAATTGTTAACTGCAAAAAGTTTTGGTTGTAAAACGTCTCTTCATATTTGGAAGTGAAAGCCTGATACCAGAATTTATTTCTTGTTTGAACTTTTTGAACTTAAAAATGAGATAAAATTACAAAAAGACTTTGGTTATGGATTTCTCATATTTGGAAGGCTAGTACCAGAATTTATCATTTGAATTTTAAGACTTAAGAAATGAAATAAACAGCAGAGATTTCATTGCAATGGGACAATTTTGAGTTTATTCATAGTAATGACCTAGAAACTGCTGGAATTGGGTTAAAAATGGAACTGTTTAAATGAAGAAATTCATTTCTACCTAGAATCAAGATGCAATTTTGTGTATGCATATATGCTTTATTAACTGGAGATTTATGAATTGTTTTGTGGAACTG
The DNA here is from genome assembly GCF_049852395.1 of Peromyscus maniculatus bairdii. Lineage (NCBI taxonomy): Eukaryota > Metazoa > Chordata > Mammalia > Rodentia > Cricetidae > Peromyscus > Peromyscus maniculatus. The sequence continues at coordinate 60,166,436 of NC_134874.1, read as the reverse complement.
TTTATGTAAAAAATAGAATTACTTATGGAACTGGTTTGTGTTACAAATGGAACTGTTTAAACAGAAAAGTTTGGGTTTTCTAACTAGGTTTGAGATTTTGCTTAAAAATAATAAAGAAAAGGAGGAGCTATGAGATCGAATTATGTTCGCAGAAACCTATTGATATTAATGCACCCTGGCTTTGTGGAATTGAGGAAATGTTTAAGTTTGATGTGAATACATCGAAGTTTTTCCTATGTTCTGTTAACAAGAAAATTCAAATGACTGAGTTAAAGTTGTAAGATGGAGAAAATTGTTAACTATATATAGCACCATATATGCTAATTCTCATGGTTCTGTTAAGAGTTTGTTTTAAGTTGTAAGATTGAGAGAATTGTGACTATGTATAGCAATATTTATGTTAACCTGTTAATGGTAATGATGAAGCTAAGGGATTCTTTAAATTTGTAGTCGACTTAAGAGTTTTGGTTTAGAAAGGGCTTGAGGCAGCTAAGACTGCTGTGGTCACCTTGGACCTAATTCAAAAGAGAAATGCCATCTATATCATCCTCTACTCCCATACTGGGAGGTGTAACAGCTATGGAGATTGCTGTAAGCGATTAATAGTTATTTTTTTATATATTAAGAAGGGGGGACCTGTGGGAGCCCGTTCTGGGGTTCCTCGTGGCTTTACCCAGCAGGTCCGAATAGAGGATGATCAGGACCACGGGCCTGAGTGCAGGTGTCTGAGATGGTCTGCACTTGGCTGTGCTGGGGGAGGAGGTCTTTTGCTCCACCCCTTGGCGTCTCTATATAAACCCTGGGCCAGAGACAGTCCGGGCCCGTTGGAATAGGTTCCAGGCCCTCTCGAGGCTATCCTTTATTTTCTATCTGTTTATCTCCACAAGATTCTCCGCTATAAATCCTTCTATCTAATATTTCCTGCTGACTGCACTCAAGAAAACTCTGGGAAGCTGTGGGGGTGGTGTGTAAACGCCCCACACTCCCCCAACCTCCACTCTTCCTGCTCTCCATCCATTCCTCCTTCTCTTTTTTCTCTTCAGAAAAGGGCAGGCCTCCTGTGCATATCTGCCTGTCACATTATATCAAGTTGTGGTGAGACTAGGCATGACTTCTTACATTGAGGCTGGACACAGCAATTCAGTAGGAGGAATGAATCCCAAAAGCAGGCATTAGAGACAAGCCCTTCTACCACTGTTAGGAGTCTCACAAGAAGACCAAGTTATACAACTGTAAAATACATGCAGAGGGCTTAGCTCAGTCCCATGCATGCTCCCTGGTTGGTGGTTCAGTCTCTGAGTCACTATGAGCCTAGGTTATTTAGTTCTGTGGGATGCTTTTGGGGATCCTGACCCAACTAGATTCTACAAATATTTAATTGTTTATTCAGTATTTTTTGTACATTAGTGTTTTGTCTTCATGTATGCCTGTGGGAGGGTGTCAAAACCTCTGGAACTAGAGTTACAAACAGTTGTGAGCTGCATGCAATCTTTTTCATTTTTTAAAAATTAATTATTTCATATGATTGTATGGAAATCTTCCTATTGGTGTTTAAAGTAATAACATTTATCTATTTACTCATTTAGAGACAGAGAAATACATACATACATATGATAGAGAGAGAATGAAAATAGAATACATGCCATGCCATTCTGTCATTCAGTTCATATGGAGGTCAATGAACAAATTAGGAGGAGCCAGCTCTTTCCTTCCACCCAGTTACCCATCTCATTGGCCCTTCCCTGGTACTTTTCATGATCGACTCATGGCTTTCTGCCTTAGAGGGTTTTCTTGTGGTTCTGAAAGTTAGAGAATATTTTAATATTAAGGGGCATTGTGAAAATTTTGTGCAAAATTTTGTTTCAAATGAATGATACTCTCAATAAGAGCTCACCCTGAGTAAGAATTCTTCTCTCTCTCTCTCTCTCTCTCTCTCTCTCTCTCTCTCTCTCTCTCTCTCTCTTCTCTCTCTCTCTCTCTTTTGGTTTTTTGAGACAGGGTTTCTCTGTGTAGATTTGCACTTTTCCTGGGACTCACTGGGTAGTCCAGGCTGGCCTCGAACTCACAGAGATCTGCCTGCCTCTGCCTCCCGAGGGCTGGGATTAAAGGCGAGTGCCACCACCACCCAGCTGAGTAAGAATTCTTAGTGGGAAGAGGTTTGCTGTGTGTCTAGCTTGCAGAAACTGCTGGTCCAGAGTAATTCATGCGAAAGGGCAAAAGTGAAGTTACTCTGCCATGCAGGTAAGTGAGTACACTGGAAACCACCAGTGAAAATGAAAAGCACCAGGAAGGTTCCAGAATGAGTCAATGAAATGGCATGTTCTTCTTGGCATTGTGCCTTTGAGAGTCTGTCCTGTGTTCCTAGTGCACTTCTCAGGTCTAAGGCTATTGTTCATCAGTAGTGCTCTGGAGGCCCCTGGGAACAGTTCAGGTTTCAGCATTTAAACAGTTACAACACTCACCACATACTTAACCAAATGCAACATTCTTACAAGGGTCAAAATTTCCAAGGCACTTCATAAGTTAAATATCCTTCATGGTTACTGCGCATTTTAGAATAACAAAGTCTCAAAGACTTAATGAAAAACATTCCAGTTAGATGAATTACCTTATATATTTCAATCACTAAATACTTTTAAAACAAGAATTACTGAAAAGTTGATGCAAAATGACATGCACAGAACATAATATGAACACAGTCATTAATTATACCCAGACCTTTGGCTTTATTTCATACTTGATGGCACTCAGAATATGCCATCTCAAAACATGGAGCTTGACATAGGAAGTTATTTGAGTGGATGAATGAATGTGAGGAAGGACTCAGATCTTCCCCTGAAACCACGCATAAAACCTAGGAAGGACTTCCTGACAATTTCCTGAAGCAGTCAGAAGCACCACATATCCCTCCATGGAGGAAAGGTGCAGCCTCATATCTGAAGACTGATGAAGGCACACAGAGAGGATGTGATCCAAAAGCCCTCACTATTTGTCATTCATCTGCTTGACTCCTATTGCTTTAATTTTGACACAAGTTTCATAACATTCCCCTTTCCTTCAACTCAGGAATAAACTCTCAGGCCTACTACATGCTCTAAAAGGCACAGTGCTGGCCCTGAGCCATGGTGCATGCCCAGGGCCCAATGCCATGCCACATGGTTGAAATGACTGGGCTCACCAGGAGTTGAATATCAGGGAAGATGCCCAAGGTGTGAAGGGTAGGGGTTTTGGGAAATATGCGGGATACATAAAGGCATCATTCCGTGGTAAGGAAGAATCTCTGGTGGACATGAAGGCTATAGCCCACCCTAAGGTTCAGGACCATAACGAAATCTAGAGTAAGGGCCCATCAGTTCTGGGGCCATGTGATCTTCTGTCCGTACACATTGTAGAATTTGGGGACAGAAGCCTGATTTGAGAACAGATGAGTGTTTGGAAGACTCCCTTTCTTTGGTAGACTTGTCCTGGTCTCTAGCTACCTGCAGGTTCAGTAATTTCTCTTGAGATCATCACCACAGCAGCACTGATGCCCTTTCACCATCTCCATGGGCTCCATGGGTCACTCTAACCAGTGCCTGGGATGGTACCCCACTTCAAAACTAAGGAGTATTCTGGGGCTGCTGGGTGTCACTTGGGACAGTTTTTGGCAGGAGTCTGTGAAGCTTGTGGTGACTGCCATTTGGTAGAGGCATGGGGACTCTTGGGGGTGGACTACTCCTGTTTGCTTGCTTATCCTATTGAGACTTTAGGCACTAGTGAGACGTTGATATCCTTGACTTTGTTCTTGGCTTCGATGCTTGAAAGGCTTGCTAGGGCTGGCATAGACCAGGCAATGTGCCCTTTTCTAAGACATGCAGGCATGTACAGGGGTAACAGCTACTCTTACACCCTCATACATATCAACAGTTTGAGTGAGAGTTACCTCTTTCCATCCTTCCCCCTGATAGCTGGAAGCTCATTAAGTTGGGTCTAAGAGGGACCTCTCCGAATGAGCCTGGTGCCTGGTTGGGTACACGGGGATCCAGGATTCAGTGTTAGACACTCCCCAGGGCATATTACAGTGAGGTGGGGATAGATGGCAGCTGATGATGCTGTGTTCATCTTCTCTGATCTCCCTTGCTCACTCAGTGGCTGGGCATCAATACTATATGCTGTTATGATTAAATAATTTGATACTGATTAAGTGAAGTCCAAAATGTTGCTATTAATGTACATATAAAATACCTGACTTTTAATTGTAAATTTGCATATTCAATTAATATTACTTGAAAATATGCATATTTGAGGATTACTTCTTAAGCAAAGGATATTTTATATAATGACAGCTAATTCTGAACCAAAATAATCTTGAAAAAATGATCTCAGGTCTAAGCATTTGGGGGGGGGCTTGATCCTTAGGAAGATGTGCACTGTGATAGTTTGTACTAGGTGAGTGTTCACGCTTTTCTCTGGTTAATCTCTGTTTTGTTGTGGAATCTCTATCAAGGAACCTAAGGTAGGTAGAACCAAATGATAAGACTCTCCATTTTAAAAAAAGTGCTCTCCTCTCCAAAACATCTTCTATTAGCACCACCAAAATATTGTTTTATTATGCCTTTTAAGGATATCTTGGAGGTTTGTTAATTTGAATATAAGAAGCTCCCATAAACTCATAGGGAGTGGCACTATTAGGAGGTGTGGCTTTGTTGGAGAGAGTGTGGCCTTGGAGGATGTATGTCACTGTGGGGGAGGGAGTTGTTGAGATCTCTTATGCGCATTCCATGCCTAGTATCTCAGAGCACATTTGTTGCCTATGGGATCAAGATGGAGCTCCTTCTCCAGCACCATGTCTGCCTGCATGCCTCCATGTCCTGCCATGATCATAATGGACTACACTTCTGAAACTGTAAGCCTCCTGATTCAATGTTTTCTTCTATAATTGTTGCTGTGGTCATTGTGTCCCTTCACAGCAATAGAAACCCTAACTAAGACAGTATGTATCCAACATAATCACAGAGATCAATGGACTCAAAAAAGAATTTTACTTTTGGACCACCCTTTGGGCATGGATCTCTTACATAAACCAGCTCAGATGCAGAATACCTTGTAAGGGTTTGTACATTTAGGTGTATTTGTTACAAATGCTTTTAGACCTGTATCCTCTATGTAGATACCACTGCAGAGCAAGCCCAGGTAAATCAATTCACCTTGCTAAGTGGAAATCTGGGACAGCCATATGTCTGTCATGCAGTGGGGAAGAGCTGATCTGCTGTTCTACACTGAGTAGCAGCATGCAGTCAGAAATACCTTTGTCTTTGTATTCTGCCTTTTTGCCTCCTATTACTTCAGAAGTGATCTTTCACCCATTTAACTAGAACTTTCCCAACACATGCAGACAGCCCACCCCCACCATCTCCTTCCCATGCTACTCACCCTAGTTACCTCTGTGTCTCCAAAGCCTAGTGTAATAAATGTTCCCTAGTCTACACAGAACCATAAACTAGTACATGAAGAAATTAACAACTCGACGTCTAGGCAACGAGAAGATGTTTTAGATAGAGACAGTAGTGGCCACTACCATCATGGAGAATGATACCTCATGAATACTAGATATATTGAACACTGCATTATTCAGGGGAGGAAAAAATTAAATACAGAAAAAATTCAAATATAGGATTAATATTAAAATACCGAAATGATTTGCAGGTATAGAAAAAAGCATTGAAGGAAGTTTTAATTTTCATTTCTAGATACTGATAGCAAAATTTATTTCCCATATATCTGTTTTTTGAAAGTTACATGTTACATATTTTCTAATAAGGCAAATGCAGTGCCTCAGTTGTGAATTAAAAAATGATGCCTTTCAAAAAAATATAACAGGCACTCAGTGTTGAAGGCAACAAAGAGCCAACACAGCAATCCGGGCACTCAAAAAGTTCTGCTGCCTCCTTGGCTGGTGTCTGGGAGTTGGGATTTCAGTTTATCTTTATATTTATATACACATGTATATGTAGTTAGATATGGTTCTACACAATATGTATACCATATAGATACTTATAAATCATGAACATAACTATACTCATAGCTATGCATACCATACACATGCAAGCCAATACCACAAAGTTTGTTTGTTTATTTTTGATTTTTTATTATGCCAAGTTATTGTACATTTAATTTAATTTCAAATTATATTTATGTGTGTGTGTGTGTGTGTGTGTGTGTGTGTGTGTGTGTGCACATGCAATTGTGTAGACAAACACATGTTCTTAAATGTATGGAGTGGGCACATATTTGTGTGTGTTGTATGGAAACAAGCATATGTGTATTGTGGCACAACATGATGGTGCCCTCATCCTTTATGATGGACTAGTTGCACTATTACAGTGAGGTGGGGCATGCTTGATCATGCTTCATTCTGTGCATGGTTACAAATACTTGCCATCATTTAAGGGAATTGGTTACAAATTATTATTGGTTAAGATAAGAAAAACCTGAATCAAATTTTAAGCAGAGGATAAATCAATGAATTAAATAGAAAACAAGTATTTTAAGATGTAATATGTTTATAAAAATTTAAAGGCTTAAGCATGTCATGAAAGACTGAATATGTTCTATATTGAGTCTGAGGAAGTAGTTTAAGATATAAATTTATGGAAATTTAAAGCTTAAATAAAATTTGAATACAAATAAAGTTTATACGGGTTGCTGTGGGATGTTCTGTATGTCCTGTGGGAGCCCGTTCTTGGGTTCCTCGTGGCTTTACCCAGCAGGTCCACATAGAGGATGATTAGGACCACAGGCCTGAGTGCAGGTGTCTGAGATGGTCTGCACTTGGCTGTGCTGGAGAATGGTCTGTATGTCAAGTTGCTCTGGTTGGTCAATAAATAAAACATTGATTGGCCCATGGCTAGGCAGGAAGTATAGGCGGGACGAACAGAGAGGAGAAATAAAAGAACAGGAAGGCAGAAGAGGTCACTGCCAGCCACCACCCTGACAAGCAGCATGAAAAGATGCCAGTAAGCCACAAGCCATGTGGCAGGGTATAGATTTGTGGAAATAGATTAATTTAAGCCATAAGAACAGTTAGAAAGAAGCCTGCCACGGCCATACAGTTTGAAAGCAATGTAAGTCTCTGTGTTTACTTGGTTGTGTCTGATTGCTGTGGGACTGACGGGTGATAAAGATTTGTCCTGACTGTGGGCCAGGCAGGAAAACTCTAGCTACAATGGGTCTAAGATGTAATGGTTTAAGGTATGGCAATATAAAAAGAATATTTTGGGAAGAAGGAAAATATATGAAATGCAACTTCACTTAGATCAAGTTTCTAATGAAGCAGAGGGCTAGATTTCTGACTTTGGAAGGAGGATCTACCTAAAGGCTTCCATTGTGACAACAGAGGCTCATGGAAATGGCACCTTGGTTTCAAGTCACTTTTGGGTGAGGTATGTAGAAGGGATGAAATAGCTATACCATGTGACATCAGCACATGGACATTCTACTGTCTCCTGGAGAGCCCTGGCATTCCATGTGATGTCACCAGTGTTGTGGCAACACCAACTGTCATTGGGGCATTTGTGCAGTGTCTCGTGTTTCACCTACACACATGCTGACTAGACTGAACAGGATTCTTGGGAGACAGGATGGCGAGCACAGGGAGATCAGAGGGAGGCTGAAGGAAGATGGCCTTCAGTCTCCATGTCACTCATCAAGAAACAAATGGTTCTGGGGAAAGCACAGCGAGTCCTGGGAAAGGGATGGGGAGCTTCTGGAAGGAGGAAGGCTTCAGCTGATCCTTCCAGGAGTGGGGCTCAGGAGGGGAGAGTTTCTTTGAAGCAATGGGCCTATCCTGGTCCTCTGAGTTCTTCAAGAGCAGACCCAGAGATGAGGATTTCCCATGATTAGTTTGCAGAGAGTCAGGGATGGTCAAGGCTGAAGCTGCTCTGTTGAGGGCCCTCTGCTTTCATTTTGAGTGGGAAGGAAGCACAGAGGGACTAAAGAGGTTTCAGTTCCAGCCCTGCACTTCACCCACACTGGATTTCTTTTGGTGTGTGTCACTAATAGCAGGGAGAGTAAAGTCCCCTGGCCAGATCTAGAGAGTCTCACATTTTAAATAACAACCACTGGCAGGGCAGGAGCCACCAAGCATTGCTGCATGTCAGTGACCCTAAGGTTTCTGAGTTCCTGCCCTCTAACAAGCCAGTCCTCTTTCCTCTACATTGAGCATTTGTTCTTGGTGACTGAGGGCTCACCTGTAGATGCCCAGTCCTCAATTATTTTCAGTCATACCTATCAGTAGTTGATAACACTTTTGCTAACTTCATGATGGTTGAAATGTATTCTGCTGAAGGTTTTAGCAAAAATTTCATCATTTCCAATATGACTTATCATTGTTCTGACAGGACCCACATAATCATCCACTATTCCCATACATTGTAACTGCCCCATGGATCTTCTCTAATGTGCTTGTTCATCTCATGGATCTGATCTTCCTTCCCCATTATCCCAAGCTAATTTCTTAGCATCCTTAATTTCTCATCTTAATAGCTTGTGAGTATAAGAATGGGAAGAGCCATTTCTGGGCAGTGTTTGGAAATGACCCTAGCTCTCCACACATGATGAACTGTTGAATTAGAATGAACTAGATTCTAATGAATCAGAGAGATCTCAGGATTGGAAGGAGGAGGTGCTGAAGGCCTTGCCCTGTTTCTCAGGAAAGGCTCCTGGAAAGGGCAGCTTGGCTTTTGGTGAATCGGGGAGGAGCTTGTTATCAGATAGGTGATGACCATTGTCAGTGGCCCTAACAGTCCATTCTCTGGAAATTCTATTGTATCCTGGAGAGCCTGTGGCATCTTCTGTGAAACCACCAGTGTTGTGGCAATGCCAACTGCCCTTGAGGCATTCACTAAGTGCTTATATTGTTCTCCAACTGACATGTTGGCAAGACTGATCACACCGATTGGCAGAGAGAGCCCTAGTTTCCTAAGGAGGAGGGGAGGCTAGAACTGGACCTTCTACTTTTGGGGTTCAGTAGCTGTGATCATGAAGCAATGGGCCGATGCTGCTTATCTGGGTTCCTAAAGAGCAGATCCAAGGTGGAGGATTCCTGATGGTTAGTTGGCAGAGGGCCAGGAATGGTCAAGGCTGCAGCTGCTGTGCTGCGACTTCCTTCAGTTCATTCTGAGTGGCAAAGCCTGCAACAGGAGGCCCAGAACCACTAATGCGGTATCAGAATGGGATGTTGTTGCGTTTTATATCTGATGTAAATACCAAGGAGGGAAATTTTTCATCCATGTACTAAGGTCTGAGACATTCAGTTCCTTTTAGTCGTGGACACAGGTTATCAGGGCTGGGAGGTGAAAAGCACTAGGACTCCAGGATTTCCTTGCATCTCATGAGTGGAGCATGAATGTTACAATTCTTATTAATAAAATCAAACGACAGCCAGGTATTGGGGTGAATGCTGGAAGATCAGAGAAGCAGAACAAGCCACAACTTCTTCACCTCAACAGTTCCTAAGCTGATCCTGTTTCCTCAGAATTGATGATTCTGTGTCCTCGTCCCAATGGCTCTCAGCTGAACTGCTGCTCAAAAGCCTGAAAGCTTAACCAGCCAAAAGCTTCTAGTTTCTGGTCCTCATGCCTTATATACCTTTCTGCTCTCTGCCATCACTCCCTGGGATTAAAGGTGTGAGTCACCATGCCTGGCTGTTTCCATTGTGGCCTTGAACTCACAGAGATCCAGAGGGATTTCTGCCTCTAGAATGCTAGGATTAAAGGCATGAGTGCCACCACTTTTAGCCTCTGCATCTAGTGGCTGTCCCAATCTCTGAACCCAGATAAGTTTATTAGGGTGCACAATATTTGGGGGAACATAATACCACCACCTATCAGGTATTAGCTGACAATTCCAAACCAACATGACTGGCCTTGCTTATGTCTTTCAGGGCCAGTGGGGCTGCAGTAGGGGCTGAGGCATATATCTAGCCAAAGTGATTGGAGACAGACACATGGCTTATGAGGCCCAGCTTAAGGAGAGCTGCTCTGATCTTTGAGGGCTTTACTGGGTTCCATGCATTTCCTCTTCCTCAGGCCTCCTCTTGGGACTCCACATGACCTTCTTGGCTTATGCCATTCATTTGTACAAATTCACTTGTGTTTATGTACCTACAGGAACTGCTAGGAAGGCATCATCCACACCCTTCTTCCTCACTGAGCAGGAGCAGCAGCTGAACCAGGTGGAAAAACTGAAACTTCAGCTACAGATGATGAACAATGACAGGAATGAACTGCGTGAATTCCTGGCCCATTACAACAATGAGTTGAACAACAGGTATTCATCATGCCATGTTCTCTGGTGAATGTCTTGACCCTACTGTGTCAATTCCAGCAGTCCTTGGGTCACTGAAAGTTGCACCTGCAGGGTGACCTGCACAAGCAAATTTTCCTGAATGCAACTGAGAGGCAAAACTGAAGCCTGTAACAGTGAGATGGGACACAGGCTGTTCTGCTTCCTCCTAATGAAACCCAGAGTCTGTGGCCTGAATCACAATCCACAGAGAGGGGCAGTAGGGTGTAAGATCACAACATGCATTTCAAGAGGCCTTGACAGGTGTTGGCTTGTAGGAGATGCTGTGTGCTCTGAGTTTAACTTCAGTCTCTGTATTTGACAAGATATTTACTTTTGCTTGTTCCTCTGGGAGCAGATTGAAGGGCCTGGTGGTCCTACTTGTTCCATCTGTGTGTGACTGGAAAGCCTGGAGTCCATCCCTGTTCCTCTCTGGTCTTGTTACTTGTACTGTGAGGCAATGCCACCCACCTGCATTTCTCTGACATCCTAACTGTATGTGGGTTTGTGTGCATGTGAATTGCCCTCTAAGGGGCCCAAACTTTGCAAACATGGCAATGGCAGGTTTTGCCCTTTTCACTTCCCTCTCCCTCAATAAACCATTACATTACATACCTTAATTTAGTCTCCAGAGTTCATTCCCTTTTGTGGACACCAACTCATTCTTGAAACTAAACATCAAAGTCCAACCATAAAAATTCATTTCTCGGCTACACTTGCCAACCTGACCAATCAGATCTCAGCAACTCACCCTAGCAGAGACTTAACCTTTCTATTTAAAATCCCACTGCGGAAAAAAGCCTGCTGCGTGTTGTCTGCCTTTGCCTGATCCAGAGGCAGGCTCCCAATGCCGTGCTTGCCCTGCTGGGGAAATGCATCTCTTTGTGCTAAGGATTTGGTGTCTCAGTGTGTTCTGTACTGTCTCTGAGAGGCTCCCCTACATTGTGTGTGTATGGGGACACAAGGTCCCTTCAGATCTTGGAGTTAGAGATTAATAGTAGGCCTGAAGATTTGCCTGATTCAAAGATTTCAGGTGATATAAGTGCTGAGATCAGGGAGTTCCACTTTGAACATCACAGTTCTCAGTCTTTCTGCTCACCCTGGTGATTCTTCGAATCCCCTTGGGAGTTTATAAGTCATGCTCATAGAGTGCCTCCTCCATAGCAATACTGATGATGAGTCTGGGTATCCTTGTAAGGACAAAGCATTTCTGTTCTCATGACAGTGGAAATGTCACTGCAGATTTCAGGGAGGCCCACGCCGGTGGACCTACTTAGAGAGCTAGTCTACCTCTCCAAGCCTACTGAGGGAGCTCATGGAACCCTGTCTCCCTCCCTGTTGACACCCAGCCTTTCCTGGACCTGGGGCAGGGTAGCAAGTCTAATGCACATCAAGAGTTCCCAGTACATAGGATTCAGGGTGTGACATCCAGTAGGCTAGGGTAGTGCAAAATACAACCTTAATTCATGGGCTCCATGAGGCCTATGATCACAGGGTTTGTTGTTCCTATGGCTACTCCTTACCACAGGCTGAATTCGGAGCATGAGATACAGAACACAGAGCATAAGAAGGATATGTCAGATGTGAAGAAATTACCCAAGGAGATTAGTGAGTCCTTGTACAAGTGCAAAGAGCTGAGTGAGAAGACCAAAATCTACCATTGAGTGCCTGACTTGGGTGGACTCCAGAACTTGGTTAGGACTGCTTCTTGTTGTCTGAAGTTTTTTCCAGTCCTGCCTGACCCCGCTGTCAGGAAGAATCTGTCCCTGATGCCTCCTACAGCCAAATGGTCCAAATAAACACACAGAGCCTCACATTACTTACAAACTCTATGGCCAATGGCTTAAGTTTCAGCCTAGCTACCTCTGTCATCTTAAATTAACCCAATTTTATTCATCTGTGTTTTGCCATATGGCTGCTACATTGCCAGGCTGTTGGCATGTTGCTCCTTGGGTGGCAGCTGGCATCTCCTCCACCTCTGCCTTTCTTTTCTGTCTCTCCTGGATTTTCCAGCCTGGCTCCTTACTGCCATGCCATAGGCCAAAACAGCTTATTTATTAACCAATGTGAGCAATACATATTCACGGCATACAGAAATATATCCCACAGCATCTTCTTCCCTTCTCCACCTTTAAACCAAAGTGAGGGCTGTGGTTCTACTCTGTTTACCCCTTACCAAGCAGCCTGCCTTATAGCTCTTGGACTTGTGCCTTCTAGACTGAGTTCTCTTAAGTGTGAAGAGTCTGAGAGCCCCTCCCAACATTTTTCTGTCAGCTTCTGGAACTTCTAGACAGAAAACATGGTTTGCACCATGGCTTTTGTGGCTCTGACAGGAGCTAAGAGAGCTGTTTTCTATGAGACACATGGATGGAATATATTCCAGATGGGTCTTCTGTCTCCCTCAGAGCATTGTTTCCCTCTACCTGTTCATGGTTTCCCAATACTGTGAACAGTTAAGTACCAGGATGTGTGTTCAGGAGGTAGCAGATCAAGTCTTCAGGGGTACATGGATCCCTTTTGCTGTCAGGGTCTTTAGAAGTAGTATAAATCTTTCTGGAAATTGGCTATTCTCTTTCTTTGGCCTGCACCTGAGTGATTCTGGCCTGGATAATGAGGGCTTCAGCCCAGGGCTGTTGGGGATGGGGACATGGGACCTTGCAGGAATCATGGTATACCAGGCAGGAGTGGCAGATGGAGGTGGAGCTCATCATTTTTGGTGATATTTCAGCACCCTCTACAGTCAGCACCTGAGTGAACAGACTCAGTTGAAAGAAAAAGTGAGAATGTTGCTAGAGGACAAGAAAAAGCTGCAGGGCGAGCAGATTTTACTACAAGAGTCCCATGCAGAGGCAAAGAGGCTCCATGAAGAGGCCCATGAGAAGATCTATGACCTCTGGACAAGGCAGCTGCAGGTAGGTTGAAGCAGCAGGGCCAACCTGGCCATCAGTCTGACCATACACGTACATATACACACACTCATGTAACCATCTACTCACTTATCCACCTGACCCAACCCATCCAATAGTTCACTTCTGTGATCATTCACAAGTCTTTCTGGGAGTTAGCCTTTTAGAGCAAGCAAATCCTACTACTCTGCTGGAAGCTGCAGTCCATTGAGGGAGACAAATAAGTCACATATCACTCAGCTGTATGTCAGGATGGGAGGAGCCGGGCTGTGATGGGAGCCAAAGAGATCGAGTGTTTCAGGTCAAGGGTCTTGGTCTCCTTTGCTTGGCAGGGTTCATGTGAGATCAGAGCAGACACAGCATGGAAGGAGGAACGCCCCTGAAAAAGTCAAATGACCGGGTCTCATAGACATCTTTTTGGGTGTCATATGGCATTTTACTCTCTTGTTCCCACACTGCCATGGTGTTCTCTTTACCTGGCCAAGCTCTTGGTTCACAGTGACAGAAACTAAATTAAAAGTTTGTCAGTACTGTTTGCTGTGAGTGGCATTGGCCAGTTTTCCCATCCTGGATCTTACATTCTAAAGCTCACTGGATGTCAAGGGATTTGGCAAGGGCTTATGACAGGCAGGGGTCAGGGTGGCAGATTTGAGCCAACTGCATCAACATAGCCTACAGAGACTCAGCATGTTTCTCCAGGCATTTTTAGTCCAAAATTATGCAGAACTGTGGGACTAACTTATAACAGCTATTGTGAGGAGTTTAAAACCAACTGGCAATGTCATCCTCATCCAGTGTGATGTCCTCCTCACTGCATTCTGATCACTGATGATTGGAGGGATTTGTGTCTGTGTGTGAGTATGCCTGTCTGAGGGCACATACATCTGTGGGTGTTTTGGAAGGTCTGATGATGACATCGAGTGTCCTCTGTTGCTTTCTCCCTTATTCCCTTCAGCCCGAGTCTCTCACTGAACCTGAAAATTTCTGTTCTGTCTAAGCTGGATAGCCAGAGATCTTTGGATGTCCTGTCTCCTCACAGTAGAGCGTCCTGTATTATTCTGTCTCATTTTGTTGCTAAATGGTTCATTTGGTCAGAAAGAGAACTGACTTGTTGGTTTCTCTTAATTTTTAAACATTTTTATTACTTTTGATTTAATGCAACTTATAATAAGTAACAAAAATCAAACAATGGAGCTACTTTAAATATAGAAAGTAGACTTCTTTTCTTTCATGACATAGAGGTAACTTTCCAGGCAAGGTCTGTTTTGTCTACTGGCTTCACAACATGGAACCTGACATTTTGATACTCACTCTTAGGACAGAGTCCAACTCATAGTTGTATAGAGTGCTGCATTTTAGAAAAGTGCTGTGGATGATCTAAATAGCCTTCCACTGACTGGCCTGGGGCTGTTTTCATATAATGTGCACTGTAATCAGGTCAAAAGTTGTTGGGTAATGATAATGGGTGACTTCCATTCTCTGGTGCTGTCAATGTCTTCTGTGAAGGAGTCTGGGTAAGTTTAGTGAGGAGACTATAATGGGTCAACTTAAATCTATCAGGAGGCTTCATGTCCAGCCTTCTTCCCCCAGCACTTGGTCTTTTGTGGTCCAACTCAGTTGTGCAGAGGTTGTTACTTATCTGTATGATCAGTGAGTCTGGTGATAAAAACTTCCTTGGGAAGGGAAATAAGTTCAGGCCAGGGCAGAAGAGCTTGGCTGGGTCTAAGAGGCATGTAGACAGCAAGGAGGACCCACTACCTCCACCTGGATTAGAAAAGGTGCTGCAACATTCTAGTCTTCTTCCTTGCCTTTCTGGATTCAAGAAAGGTGTGTGTTTGTGTTGTTTTTATGTGTGTGTTTGGGGAATGAGAATGTGTGCTTGAACCTCTATGTGTATGCTCACTCTCTCACGGAACATTGGAACATCTTTAAGATTGATGGAGATGGATTTCAATGAGAAAGTACTGTGCCTAATCTGGTTAGTATGACTTTGCCTCAGTCAAAGAACAGATGGAGTTGCCCATCCTTCTGCATGTCCACACAGCTAACTACAACCAAAGGCCATATAACTGATGCAAGCTAAAAGTTTTTATGGTATTTGTAGAGGAAGAATTATTTATCTGCAAAGAAATCCTCTGGAGAAAAACAAAGTAATGGGGTCCATGACGTTGAGAAAGAGGCTACTGAGAGGCAGGAAAGGTTGCTGTGGGATTGTATCCTTCTCTGTTCTGGGTGAAAGGAGGCTGACCACTGATGACTTCCCTGCATCCTGTTTTGGTCTTCTCCTCATCGCCTGCTGCCATTTTCCTTTCAACTTTGCCTCACCTTGGTTCACCTAACCTAGTCCTTGGAGCTTGGCCTGGACTTTATTCTCAGAAATTCTGAACTGCAGAGGGGCTTGTGGCTGTATTCCAGCCAAGCAGGAGTCCCACAGCTATGCTGATGTGTGAGATGAGGTTGTCTTTGGGCACCAATTAGGATCACCATACTCTCAAGCACCCACTCCATATTGTGTCTGCAGCACTCAGAAATTGCTTTTTTTCCAAAAGTCTTCATCCTGAGTTTAATTCAGCCTGATGGAGAGTTGGGAGAAATGAGATCTCTCAGATATTGCTAGTAGTGTAAAATGGTGCAGCCCTGTGAGAAGCTATGTACAATTATTCAGAAAGTGGAACTGCAGACTTCGGGTGGAGCATTGATTCCAGAATTGAAAGTGGTGTCCACAGAGAATAGGGGACAACAGGGATACAGCAGGACTCATCAGAACAGTCCAACTGCAAACTCTTCAGATACCCATCACTGATGAGTGCAAACATACAATGTGGTCCATGGGATATGGTTAAATATGGAATAATATATGCAGTCATTTGGCCATGAGTTAGTCAACCTTCTGTTACTCAAATAAATCCCTGACACAATCAACTTCTTTGGAGGGAAGTTTAATATAGATGCCGGATTGTAGAGATTTTCTAGTTTTCTGAGCTCATTCCTTTGGGCCTAAATTGAGGCAACCTGTGGTACAGAGAGCTTCTTTAAGAGGAAGCTGCCCTCCTTGTAGGCACTGGGAAGCACTGAGTGAGAGCAAGGGGCTGGTCCACTGCCATCCAATGGTCCTGTGCTGGGGAACTAAGCCTTCAATGCACAGACTGGGGAACTTGCTAGAAGAGCTTAGATTACAGATCAAGCAACCAGGTGTTCACCTGTCTGTGTCCAGGCTTTCATGGCAAGCACTGCATTGACTTATCCTCTCTCTGAGTTCCTCTACCAGGTCACCAGGCATGCACGTGTTATACAGATACACAGGCAGGCTGAACACCTGCACATATAAACTAAAAATAAAATGAAAAATTATCAAGACTGAATAAAAATACACAATCCTCTCCACATCCCTGTGCTCAAAGCATCATGTGTTTCCTGCCTCTGTGCAGGAATTAGGGTAGAGAAGATGGGGGTTAATGAAAGGTAACTTTCTTCTCCATGGTATCCCAGGTGATCTCTTCTTACATTAGTGTTATCTGGGAAACTAAGTGTGGATGGAATGTAGTGTGCTTGTATGTGTGCATCCATATACATGTGTGTGCTGGAGAGAGAGAGAGACAGAGAGAGAGAGAGACAGAGAGAGAGACAGAGAGAGAGAGACAGAGAGAGACAGAGAGAGACAGAGAGAGAGACAGAGAGAGAAAGGAGAGGAGAGGAGAGGAGAGGAGAGGAGAGGAGAGGAGAGGAGAGGAGAGGAGAGGAGAGGAGAGGAGAGGAGAGGAGAGGAGAGGAGAGGAGAGGAGAGGAGAGAGAGAAAGAGAATGCATGTTTATGTACATGGTTAGGACAACCTCCCCATAAAACACAATTTTCTATTGAACAGGAACATCAAAGACTTGAGGAAAATCTTCAGTCCCTGATGAAGCAGAAGGAGCTGCTCACCAAGCAAAGGGACTTGGCAGTAAAGCTGCAGCATCACTTCACTGTGTCCCAGATGAGGTAGGTGCCCAGGCTTCCAGAAGCAGGTGGATCCAAGTGGGTCTGCTGTACCTGGATCTCCATCCTCTTTGAGTTTTGTCAATTGGCAAAGCTGCCAGCCATGGGCAGGGCCTCAGAGTGTCATTGCTGGCTCAGTCAACAGGAAGCAATATGCTTTTTCCTTGATCTTATGGGGACTGTGTCCCCTTCTTCCTTTCTGAGAACTCTTGTATGCTCTAGTATCTCATCTCTTAGATTAGATCTCCCCACAAATATTCCCATGGCAGCCAGAAACGTGGAAAGGAGGATCTTTGATCATGAAGGAAAGTGTGTGCCCTGCATCTTTTCCATCAGGAACATCATGTTTAGAGAGAAGTGTCCACCCTTTGCAGATTTGCATACAGCACACTCCTGCTGACTGCAGGCTCTCTGCAGTGTTTATCAGTTTCTCATGAGAAGATTTACTCTGGTCATAAACAGAGTAGGAGCTGACAAGTTAATCCCATGCAGGGTTCTGAGCTGTAGGAATAACCAGAGCCTTCTCTGCATTGCTGTGTAGGCTCCACCAGAGGGCAGGCATAGAGTTTTCCAGGAGGGTCACATTCACCTGTATCCATTCAAGGCCAGGGATATCTTTCCTGAACTGTGCCTAAGACTTTATCATACTGATATTTCTCCAAAATGATGTATTTGGACTGTTGGAAAAATATGCTGTTTTTTTTCTAATCCAGCACAGTATGTACTTACCAGTTCAACTTCTAGCAGTTTTTAAAAGCTGAGAAAAAAATCCTGCCCAAGTGCTCTCTGACCCTTTTCCCATAGGGAAGCAAGGAATGAACTCACGTAAAAGGCAATGCTCAAATGTCTAGCTGAGTAGAGCTGGTGGGAGCTCAAAAGCTGACATGGCAGGTCCCTACCAGGCTTGTGCCCAAGCTGCTTTCCTCCCCTAGGTTTGAAAACCTCCAGCAGGAACTGGAGCAGACCACAGCCCAGGAAGAGAGCCTCCTGCAGAAGGAGCTGCTGGTGCAGAAACACTATGTTCCAGGCAAGTAAGCCACGATTGAGCCCCATCCCCAGCAGCCAGGGTATTCATGGGTTGTGTTTTCTTCCTTAACTTTTGTTTACTAGGGATGAATAGGCCCTGATTTTTCTTTACAGTGGCACAGCAAAACTGATTCTGAATATTTTCTTTGATGATTTTTCCTAACAGCACCTCTTCAGAAAACTGAGAAGGCTGGAAGAAGCCAGAGACACCTTGAAGGCACAATATTCTACACTCCAGGTTCACGGCCTCCTCAGAAAATGTCACCTCTTTTCAGCTGTGAACTCCCTAGTGAGGCAAATATCAACTTACCATCAGGCAGTCCAGCCACAGTCTGATCCACATCCATTGGCTCACTATTCCCAGAGAAAAGATTGTATCACAAATAGTCTGAGATTCAGAGGACACAACACAAATTACTAAGAACCCTGACATCTATCAGCACGTGGCCCCAGTGAGGAGCAAAACAAAATGAAGAGGACAAGAGGAGCAAGAGTTCTTCTGTCAGCTTCCTATCAAGGGCTTTGACAAGCTGACTCCATAGGTGATGGGAAATCTGACAAGGAAGACTGTGTTAACATCACACTGCCATTCAGACAGACCACACCCAAAAGCATAAGATTCTCTCCAGTGCAGTGCTGAAGCTGACTTGTGCAAGCTGACTTGAAGCCATGTTATGGGCAAGTGTTGCTGAAGATAATTCACTGCAGAGAATAACAGTTCCTCACCTCATTTGCTCTCCCATAATGAAATTCCAAGTGATCCTGAAATTTGCTTATTTTTTTTGTTTATATGTTGGGATATTTATGCTTTGGATTTTGGTGTTCTTCATTTTGGTTTAAGGTTTTGTTAATTTTTGTTATTTCTTATATTCTTGTCATTGTTTTAATAGTTTGCTAAGGCTATACATTATATATAAGGACTGCTGTTTTGAAAGCCCCCATTGAGTAAAATGAATGTGTTTTATGAATAAAATGCAATTTGAAACTTAACTCTGAGACTCTTCTTTAGGCAGGCGAGGTTTCACACTCCTGTAAACCCTGAACTCTCAGGCTTTGATGTATCTCAGTAAATTCCAGGAATCTTGAGCTGCACAAGGATTTCCCAGCCATGGGACTCAGAGCTATTGTCAGACCCAAACTACTCTAAAAATTCTATACCTGTCTGGTTCATTGTTCAGGGTTTTATGGGGTAACGTCTTACACAATGAATTTCTATATATACAAAAGGCTATGTTTTAGAATGACTTAGAGGCTGTGGTCCAGCTAATTGAACATTGGCTGGCTATAATGGCAAAATCCTCAAATCCAGGAGTTGCTCAATCCACTATGCTTGATGTCTCAGCCCATCAGCAGTATAGTCTGGAATCCCCAGGAAGTTGGCTCCAATGCCAGTGAAGGCATGGACTTGCTAGCAAGGTGAGAGCAAGCAGCTAAAGAGCAAAACTCCCTTCTTCCATTTCGTTATATGGGCTTCCCGCACAACGCCTGGCTGAGATTACAAGTGGGGTTTTGGGGCTCAAAGCATCTGAGTTATAGGTGTTTCTTTTCGCATCAATATCCAGATTAAAGAAATGCCTTTCTAATGCAAAGATCAGGATTACATGTGGAACTTCTCTCTTCAAATAAAGCAAAAATACCTCACAGGCGTGCCCCTCCATTTTTGGGGTTTAATGAATTTCAGATGTAATAAATTTGACAAACAAAAATAGCTATCACAACTGTACACTTGTCAACTTGACACACAATTATATCTTTTGATGTCATGACTAATTTCCAAATGTAAAACAATATCCAGGTCTTAATATTGCCTAAACATTATATAATTATTTGGAGTACAACACATACACATTATGTATTAGACCAGCTCAAAATTATGCCTAACATGATTTAATTATCCCTTGTAGTTGGAGTTTTCCTGTGTCTACCCAGCTCCTTCAGCAGCTCAGATCCAAGTAAACACACAGAGACTTATATTACTTATAAACTGTATGGCCGCGGCAGGCTTCTTGCTATCTAGTTCTTATATTTTAAATTAACTCATTTCTATTAATCTGTACGTTGCCATTTGGCTTGTGGCTTACTGGTATCTTGATCTTACTTCTCATGGTGGCGGTGGCTTCTCCTGACTCAGCCTTCCACTCCCAGCATTCTCCTCTCTGCTTATCCTGCCTATACTATACTTCCTGCCTGGCTACTGTCCAATCAGCACTTATTTATCAATCACTCAGAGCAACACATTCACAGCATACAGAAAGACATCCCCAGCAATCGCTGTACAACTGCAAACACATTATAAAGTTAGAATAAGTGGCATTGTCTCTGGAGGGACATTCTTTTAGTATCTCAAATTTAAATATGATAACCATCAATATTCTCCCACTTTTGGAATAAATTTGGTTTTATTTATTTGTTTATTTTTGTTTTTACATCCTAACCAAAATTTCTCCTCCATCCTCTCCTCTCAGTCCTTCCCCCAACCTCCACTCTTCCTGCTCCCCATCCATTCCTCTTTCTCTTTTTTTCTCTTCAGAAATGTGCAGACCTCCTGGGCATATCTGCCTGCCATGTTATATTAAGTTGTCGTGAGACTAAGCATGACTTCTTAAATTAAGGCAGGACATAGCAATTCAGTAGGAGGAATGGGTCCCAAAACCAGGCATTAGAGACAAGCCTGCTCCCGCTGTTAGGAGTCTCACAAGATGACCAAGTTATACAACTGTAAAATATATGCAGAGGACATACTTCAGTCCCATGCATACTCCCAAGTTTGTGGTTCAGTCTCTGAGTCACTATGAGCCTAGGTCAGTAAGTTCTGTGGGATGCTTGTGGGGCTCCTGACCCCACTAGCTCCTACAAATATTTAATTGTTTATTCACTATTTTATGTGCATTGGTGTTTTGCCTTCATGTATGCCTGTGTGAGGGTGTTGAAACCTCTGGTCCTGGAGTTACAAACAGTTGTGAGCTGCATGAGTATTTCATATGATGAGTGTATAGATATTTTCTGATTGGTATTTAATATAATAACATCTATCTATTTTGTGATGAGGAAATAAATACATACATACGGTAGAGAGAGAACGAACATAGAATACACACCATGCCATTCTGTCATTCTGTTCATATGGAGGTCAATGAACAAATTAGGAAGAGTAAACGTTTTCCTTCCACCCAACTAGCCATCTCATTGGCCATTCCCTGGTACTTTTCATGATCAACTCATGGCTTTCTGCCTTAGAGTGTTTTCTTGTGGTTCTGAAAGTTAGAGAAATTTGTGCAGAATTTTGTTCCAAATGAATGATACTGTTAATAAACATAACAGGCACTCAGAGTTGAAGGCAGGAAAGAGATGACACATCAAGCTGGCCACTGGGAAAGTTCTGCTGCCTCCTTGGCTGGTGTCTGGAAGTTGGGATTTCAGTTTATCTTTATATTTATATACACATGTATATGCAGTTAGATATGGTTTTACATATTAGGTATATCATATAGATACTTATAAAAATATGCACATAACTATACTCATAGTTCTGCATACAACATGAATACCATACACATGCATACCAATGCCACAAAAGTTGTTGTTTCTTTTTAATTTCTTGTTATGCCAATTTATTATACATCTAATTAGAATTCAAAGTATAATTCTGTGTGTGTGTGTGTGTCTGTGTGTGTGTGTGTCTGTGTGTGTGCATGCAAAGGTGTAGACACATACATGTTTTTAAATGTATAAATGTGGGCACACATTTGTGTGTGTTGTATGGAAACAAGCATGTGTGTATTGTGGCACAACACTGATGGTGCCCTCATCCTTTATGATGGGGTAATAGCAATATTACAGTGGGGTGGGCATGCTTGATCATGCTTCACTCTGTGCATGGAACTTCCATGCTTCTAGAGCACTGATGTTGTCTAAGATGTTACTAACAATGTGTAGCTGTTTCAGTGTCTTGCTTAGATGGAGATCTACAATCTATGTCACATGTTAAGTCCCTCAGATACCATTTGACACCAAGCACAGGTAAGTTTTCAGTTTCTCCTTCCTCCTCCACTGCCCTTTCAGATTACAGTAAATCACCCCCCCATCAAGTAAGTCTAACAATGCTTACTAGCTATCCAGAACTTGGTGAAGAGCAGGAAATTGTGGGTGCACAGGTTCCAATGATGCTGACAGGAAGATTTCCAGTGGGCTGTTCCTACTGCAACTTTTGCAACAGGCATCCCGGTTGAGACAGCAAAGGGGCATCTCTGCTGGGCAACTGTATAACTTCTCTTCTTCCAGATTCTGCTGCTGCAGACAGGAAAAGGATTTCAAGCTCTGTGATTAGATAGCTGGTTTAATTGAGGCCACCCTCCCTAAATCCTGTTAGGCTTTGAGGGTAGCACAATGCTTATACTTCATCTAGAAATCACAGGAACAATTTCCCCACAGTTTTTCTTTTATAACTGAGATTTGATTGGTTGAGGACCAGTAGAAAAAGATTTAACTCAGTTTTGTTTTCTTTCTTTTTGCATGCCACAATTCTTAACTGTAGGTTTCCATCCACAATAAGATAGAGGAATGGAACACTGTGATACCTTGACTAACTCCTCAGAGAGCTAAGATGCCTCCTTCCCACTACCCTTCAAATGTCGCGTTAGGGCAAGAAAAAAGCATCCATGGTAAAGAAGTGTAGTGGGGTCCTTTGCTGTTGTTCCCTTTGTGGGAGGGGGCCAAGTAGGCACAGAGTCAAATCACACAGAATCAGGGAGAATGTGGAACCAACCAGCTCAGTTTATTCAGTTAGAGGCAAGCCTTATATACCCTCCACCCCTCCATGGGGGGAGGTCTGATGAATATGCATCAGCTGGTGTGACGTGCTGTCTCTCATTGATCCAGGTCATTTCCAGATCATGTTTCAGCTGCTGTTGCCATGACCATTAGGCAGACCCAGGCTGGCTCTCAGAAAGTATCTTTTTCACTTGCATGGGGCGACTGGCCCTCAAGCCTGTTAGGGATGAGTCATCCCACAAAGAAGAATAAAAACAAACCCAATAATGAGGACCCTGAGTTAGAAGGATTGCTGGAAATCTGAGACCAGCCTTGAGGGATAAACTTTCAGGGAAGGACGGAGGCATGAAGTCAAAGGACAGTGGGAGATTGGGAAGGGGAATGCCCAGAGTGGGATATGTCCCTTGTTTTCTACTCCTAATCTCCACTTGTGTTTCTTAGAAAAGATGAAAACAGCTGAGGCAGAGTCAGCACTATCCCAGGACTCCACTTTCCAAATGGGACAGGATGAACTGCTGTTACACTGCTATCCAGTGAGTGACAGCCTCAGAAGTCATCAACTACCATGATGAGAGGAGGCAGGGAAAGCCTCATGGCTTTCTGCTTTCTGGTCAATTCCACTTCAAGGTGTGTTTAATGATGTTGAAGGGACAGGCTGGAGGACAAAATTTCAAACAGCTCTGTTCCCCAAACCCAGGTACTGCAGATGTCACAATAAAAGCTTCATAATGACAGATTCTTGATAATAAACTGAGTCTCAGAAATGATAGACCTGTATTTGAACCGTATACATATGGATTGAGTCTGACCCTTCCCCAATGACCTTCCTCTTCTCAGCAGTGAGCTTCTGTAGTAGGCCAGGACAATTGGGTGGGAAGTTGCCCCTGAGCAATGATGATAACTGTAGCCTTCGGGCACCTTCCCTAATTATCAGTACAAAGACATCTGCATAGCTTGACCACCTTTGTGCTTCACTGAACAGAGTGTGGCCTGGCCTCTGTGACACTACACAAGGAATCATTGTCATGGTTACATGTGTGCCCGTAACAGGTTGGCAGCTCACTCTATTAAAGTAGGCTGTGATTCACAACAATAATAACATGTGCAGGAATCAATCTGGTAAGTCAGTGCAAACATTCTTTGTGGGAAGACATTATCTCACATCAGTGAGTGGACATTTGAAAGGGATCTTGAAAGGGATTCTTGAAAGGGATCACAAAGGAATGGTTCATTGTTCCAGGGGTTTTCAAGGTAGAAGACAAATGACATTTTGAGAAGTGTTTCCATAGCAAGGACAAGAGGAACACCCTCATAGTGCATGCCATGAATGACATATAGGACAGGACACCATACCCACACTGCATAAGAGGCCTCATGAAGATCTGTACATCCCTCATGTGCCTATCAGGCAGCCTCTAGATCAAAGGAGGACCAGCCTCTGCTGTTAAATTAACTGCCTGTGATGTGCCTTCATGGGAGCAGACCACAGAAGGAAGGAAAGGCAGCAGAGACCTTGTTGGGACTCTATTTTGTTATCTTTACTGAGAAGCAACAATTTTGCACATGGTGGCCACAGTCACCAATGCAGCAGCAAGGACTCCACAAGCACCACTGTCTCCTCCCTACTTCACCTTTCTATTTGTGTACTATGTAGTTTATTTCATCTGGAGTCTGCGCTGTGTGTTGGAGTCTGTGCCCATTTCCCTTGAAAGAGCCAATATTCCTCAGAATATACTTGAGATGTAAGAGAAGCACAATAAATACAGTCTTCTATCAATATCCACATATTATTTTTATTCAGAACGGCTGAGCATAATCCAAGGCAGATTACAAATACAAAATAGCTTCAGTCAAACCTCCACTCAAAAGTATCCCCCACTTCAACCCTAACGAGAAACAGGTACCAACAGTCCCTGAATATCAATGTAACCAAGCTTAACTCTAACAAAAAAGCTGACTAGATACAGACACACCCTGAAAGTACCCCAGGCCATCATGGCCCCTGAAAAAGCCCATGCTAAGCACCTAAAGTGAAAGTAGACCAGGATTAAACCCAGGTGTGTGTGTGTGTGTGTGTGTGTGTGTGTGTGTGTGTGTGTGTGTATGAAGATATATGTATATACATACATATAGTTATATTTCCTAAATGTAAACCAATCATTCTGTATGGCTAGCATTTATGTTTTCAGGAATGACCATTTGATATTGAGTATCCAACTGGTGTGCTCTTCCCTGGGCAGGACTATTCCTTTAAGTCTCAGAAAGTTCTATGAAAAAAGAGAAGAGGTTCATAATATTCAGCAATTAAACTTTGGCTGGGAAAGCTGAAACTTACAGGATTTACAAGGCCCTTCCACTTCCAAGGTTAAATGGGTGATTACTAAGGAGAACTGAAGAAATGAGACCCTCTGTCCCATTCAGCTGCAAACAAGTCATGCAGACACATTCAGAGTTCTAGTCCTCATGAGTCACCCATTCTAATGAGAGCCTTTGTGATGCCAGACATTAGAGTTATTCATATTCCTATAAGTAATCCCATACCTATACACCTGTATTAACCTCAATAAACTCATTCATTTGAGGGAATAGGAATCACAGTCTTCCCTGGGAGGCAGACACATAAAGAAAGGGGAAATGATAAATAATACAAAAGGCCAACTTCTAGCTTCCTTTTTATTTTCTGTACTGAGACAGAGGCTCAGTAGGATTTATCTTCCACCAGCAGGCTGCCTCTTCCAGCTGTCTGGTTTGGGACAGATAGGTATGTTCACAGTCAGTCCTGAACACGGTAACCTGAAGCTGCAGGTGATCACAACTCTTGTGAGTGAGCAATGATTATGTTATGTCCAAAGGACAGCATGTCACAGCAGTTCCCTCATGCTCAGTCAGGACATTCAGGACCCACTTCCAGGATGTTTCCTATCCTAGGGGATGTGGTTGATCTACAGGTCCCATTTAGGAATGAGCATTCATGGTCATTTCAACATTTTGAATTATGAGGCTGTGCATTTGCTGCTGCATACCACAGAAAGAGAACCCTGGCCAAGACTGAGAGCTAAAGAGATCTAAGTGTAAAACAAAAATATTTACAAAGCAGTTGCTACTACACTAAGTAACAATAGTAGCATCATCTAAAGGGCTATGACCTGTCAAGCCAGTGTCTTCTGACCAGGTACACAGTACCAGGTACTAATTCCTTCCTATAGTGCAGGCCTCACCAGATCAGAAGGAAGTTAATTACGCAATAATGCTCATGCCACCATTACACGAGTAACTTTCTCATATTCTGTATGCTACCACTTAAATTATATTTTCTTTTGCTGAAATAAAAAGTCTTAATTTCATGAGATCCTATTTGTTGATTTTTGGTCTCATTTACTATTGGACAAGAGTCCTATTCAGAAAATCCTTACCTGTGATTAGCAGTGGGAGTATTTTCTCTACTGTGTCCTTTGGCATTTTCAGGGTATCTGGTCTATGGCACATTTGGTGCAGAGCTTGTGTATGGTAGAAGATAGAGAGCAGAGTTTCATTTTCTGCATGATGAAAACAATTTTTCACAATCAGTATATCTGAGACAGTATCTCACATGCCAACAAATATATGAACTACAAATATGGGTGCAAAGTTAAACTAGGTACTCACAAGTACATTCTCCTTACCAAATGGACCACTTTGAGGTCACCAGCCATGCAGTAATATGAGGTCCAGCTCTGACCACTCAGAACAATGCATGGTAACCATTTCAATAGAATAAATTGTCAGCAGGACTTACAGCCTGGCTCAAATACTATAGTCTCTGTGGTCATTTTCTTGGGCCCCAGACCCATTTGTCACATTAGTAAAATAATATTCAGATTGCCCCATAATTCCAGCTTTAAGTGTCTTTAAAGTGATTACATTTTTCACCCAATATAATTTTTTTAAATGCTGCAAAGGAGGTGGAACAAGAACATATACGCCATGTTCATTGTAAACTAAAACATTCCAGGTACTGTGGACGCTATAACGATGGTTATGAATGAAAATTTAACATAGACATGCCCGCTGTACCACTCCTGGGTGTGCATAGTGATCGAAATGAATGACAGTGAATCACTACATATGTAAGGTGAGTTTGTGTGTAATTTTTTACCACTGTACTACCTGCAATAGATGATTCAGGGAATGAGCTCAGATAACCACCATTATATGAATGATGAAAAACAACACAATATGTATAAATTATGCAAGATAATTCAAATAAAAATTGTAGAAAAAATTTGCATAATTCTCAAGAAAATTGTTCCAACTATATATCTAGTTGAGAAACAGACAACTCTCCAAAAAACAATTAACACATATCTTCTCTCATAAATGTAATCTAGAAAAATAGGAAAAAGGGGTTAAAATTTTTTGAGGAAGTGTGAGGGGAAATATTTTAAATGGAGGGAGTATAACTGGGAAACAAGGTGGTGTACAGAAACAAATGACTTATTTTATATAATTAAAATATACAGAATAATAAGATTAATTTCAGAAGTAACAAAACAGAAAAAGAATTACTTATTTGCACAAGGGCTCATATATTTTTATACAACTAATCATAATGACTACATTTTTACTATCTTCCAAACTTCTCCTAAGGTTTTTGAATGATGGGGCTAGAGTTGGCCTAACAGAAAAACGCACCCTGTACTCTTTCATAGGAATTGAGTTCAGTTTCCATCACCCATTCACCGTGACCCAAAATCAAACACCAATATCTCTAGTTCCAGGGAATCTGGAGCCTCTTCTCATCTCTTTGGGAACTGCACTCATGTGTACATACCTACATGTCTAAATACATATGTGCAATTTTCAAATCATTGTTTCATAATTTCTCGGTTTATTTTATGGACCCAGGGAGGCAGAGAGGCTTGCACCCATGCAGTACATGATGTCAGTTCATTCTCCTACTCTCAGTTGTAAGAAAAAGGATTGTGACCAAACAGAATGTAAGTACCATAAAGTCATTCTGGAACCCAGAAACATAAAAAGAAATATAAAATAATTGGATTGTGCAAGAAACCTGAGTTGTAAAGAGTTGATGCAAATAAATCTGCATAAATTTTAAACTTTATAAGGGATTTCTTAGCATTTCATTAGTTTTAGTCACTAAAAGGCACAGTGTTCCATCACCATATTGTCATACATCATGTCTATTTAATTAAGAGAGGTTTACAAAGTCTTAAATTCCACTGTACCACCATAACAAAGGCAGAAATTTTGACACAAATAATCTGTAAAACATAACTATTATTTGGCTCAGCTGATATAACACACAATGGATGAGCTCCAGAGGTCTGGTAGCTTTCTGGCATGTTTAGCAAGGAAGGAGCTCTGAGTTTAGTAGCTCTCAGGACTTCAGTGCCTGAAAAGCAGCTATTATTTATTTTTATTTTTTATTATTGTTTTTGGTTTTTCGAGACAGGGTTTCTCTGTGTAGCTTTGTGCCTTTCCTGGAACTCACTTGGTAGCCCAGGCTGGCCTCGAACTCACAGAGATCCGCCTGCCTCTTCATCCCGAGTGCTGGGATTAAAGGCGTGCGCCACTAAAAGATGTCTAAATAACACACTTGGTGAGGGGATAAATAGAATGATAAACTGAACCCAAAACCAGACACAAAAGACATTTTGGACAGAAACAGTGAACTGAAAACAATCAAGATAGAAGACTCAAACTAACCATGTAACTGCATTAAACATAAAGTTCTAGATGGGAGAAATCACCAGAGAAGATAAACAACAACACAGGATTTCACTCTATGATGTATAGAAAACAAATGTATGGGCAGAGTGTCAGAGTAATGAGGCAGGAAAAGGCAGAATTCTTAAAAACGCTCTAGTACCCATGCTGCTACCAAAGTAAACTGCTGAACAGTAAGTTTTACCAGGGAAAGTATCTATTCTGAATAACACAAATATTATACATGTGTGTGTTGAAAGAGGATTAATTTCTCAGGCAGACAGAACACTCCCCTTGAAAAGTATATAACTACGAATCCTACAACCTAGATGAGAAAGTGGATGGAAACTGACAAATCCACAATTAAAGTTGGAGATGGTAGTTGACAGAACAAAAGGAAGGAAAGTCCAACAGCTTCCCTTGCAAATGTTCGTTGTGTAATGGGATGTTGGTCAGGTTCAAGGACCGTGGCTTCAGTACACCATCAATACTAGACCTGCATGACACACAGCAGCTCCCAATGCCACTATGATGGTGTAGAGATGATGGAGAGGTGATGGAGAGGTGGGAAAGATGGGGTCTGGGGGACCAAAGTGCTTTACTGTTTTCTTCTTCTTTTTTTTATTGTTTATTTTTTATCTTATTTTTATTCCTTTTTTGCTTTCCTTTGTGGCGGGACTCTACAAGAGGTTGGGGCAATATGGAGGGTCTGGGAGAGGAGTGGGATTAGTGTACGGTATGAAATTCCCAAAGAATCAATAAAATATACAATGCATGCATAAAACAATTGACTTTCACTTTCTACCATTTGTTGATATGAACTAAACAATAAGAAGCTGTCAAATGAATGAGGTTTTAGACTTTTAAAAAACGTGACCATATTGAATAATTCAGTGCAATTTTGACATAGGGACAGAAGTTCCTATATAACAAGGCTTCAAGATGTTGTATTTGAAATAGAAAATTCCATTTAACTCCTGATATATCCACATGACAAGATTTGGTAATAAGAAAATTTTAAATTATAACCAAATTAAGTTCTTGTACAGTAATAAGAGAAAAGAAAGAATGAAAAGCAGAGAAAGTCATTAAGGACAAGGAGAACATGAACACTGCTGTCAATCAATTTCACCTGACACACATTTACAGAACACCTCCTCAAATGACAGCTTAAGACAGCATTTCCAGACCACACAAGTCACTTTTCAACATACTCCACGTTACAAGCTACTAAACAGGTTTAAATAAACATAGAAGACCTGATATAAAGTCATGTGGGCAATCTGAATACAGTGAAATTAAAAGGCAAGTAAATAACAGAATAGTATCTTGATAATCCCTAATAAATGAAAATTAAATATTTCATTCTTAAAATAATCAATTAATTAAAATAGAAAGTCATAGCGAAAGTAAAAGTATTGAAGTGGAAATAAAATATAACCAAATTTATGGAGTAAGCTAAACCATGATTAGAAAAAACTAGAACATTAAATGACTTTATATGAAAGTGAATACATTTGGATTTTGTTCGTATGTTCTACAATAAGATCTCACTCTGTAGCAGTGTATCCAGAGCTATGTGTGTAACCCACACTGTTCTCAAACTCATGGAATCCTGATTCCCAAGGGCTTGGATTATAGATATGAAATACCTAACACCTGAATTAGTAGATTGGCAATCTGTGACATAAATTTTATATAAATACTAAAAGAAAGTGAATAAGAAGCCCCTAGTCAATTTTTAAAATTCAATCAATTGAAAATAAACATGACAATGGTAAGAAAAAGACGTATATCTATACAACACTGATAAATCTCTAGGCACACTAACAAAGAAAAATGAAAGATTATTAAAGTTACTCACATAAGGAATGAGAAAGGGGATATTGCAGATCCCACAGGTACTAACATGAAATAAAGAAATACAGAAAACGTTAAGCCCATAATAATCTGGATGAAAGCCTATAATTTTTTTCAGAACTGCATCCTGCCATCCTGGATCTTCACTGAGGCCATCTCAGCCTCATGAGGATTGGGCTGTGAGGAGTCTCCAGGCTCTGAGAAGACAGCCTCACTAGACCTGGTCTAAGAGGAGACTGCTGTCAAGAAGGCAGGTTTGTTTTCACCTCAGCCTCCCCAGAACCGGGTCCGTGAGGAAGCCCAGACTCCGAGGAGACCCTGAGCCTGGCCACCCTGGCCTGGAACTGCTCTCACCAGATAAACTCCAGAGACCTCCTCCACAAGGGCTCAGCAGCTCCTCAGCATTTCCTTAACGACCTCAAGTCTGAGCATGCTCAATGTCCCAGGCAGGAAGACCAAGGTGGAATGGGGGAGGATTAGAGTCTCTGCCCGGATGCTCATTGGGCCAGAGTGCTTCAGGGGCGGGCTTAAGCCTCACATGCCATTTATGATTGGATGTGTTGCATGTGGCTCTATTTGGAGGCTGGCATTTTCTGGTGGGATGTGGCTTTGGTGAGAAAGGTCTACAGTGTCTCAAAGGAACAGATATTGTGGAGCCTCTCAACACTGGGGTCTGCATATCTCAGAATTCCAGATCAGCACAGGACAAGTGGATACTCAGGCCTAGGTAGTCTGCTCATAAATTACAGAGGGAGGCCTTGTGGCCAGAGCTGCACACCTACCATCCCATAGTTCTTGTACTGTCTCACCTTGCCTCATCTTAACCTGACCTAGCCTCACATCCTCTTACCTTAGCAGAAAACCCATTTGGCCCTCTGGAAGGCCACCAGATTGTGCTGCTTTATTGCAAAAAGGAGAAAATTAAAATGACAACCAGATAGTCTCTTTCTCAAAATCACACAGCTGCTGGTATGGGACAGGGACCCTAGTCAAGTCAATTCCACAGACAGCTAGATTAGAGTTGACTTCTATTCCTCAGAACTGGCTCTGTTTAGTCCCAGTGAGGAAGCAGTACCTAACGATGTTGATTTTGTATCAGGTTATCAGCTTGGCATTCCTGTGACTCAGCATGGACAAGGAGCTTGCATCAGTGGGACTGCACCCTTATCATTCACCTGCCCACGTGGTTTGGTACACATTTGGCATGTAAAATGGCTTAGTGGCTCATGGCTGAGAAATGTCAAAAGCATATGTTTGAGTCATTTTATCATATCTAAGATAAGAACTGTCATGCAGAAGAGAAAGGAGGAAAAACAGTTTGTGTCCAGGAAAACAGATTTTATTTTAGTCTTACTGTGAGACTTCTCAAGATGTGCCTCCTCTGTCTTCCATCAGGGTCACTTTTGGTTCTGAAGGTTGGAATAATGATAATCTGCGCCCGTTACCAGCACTGGTTACTGTGAGGAAAAGTCATGGCAATGACAAACCCCAGTATCTGTATCAGAGCTTTATTAGGAAGAGGGTTGGGGGGGACAAGAGAACCAGGCCTGGGGAAGGAGAGAGAGAGAAAGATGGTGGGTGGAGGGTGAAGAGAGAGAACAAAACAGATAGAGAGGAGGTGAGGTCTGTGTCCTGTTCTTTAAGGGTGCAGATGAACTTACAGAGCTACACCATGCATGCTAGATTTCGTGAGGCATACATAATCACCAGTGCATAGTGATGACTTAAGACACAAGACCCCAGACCCCTTGTGTAGCTCCTGAACTGTGCATGTGCAGTCATGCAGCTCTAGCCCAGCAAAATCCCCAACAAAGGTGTTGTTGAATCAGTTGCCAAGATAGAAGAATGATTTGGGACTGGGATAATATTGAAAGGAGGTAGCAAGTTCTACCTTCATCAAAGTATCTATCTAGAGCTTTGTTCATGCAAACTTCCACTCAATATCAATAGGACCCTATGAAAGACACAAGTGCAAGGTTTGAGACTGGAAACTGGAAAACAGACTTATGTTTCATTTTAAACTCTGCAGTTGCTTCTAGAGAGGGCAACCTGGCAGTAGCTATATAAACTCCAATTACATATACCTTATAAATGTAAGTACATAGATCTGACCATCCAGTTTGAGAAATACATTTTATTTGGTATAGTGGTGCATATTTCCAAAGCTACCAACTTGGGATGCTGAGGCAGGAGGTTCATGAATTTGAGACTGGTCTTAGTGTGAGTGCCCTTCAGCTTTAAAAAATATAAAATTATTAAATTCAACAGAAATGGTATTTTTTTCAATTTGTTAATAAAATGAGAATGCATTCATTAAAGAGATAAGTGTTTTCTTATTTCTATTTATAATTTAATGTAATAATTGAATAAAGTTCTATTATCAGTTGAAAGCTGTAATGGTGCAGAATGGGTCTCTTCCAATGTTTACTTGGCCTCCTGAGGGAACCTTTGATGCTGGCCAAGGAAGAGCTCCCTGTGGTTCCCACAAACCCTGCCCTAGGGGGAAGACCAGCTGTGCCAGCTGTGAAGGTACACAGGGGCAGAGAGGAGAAACTCCTGATCCTGGTTAGATTGCCTTTCCCATAAGAGCTACTGTTCTCCTTGATCAAGGTGGGAATCAACCCTTTCACCACTGGCCCTTCTGGCACTTATGTCTATGTAAATGTTTCTTGTTTCTGTCTACTAGCTTCCCTTATTGCTATCAGGCCCACAGCACTGGAAGGCAAGGGAAGCTCATCAGCAGGGCCACATGCTGAGTGCTTATCACTTGGAAGTTCTGAGACTGGGCCCTCCCCAAGAAAGCAGGGAGGTGAATTCCCAGAGCAGGCAGACCCTGCAAGAGAGGCCCTGGGTGGGCGGGCAGATGCCTCCCTCAAGGAATTTGGAACAGACTCAGGGCCAGGATGGGCAGGGCTGGTATTAGCATGCAGGAGAGGCTCCTGTGGCTCTCACAGAGGGGGGAAATGCACTCTCTACAGGCAGGCAGAGGTGGGGGGGGGGATAGGGGCGGTTAGGAGTTTACTGCCTGCACACTCTGAATCTAAATCCCCTCCCTTCCTTCCTAAGCCAAGTTCATCATTAGCTTCCCATGTTAAACCTTCTCTGTCCTGGTAATGCTTAGAAAAAATGTTAAAGATACATTATGTTTTTAAAAATTTTGATTTTGTGTCAGGGACAAGGACAGAATCTCTAGTTAGTGGAAAAGTACAGACCCCCATAAGACAGGGAACTAGATCAGCTTACAGTCAGGTTGCCTAGCAACAGGACATTGAGTCAGAGCCCTTGACCCTTTCACCCTATAAACATCCTATGCAAACATCCTATTAGCTTGCCATCCTATTATGCAGATGACAGCTTCTTGCTCCCCCCACCCTGCGGAACTATATAAACCTTTGTGGAAGAGAAATAAAGTAGCACCTTGATCAGAATCTAGATTTGGTGTCTTTTCCTTTGTATCTCCTGTCCCTACATTCCCTCCTTAGGGTGGTCGAGAACCCTTTGAAGCACTGCAGGCAGGGCAATTTTGTTTCCACAAATACACACAAAATACATGGATTTTGGTCATTTCAGTTAAATGGGTTACAAATACTTGCCATCACTGAGGAGAATCGGTTACAAATTATTATTGGTTAAGATAAGGAAAAAACATATCAAATTCCAAGTAGAAGATAACTAGTGAATTAAGCAGAAAAAAGATATTTTACGATGTAATATTTTTATAAAAATTTAAAGGCTTAAGTATGTCATTAGAGATTGAATACATACTGTATTGGGTCTGAGGAAGTAGTTTAAGATATAAAAATATGAAACTTTAAATTTTAAATAAGTTATGAGTTTTAAATATAAATAAAGTTTATATGGGGTCTAAAATATAAAGGTTTTAGGTATGGGAATATAAATAGAATGTTTTGGGAAGAAGGAAAATATATGAAATGCAAGTTATTAGAATATGTAAAAGAAACTTATCAAATTCTGAGCATTAAAAGACTTAAGTAATGATAAAAAATTATTTGAGATGTATAAAAAATAAAACATGTTTTGGATATCTTTCTTTTGCTATTCTGCTGTTACACTGAGACTCCAAAGTTTATAGTTTTAAAAATGTCTGTGTACTCTGTAGGTATGGATAAAAACATGGCCACTTGTATGTTTGATTTTGAATGTCTGAGTTTGTATGTCCTCTATGTTAAGGAATACATGCTAATGCTAGTCACCCAGCTATCCAGGTACTAGTTTAAAGCATAATCTATTAATTCTTATTTAATTATAAGCTATTAAAAAAGAAATAAAACAGAACCTGAGAGGTCCATTTGACTAATGCATCTACAGGATAACAAATTGACCTGGTTATTGTTACCAAACTTGGAGATGTTTTCAAGATTAGGCTTAGATTTGTTTAGATCAGATATATTTAATAGACAATGGTCCTCAAACCTGTCAAAGATCTGATGAATATATTATTTAAATTATTTGATAAAAAGCTTACTAGCTCACTAGAACAAACAGAGACTCCCAGTTCCTAGCTTTAACTCCCAAGGTTTCCAAGAAGACATGGAACAACGACAAGATGACACCCAGACTCAACACCAGCTGCCAGGGATCTGGCCTAGAATGGACATATGAGACACTGACAAGATAAGCTCAGTCTTTCCCAAAGTTGCCCCTTCACAAGAAGAACTTTCACAGTATGGGCCCAGCAGCCAAGACTGATGCTGTCCTGACACCTGTCCTGCCAAGACTATGAAGACTACAGGAGCCTGGGATGATGGCAGTCTGGGCAATGGATAGTCTCTGCCATTCTTTAATAGATTTGGAAGTCTGTACTCAGGTAAAATTTATCCTTCTCAGATCTCTGATGGCATTGATGATTAGGTAGCTACAACTTTGTCAGCTTAGCAACATCAGGCAACCAGTTTCCATGGGGTTGCAGCCACCTTATTAATTTGTTGAACAATGAATAAATAATTAAAGCTACTAGGTCTCCTAAAAAAAAAAGAAAGAGACAAACAGGTTTGCATTACACACTTCATATTAAGGGACAAACAGGTTTTAAACATAATTTGAATGGCTGTTCTTATAAAAGATACTACAAAATTTCTTTCCTTTACCATACTATCATTATGCATTAAAACTTAAAAAGTTCAGAATTTAATATTAATAGGATTCTGATAAGATAATAGAGTAATGACTGCTTACTGTTTGGATTATGAGCTCAAAATTTTTGGTTTCTTTTGGTTATCTTCTGAATGTAGACTTACAGATAGATTCCTGTTACCTGCTTTTTCTACAATATGTATTTCAGTACTGATGGATAACACTAATATATTTACTAAGGCTGTGGGCCTAAAAATTCCAAATAAGTTAACTTTCATCTCTAGTCTATATTTGTTTCAGAGGGCTTCCATTTGGCTGGCAGACAGATCCAGGCATTGGCTACTGACTTCAACCTTTGGCACATGGACTTGCTGAAAGCTGATATGGACCAATCCAGCCAATTTAAATGCTGTTTCTTCAGCTGGTCAATAAACCAGATGCTTCTAAATCCCCTCCTTGCTTTTGGCTAATATTATTGCTTTCCAGGGCCCTGAAAACAATGTCCTAACATCATCAGCAGGAAATAATTACAGAAATGAAAACATCTCCCTTATTCCCTCTGGAATGTTAGGTCAAAAAAAAAATCTTGTCACAGAGAACCTGAGATAAAATAATAACTGGTCCTATTTTCATTTCCAAGTTCCTTCAGGATAAGGAACTCTGTCAGCCATCACAGGGCTTTAGGCCCTTCTGCTTCTGCTAATTACTGTTGGCTCTTACATCATTGAAGTCTTATCTAAACAATAATTCCCGTTTGGATGCCACTAAACTGATGATGCTAGAATCCCTCACCTTGCTTTCTGAGATCATGTTACAGAATAGGCTAGGGCTAGACCTCCAAGTCTGACAACAAGGGGACTATGTGCAGCACTGGGAGAGAAATGATGTTTTTATATAGATCACTCCAGGCTGGTTAAGGACTCTATGTCCAAAGTAAGAAAAGGCCTCAACAAGTGAAAGAGGGACAGGGAAGCTGGCCAGGGATGGTTGGAATCTTGGTATAACAGTTCCCCCTGGGTAACAACTCTAACCTCCATTCTTTTGGGACCCCTACTGCTACTAGCCCTCATATTAACTTAAATCAAATCAAATTAATTAATTTGGGCCTTTCCTCATAAACAGGCTGATGCAATTCATCAGAAAAAGTTTCGAGACCACCCAAATAATGATGCAAAGGACTCAAACTCAATATGAGATCCTCAACCAAGATATAAAAATGGCCCATTTGACTTAGGGTACATATTTGCAAACTAGGTATTGACAACCCATGACTGGGTGTCCTCGAGTTACTAGGAGAGGAGGGAATTTAAGGGAAAAATCAGTAGCCCTCTTGAGAGATGCTCCCTCCCCCTCCTCTAAAGGTATTTGCTGACCAGCAATTTTAGAACTGACCAGAAGTTGAACTCGTGGGACGATAAGGCTGGAACAATAAATCTATATACCCTAGACTTGGCAAAACAGAATATGAGGAGTAATGGACTCAACCAACCAGAAATTGAACTTATGGGAAAATAGGACTGAAACAATAAATCTGAATGTATATATCCTGGGTTCAGCAAAAGCAGGACATAGGGAGTAAAAGATATATGTCTCTGTAGATACCCTGCATCCTGTTAGCCACTAGTAACCTCATAGTTACCTTATATTTCAGCCAGTAACTTCAAAGAACTACCTCACCCCTAGCCCCTTCATCCAATCCTGAGATGTGTAACTCTCTGCACATAAATCTTTCTTATAGAAAACTCCTTGGAGTGAGTGCTGGGGGCATCCTCCTCCACTCGCTATGTTAAGTGTGGGCCACAGACAAAGCCTGGACATGTTTTGTTATTGACAAACCCGTGTGTTTTCATCAGATATTGGCTCTGGGTTGGTCTTACTCAGGGCACAACACACTGAATCAAATTTTCACATAGGTAGATGGATTTAAAAGGCAATCTGACATATTAGCCCATGCCTCTGCTCCCAACCCTTAGATCTGGTTCCTGTTGATTGTGTGCTGAGAAGGAGTTGGTATTTAAGGAAAACAATCAACAAATGACTAGACAGTTGTTAAATTAAAATTTTTATTAAAAATTGATATTTTGGTAAATGAATTCCATCCAGGGTTGGTGGCACATCCTTTACTTTAATCCTAGCACTCAGGAAACAGAGACAGGAGGATCTCTGTGAGTTTGAGTCCAGTGTGGTTTATATAACATGTTCCTTGCCAGCCAGGTCTACATAATAAAACCATGACTCAAAAATAAATGAGTAAATAAGTAAAATATTAAATATAAAATATTAACAATCTTGGAAAACCATCTCTAACCGGAATTTTAGCAGTTTCCTGGTACTTAACTACATTTCTGAGGAAGGTGGTAACATTAATACAAGGAGTTTCTCTAATATTGCACGATGAGACTTGTTTACAAATACTTTATAAAAGAATAAAATATACCAATAGAAAAATGACACATGGTTAAAAGATCCACTTAGAGGTATATGATAGAAAAGAGCTCAAACTGTGCCACATTATGGGGTGCCTTATAAGCCCCACCTCCCAGAGGCAAGAAACATGGAGGTGTGCCCTTTCTCCTTTGATACCCGGGACAAAGAGTGCCAGTTGCTCCCAAAGGAGAAAATAAAAGAAATGCAGAAAGGGGAGGTGCCCAAGTTCAAGGCCCTTCTTGTGACACCATTAACTTGCCAGAGAAAAAGGTAAAGAATGTGACTCAAGCTGAGACTTTCTCCCTGGAGACAGACAAGAGAGGTGCCTATAAGGCTGAGATGAGCAAGAAACAGGTAGAGGAAGAACGGAAGCAGCAGAAGGAAGCCGCCTGCTTCAAGGCTCATCCAAACACCATCATCTTCCAGGAGCCCTTTGTTCCCAAGAAAGAGAAGAAATCAGTTGCAGAGAACTTCTCTGGTTCTCTAATTCAAGAACCCTTTCAACTGGCCACCGAGAAGAGAGCCAAGGAGTGGCAGGAGATGGAAAAGAGAATGGCTGAAAGGAAAGCCTTGAAAATGCAGCAGCTGGAGGAAGTCAGGCAACAGGAAGAGGCACAGGAAGAGGAGGAGCTAGTCAGGCTACAGAAAGAGCTGGCACACAAGTCGAATCCAATCCATTGGGACTCAGCAGTGGAGGTGAAGTCAAGTGAGCTGCTGGTGATGACTGTGCCCGTGTCTCCTCAGTTCTCCACCTGATTCCAATAGGAGCTCTCTACATCACCCCAGGCATGGAGAGCCATTTCTCACACTCACCCACCCACGTGTGGCAGTGGACCTGAAAACTGTGAATGTCAGTGTTCGTGAAGATACCATACAGTTGAAACTAATGTAACGCCACTCATACAGGCTTGAATCAGACTTCTCGAAGTTACCTCCTTCCAAAATCAGTTGGTCATTTACTATGGGTCTTAGCTCTGGCTAGAACTTCAAGTGTTTGTTTTGGCACAGTCTATTTATTTTCCCCTAATCTCCCCCACCCCTCTTTTATATGTATATTTTAAGCATAAAATAAAGGCAGTTAAATCCTGAAAAATAAAAGATAGGCTTTCTCTATATAGCCCTGACTGTCCTGCAACTCACGATGTAGACCAGACTGGCCTTTAATTCACATCCTCCTGCCTTACATTCCCTGGTAGCTAGGCTGACATTGTGTGCTGCTAGTCAGGTGTGCCTGTATGTATTGAACCAAGTATTTTATTTGGGGGGCCTGGGAATAGAATCCAGGACTTCAAACATGACAGGCAAGTTCCCCAACACTGAGCAGCACCTCGGCCTCAAATGATCCATATTCTACCAAAAGATGGCTCCTTGAAATATGGGAAAAGACCAGAAAATGGAAGCTTGTGTCTTGTCTGTCTTGAGCATGCCCATGTTGCTTGTGGGAACTGTTGCTGTCCCCCTGTCATGGGGAGCTTCTTTCAGCCTTGTCCCTCCTGCTACTTCACAGCACAGGATCCCAGAGATGATGTCATCCCTCGGCTGATGGACTTTCAGGCTTGTGGTGCTGAGTCACACTTCTGCGAAGTCAGAGGCCTCAAATGTCTGGAAGTGACCGAGAGGTAAATATCACAGCCTCGTCAGTCCTCAGTCTCTCTTGTGACCATTCATTTTTGGTATTGTAGCGAAAGTGGCCACATGCAGTATTTCTGCCTTGATATAAAACTTTATTTATAAAAGCAGGCAGGGAAAACTACCACACCCTCTTTGTACTGGCCAGTCTCATGAACAAACTCCTCTTCATCCTTCAGAGCCCCTCTATTAAGTTACCATACTTTTGTAGAGTGCTTGTCAGCTCTGGAAGAGACACTCCTGCTGTGTTTCATTTTATCTTGGGTTGCAGACCAGCTTCTGCTGGCCTGGAGCAAAGGCCTCATTTGTCTTCAGTTGGTCCACAGTGATCTCATGCACTTGACCCATACAGCATTTGTATCTCTTTCTGCAAGATACCAGACAGGCTATTAGATGCTTCAACCCGTTCTTTGTTCTTACAGCCTTCAGAAGTAAATGTATTTTATTAAAAATAGTTCTTTTCAGGGTTAGGGCATGGCTCAGGGTTGGAGCACCTTCTATCCCATCAAATAGACTTTCCCTCTCTCCTGCCCCAAACAGATTGACTTTCTGCGTTCATCTCATATATACACCATTATCCTCTTTGCCTCCCTCCTTCCCTTTAGATCCCCTCCTCCTGTCTCATAGTCACTTTTCTAGATGTGCACACGTGTGCGTGCGTGTGTGTGTGTGTGTGTGTGTGTGTGTGTGTGTGTATGTGTGTGTGTGTGTGTGTGTGTGTGTGAGAGAGAGAGAGAGAGAGAGAGAGAGAGAGAGAGAGAGAGAGAGAGAGACGGGGGGGGCAACCCCTCGATGGCACACTTTATCACATCCTTTCACTGTCTACCTGACTATGGTCACTTAATCCTTTACATGACAGATAATATATAATTTACTGTCTCTTGAAACTATGAGAAAAAATGGAGTTCATAAATATTTTAGTTACCAATTTCAACTAGTCATGACAGGCTAAGGCTAGAGGTTACCTTTCGGACTCCTGAGTCAATTCACAATATAATGGTAAACAGATCTAATAACACACCTACTGTAGGGAGCCGCCATTCAAAGATGGCATTGGCTTCCTGGTAGCCTAGCTGTAAACAACTCCATATTTGGCTATGATGCACGAGTATGGTAATTGGCCTTATGTCCTCAGCCTATCCCGTGGCTCCCCGTGCTTGCATTCTGGCGGGACCCATTCACAG
Source organism: Peromyscus maniculatus bairdii (assembly GCF_049852395.1). Classification (NCBI taxonomy): domain Eukaryota; kingdom Metazoa; phylum Chordata; class Mammalia; order Rodentia; family Cricetidae; genus Peromyscus; species Peromyscus maniculatus. The sequence goes on along the minus strand of NC_134874.1, from coordinate 60,125,536 downwards.
TACGGCACGTTTGCCTGATTCCCTATATAAGCAGCTGCAGTTTAGTCCTCGGGGCCACCCCTCACCTCCCGCTCTCCCTTAATCAAGAGGCACTCCAATAAAGTGTGATCTGAGAAGAATCCTCGCGTGGTGGTCGTTCTTCCTCGCTGGCTGAGGAGCGCGCCGCAACTGGTGCCGAAACCTGGGAAGGAAACTTCAGACACCAGGTGAGGGGTCGAAGAGGATTCAGAACTCAACACACGGAGCGGTGACGTCTTTAGGAACAGTGACGTCGGTAGTAAGTTCGCCAGGAACGGCTACGACGTCGGTAAGTTCTCCAGGTATGCTGATTACTGGGATTAATCCGCAGCCCTTCGTTCAGACATGGTAAACGGGTATCGGTAATGCGCGCATCACCGAGACAAATGGAGGTCCCACCGAGATAAATGGAGGTTCCTACCGAGATCTGAGAAAGGAGGACCAGCTGACGGACACTCTGGGAAGGCCGGACGGCATTTGATAAGAGTGAATTGAAATGGTGCAATTAGCTCACAGTCAGTTAATTGGACTGTTGAAGCAGGAAGGCACCAAAGTTAAGTAAGGGCAGACAGCATATCCTATTGAAGTTTAGATTTATTTTACAGGTGGAGGTTGTCATTTTATCAGGAGAAATACCTGGGTGTGGCTAGCGTCCGCGTTTCCAGTCTTTGAAGATCCACAAACAAACAACAGATATCATGAACCTGTGCCTTATATCTGGTAGAGGCTGCAGGAAAGATATTTGGAGATGTAGAAACAGCTATGCCTCTGGTTCAACAATTAGTATATGAGCAAAGTACAAAACAATGTCGTAGAGCTATTACCCCATGAAAAGGAAAGGGATTAGAAGCTTGGCTAAAAGCCTGTTGGGAAATTGGGGGACCGCTAAGTAATGCTGGCCTAGCGGCAGCAGTCCTTGCAACCACACGAGCTGCACGAATGGATGCTAGCTGCTCTGACGTAGCTCCTTTAATTATGCTCCAAGGATGGAATTATGGTGTTCACACATTACTTGTTGTTCTAATCATTCTCAGAGAGGTTATGGGGAATCCTTGTGCTGGCTGGGGGCCAGGTGCAGGCATCACCTTTGCAGTGGAGGTTCAAACTGCTGCAGCTGGTCCCTGTCTCCAGAGATGCAGGCTTGGCCATTTCAGCCTCTTCAGGTGGAAGGAGTTAATGGCTCCAAACCATCCTTCATACCTCTACTTCCCTAAATGCACAGTTGAAAGGTGGCCCTATGGTGCTTGACCAGTGCGTTGACTTGGTACAAGAACAAGTTGACATCCTTTGGCAGCTGGCCCAATTGGGCTGTGAGTGAAGAATGCCTGGTTTGTGTCATTAGTGTACAATTCCAAAATGGTTCCCGAGCAGCAAATTTGTCTAAACAATTATCCAGTTATCTTATAGGAAATTGGTCCGGAGAATTTGAAGAGATGCTGGAAAAGCTGAGAGTGGCAGTGGTGACCATCAACTCCACCTGAGTGGATCTCAGCGTGGCGGAGGGACTGTCCTCCTGGATCGCTTCTACCTTTTCCCTGTTTAGAATGGGTGGGGGTAGGGTATATTTTTGGCATGCTGCCTTGGAGGATGCGTGTTTTGTCTGTGGTTGGTCTGCCGTTTGCGAGCACGTACTAAAAAAGGACAAGGTCATTATCACTCAAGCATTAGCCACTTTGGAGTGTGGCTCCTCCCCCCAGATATGGCTTTCTGCCTTAAAGAACAACTAATATCCACATAGCCTTTGCACCCCTGGGACTGGCAGTCCATTGCACACAGGAAGGTATGTGGACAGCTTTCACATATTACTTGTATTGAGCATAGGATGCCAGGCTCGTGCACTGCACTTGAAGTGTAGGACATTTTCCTTCCTTCAAGGAGAGCAAGTCTGACTGCATATGGATTCACATAGCCTTTGCACCCTTAGGACTGGTTAGTCCATTGCACTTGGGAAGGTATGTGGACAATTGTTACATGCATAGCCTTTGCACCCCAGGGACTGGTTGGTCCATTGCACTCGGGAAGGTATGCAGGCAATTATGCACAGTTAACTCATCCTCGATCGGTCAACACATCATGAGGTGGGGACCTGATTGGATGAAACACTTGTGTTGCAGAAATCAGACCTATACTCTCTCCTGCTGCTTAATTAATAAAGAGGGGGGAGATGTAGGGAGCTGCCATTCTAAGATGGCACTGGCTTCCTGGTAGCCTAGCTGTAAACAACTCCATATGCAGGCTATGATGCATGAGTATGGTAATTGGCCTTATGTCCTCAGCCTATCCCGTGGCTCCCCGTGCTTACATTCTGGCGGGACCCAATCACAGTACGGCACGTTTGCCTGATTCCCTATATAAGCAGCTGCAGTTTAGTCCTTGCCGCCCCTCACCTCCCGCTCTCCCTTAACCAAGAGGCGCTCCAATAAAGTATGATCTGAGAAGAATCCTCGCGTGGTGGTCGTTCTTCCTCGCTGGCTGAGGAGCACGCCGCAACCTACCTTATACCTAAGCAGTCTGATGCTAGGATGGAAAAAATCACAGACAGTCTTGATCTTAACTCCCAGCACAATCTCTTCAAAACACATTCAATCCAAATTACAATTTCAGAAAAGTAGACACAGATGCCAAGTTCTCCTTTCACAACCTACTTCCTGTTATGCCCACATAATGAAACATACATGCATACAATAGAGAGAGAATGAACATACAATACACGCCATGCCATTTTGTCATTCTGTTCATATGGAGGTCAATGAACTAATTCGGATGATTCAGCTCTTTTCTTCCACCCAACTACCCATCTCATTGGCCCTTCCCTGGTACTTTTCATGATCAACTCGTGGCTTTCTGCCTTAGAGGGTTTTCTTGTAGTTCTGAAACTTAGAGAATATTTTAATATTAAAATAACATTGTGAAAAATTTGTGCAGAATTTTGTTTCAAATGAATGATACTCTCAATAAGAGCTCACCCTAAGACTAAAAATTCTTGGTGGGAGGAGGTTTGCTATGTGTCTAGCTTGCAGAAACTGCTGGTCTAGAGTAATTCATGGGAAAAGGCAAAAGTGAAGTTACTCTGCCATGCAGGTAGGAGAGTTCACTGGAAACCACCAGTGAATATTAAAAAATCACCAAGGAAGCTTCCAGAATGAGTCAATGAAATGGCATGTTCTTCTTGGCATTGTGCGCATTTGAGAGTCTGTCCTGTGTTCCTAGTGCACTTCTCAGGTCTAAGGCTATTGGTCATCAGTAGTGCTCTGGAGGCCCCTGTGGACAGTTCAGGTTTCAGCATTTAACCAGTTACAGCCATCACCACATACTTAACCAAATACAACATTCTTACAAGGGTCAAATTTTCCAAGCACTTCATAAGTTAAATATCCTTCATGGTTACTGCTCATTTTAGAATACCAAAGTCTCAAAGACTTAGTGAAAAACATTCAAGTTAGATGAATTACCTTATATATTTCAATCACTAAATACTTTTAAAACAAGAATTACTGAAAAGTTGATGCAAAATGACATGCACAGAACATGATATGAACACAGTCATTAATTATACTGAGACCTTTGGCTTTATTTCATACTTTATGGCACTCAGAATATGCCATCTCAAAACATGGGGCTTGACATAGGAAGTTGAGTGGATGAATGAATGTGAGGAGGGACTCAGATCTTCCCCCTGAAACCACTCATAAAACCTAGGAAGGACTTCCTGACAATTTCCTGAAGCAGGTCAGAAGCACCACATGTCCCTCCATGGAGGAAAGGTGCAGCCACATATCTGCAAACTGATGAAGGCACACAGAGAGGATATGATCCAAAAGCCCTCACTATTTGTCATTCATCTGCTTGACTCCTATTGCTTTAATTTTGACACATGTTTCATAACATTCCACTTTCCATCAACTCAGGAATAAACTCTCAGGTCTACTCATGCTCTAAAAGGCGCAGTGCTGGCCCTGAGCCATGGTGCATGCCCAGGACTCAATGCCATGCCACATGGTTGAAATGACTGGACTCACCAGGAGGTGAATATCAAAGAAGACCCCCAAGGTGTGAAGGGTAGGGGTTTTGGGAAATATGTGGGACACATAAAGGCATCATTCTCTGGGAAGGAAGGAACTCTGGTGGACATGAAGGCTGTAGCCCACCCTAAGGATCAGGACCATAATAAAATCTAGAGTAAGGGCCCATCAGTTCTGGAGCCATGTGCTCTTCTGTCTATATACATTGTATAATTTGGGGAGGGAAGCCTGATTTGAGACCAGATGAGTGTTTAGAAGGCTTCCTTTCTTGGGTAGACTTGTCCTGGTCTCTAGCTACGTGCAGTGTCAGTAATTTCTCTTGAGATCATCACCACAGCAAGACTGATGACCTTTTACCATCTCCATGGGCTCCGTGGATCACTCTGACTTGTACCTGGGATGTTACCCCACTTCTAAACTAAGGGGTGTTCTGGGGATGCTGGGTGTCACTTGGGACAGTTTTTGGCAGGTGTCTGTGAAGCTTGTGGTGACTACCCTTTGGTGGAGGCATGGGGACTCTTGGGGATGGACTACTCCTGTTTGCTTGCTCATCCTATTGAGACTTGAGGCACTAGTGAGACATTGATGTCCTTGACTTTGTTCTTGGCTTTCAGGCTTGGAAGGCTGGCTAGGGCTGGCATAGACCAGGCAATGTGCTCTTTTCTAAGACATGCAGGAATGTACAGGGTAACAGCTGCTCTTATACCCTCATACACATCATCAGTTTGAGTGAGAGTTACCTCTTTCCATCCTTCCCCTGATAGCTGGAAGCTCATTAAGTTGGGTCTAAGAGGGACCTCTCTAAATGAGCCTGGTGCCTGGTTGGGTACACAGGGGTCCAGGTTCATGGTTAGATACTGACTAACCATGAGAGTGAGGTGTGGATGGATGGCAGCTGATGATGCTGTGTTCATCTTCTCTGATCTCCCTTGCTCACTCAGTGGCTGGGCATCAATACTATATGATTTTATGGTTAAATAATTTGATACTGATTAAGTGAAGTCCAAAATGTTGCTATTAATGTACATTTAAAATATCTGACTTTATATGTAAATTAGCATATTCACTTAGTATTACATGAAAATATGCACATTTGAGCATTACTTCTTAAGCAAAAGATAGTCTATATAATGACAATTAATTCTGAATGAACACAATCTTTAAAAAATAATTTCAGGTCTAAGCATTTGTTGGGGGTGCTTGATCCTTAGGAAGAGTTGTACTGTGAAAGTTTGTACTAGGTGAGTGTTCATGCTTTTCTCTTGTTAATTTCTGTTTTGTTCTGGAGTCTCTATCAAGGAACCTAAGATAGGTTGAACCAAAAGATTGGTAGAACCAAATGATACCATTCTCCATTTTAAAAAAAGTGCTCTCCTCTACAAAATATCTTCTATTAGCACACCAAAATACTGTTTCATTATGCCTTCTAAGGATATCTAGCAGGTTTGTTAATTTGAATATAAGAAGCTCCCATAAGCTCACAGGGAGTGGCACCATTAGGATGTGTGGCTTTGTTGCAGAGAGTGTGGCCTTCTTGGAGGATGTATGTCACTGTGGGGGAGGGAGTTGTTGAGATCTCTTATGCGCATGCCATGCCTATTGTCTCAGAGCACTTTTTGTTTCCTGTGGGATCAAGATGGAGCTCCTTCTCCAGGAACATGTCTGCCTGCATGCCTCCATGTCCTGCCATGATCATAATGGACTACACCTCTGAAACTGTAAGCCTCCTGATTCAATGTTTTCTTTATAATTGTTGCTGTGGTCATTGTGTCCCTTCACAGCAATAGAAACCCTAACTAAGACAGTATGTATCCAACATAATCACAGAGAACAATGGACTCAAAAAAGAATTTTACTTTTGGACCACCCTTTGGGCATGGATCTCTTACATAAACCAGCTCAGATGCAGAATACCTTGAAAGGGTTTGTACATTTAGGTGTATTTGTTACAAATGCTTTTAGACCAGTATCCTCTATGTAGACATACATCACTGCAGAGCAAGCCCAGGTCAATCAATTCACCTTGTTAAGTGGAAATCTGGGACATCCATGTGTCATGCATTGGGAAGACTGAGTAGCAGCGTGCACAGTCAGAAATATTTTTCTCTTTGTGTTCTGCCTTTTTGCCTCCTATTACCTCAGATGTGATCTTTCACCCATTTAACTAGAACTTTCCCAACACATGCAGACAGCACACCCCCACCATCTCCTTCCCATGCTACTCACCCTAGTTACCTCTGTGTCTCCAAAGCCTAGTGTAATAATGTTTCCTAAGCCTACACAGAACCTTAAACGAGTACATTTAGAAATTAACAACTCGACTTCTAGGCAACTAGAAGATGCTTTAGATAGAGACAGTAGAGGCCACTACCATCATGGAGAATGATACCTCATGACGTATATATATTGAACACTGCATTATTCAGGGGAGAAAAAATTAAATGCAGAAAAAATTAAAATATAGGATTAATATTAAAGTACTGAAATGATATGCTGTTATAGAAAAACACATTGAAGGAAGTTTTGATATTCATTTCTAGATACTGATAGCAAAGTTATTTCTCATATTTCTACTTTTTGAAAGTTACATGTTACATATTTTCTAATAAGGCAAATACAGTGCCTCAGTTGTGAATTAAAAAATAATGTCTTTCCAAAAAATATAACAGGCACTCATATTTGAGGCAGCAAAGAGCCAACACAGCAATCCGGGCACTTGGAAAGTTCTGCTGCCTCCTTGGCTGGTGTCTGGAAGTTGGGATTTCAGTTTATCTTTATATTTATATACACATGTATATGCAGTTAGATATGGTTCTACACAGTATGTACACCATATAGATACTTATAAATCATGAACATAACTATACTCATAGCTATGCATACCATACACATGCATGCCAATACAACAAAGTTGTTTCTTTTTGATTTTTTGTTATGCCAATTTATTGTACATTTAATTCAATTTCAAAGTATATTTGTGTGTGTGTGTGTGTGTGTGTGTGTGTGTGCGCACATGCAATTGTCTAGATAAACACATTATCTTAAATGTATGAATGTGGGCACATATTTGTGTGTGTTGTATGGAAACAAACATATGTGTATTGTGGCACAACATGATGGTGCCCTCATCCTTTATGATGGACTAGTTGCATTATTACTGTGAGGTGGGGCATGCTTGATCATGCTTCATTCTGTGCATGGTTACAAATACTAGCCATCATTTAAGAGAATTGGTTTAAAATTATTATTGGCTAAGATAAGAAAAAACTGGATCAAATTTCAAGCAGAGGATAACTCAATGAATTAAATAGAAAAAAAAGGTATTTTAAGATGTAATATGTTTATAAAAATTTAAAGGCTTAAGTATGTCATGAAAGATTGAATACATTCTGTATTCGACCTGGGGTAGTAGTTTAAGATATAAAAATATGGAACATTAAAGCTAAATAAGATTTGAATATAAATAAAGTTTATATGGGGTCTAAGATAAAATGGTATAAGGTATGGAAATATAAACAGAATATTTAGGGAAAAAAGGAAATATATGAAAGGCAACTTCACTTACATAAAGTTTCTTTTTTTTCTTTTCTTTTTTTTTTTTTTTTTTGATTTTTCGAGACAGGGTTTCTCTATGTAGCTTTGGGCCTTTTCCTGGAACTCACTTGGTAGTCAAGGCTGGCCTCGAACTCACAGAGATCCACCTGCCTCTGCCTCCCGAGTGCTGGGATTAAAGGCGTGCGCCACCTCCGCTCGGCCCACTTAGATAATGTTTATAATGAAGCAGAAAGCTAGCTTTCTGACTTTAGAAGGAGGATCTACCTAAAGGCTTCCATTGTGACCACAGAGGTTCATGGAAATGGCACCTTGGTTTCAAGTCACTTTTGGGTGAGGTATGAAGCAGGGATGAAATAGCTATACCATGTGACATCAGCACATGGACATTCTACTGTCTCCTGGAGAGCCCTGGCATTCCATGTGATGTCACCAGTGTTGTGGCAACATCAACTGTCATTGGGGCATTTGTTCAGTGTCTCGTGTTTCACCTACAGACATGCTGACTAGACTGAACAGGATTCTTAGGAGACAGGATGGCAAGCAAAGGGAAATCAGAGGGAGTCAGAAGGAAGATGGCCTTCAGTCTCCATGTCACACACCAAGAAACAAATGGTTCTGGGGAAAGCACAGTGAGTCCTGGGAAAGGGCAGGGGAGCTTCCTGAAGAGGAAGGCTTCAGCTGATCCTTCCAGGAGTGGGGCTCAGGAGGGGATAGTTTCTGAGAAGCAATGGGCCTATCCTGGTCCTCTGAGTTCTTCAAGCGCAGACCCAGAGTTGAGGATTTTCCATGGTTAGTTTGGCAGAGAGCCAGGGATTGTCAAGGCTGAAGCTGCTCTGTTGAGGGCCCTCTGCTTTCGCTCTGAGTGGGAAGGAAGGACAGAGGGACTAAAGAGGTTTCAGTTCCAGCCCTGCACTTCACCCACACTGGATTTCTTTTGGTGTGTGTCACTAATAGCAGGGAGAGTAAAGTCCCCTGGCCAGAGCTAGAGAGTCTCACATTTTAAATAACAACCACTGGCAGGGCAGGAGCCACCAAGTATTGCTGCATGTCAGTGACCCCTAAGGTTTCTGAGTTCCTGCCCTCTCACAAGCCAGTCCTCTTTCCTCTACCTTCAGTGCAGGACTGGGACATGACTCTTCCTGTAAGTATTTGTTCTTGGTGACTGAAAGCTCACCTGGGGATGCCCAGTCCTTAGGTAGTTTCAGTCATACCTTTCAATGGCTGATAACACCTCTGCTAACATCATGATGGTTGGAATGTATTTTGCTGGAGGTTTTGGCAAAAGCTGCATCATTTCCTATGTGACTCATCATTTTTCCGACAAAACCCACATAATCCTTCACCATTCCCATACATTGTAACTGCCCAGTGGATCTTCTCTAATGTGCTTGTTCACTTCATGGAACTGATCTTCCTTCCCCATTGTCCTTAGCTAATTTCTTAGCATCCTTAATTTCTCATCTTATTAGCTGGCGATCATCAGGATGAACAGCCATTCCTGGGTGGTGTGTGGAAAGTGAGTCTTGCTCTCCACACATGATGAACTATTGAATTAGAATGAACTAGATTCTAATGAGTCAGAGAGATCATGGGGTGGAAGGAGGAGGTGCTGAAGGCCTTTCCCTGTGTCTCAGGAAAGACTTCAGCTTGGCTTTTGGTGAATTATGGAAGAGCTTGTTATCAGATAGGATATGACCATTGGCAGTGGCCCTAACAGTCCATTCTCTGGAAATTCTATTGTACCCTGGAGAGCCTGTGGCATTTCCTGTGAAATCACCAGTGTTGTGGCAATGCCAGCTGCCATTGAGGCATTCACTAAGTGCTTATAGAGTTCACCAATTGACATATTGACATGACTGATTACACTGATTGGCAGAGAAAGCCCTAGTTTCCTAAGAAGGAGGTGAGGCTAGAAATGAACCTTCTAGTAATGGGGTCCGGTAGCTGTAATCATGAAGCAATGGGCCTATGCTGCTTGTCCGGGTTCCTAAAGAGCAGATCCAAGGTGGAGGATTCCTGATGGTTAGTTGGCAGAGGGCCAGGATTGGTCAAGGCTGCAGCTGCTGTGCAGGGACCTCCTTCAGTTCATTCTGCATGGCAAAAAAATGCAACAGGAGGCCCAGAACCACTAATGCGGTATCAGAATGGGATGTTGTTGCACTTTATATCTGATATAAATAGGAAGAAGGGAAACCTTCCATACATGTACCCAGGTCTGAAACATTCAGTTCGTTTTAGTCGTGGACACAGGTTATCACGGCTGGGAGGTGAAAACCACTAGGCTGGACTTTTTTGCATCACATCAGGTATGAGATGACAATTTCAAAACAACATGGCTGGCCTTGCTTATGTCTTTCAGACCCAGGGGGGCTTCAATAAGGCCTGAGGCATATATCTAGCCATAATGATTGGAGACAGACACATGGCTTATGGGGCCCAGCTTAAGGAGAGATGTTCTGATCTTTAAGGGCTTCACTGGGTTCCATGCTTTTCCTCTTCCTCAGGCCTCCTCATGGGACTCCACATGATCTTCTTAGTTTATGCCATTTATCTGTACAAATTCACATGTGTTTGTGTACCTACAGGGACTGCTAGGAAGGCATCATCCACACCCTTCTTCCTCACTGAGCAGGAGCACCAGCTGAACCAGGTGGAAAAACTAAAGCTTCAGCTACAGATGATGACCAATGACAGGAATGAACTGCGTGAATTCCTGGCCCATTACAACAATGAGTTGAACAACAGGTATTCATCATGCCCTGTTCTCTGGTGACTGTCTTGACCCAACTGTGTCAATTCCAGCAGTCCTTGGGTCACTGCAAGCTGCACCTGCAGGACGACCTGCACAAACAAATTTTCCTGAATGCATCTGAGAGACAGAACTGAAACCTGTAGGAGTGAGATGGGACACAGGCTGTTCTGATTCCTCCCAATGAAACCCAGAGCCTGTGGCCTGAATCACAATCCACAGAGAGGGGCAGTAGGGTGTAAGATCACAACATGCATTTCAAGAGACCTTGACAGTGTTGGCTTGTAGGAGATGCTGGGTGCTCTGAGTTTAACCTGAGTCTCTGTATTTGACAAGGTATTTTTGCTTGTTGCTCTGGGAGCAGCTTGAAGGGCCTGGTGGTTCTACTCGGTCCTTCTGTGTGTGACTGAAAGGCCTGGTGTCCATCTCTGTTCCTCTCTGGTCTTGTTCCTTATACTGTGAGACAATGCCACCTATCAACATTTCTTGTCATCCTAATTGTGTGTGGGTTTGTGTGTGAATTGCTCTCTAAGGGGCCCAAACATCACAATAATGGCAGTGGCAGGTTTTGCCCTTTTCAGTTCCCTCTCCCTTGATTAACCATTAGATTACATTCCTAAATTTAGTCCCCCATTTCATTCCCTTTTGTGGACACTGACTCATTCTTGAAACTAAACACCAAAGTCCAACAATCAAAATTCATTACCCACCTACATTTGTCAACCTGTCCAATCAGATCTCAGCAACTCACCCTAGCACAGACTCAAACTTTGTATTTCAAATCCCACTGCTGAAAAAAGCCTGCTGCATGTTGTCTGCCTTTGCCTGATCCAGCAGCAAGCTCCCAATGCCATGCTTGCCCTGCGGGGAAATGCATCTCTTTGTGCTGAGGATTTGGTATCTCAGTGTGTTCTGTACTGTCTCTGAGGGGCTCCCTTACAGTGTGTGTGTGTGTGTGTGTGTGTGTGTGTGTGTGTGTGTGTGTGTGTGTGTGTGTGTTGTGTGCGTGTGTTTTGTGTGCGTGTGTGTGTCCCTTCAGATCATGTGAGTTGGAGGTTGATAGTAGGCCTGAGGATTTGTCTGTTTCAAAGATTTCAGGTGATATAAGTGCTGAGACCAGGGAGCTCCACTTTGAGCATCACGGTTCTCAGTCTTTGTGCTCACCCAGGTGCCTCGTTGGAATACCCTTGGGAGTTTTATAAAGCCATCCACATGGAGTGCCTATTCAAGCCAATACTGACTATGAGTTCTGGATATCCTTTTAAGGACAAACCATTTCTATTCTAACATCAGTGGAAATGTCATCACAGATTTCATGTAGGCCCACGCCTGTGGGCCTACATAGAGAGCTAGTCTACTCCTCCAGGCCTACTGAGGGAGCTCATGCAGGTCTGTCTCCCTCCCTGTTGACACCCAGCCTTTTCTGGCCCTGGGGCAGGGTAGGAAGTCTATTGCACATCAGGAGTTCCCAGTACATAGGATTCAGGGTGTGACATCCAGTGGGCTAGGGTAGTTCAAAATACATCCTTAATTCATGGGGTCCCTGAGGCCTGTGTTCACAGGGTTCTTTGCTCCTGGGGCTATGCCCTACCACAGGCTGAATTCTGATCATGAAATGCAGAACAGAGAGCATAAGATGGATATGGCAGATGTGATGAAATTACCCAAGGAAATTAGTGAGGCCTTGTACAAGTGTACGGAGATGAGTGAGAAGACCAAAATCTCCCGGTGAGTGCCTTTCTGGGTGGACTCCAGAACTTGGTAAGGACGGCTTCTTGTTGTCTGAAGTTTCTCCAGTCCTGCCTGACCTTCTGTCAGGAGGAATCTGTCCCACCTGCCTCCTGCAGCCAAATGACCCAAATAAACACACAGAGGAACATATTACTTACAAACTGTATGGCCAATGGCTTAAATTTCAGGCTAGCTAGCTCTTTCATCTTAAATTAACCCAATTCTATTATTCTGTGTTTTCCCACATGGCTGTTGCATTGCCAGGCTGCTGGCATGTTGCTCCTTGGGTTGCAGCTGGCATTTCCTCCACCTCTGCCTTTCTTCTTTGTCTCTCCTGGATTTTCCTGCCTGGCTCCTTCCTGCTGTGCCATAGGCCAAAGCAGCTTATTTATTAACCAATGTGTAGCTAGAGTTTTCCTGCCTTGCCCACAGTCAGGACAAATCTTTGTCACCAGCCAGTCCCACAGCCTCTCAGACCCAACCAAGAAAACACAGAGACTTATATTGCTTACAAACTGTATGGCCATGGCAGGCTTCTTGTTAACTGTTCTTATAGATTAAATTAATCAGTTTCCATAAATTTATACCTTGCCACATGGCTGATGGCTTACGGCGTCTTCACATGCTGCTGGTCATGGTGATGACCTGCAGTGACTCCTTCTGCCTTCCTGTTTTTCTCTTCTCCTCTCTGTTAGTCCCGCCTATTCTTCCTGCCTAGCCACTGACCAATCAGTGTTTTATTTATTGACCAATCAGAGTAATTTGACATACAGACTGTCCCACAGCACCAATGAGACCAATACATATTCACAGCATACAGAAAGACACCCCACAGCATCTTCTTCCCATCTCCACCTTTGAACCAAAGTGAGGGCTGAAGTTCTAGTCTGTTTACCTCTTAGCAAGCAGCCTGCCTTATAGCTCATGGATTTGTGCCTCCTAGACTGAGTTCTCCTAAGTGTGAAGAGTCGAAGAGCCCCTTCCAACTTTTCCTGGTCAGCTTCTGGAACCTCTAGACAGAAAATATACTTTGAACCATGATTTCTGTCGCTCTCGCATGAGGTTGCAGAGCTGGTTTCCATGGGACACACAGATGGAATGTATTCCAGATGGGTCTTCTGTCTCCCTCAGAGCATGGTTTCCCTATACCTGCTCATGTTTTCCCAATACCATGAAGAGTTAAGCACCAGGGTGTGTGTGCAGGAGGTAAGAGATCCAGTCTTCAAAGGTATATGGATCTCTTTTGCTGTCAGGGTTTTCAGAAGTAGTGTAAATCTTTCTGGAATTTGGATGTTCTCTGGCTTTGGCCTGCACCTGAGTGATGCTGGCATGGCTAATGTGGGCTCCAGCCCTGGGCTGTTGGGGATGGGAACATGGGACCCTGCAGGAATCATGGTATTGGGAGACAGGAATGGCAGATGGAGGTGGAGCTCATCATTTTTGGTGATATTTCAGCACCCTCTACAGTCAGCATCTGAGTGAACAGACTCAGCTGTAGAAAAAAGTGAGAATGTTGCTAGAGGACAAGAAAAAGCTGCAGGGTGAGCAGATTTTACTACAAGAGTCCTGTGAGGAGGCAAAGAGGCTCTGTGAGGAGGCCCATGGGAAAATGTATGACCTCTGGACAAGGCAGCTGCAGGTAGGTTGAAGCAGCAGGGCCAACCTGGCCACCAGTCTGACCATACACACACATATGCACACACCCATGTAACCATCTACTCACTTATCCAACAGACCCATCCCATCCAATAGTTCACTTCTGTGATCATTCACAAGTCTTTCTGGGAGTTACCCTCTTAGAGCAAGCAAACCCTACTGCTCTGCTGGAAGCCATAGTTCATTGAGGGAGATGGGTCAATCATATACCACTCACCTGTTTGTAAGTATGGGAGCAGCCATGCTATGATGGAGCCACAGAGATATGAGTGAGTCAGGTCAAGGGTCTGGGTCTCATTTGCTTGGCAGGGGTCATGTGAGATCAGAGGCAGAAACAGCATGGAAGGAGGAATGCCCCCTGAAAAAGCCACATGACTCTGGCTCATAGACATCTTTTTGGGTGTCGTGTGGCATTTTATCCTTTTGTTCCCAGACTGCCATGGTGTTCTCTTTACTTGGCCAAGCTCTTGGTTCACAATTCAAGAAACTAAATTAACAGTTTGTTACTACTATTTGCTGTGAGTGGCATTGGCCAGTTCTCCCATTCTGGATCTTACATTCAGAAGCTCACTGGAAGACCAGGGATGTGGCAAGGGCTTATGAGAGGAAGGGTTCAGGGTGGCACATTTGAGCCAACTGCATCAACATAGCCTCCAGAAACACAGCATGCTTCCCCAGGCATTTTTAGTCCAAAATGATGCAGAATTGTGGGACTCACCTATAACAGCTAGTGTGAGGAGAATTAATCCCACTGGTAATGTCATCCTCATTCTGTGTGATGTCCTCCTCACTGCGTTCTGATCACTGATGATTGAGGGTGTGTGTCTGTGTATGAGTGTGCCTGTCTGAGGGCACATACATCTGTGAGTATTTTGGAAGGTCTGATGATGACATTGAGTGTCCTCTGTTGCTTTCTCCCTTATTCCCTTCAGCCCGGGTCTGTCACTGAACCTCAAAATTTCTGTTCTAACTAAGCTGGATAGCCACAGATCTTTGGATCTCCTGTCTCCTCATAGTAGAGCATCCTGTGTTTTTCTGTCTCATCTCGTTGCTAAATGGTTCATTTGGTCAGAAAGAGAATGGATTAGTTGGTTTCTCTTAATTTTTAAACATTTTTATTACTTTGGAATTCATACGTTTTTGTAATAACAAAAATCAAACAATGGAGCTACTTTAAAAATAAAAAGTAGACTTCATTTCTTTCACAGCATAAAGGTAACTTCCCAGGAAAGCTCTGGTTTGTCTACTGGCTTCACAGCATGGAACCTGACATTTTGATACTCACTCTATCATGTATGTGTCTGTGTCTTAGGACAGATTCCAACTGATAGTTGGATGGAGTGCTGCAATTTAGAAAAGTGCTGTAGATGACCTAAGTAGCCTTCTACTGACTGACCTGGGGCTATTTTCATATAATGTGCACTGTAATCTGGTCAAAAGTTGTTGGGTAATGACAATGGGTGACTTTCATTCTCTGGTGCTGTCAATGTCTTCTGTGGAGGAGTCCAGGTAAGTTTAGTGAGGAGACTATGATGGGTCAACTTGTATCTATCGGGAGGCTTCATGCCTCACCCTTTTCTCCCAGTACTTGGTCTTGTGTGGTCCAACTCACTTGTGCAGAGGTTGTTACTTCTCTGTATGATCAGTGAGTCTGGTGATAAGAACTTCCCTGGGAAGGGAAATTAGTTCAGGCCAGGACAGAAGAGCGTGGCTGTGTCTGTGTCTAAGAGGCTTGTAGACTGCAGGGAGGACCCACTACCTTCCCTGGATTAGAAAAGGTGCTGCAACATTCTATTCTTCTTCCTTGCCTTTATGCATTCAAGAAAGGTGTGTGTTTGTGTTGTTTTTACGTGTGTGTTTGGGGAGTGAGAATGTGTGTTTGAGCCTCTAAGTGTATGTTCACTCTCTTACGGAACAGTGGAACATCTTTAAGAATGATGGAGATGGATTTCAATGATAAAGTACTGTGCCTAATCTGGTTAGTACCACTTTGCCTAAGTCAAAGGACAGATGGAGCTGCCCATCACTCTGCATGTCCACACAACTAACTACACATGCAAGGCCACAAAATTGATGCAAGCTAAATGCTTTTCAGGTATTTGTAGAGGCAGAATCATTTTTCGGCAAAGAAACCCTCTGGAGAAAAACAAAGTAATTGGGTCCATGACAGTGAGAAAGAGGCTACTGAGAGGCAGCAAAGGCTGCCTGAGGGTTTGTGGCCTTCTCTGCTCTGGGTGAAAGGAGGCTGGCGACTGATGACTTCCCTGCATCCTGTTTTGTTCTTCTCCACATTGCCTGCTGCCATTTTCCTTTCACCTTTGCCTAACCTTGGTTCAGCTAACCTTGCCCTTGGAGCTGGGCTGGACTTTTTTCTCAGAAAAATTCTGAACTGCAGAGGTGCTTGTGGCTGCATCCCAGCCCAGCAGAAGTTTGACAGCTATGCTGAGGTGTGAGATGAGACTGTCTCAGGGCACCGCTTAGGCTCACCATACTCTCAAGTACCCACCCCATTTTGTGTCTGCAGCACTCAGAATCTGCTTTTATTCCAAACTTCTTCATCCTGAGTTAAAATCAGCCTGATGGAGAGTTGGGAGAAGTGAGATCTCTCAGACATTGCTAGTTTTGTAAAATGGTTCAGCCCTGGGAGAAGCTATGTGCAATTATTCAGAAAGTGGAACTGCAGTCTTTGGGTGGAGCATTGATTCCAGAATGGAAAGTGGTGTCCACAGAGAACAGGGGACCACAGGGATTCAGCAGGACTCATCAGAACAGCCCAAATAGCAACTATTCAGAGACCCATCATTGATGAGTACAAACATACAATGTGGTCCATGGGATATTGTTAATTTGGAATAATATATGCAATTATTTGGCTGTGAGTTAGTCAACATTCTGTTACTCAAAGAAATCTCTGACACAATCATCTTATTTGAAGGAAAGGTTAATATAGACTACTGATTGTAGTGATTTTCTCGTTTCCTTTGGGCCTAAATGGAGGCAACCTGTGTTATAGAGAGCTTCTTTAGGAGGATGCTGCCCTTCTTGGAGGCACTGGGAAGCACTGAGTGAGAGCAAGGTGCTGGTCCACTGCCATCCAGTGGTCCTGTGCTGGGGAACTAAGCCTTCAATGCACAGACTGGGGAACTTGCTAGGAGAGCTTAGATTACAGATGAAGGAACCCTGGTGTCCACCTGTGTGTGTACAGGATTTCAAGGCAAGCACCACATTGACTTATCTGCCCACTGAGTTCTTCTCCCAAATCAACAGGCATTCATGTGTTATACAGACACACAGGCAGGCTGAACACCTGCACATATAAACTAAAAATAACCTGAAAAATGATCAAAACCGAGTAAAGGTACACAATCTTCTCTACATCCTCGTGCTCAAAGCATCCTCTATTTCCTGACTCTAGGCTGAAATACGGGTAGAGAGGATGTAGGTTAATGAAAGGTAACTTTCTTCTTCCTGGTATCTCAGGCGATCTCTTCTTACTCTTATTAGTGTCATCTGGGAAACTAAGCATGGATGGAATGTAGTGTGTTTGCATATGTGCATCCATATACATGTGTGTGCTGGAGATAGATAGATAGATAGATAGATAGATAGATAGATAGATAGATAGATAGATAGACAGACAGACAGATAGATAGATAGAATGTGAGTGTGTGTATGTGTGCATGTTTATGTACATGGTAAGGATGCCCTCCCCTAAAAAAAAATCTTCTAATGAACAGGAACATCAAAGACTTAAGGAAAATCTTCAGTCCCTGATGAAGCAGAAGGAGCTGCTCACCAAGCAAAGGGACTTGGCAGTAAAGCTGCAGCATCACTTCACAGTGTCCCAGTTGAGGTAGGAGCCCAGGCTTCCAGAAGCAGGTGGATCCAAGTGGGTCCGCTGTACCTGGATCTCCGTGCTCTTTGAGTTTTGTCAATTGGCAAAGCTGCCAGCCACAGGCAGGGAAAGAACCCCTCAGAGTGTCGTTGCTGGCTCAGTCAACAAGAATTATGACCAGGAAACAATATACTCTCTCCGTGGTCTCATGGGAACTGTGTCCCCTTCTTCCCTTCTGAGACCTCTAGTATGCTCTGAGTATCTCATCTCTTAGATTAGATCTCCCCATGAATATTCCCATGGCAGCCAGAAACCTGGAAAGGAGGATCATTGATCATGAAGGAAAGTGTGTCCCCAGCATCTTTTCCATCAGGAACATCACCTTTAGAGAGAAGTGTCCACCTTTTGCAGATTTGCATACAGCACACTCCTGCTGACTGCAGGCTCTCTGCAGTGTTTATCAGTTTCCCATGAGAAGATTTACTCTGGTCATAAACAGAGTAGGAGCTGACAAGTTAATCCCATGCAGGGTTCTGAGCTGTAGGAATAACCACAGTCATCTCTGCATTGCTGTGTAGTCTCCACTAGAGGGCGGGCATAGAGTTTTCCAGGAGGTTCACATTCACTTGTATCTACTCAAGGCCAGCTACATCTTTCCTGACCTGTGCCTCAGACCTTGACATACTGATATTTCTCCAAAATGATGTCTTTGGACGGTTGGAGAAATAGGCTGTTTTTTTTCTAATCCAGCAAAGTGTGTATTTTCCAGTTTAATTTCTAGCAGTTTTTAAAAGCTGAGAAAAAAATCCTGCCCAGGTGCTCTCTGTCCCTTTTCCCTTAGGGAAGCAGGGAATGAACTCAGGTGAAAAGTAATACTCGATTGTCTAGCTGAGTAGAGCTGGTGGGGTCACAAAAGCTGACATGGCAGGTCCCCACCAGGCTTGTGCCCCAGCTGCCTTCCTCCCCTAGGTTTGAAAACCTCCAGCAGGAACTGGAGCAGACCACAGCCCAGGAAGAAAGCCTCCTGCAGAAGGAGCTGCTGGTGCAGAAACACTATGTTCCAGGCAAGTAAGACACCATTGAGCCCCATCCCCAGCAGCCAGGGTATTCATGGGTTGTGTTTTCTTCCTTAACTTTTGTTTACTAGGGATGAATTAGCCCTGATTGTTCTTGACAGTGGCAAGCAAAACTGTTTCTGAATCCTATTTTCTTTACCGATTTTCCATGACAGCACCTCTTCAGAAAACTGAGAAGGCTAGAAGCCAGAGACACCTTGAAGGCATGACATTCTACACTCCAGGTTCACGGCCTCTTCAGAAATTGCCACCTCTTTTCAGCTGTGAACTCACTAGTGAGGCACATATCAACCTACCATCAGGCGGTCCAGCCACAATCTGATCCACATCCATTGGCTCACTATTCCCAGAGAAAAGATTGTATCAGAAATATTCTGAGATTCAGAGGACACAACACAAATTACTAAGAACCCTGACATCCATCAGCACGTGGCCCCAGTGAGGGGCAAAACAACATGGAAGAAGACATGTGGGTGAGCAAGAGTTCTTCTGTCAGCTTCCTACCAAGGGCTTTGACAAGCTGATTACGTATGTGATGGAAATCTGAAAAGGAAGACTGTGGTAACATCACACTGCCATCCAGATAGACCACACCCAAAGCATAAGATTCTCAAGTGCAGTGCTGAAGCTGATGCCATGTCATATGCTAGTGTTGTTGAAGATAATTCACTGCAGAGAGTAAGCTATGTCCTCACCTCATTTGCTCTTCCATAATGAAATTCCAAATGATCCTGAAATTTGCTTAATTTTTTTTGTTTATATGTTGGGATATTTATGCTTTAGATTTTGGTTTTCTTCATTTTAGTTTAAGGTTTTGTTAATTTTTGTTATTGGGTTAATAGTTTGCTAAGGCTATACATTGTATATAATGACTGCTGTTTTGAAAGACCCCATTGAGTAAAATGAATGCATTTTTATGAATAAAATCCAATTTCAGCTTCACTCTGAGAGTCTTCTTTAGTCAGGTGAGGTTTCACACTGCTGTAAACCCTGAACTCACAGGCTTGGATATATCTCATCCAGTTCCAGGAATCTTGGGCTGCACAAGGATTTCTCAGCCATGGGTCTCAGGGCTATACAGGGGGATGGCACCTTGTATGCAGATGGAATAGCCTACTCCATGTAAACCCACTATATAATAGAAAAACTAGACATATTGTATGCTTGACATCATATATTTAGCTGCCAGTAAGTGTGGTACACTGTACACACATGTTCACGAAAACATCATGTACACCAAATTAAAGGGAAAAACAAGTATTTGCTCTAGGCCTCTCTGAAATAAGAATATTCATTAAAATTGTATAAAACAAATCAGAAAATGAAACGAAATCTGCCTCTAGTTTTTCTGAAATATAACATGAATGATAACCGAGAAGAAGAGATAATTTCCTGCAAGACATGTTGGGATATTTTGTGGTGTTTTTCTTTATTCTTATGGGTGTTTGGCCACCATGTACATGCAATTCCCACAGAGACCATGTGAGGGCAAATTCCACCTGGAATTTAAGTTAGAGAGGTTTGTTAGCTGTCCTGTGGGTCTTCTGAGACAGCAATGAGTACTCTTCATGGATGAGCCATCTCTCCAGTCCCTGCAATTGACCTTGTCCTCCAGCCATGTGTGCTGTCTTAGGTGGATTGGATCACTCCCAACCAAAAGTTTCTTGAAACCTGTCGGGACAGTCATGCTAACTGTCTTAGGCTGCCACACATCCATGCAGGGCTCTCATAGGTTCAAGATCCTGCCCCAGTATCACTCACTGTCAGACTGGCACAGATTTGCTAGATCTCTTCTAGGTTGACAACATGTATTAAGACTGTCTGATGAAATGTAGAATTGAGAAGACTGTCCTGGAGTGAAGGTGTGATGAGGAATCCCTCTTGATGGTCCAGATAAGCAATGTTGGGAGGAACTTCATGACTAAGTGGAGTGGGTGGAGCCTGCATCAGGGGCCACATGTCTCTGGTTCAGAGTGATTCTGTGCAAGACTAAAAACAGGAGGAGGTAGTTGATGCTGCACTTTTATCACAGTAGATCTCAGATTATATTGAGAAAGTTCTTTCAAATGACTGATTGACTCTTGTGAAGCTCCTCTGGAATAGATCTGACTCCTGAGACTGAGAGTGAAGTAGAGAGTTAATGTTTAAAGGATGTTATCCCATGGGTCTCCAGACTGGAGTTGTCACATCAAGGGTAAAAAGAACATTGTGTCCTCTGGTCTTCATCGGTGGGGCTGTGCCAGGTCTTGGCCCACAGAAGCCAAGACATCTGGTTTTTCATTCCTCACTTAAGCTAGAATCTCTCCATCTCATATAATTACTTGTTTAATTAGATTACTGTGTGTTCGTTTGAGAAATTTCAGACTTGTGTTATTTTACTTTCTTGCCCAGAAGCTATAGAAACCTAGTAGGCCAGCATCAAAGCATCATCTAAAAAGCAGAGTAAGGGAATGTGACCATGTGGAATTTATAAGTGAGATAAGGCTGTTGTTAAGCCCAAACTACTCTAAAAGTCCTATACCTGTCTGGTGCATTGGTCAGGGTTTTATGGGGTAACAGAATGAATTTCTATAGATACAAAAGGCTATATTTTAGAATGACTTAGATGCTGTGGTCCAGCTAATTGAACATTGGCTGGCTATAATGGCAAAGTCCTCGAATCCAGGAGTTGCTCAGTCCACTATGCTTGATGTCTCAGCCCATCAGCAGTATAGTCTGGAATCCCAAGGAAGTTGGCTCCAATGCCAGTGAAGGCATGGACTTGCTAGCAAGGTGAGAGAAAGCAGGTAAAGAGCAAAGTTCCCTTCCTCCATTTCGTTATATGGGCTTCCAGCACAAGGCCTGGCTGAGATTACAGGCGGGATTTTGGGGCTCAAAACATCTGAGTTATAGGTGTTTCTTTCCTCGTCAATATCCAGATTAAAAGAGTATCTCCCTAATGCAAAGATCACGACTACATGTGGATCTTCTCTCTTTAAATTAAGCAAAAGTACATTACAGGCATGCCCCTCCATTTTGGGGTTTTAGTTAATTCCAGATGTAATAAATGTGACAAACAAAAATAGATATCACATCTGCACCCTTGTCAACTTGACACACAATTATATCTTTTTATGTCATGATTAATTTCCAAATGTAATACAATAACCATGTCTAAATATTGCCTAAATATGATATAATTATTGCAAGTACAACACAAAGACATTATGTATTATACCAGCTCAAAATTATGTCTAACATGATTTAATTATTCCTTGTAGTTGGAGTTTTCCTCTGTCTACCCAGCTCCTGCAGCTGCTCATAACCAAGTAAACACACAGAGACTTAAAAACTGTATGGCTGTGGCAGGCTTCTTATTATCTAGTTCTTATATCTTAAATTAACCCATTTTTTATTAATGTATAAGTTGCCACGTGGCTTGTGGCTTACAGGTACTTTACATCTTACTTCTCATGGTGGCGATGGCTTCTCTTGACTCAGCCTTCCACTCCCAGCATTTTCCTCTCTGCTTATCCTGCCTATACTATACTTCCTACCTGGCTACTGTCCAATCAGCGTTTTATTTATCAATTACTCAGAGGAACACATTTACAGCATACAGAAAGACATCCCCAGCAATCCCTTACAACTGCAAACACATAAAATTAGAATAAGTGGCAATGTCCCTGGAGGGACATTCTTTTAGTATCTCAAATTTAAATATGATAGCCATCAATATTCTCCCTCTTTTGGAATAAATTTGGTTTTATTTATTTGTTTATTTTTGTTTTTACATCCTAACCAAAATTTCCCCTCTGTCCTCTCCTCTCAGTCCCTACCCTACCCTCCAAACTTCCTGCTCCACATCCATTCCTCCTTCTTTTTTTTCTCTTCAGAAATGGGCAGGCCTCCTGTGCATATCTGCCTGTCATGTTATAACAAGTTGTGGTGAGACTAGGCATGACTTCTTACATTAAGGCTTACATTATCTTTGAGAAGCAACAATTTTCCACATGAGCTCATGGTGCCTCTTTACCATGGCCACAGTCACCAATGCAACAGCAAGGACTCTCCCAAGCACCACTGTCTCCTCCCTACTTCCCCTTTCTATTTGTGTAATATGTAGTTTATTTCATCTGGAGTCTGTGCTGTGTGTTGGTGTCTGTGCCCATTTCACTTGGAAAGTGCCAATGTTCCTCAGAATATACTTGAGATGTAAGAGAAGCACAATAAATACAGTCCTCTATCAATATCCACATGTTATTTTTATTCAGAAAGGCTGAGCATAATCTAAGGCAGATTACAAATACAAAATAGCTTCAGTCAAACCTCCACTCAAAAGTATCCCCTGCTTCAACCCTAAAGAGAAACAGGTACCAACAGTCCCAGAATATCAATGTAACCAGGCTTAACTCTATCATAAAAACTGCCTGGACACAGCCACACCCTTAAAGTACCCCAGGCCAACATGGCCCCTGAAAAGGCCCATGCTAAGCATCTACAGTGAAAGTAGACCAGGATTAACCATTAAACCATAATGTCAAGACAGAAGTATTCCAAGGCCTAAGGATGAACCTGGTGAAGACCAGAAATAACGCCTACATTAGCAATGGCTTCCCTCACCCAGAAAGGCCAGTGACCAACACTAGGAATGAAAAGGCCAAACCTGACCTAAAAGAGGCCTTCACCAAAACCTGAAGCTGCATAAGCTCTGGTTCAGAGGAAAAACAGAGGTATCCCTGGGCCAGTCCATTAAATGGAAGAGCCAAGGGCAGAGGATAAGAAGGAAAAGTAACAAAATGAAATGAAACAAACAGAAAAGAAAAGAACACCCATGCCTAACCATGACCCTGAAGAAGGCTGGCCCCATCCAAGAGGGAAATGAGTTCTACCCTATTCCTCAGAAGAAAAAGACCTGGCTCAAAGAAAGAAAAGGAGAGTATCCATGCCCCAACTTTACCTGGACTGAAGCCAGGGCCTTCACCAAGATGAGAATTTGCCTGAGCACACCTCTGACCCTGAAGAAAACTGGGCCAAACTAAGGAAGGACTTGGGCCCAGACCAATCCCTCAAATGAAAGAGGCCGGGGGCAAAGCAGGAAAAGGAGAATGCAAGAGTGCTAATACTTACCCTGACAAAAGCATGAACCAAAACAGGGAGAGAGGACGACCTGGGACATTCTCCAAGGACCAAATGAAGAAGCAGGTCTGGGGCAAATATTGACTGGGTAGAATTCAGAGCTCATACAAAACTCATAGAACAAGCCAGGCAAAATCAAAAGTGGAAATGTTACAGGCCAACAATGGACCTTCATGAAGATAAACCACAAACTTTTAAATCAAGGGAGCTCCTGCCAACCCAATAAGAGATACGTAGTCAGACTTAATGTTGACCCTAGGAAGCACAGTTTGAAGAAACAATTTAAATGGAACCTGCTCCAACCACAATGGAGAACTCTTCGTAGGCTAAACACTGATATCAAGTAGCCAAGGACCAAGCCCTGTGTGAAAGGTGTCCAGGCAATCCAAGAGAGGAAATATCCTGACCATAAACTGCTATCAGTGGAGACCTGCAGCCTACTGAGCAAGAATTAAACTCAGAAGCCCTGAACTTTGAGGATGCGTGGGCAGAATATTCTCTTCTTCGTCCAACACCATAACCAAAAGGGAGCCAGAAACACCATGTTCTCAATGGAGCTGATGGCTGCCTTACAGATGAAAGCAAATAGACATCATTAACATATTTGCTAGTTAGAGGGAACCTTGAGGCACACTGATCCCAGACCTCAATTTCACTTGATGTTTTACAGCCAATCAAGGCCTCAAAAGAGGCACAGAGAAGAATGTTTATTGAAGATCTTAGTCTCACAGACTTCATGTACAGATATAAGTTGACATCCTGAGTACCAACTGTGTGGATCACATACATTCCATTTACACTTGTCATCTTCAGTACATGCAAGCCAGGATGTGCCACTCACCATTATGATTCAAGCTCTCATCTGAGTAACCAATGAATATGAACATAGCATAATACAAATGGTGTTATACTGCATGATGTATGGGTCTGATAAAACTCTAAATCTTGACTTCAGCTGATATTTTTAGGAACACACAAGTCTCAAAATTAACATAGGAATAACCCTTCCTACCAAGAAGCTCAGACTAACCCAAAATCTGCTCCAATAATTCTTTTCTACTTCTTTTAACAGAAACATGGTCCATAATGTTCCTCTTTTCTTGCAAGATTTCAGAGAGATGAACTTAATATAAAATATTATGTCAATTGTGGAAATTATTTCTCAAAGAAGGATCCCATTGTATTAGTTTTTAAAGTCCCAGGATGATGTGTAATGCCAATCACCAAAGCATTAACAAATACAGACTTTTCTCACATATTGTCAGAGTTCCTCCCATATTTGATTTTTCTTATTCTGACTTTTCTTGGTTAACATTCTGGAGTGACCCACCTCATCCTCACTTCTCAACTGCAGGCACTTCCACATATCATTTCATCAACTTGCTGCATCTCCTCCTTCCTTAAAGAATTCCAGATTAATCATTGAGTGGGGTGTCCTCGTCCTGGTGAGCTCAATGCTAGCAACCCCCCTACTAAGTCTGTTATCTTTATAAAAATAACATCCCCCTAAGACAAACATGATCAGTTCAGTACATTCTAGGTAAGTCTGATGACGTCAGACATTGGTAGTCTTAAGTCCCCCATTTCCCTCTGACTTTTCTCTAAAGTATGTCCTTAAAAGTCAGGCGATGGGGATTTAGCTCAGTGGTAGAGTGCTTGTCTAGCAAGCACAAGGCCTTAGGCTTGGTCCTCAGCACTGAAAAAAAAGTGGTCTAAATTTTATCTTCAAAGTATCTAGCCTGTTGCACATTCCTGACCCAGAGACTCTTGCCTCTCCATTACAATAATCCATATCACCATGCGATAACTCAGCCTGTTTTGTCACAACCTTTCTGTATCATCTCCTGTAGCCAGGATTCCTTGTTCCTTTTCTAGAGTTCTACACAAAACCTGGAGCATTCATTTAAAAAGATTCTTGGGGATCTTGAATGCCAGGGCTCCCTGGATAACCAGTATTTGTCCCACCTCACCTCATATATCAGCCTAAAGTAAAAGTGGGACCACTGAGAGACAATTGGAAGGGAACTAAATTTGAGGGTTATTTCTGGTTCCCAGAAATAACAAATCCTAGAATTGTCCAGATTCAAAGGGCTTCAGATGCTGAAAGAAAAAATCCAGAGTTCTTCACCCATAACTAGTTCTCTGACCAATATGGGAAAAAAAGGACAAATGTTCTGAGTCCATTCTGCCTTCAGTAGACACAATAACTATTATATTGTATAGCCTGAAATACTGTATATACTCTATTTTTATACCAATTTATCTATCTTTCCATCAGCAATCTCCATTCTTCAATCCATCTATCCATCTATCTACCTCCATCCATACTAACTTCCATCTATCCATCCATGCATCCATCTTCTCCTACTACTACTCTTCCTCTTCTATTTCTCCTTCTTCTTGCTCTTCCCTTATTCATCCAGAATATTACAATCAATTTTACCTCCCTAAGTTTTTACAGGGCCTTATAAATTGCTAGTTACATTATAACAATTAAAACTTTCTTTGTGGGTTTTATTATCCATATTTTCCCACCCGAAACCTTTGTAATCCATATCCTCCCCCGCACCTGCTGAAATGTGACATTCCTTAGATCTCTGACACTGCGACACTAAAAGTCTTGTGCAAAAGTGTTAAAAAATGCAACTGTGCTTAAAACCAGCTAAAAACCTACATCTAAATCTTGATACTTTAATAACTTGCAAACACATCATCTTAGTTTGTTTTTTATGACAAATGTAATTTAGATATAATGAATTCAATGAGTTGATATATTCAGTGTTTATTAGTTCTCTGCCATGAAGTTCATAAAAAAGTTTTCTCACTAAATAAATTTTTGTCTAGAGGTAAAATCCATAGTGTTTTCTAAATGGAAATGGAAAGATGTACACAAAGCCAGGAAACACAGTTAATCATAAGTCAGAAGTTTTATGGAAGATAAAAAATGAAGATCATTTATGAAACTGCTGTATTCATTAAAATTACTTAGGCCAAAATTCAGTACAATTGTATACAATTAGGATGTAATTCTCTGTTTGGAATAAATGCGATAGAAGATGTCACATAGTTCAACCTTTTATACAGAGAAAAGGAAAATCCATGCTAGAACTTGCATTTGAGAGCCTTAAAATGGCCTACAAAAAGAGGCTTAGTCTTAGTCAGGGACTAATCTGTCTCTCAACTGCTTGAATTACAAAAGACTTTCAAAAGGTCAGTGGAACCTCCTGCCAAAGCTTGGCTCATGGGATTGTAGGCTATGAGAACAGATGAGATCAATCTGAGTGCTATAGAAGTGGGAAAGTAGGTCATGCACTTACTTACACCTCCTTGAAATACAGGCTATGTAATCTAATGAAATCTGAGAGAGATTATTTCTGATGGACTGGCTCACAGGAAGCATTGGGGATGCTTGGTTATCACAAGCAGAGGGAAGATGATGAAGGAAGGATGGGGTTTTCCTGATAAAATACATGTGAGAGAAGCAGTGCTTTATGGCCAATTCACTGGGCATGATGGAACACTGGGCTGTGCTTACAGAAGAGGTCAAACATAAAATGGTTGATTCACCAGGGACTTCAGGACTGGTGTTTGCGATTAGTGCCTTTGCAGAGCTCCATGGGAGAATGTGATCTTGTAGAAACAAACATTTTAAGGAAAGGGTAAAGTGTTGTGTAACAGTTTTCCTTTTTATGACATGAAATAGTTTTCTATTATTTTTGAGATTGTAATTACATTATTTTCTCTTTTATCCTTTAAAACACTCCCTACACGCTTCCTTGCTCTATTTCTAATTAATGACTTCTATGTTCATTAATTGTTGCTACATGCTTATACATATATATGTGTATGAAAAAAATATATATCTATATAGTTATATTTCCTAAATGTAAACCAATTATTCTGAATATCTAGCATATATATTTTCAGAAATGACCCTTTGATATTGAGTATCGAACTGGTGTACTCTTCCCTGGGCAGGAATATTTCATTAATTCTCAGAATGTTCTATGAAAAAAGAGAAGAGGTTCATAATTCCAGCAATTAAATCATGGCTGGGAAAGTTTAAACTTACAGGAATTACAAGGCCCTTCCACTTCCAAGGTTAAATGGGTGATTACTAAGGAGAACTGAAGAAAGGAGACTCTCTCTGTCCCATTCAGCTGCAAACAAGTCATGCAGCCACATTCAGAGTTCTAGTCCTCATGAGTCATCCATTCTAATGTGAGCCTTTGTGATGTCACACATTAGAGTTATTCATATTCCTATAGGTAATCCCATACCTATACTCCTATATTAACCTCAATAAACTCATTAATTTGAGGGAATAGGAATCACAGTCTTCCCTGGGAGGCAGAGAGATAAAGAAAGGGGAACTGATAAGTATTACAAATGGCCAACTTCGAAAAGAGCTTCCATCCTGCCTCGGAGTTCCCATTTGGACAAGAGAGCTCCCATCTGGACAAGAGAGAGAGACTTCCTGAATCTGTCAGCTCTGTCTGAACCAAGTGCACTGATAAGACCAAGAATAAACCACAAGGAGATGGGCAGATGTCAAGGCAGAAGTACATACAACAAAATGAAGAGCAATACAGCATCACCAGAACCTAGCCCGCCTCCAACATCTAGACCTGAACATCAAAAATTGGAAGAAGCAGAACACAGCCTTATGAATAACATCATGAAGAAGATAGAGACTTGTGTAGAGGAAAAGACAAAAAATAAGAAGAAGGCTATAAACAACTAGAGGAAAGAACAAACAAATTAGAAGAAAACAATAAAGTCCTGGAAGAAAACAATAATATCCAGGAAGAAAACAATAAAATACTGAAAGAAAATCATGAAAAAGCAATGAAACAAATGAAGGAAACAGTCCAAGACCTGAAAAGAGAAATGGAAAAAATGAAGAAGACACAAACAGAGGGAATGCTGGAAATAGAAAATCTGAGTAAACGATCAGGAACTTCAGATGCAAGTATAACCAACAGAATGCAAGAGATGGAAGAGAGGATCTTTGGCGTTGATACAGTAGAAGATTCATCAGTCAAAGAAAACACTAAAGCCAACAAAGTCATGAACCAAAATGTCCAAGAAATTTGGGACACCATGAAAAGACCAAACCTATTAATAATAGGGATAAAAGAAGGAAAAGAATACCAACTCAAAGGCACAGAAAAACAAAAAACCCAGGTTGGCCAAAAGAATCCTGTACAATAAAACAACCTCTGGTGGCATCATGATCCCTGACTTCAAGCTCTACTATAGAGCTACAGTAATAAAAACAGCTTGGTATTGGCATAAAAACCGACATGTGGACTAATGGAATCGAATTGAAGACCCTGATATTAACCCGCACACTGATGAACATATAATTTTTGACATAGAAGCCAAAAGTGTACAATGGAAAAAAGAAAGCATCTTCAACAAATGGTGCTGGCATAACTGGATATCAACATGTAGAAGGTTGCAAATAGATCCATATCTGTCACAATGCACAAAATTTAAGTCCAAGTGGATCAAGGACCTCAACATAAATCCAGCTACTCTGAACCTGCTAGAGGAGAAAGTAGGAAGTACTCTTGAATGTATTGGCATAGGAGATCACTTCCTAAATATAACACCAGTAGCACAGACACTGAGAGAAACAATCAAGCAATGGGACCTCTTGAAACTGAGAAGCTTTTGTAGAGCAAAGGATACGGTCAACAAGGCAAAGCGGTAGCCTACAGAATGGGAAAAGGTCTTCACCAACCCCACATCTGACATAGGACTGATATCCAGAATATATAAGGAACATAAAAAGTTAGACATTGAAACGACCAACAGTCCAATTAAGAAATGGGCTATAGAACTAAACAGAGAATTCTCAACAGAGGAAACTCAAATGGCTGAAAGACATTTAAGGAATTGCTCAACATCCCTAATCATCAGGGAAATGCAAATCAAAACAACTCTGAGATACCACCTTATGCCTGTCAGAATGGCTAAGATCAAAAACACTGAAGACACTTTATGCTGGAGAGGATCTGGAACTAGGGGAACTCTCCTCCACTGCTGGAGGCAATGCAAGCTTGTACAACCACTTTGGAAATCAATATGGTGCTTTCTTACAAAATTGGGAATCATTCTCCCCCGAGATCCAGCTATACTACTCTTGGGCAAATACCCAAGAAATGCTTAATCATACCACAAGAGCACTTGCTCAGCTATGTTCATATCAGCATTGTTTGTAATAGCCAAAACCTGAAAACAACCTAGATGCCCTTCAACTGAAGAATGGATAAATAAATTGTGGCACATATACACAATGGAATACTACTCAGCAGAGAAAAACAATGACATCATGAGGTTTGCAGGCAAATGGATGGATCTAGAAAAAAATCATCCTGAGTGAGGTAACCCAGACTCAGAAAGACAAATATGGTATGTACTCACTCATAGGAGGATACTAGAGGTGGAACAAGGATGACTGGACTGCTACTCACATCGCCAGGGAGGCTACCTAGAAAACAGGACCCCAAGAAAGACACAATGATCACTCAATGACTGAGAAATGGCTGAGATCTACCAAAACAACCTGGCCATGAGTGGGAGTAATGAAGGGCGAGAGTCCAGGGAAAGAGCCTGTAGGAGCAGGAGATCCCAGCTGGATCAAGAACAGAGAGGGAGAACAAGGAATAGGAGACCATGGTAAATGAAGACCACATGAGAAAAGGAAGAAACAAAGTGCTACAGAGGTCCACAGAAATCCACAAAGATGCCTGCACAATAGACTGCTGGCAATGGTCGAGAGACAGCCGGAACTGAACTACTCTGGTGATGGGATAGCCAAACACCCTAATAGTCATGCCAGAAACCCCATTCAAGGACTGAGGAATCTGGATGCAGAGATCCACGGCTAGACCCCGGGTGTAGCTCTGGGAGTCTAATTAGTGAGAAAGAGAAGGGTTTATATGAGTGAGAATTGTTTAAACCAATGTTGGATAAAGCACAGGGACACATAGCCAAATGAATGGAAACACATGAACTATGAACCAAATGCTGAGGGGCCCCCAACTGGATCAGGCCCTCTGAATAGGTGAGACAGTTGATTGGCTTGATCTGTTTGGGAGGCATCTAGGCAGTGGGACCGGGTCCTGTGTTCATTGCATGAGTTGGCTGTTTGAAACCTGGGGCTAATTCAGGGACGCTTGCCTCAGTCTGGGAGGAGGGGACTGGACCTGCCTGGACTGAGTCTACCAGGTCGATCTCAGTCCTCGGGGGAGGCTTTGCCCTGGAGGAGGTGGGTATGGGGGGTGGGCTGGGGGGAAGGGGAGGGGGCAGGAAGGGGGAGAACAAGGGAATCCGTGGCTGATATGTAGAAGTGAATGGTATTGTAAAATAAAATAAAAGGAAAATAAATAAATAGATGATAAATAGATAGATAGATAGATATACATAGATGAAAAGAAAAGAAAAGAAAAAACAAATAGCCAACTTCTAGCTTCCTTTTTATTTTCTGTGCTGAGACAGAGGCTTAGTAGGCTTTGTCTTCCACCAGCAGGCTGCCTCTTCCAGCTGTCTGGTTCAGGACAGATAGGTGTGTTCACAGTCAGTCCTGAACAAGGTCACCTGAAGCTGCAGGTGATCACAGATCTTGAGATTGAGGAATGGCTATGTTATGTCCAAAGGACAGCATGTCACAGCAGTTCCCTCATGCTCAGTCAGGACATTCAGGACCCACTTCCAGGATGTTTCCTATCCTAGTGGAAGTGGTTGATCTACAGGTCCCATTTAGGAATGAGCATTCATGGTCATTTCAACATTTTGAAGTTATGAGGCTGTGCATTTGCTGCTGCAAACCACAGAAAGAGAACCTCTGGCCAAGACTGAGAGCTGAAGAGATCTATGTGTAAAACAAAATATTTACAAAGCAGTTGCTACTACACTAAGTAACAATAGTAGCATCATCTAAAGGGCTATGACCTGTCAAGCCAGTATCTTTTGACCAGGTACACAGTACCAGGTACTAATTACTTCCTATAGAGCAGGCCTCACCAGATCAGAAGGAAGTTAATTATGCAATAACACTCATGCCACTATTACAGCAGTGATTTTCTCATATTCTATATGCTACCACTTAAATTATATTTTCTTATGCTGAAATAAAAAGTCTTAATTTCATGAGATCCTATTTGTTGATTTTTGGTCTCATTTACTATTGGACGAGATTCCTATTCAGGAAATCCTTACCTGTGCTTAGCAGTGGGAATATTTTCTCTACTATGTCCTTTGGCATTTTCAGGGTATCATGTCTACGGCACATTTGGTGCAGAGCTTATGTATGGTAGAAGATAGAGAGCAGAGTTTCATTTTCAGCATGATGAAAACAATTTTTCACAATCAGCATATCTTAGTATCACAAATGCCAACAAATATGTGAAATACAAATATGGGTGCAAAGTTAAACTAGGTACTCACAAGCACATTCTCCTTACCAAATGGACCACTTTGAGGTAACCAGCCATGCAGTAATATGAGGTTAAGCTCTTACTACTAAGAATAATACATGGCAACCATTTCAATTAGAATAAACTGTCAGCAGGACTTATAGCCTGGCTCAAATACTATAGATTCTGTGGTCATTTTCTTGGGTCCTCAGACCCATTTGTCACATTAGTAAAATAATATTCAGATTACCCCATAATTCCAGCTTTAAGTGTCTTTTAAATGTTACATTTTTCACCAAATCTAATTTTTTAAATGCTGCAAAGGAGGTGGAACAAGAACATATACGCTATGTTCATTGTAAACTAAAACATTCCAGGTACTGTGGATGCTGTAACGATGGTAATGAATGAAAATTTAACATAAACATGCCCACTGTACCACTCCTGGGAATGAGCTCAGAGAACCACCATTATATGAATGACTAAAGACCACACAATATCCATAGATAATGCAAGATAATTCAAACTAAAAATTATAAAAAAAAAGTTGTATGATTCTCAAGAAAATTGTTCCAACTATGTATCATCAAGTTTAGAAATAGACAACTCTCCAAAAACAATTAACACATATCTTCTCTCATAAATGGAATCTAGAAAAATAGGAAAAAAGGTTAAAAACTTTGAGGAAGTGTGAGGGGAAATATTTTAAATGGAGGGAGTATAACTGGGAAACAAGGTGGTGTACAGAAACAAATGACTTATTTTATATAATTAAAATGTACAGAATAATAAGATTAATTTTAGAAGTAACAAAACAGAAAAAGAATTACTGATTTGCACAAGGGCTCATATATTTTATACAACTAAACATAATGACTATATTTTTACTATCTTCCAAACTTCTCTTAAGGTTTTTGAATGATGGGGCTAGAGTTGGCCTAGCAGTAAAACACACACTGTACTCTTTCAAAGGACTTGAATTCAGTTCTCATCACCCATCACAGTGACCCAAAATCAAACACCAATATCTCTAGTTCCAGGGAATCTGGAGCCTCTTCTCATCTCTGAGGAAACTGCACTCATGTGTACATACCTACATGTCTAAACACATGTGCAATTTTCAAATCGTTTCATAATTTCTCAGTTTATTTTTATGGACCCAGGGCGGCAGAGAGGCTTGCAACCATGCAGTACATGATGTCAGTTCATCTCCTACTCTCAGTTGTAAGAAAAAAGGATTGTGACCAAACAGAATGTAAGTACTATAAGGTCATTCTGGAACCCTGAACCATAAAAAGATGGTGCCAAGGAAATATAAAATAATTGGATCATGCAAGACACCTGAGTTATACAGAGTTGATACAAGTAAATATGCATAAAATTTAAACTTTATAAGGATTTTCTTAGCATTTCATTAGTTTCAGTCACTGAAAGGTACAGTGTGCATAAATTCCATCACCATATTGTCATCCATCATGTGTATTTAATTAAGAGAGGTTTACAAAAGTCTTGAATTCCACCATAACAAAAGACAGAAATTTTGGCACAAATAATCTGTAAAATATAAACTATTATTGGCTCAGCTGATATAACGCACAATGGATGAGCTCCAGAGGTCTGGCAGCTTTCTGGCATGTTTAGCAAGGAAGGAGCTCTGAGTTTAGTAGCTCTGAGGCCTTCAGTGCCTGAAAAGCAGCTATTATTTTTTTTTAAAAGATGTCTAAATAACAAGCTAGGTGAGGAGATAAACAGAATGATAAACTGAACGCAAAACCAGACACAAAAGAAATTTTAACAGAAACAGTGAACTTAAAACAATCAAGATAGAAGACTCAAACTAACCATGTAACTGCATTAAACACAAAGTTCTAAATGGGAGAAATCACCAGAGAAGATAAACAACCACACAGGATTTCACTCTATGATGAATAGAAACAAATGTATGGGCAGAGTGTCAGAGTAATGAGGCAGGAAAGGCAGAATTCTTAAAAAGACCCTAGTATCCATGCTGCTACCAAAGTAACTGCTGAACAGTAAGTTTTACTAGGGAAAGTATCTATTCTGAATAACACAAATATAATATACATGTGTGTGATGAAAAGGGATCAATTTTTCAGGCAGACAGAATACTCCACTTGAAAAGTATTTAACTAAGAATCCTCCAACCTGGATGAGAAAGTGGATGGAAACTGACAAATCCACAATGAAAGTTGGAGATGGGAGTCGACAGAACAAAAGGTGGGAAAATCCAATAGCTTCACTTGCAAATGTTCATTGTGTAACGGGACGTTGGTCAGGTTCAAGGCCCCTGGCTTCAGTACACCATCAATACATGACCTGCATGATACACAGCTGCTTCCAATGCCACTAAGATGATGGAGAGCTGACGGAGAGGTGATGGAGAGGTTATGGAGAGGTGATGGACAGGTGGGGAAGACGGGGGTTGGGGGTGGGCAACGTGCTTTACTGTTTTCTTCTTTTTTATTATTGTTTATTTTTATCTTATTTTTATTCCTTTTTTGCTTTCCTTTGTGGCAGGATTCTACAAGAGGTCGGGGCAGATATGGAGAGGCTGGGAGAGGAGTGGGATAAGAGTATATGGTATGAAATTCCCAAAGAATCAATAAAAAATATAATGCATAGGTAAAAAATTGACTTTCACTTTCTACCATTTGTTGATATGAACTAAACAATAAGAAGTTGTCAAATGAATGAGGTTTTACACTTTTAAAGAACATGACCATATTGAATAATTCAGTGCAATTTTGACATAGGGACAGAAGTTCCTATATAACAAGGCTTCAAGATGTTGTATTTGGAATAGAAACTTCCATTTAACCCCTGATATATCCACATGATAAGATTTGGTAATAAGAAAATTTTAAATTATAACCAAATTAAGTTCTTTTACTGTAAAAAGAGAAAAGAAAGAATGAAAAGCAGTGAAAGTCATTAAGGACAAGGAGAACATGAACACTGCTGTCAATCAATTTCACCTGACAGACATTTACAGAACACCTCCTCAAATGACAGCTTAAGACAGCATTTCCAGAACACACAAGTCACTTTTCAACATACTCCACGTTACAAGCTACTAAACAGGTTTAAATAAACATAAAAAACCTGATATACAGTGATGTGTGCAATCTGACTACAGGGAAATTAAAACACAAGTTAGTAACAGAACAGTATCTTGATAATCCCCAATAAATAAAAATTAAACATTTCATTCTTAAAATAATAAGTAGATTAAAAGAGAAAGTCACCGTGAAAGTAAAAGTATCAAAGTGGAAATAAAACATAACAAAATTTCTGGAATAAGCTAAACCATGATTAGAAAAACTAAAATATTAAATGACTTTATATGAAAGTGAATACATTTGGATTTTGTTTGTATGTTCTACAATTAGATCTCACTCTGTAGCATAGCCCAGTGTATCCAGAGCTACGTGTGTGACCCACACTGTTCTCAAACTCATGGAATCCTGATTCCCAAGGGCTTGGATTATAGATATGAAATATTTAACACCTGACTTAAGTAGATTTGTAATCTGTGACATAAATTTTATATAAATACTAAAAACAAAGTGATTAAGAAGCCCCTAGTCAATTTTTAAAATTCAATTGACAAATAAACATGACAAAGATAAGAAAAAGATGTATGTCTATACAACACTGATAAATCTCTAAGCACACAAGCAAAGAAAAATGAAAGATTATTAAAGTTACTCACATAAGGAATGAGAAAGTGGATATTGCTGATCCCACAGGCACTAAGATGAAGTAAAGAAATATGTTAAGCCCATAATAATCTGGATGAAAGCCTATAATTTTTTTCAGAACTGCATCCTGCCATCCTGGATCTTCACTAAGGGCATCTTAGCCTCATGAGGACTGGGCTGTGAGGAGTCGCCAGGCTCTGAGAAATGGCCTCACTAGACCTGGTCTAAGAGGAGACTGCTGTCAAGAAGTCAGGTTTGTCTTCACCTCAGTCTCCCCAAAACCGGGTCTGTGAGGAAGTCCAGACTCTGAGGAGACCCTGAGCCTGGCCACCCTGGCCTGGGACTGCCCTCAGCATATGAACTCCACAGACCCCCTCCACAACGGCTCAGCAGCTCCTCAGCATTTCCTTAACGTCCTCAAGTCTGAGCATGCTCAATGCCCCAGGCAGGAAGACCAAGGTGGAATGGGGGAGGTTTAGAGTCTCTGCCCGGATGCTCATTGGGCCAGAGGGCTTCAGGGGCGGGCTTAAGCCTCACATGCCATTTATGATTGGATGGGTTGCATGTGGCTCTATTTGGAGGCTGGCATTTTCTGGTGGGATGTGGCTTTGGTGGGAAAGGTCTGCAGTGTTTCAAAGGGACAGATATTGTAGAGCCCCTCAACTGGGGTCTGTACATCTCAGACTTCCAGCTCAGCACAGGACAAGTGGGACACTCATAAGTTACAGAGAGAGGCCTTGTTGTCAGAGCTGCACATCTACCATCCCATAGTTCTTGTTCTGTCTCGCCTTGCCTCATCTTACTGACCTAGCCTCATATCCTCTTACCTTAGTAGAAAACCTATTTGGTCTTCTGGGAGGCCACCAGATAGTGCTGCTTTATTGCAAAGAGGAGAAAATTAAAATGACAACCAGAGCGGGGCATTGGTGGCACAGGCCTTTAATCCCAGCACTTGGGAGGCAGAGGCAGGCGGATCTTTGTGTGCTCGAGGCCAGCCTGGTCTACAGAGTGAGTTCCAGGAAAGGCACAAAGCTACACAGAGAAACCCTGTCTCGAAAAAAAAAAAAATGACAACCAGATAGTCTCTTTCTCAAAACCACACAGCTACTGGTATGGGACAGGGACCCTAGTCAAGTCAGTTTCACAGACAGCTAGGTTAGAGTTGACTTCCATTCCGCAGAAGTTTAGTCCCAGTGAGGAAGCAGTACCTAACAATGTTGATTTTGTATCAGGTCATCAGCTTGGCGTTACTGTGACTCAGCATGGACAAGGAGCTTGCATCAGCGGGACTGCACCCTTATCATTCACCTGCCACGTGGTTTGGTAAACATTCGGCATGTAAAATGGCTTTGTGGCTCATGGCTGAGAAATGTAAAAGCATATGTTTGAGTGATTTTTATCATTTTTAAGATAAGAACTGTCATGCAGAAGAGAAAGGAGGAAAACACTTTGTGTCCAGGAAAACAGATTTTACTTTAGTCTTACTGTGAGGCTCCTCAAGTGTTGCCTCCTCTGTCTTCCATCAGGGTCACTGTTGATCCTGAAGGTTGTAATAATGATAATCTGCACTGGTTACCAGTGCTGGTTCCTGTGAGGAAAAGTCATGGCCACAACAAACCCCAGTATCAGTATCATAGCTTTATTAGGAGGAAGAGGGTTAGGGGAGAACAAGAGAACCAGGCCTGGGGAAAGAGAGAAAGAGAGAGAGAAAGATGGTGGGGTGGGGGCGGGAGAACAGAACAGACTGGGAGGAGATGGGGTCTGTGTCTGGCTCTTTAAGGTGCAGGTGAGCTTACAGAGCTACACCATGCATGCTAGATTGCTTGACCACTCTGCACATACGTAATCACCAGCGCACACTGATGACTTAAGACACAAGACCCCAGACCCCTTGCTTAGCTCCTGAACTATGCATGTGTGGTCATGCAGCTGGAGCCCGGCAAAAGCCCAACAAAGGTGTTGTTGAATCAGTTGCCAAGATAGGAAATGATTTTGGGCTGGGATAATTTTGAAAGGAAGCAGCAAGTTCCACCTTCATCAAAGTATCTCATCTAGAGTTTGTTCATGCAAACTTGCACTCAATATCAGTAGGACCCCATGAAAGACACAAGTGCAAGGGTTGAGAGAGGAAACTAGAAAATAGACCTATGTTTCATTTTAAGCTCTGGAGTTGCTTCTAGAGAGGGCAACCTGGCAGCAGCTATATAAACTACAATTACATATACCTTATAAATGCAAGTACATAGATCTGACCATCCAGTTTGAGAAATACATTTTATTTGGTATGGCGGTGCATATGTTGTGCCCAGATCGTGACCCCCAGAGAGACCACCAAAGACAAGCATGCCAGAATGCAAAAGCAAGGTTTAATTCTGCAATAACAAGCCTAGGCAGGGACTTCGTCCAATACATCCAACGCAGTGGAGGCAGGAGGAAGTGCCCACCTATCTGCAAGCTCAGCTTTTAAAGGGAAAAACACAAGGTTACATCATTTAGCAGTGCTAGTACAGGTACAATTCTGATTGGCTCGCTTCTAGGGATTTCTAGAAAATACTTCTAAGGGAGTGGCTGCCTGCCACCATTTCTCATTGGCTGCCCTCAGGTGGGGGCATTTCTGTGGTCAGTTACCCTGGAAACCAGGGAGAGGACAGTCCATAGTCTGGCAGGCATTACCTTGTGACTATCTTGTGACTCTGTATGTTTATACTTCCTGGTTTCTGGAATCTGAACTGACTAGTTTCAGTAACTAATGGCCTATTCCCAAAAGGAGAAATCTTAGGCCTTAATTTTAGGGTGAAAGCATTTTGGTCTTATTTCTAAGATGGCTCATTTTGGTCTCACACATATTTCCAAAGCTAACAACTTGGGAAGCTGAGGCAGGAGGATCATGAATTTGAGCCTGGTCTTAGTGTGAGTGCCCTTCAGCTTTAAAAAATATAAAATTATAAAATTCAATATAAATGGTATTTTTTTTAATTTCTTAATAAAATGAGAAGGCATACATTAAAGAATAAGTGTTGTTTTCTTTTTTTCTATTTGTAATTTAATGTAATATTGAATGAGGTACTATTACCAATTGAATGCTGTAAATATATATATTATCAAAGTTAAGTTATCAGACACTAAAAGAATTGTTCCTCAAAAGAATTTACTACCTAATCTATTTCTGACTTCATAATACTACATACCAAATTCAGGATGTTGCTCATTGGAACACCAGGTTTTGTGTTTTCTCTTCTGGATTGCCTATTTGCTATGGCCTTGTATTTTTTCGCTGTTGGAATTACAATAGACACTACTACTGAAAGGAAAAATCAGGAGCCCTCTTGAAAGATGCTCTCTCACCCCCTCCTCTAAAGTTATTTGCTGACCAGCAGTTTTAGAGCCAACTGGAGATTGATCTTATTGGAAAATAGGACTGAAACAATAGATATGAATGTATATGTCCTGGGCTCAGCAAAAACAGGACATAGTGGGTAAAATTTATGTCTCTGTAGATACCCTGAATCCTGTTAGCCATTAGTAACCTCATAGTTACCTTATAGTTCAGCCAGTAACTTCAAAGAACTACCTCACCTCTAGCCCCCTCATCCAATCCCGAGATGTAACCCTCTGCACATAAACTTTTCCTATATAAACCCTTTAAAGTGAATGTTCAGGGCCGCCCTCCTCTGTAGCTAGAGTTTTCCTGCCTTGCCCACAGCCAGAACAAATCTTTGTCACCGGCCAGTCCTATGGCCACTCAGACCCAAGCAAGAAAACATAGAGACTTATACTGCTTACAAACTGTATGGCTGTGGCAGGCCACTTGCTAAATGTTTTTATAGCTTAAATTAATCCATTTCCATAAATCTATATCTTGCCTCGTGGCTTGCCGGTGTCTTCACATCCTGCTTGTCCAGGCGGCGGCTAGCAGTGTTGTCTTCCTGTTGTCTCAATTTTCCTCTCTGTTAGTCCCACCTATACTTCCTGCCTGGCCACTGGCCAATCAAGATTGATGGATTCACCAAGGGAAGTTTGTCACCTTTTGCAGTTCAGAATGGGCCTCTTACAATGTTTACTTGACCTCCCAAAGCAACCTTTGATGCTGGTCAAGGAAGAGCTCACCCTGGTTCCCACACACACTGCCCTAGGGGGAGGACCAGCTGTGAAGGTACACAGAGGCAGAGAGGAGAAACTCCTGATCCTGGTTAGATTGCCCTTCCCATAAGAGCTACTGTTCCCCTTGATCAAGGTGGGAATCAACCCTTTCACCACTGGCCCTTCTGGCACTTATGTCTATGTAAATGTTTCTTGTTTCTGTCTACTAGCTTCCCTTATTGCTATCAGGCCCACAGCACTGGCAGGTGAGGGAAGCTCATCAGCAGGGCCACATGCTGAGTGCTTATCACTTGATGGTCCCTGGGAAGGTCTGAGACTGGGTCCTCCCTGAGAAATCTGGGAAGTGAGTTCTCAGAGCAGGCAGACCCTGCAGGAGAGGCCCTGGGTGGGCAAGCAGATGCCTCCCTCACAGGAGCTTGGAACAGACTCAGGGCCAGGATGGGCAGGGCTGTTATTAGCCTACAGGAGAGGCTCCTGTAACTCTCACAGAAGGCAGAAATGCATTCTCTCTACAGGCAGGCAGAGGTGGGGGAGATGGGGCTGTTGGGAGTTTACTGTCTGCACACTCTGAATCTAAATCCCCCTCCCTTCCTTCCTAAGCCAAGTTCATCATTAGCTTCCCATGTTAAAACTTCTCTGTCCTGGCAATGCTTAGAAAAAATGGTAAAGATACATTACGTTTTAAAAAATTATGATTTTGTTTCCACATACACACACAAAATACATGAATTTTGGTCATTTCAGTTCAATAGGTTACAAATACTTGCCATCATTTAAGAAAATTGGGCTGGGCAGTGGTGGCGCACGCCTTTAATCCCAGCACTCGGGAGGCAGAGCCAGGCAGATCTCTGTGAGTTCAAGGCCAGCCTGGACTACCAAGTGAGTTCCAGGAAAGGCGCAAAGCTACACAGAGAAACCCTGTCTCGAAAAACCAAAAAAAAAAAAAAATTGGTTACAATTATTATTGGTTAAGATGAGAAAAAACCATATCAAATTCCAAGTAGAGGATAACACAGTGAGTTAGACAGAAAAAAGATATTTTAAGATGTAATATTTTATAAAAATTTAAAGGCTTAAGTATGTCACTAGAGATTGAATACATATTGTATTGGGTCTGAGGAAGTAGTTTAAGATATAAAAATATGAAATTTTAAATAAGTTATAAAATTTGAATATAAATAAAGTTTATATGGGGTCTAAGATATAAAGATTTTAGGTATGGGAATATAAAAAGAATGTTTTGGGAAGAAGGAAAATATATGAAATGCAAGTTATTAGAATATGTAAAAGAATTTTATAAAACTCTGAGGATTAAAAGACTTAAGTAATGATAAAAAATGTTTTGAGATGTGTAAAAAATAAAACATGTTTTGGATTTCTTTCTCTTGCTATTATTCTGCTGTTACACTGAGACTCCAAAGGTTTATAATTTTAAAAATGTCTGTCTGCTCTGTAGGTATGGATAAAAATGTGGCCACAAGTATGTTTGATTTTGAATATCTGAGTTTACATGTCCTCTATGTTAAGGAATACATGCTAATGCTAGTCATCCAGCTATCCAGGTACTAGTTTAAAGCATAAACTGTTAACTCTTATTTAATTATAAGCTATTTAAAAAGAAATAAAACAGAACCTGAGAGGTCCATTTGACTAATATATCTACAGGATAACAAATTGACTTGGTTATTGTTACCAGACTTGGAGATGTTTTCAAGATTAGGATTAGATTTGTTTAGATCAGATATATTTAATAGAAAATGGTCCTCAAACCTGTCAAAGATCTGATGAATATATTATTTAAATTATTTGATAAAAAGCTTGCTAGCTCACTAGAACAAACAGAGACTCCCAGCTCCTAGTTTTAACTCCCAAGGTTTCCAAGAAGACATGGAACAAGGACAAGATGACACCCAGACTCAACACCTGCTGCCAGGGATCCGGCCTAGAATGGACATATGAGACACTGACAAGATAAGCTCAGTCTTTCCCAAAGTTGCCCCTACACAGGGAGCTTTAACGGTATGGTCCCAGCAGCCAAGACTGATGCTGTCCTGACACCTGTCCTGCCAAGACTATGAAGACTACAGGAGCCTGGGATGATGGCAGTCTGGGCAATGAATAGTCTCTCTCATTCTTTAATAGATTTGGAAGTCTGTACTCAGGTAAAATTTATCCTTCTCAGATCTCTAATGGCTTTGATGATTAGGTAGCTATAACTTTGTCAGCTTACCAAATCAGGCAACCTGAGTCTTCCACAGGGTTATAGCTACCTTATTAATTCGTTGCAAAATGAATAAATAATTAAAACTACTAGGTCTCCTGAAAAAAAGAGACAAGCAGGTTTGCCTTACAAGCTTCATATTAAGGGACAAACAGGTTTTAAACATAATTTGAAGTGGCTGTTCTTATAAAAGATACTACAAAATTTCTTTCCTTTACCATACTGTCATTGCTTTAAAACTTAAAAAAGTTCAGAATTTAACATTAATATAATTCTGATAAGATAATCGAGCAATGACTGCTTACTGTTTGGAATATGAGCCTGAGATTTTGGATTTCTTATGGTTATCTTCTGAATGTAGTCTTTCAGACGGATACCTGTTACCTGCTTTTTCTACAATATGTATTTCACTACTGATTGATAACACCAATATATTTACTAAGGCCGTGGGCCTAAAAATTCCAAATGAGTTAACTTTTGTCTCTAGTCTACATCTGTTTCAGTGGGCTTCCATTTGGCTGGCAGACAGATCCAGGCATCAGCTACTAACTTCAACCTGTGACACATGGACTTGCTGAAAGCTGATATGGACCAATCCAGCCAATATAAATGCTGTTTCTTCAGCTGGTCAATGAACCAGATGCTTCTAAATCCCCTCCTTGCTTTTGACTAACATTCTGGCTTTCTAGGACCCTGAAAACAATGTCCCAACATCAGCAGGAAGTAATTACAGAAACGAAAACATCTCCCTTATTCCCTTCTGGAACATTAGATAGAAAAAAAATCTTGTCATGGAGAACCTGAGATAAAATAATAACTGGTCCCTATTTTCATTTCCAAGTTCCTTCAGGATAAGGAACTCTGTCAACCATCACAGGGCTTTTCGCCCTTCTTCTTCTGCTAATTGCTGTTGGCTCTTACATCATTGAAATCTTATCTAAACAATAATTGCTGTTTGGATGCCACTAAACTGATGATGCTAGAATCCCTCACCTTGCTTTCTGAGGTCATGTTACAGAATGGGCTAGGGCTAGACCTCCAATTCTTACAACAAGGGGGACTATGTGCAGCCCTGGAAG
Source organism: Peromyscus maniculatus bairdii (assembly GCF_049852395.1). Classification (NCBI taxonomy): domain Eukaryota; kingdom Metazoa; phylum Chordata; class Mammalia; order Rodentia; family Cricetidae; genus Peromyscus; species Peromyscus maniculatus. Next base: position 60,082,227 of record NC_134874.1, on the reverse strand, counting down.
ATAAATGATGTGTTTATATAGATCACTCCAAGCTGGTTAAGGACTCTCTGGCCAAAGTAAGAAAAGGCCTCAACAAGTGAAAGAGGGACAGGGAAGCTGGCCAGGGATGGTTTGAATCTTGGTATAGCAGTTCCCGTGGTTAACAACTCTAACCTCCATTCTTTTGGGACCCCTGCTGCTACTAGCCCTCATATTAACCTGTGGGCCTTACCTCATAAACAAGCTGATGCAGTTCATCAGAAAAAGTTTGGAGACCACCAAAATAATGGTGCAAAAGACTCAAACTCAATATGAGATCCTCAACCAAGATATAAAAATGGGCCATTCAACTTAGGGTACATATTTGCAAACTAGGTATTGACAACCCATGATTGGGTGTCCTCAAGTTACTAGGAGAGGAGGGAATTTAAGGGAAAAATCAGTAGAAAATGTGGTAGATACACAGTGGAATACTACTCAGTTGTAAATAAATAAATAAAAATAAAAATAAAAATAAATAAATAAATAAATAAAACATGTAATGTACAGGCAAAAGAATGGAACTAGAAAATATTATCCTGAGTGAGGTAACCCAGACTCAGAAAGACAAACATAGTATGTACTCACTCATAAGCAGATATTAGATATAAAGTAAATGAAAACCAGACTACAACTCACAGCTCCAGAGAAGCTAGGAATCAAGGAGAACCCTAGAGGCATGTATGGATCACATTGGGAAGGAGAAGCAGAGGAGATCCCAATGAGGATGAGGGGGCAATAGAGGATAGGGGATGGGGGTGAGAACATCAAGGAATGGGTGGTTGACTTGGCAAAGGGATGACGTGGGAGAGCAATGAAAGAGATGTCTTGAGAGAGGGAGACATTATGGGGTAAGGGAGAAACCTGGTGTTAGGGAAATTTCCAGGAATCCATGAGGACAACCACAGATTAGACTACTATCAACAGTGGTGAGGGTGCCTTAACTAGCCTACCCTGGTAATCAGATTGGTGAATACCCTAATTGTCATCATAGATCCTTCATCCAGTAACTGATAGTAGCAGATGCCAAGATCCATAGCCATGCACCAGGCCAAGCTCCGGGCATCCAGTGGAAGAGAGGGAAGAGGAACTAATGAGCAAGTGGGATCAAGATCATGATGAGGAAATCTACAAAGACAACTGAACCAAGCCCAAAGTAACTCAGGAACTTTGGAACAACAGCTGTGGAACCTACATGGGACTGAACTAGACCCTCTGCATACAGGAGACAGTTTTTTAGCTGGGTCTGTGTGAGGGGCCCCTTGCAGTGTGGTCAGGATCTATCCCTAGTGCATGAGTTGTCTTTCTGGACCTATGGTCAGACACTTTGCTCACCCCTGATAAAGCAGAGAGGGGCTTGGCCCTGTCTGAACTGAATGTACCAGGCTTAGCTGTCCCCCATAGGAGAACTTACCCTGTTGGGGGAGGGGATGGGTGGGGATAGCAGTGGTAGAGAGCAGAAGGAGGGATGAGAGTGAGAATCTGCTTTTGGTATATAAAATGAATTAAAAAATCTAAAAAAAAAGTGCTTCAGATTCCTGCTCAGTGGTCATCATTACCAGAGTCCTTTTGACGGGAAGGAGGATCTCTCCTACCACCACAGTTCTTCTATAACCTCCATCTATACCTTACTCCACACTAAAGAAACAAATTGATACAACAAGGAGAGATGCAAGAATCAGAGGTAAACTTAAAAGTCCAGGTAATACAACTAGGCAACATGATCTGAAAGAACCAAAGAGTAAATATTGTCTAGTATTGTAACCAGGAGAATTCATTGATGAATCCAGTAATCTAAAGAAATAGCTGTAATGATCCACAAGTATTCCAGTAGTCCCTAAAACTGAGGGAAGGTATTCTTTCAAATCTTTTCATAAAATAAACACTTTTCATAAAGCCCTTACTCTATAACCAAGTAAAGACACATTGAAAGAGACAAGTGTCTGGCAGGGTCCTTTACAAAGAGCATGAGACTATCCTCCATGAGAGTACCAGATGCTTTAATTCATACTCAATGACACATTAAAAAGACCATTCATGATCAAGATGCCTTTGTTATGAACACAAGAATCAATGAACATACAAAAAATTAACAAAGATCATAGCATAGTCACAACATTAAGTGGACATAGTCACTCATGAACAGGAATGAAACGTCCCTGACAAGGGCAAACATTGAACTAGAGAAAGTTTCACCACAAACAATGCAATTTTACAAACACAAAAATTTTATTTTTTTCTAGCTCTAGACACATTCAGACAAGGGGACAAGTTTTTGTATTTTGGGAAGTAATAATCACATGACATGAGCAGGGAGGTGGCATAGAGCTGGTGAATGTTACCAGAGTTTAATACAGGAGGACTATGTAGTCCTGATCAAATTCCTCATTGTGTACATCCACACCACCAAAGTATAAAACAAGCCAGAACACAGCTCACAATGACAAAGAAATGACTTTGAAAAAATGGAAAATCTCAGTGAAGGAGTAGAAATACAGGCAAATTTTAAAACAAAAAGTAATATTGTAAAAAGATCAATCAATAAAAGCCAAGCACAAAACCTAAACAGAAAACCAAGAAAACTCACTTTCCCAAGTTCCATCTGGTTGGGAAAGACCAAGTCTATGAGAAATGACTGAGTCCAACTGCTCATCCACCAACCAACTCCTTCCCTATAGTACAAGGACAAAACCCAGTCCCATGTAGTATCTTATATGGACTGGTATCTAACTTGCCTCACAGCGAGTCCTTGTGATGTCACATGCAATGGGCCAATAACAGCTCAAGAAAACCAACAGTATTTTGTATTTGTTGTTTTTTCTTCCTCTCCCTTTCCATCCTGAACAACTGCACTAATTCTTCTCATGGCTGTGATCAAGTAGCTTTAAATGATTTACTTATGAGAGGGGAGCTTCTTCAACCTCAGATTTACAAGGGCATAAGGAAACATAATGTGGAAATTCATAGGATGTACATCAGGAGTGTGATGTACTTGTTTACATGACATTTTCATCCCCTGTTCTTCCAATCACCGAAAATTTTCTGGTAGGTCCTGTCTGCATGGATTGCAATGTGTCCTCAAGAGCATTATCTGGTGGGGACAAGTATACAAACCTATGTGACAGTGGTGACATTGCATATCACATCCCTTTCATGGACCCTTGCTTCTTCAATATGAATAAATATAACAGAATAACGTACTTACGATGATAGACTGGAGAAATTTTGAGCTCTGCAAGGTAGTGGACACAGCTATATTAACTGCTTCCAGCTGAATGAATGAGGGGGTTTTATGGAATTTCATATCAGCCTTCAATTTCCTTAGGAATTTTGCCTTTAACAGACTGAGCTCACCATACCTACCTATAGGGTCAAGGCTTTTATGTTGACATTTACAGTGGTGAGTTTACAGTAGAGCAGAGTTACTGACATTGTGATGCTCTACATCTCACAGCACATCAACATCTCCTGACTCTGATGGTCATGAGAAGTAAATCCTCACTGGGAGTTTGTCAGTTCCTCTGTCTCTAACATGTTCGTGTCTTCTCTAAGTAGCATTTGTGAAAACTTTAGCAAGTTTCTGTAGTCAGCAAAAGTCTTTACACCTTCTAAGTGTTCTGTCCCTTAGCCAGGCTCCTCCTACTTTTCTGTCTATTACTCCCATCAGTTAACTCTGAAAGCATGGGCTCCATGACCACCCCTGATCATGTTCAGGAATGTCTGTGTTTAGACTCCTTTTCACTGTGCTTGTTGATTGCAAGAATTTTTCCAATGCCCTTTGGGATGCATGAACTCAGCACTGGTCACTTGTGGAAAAGGGTGGAGAGAGAGAAGGCATGGCAGGGACCAGGGCCTGGTTTCTGCTGGGAATGGAGGAGAATCAGATTCAAGCAGGATGGCAGGAATAGTCAGGGAAGATGGAGGCCTGATTCAAGGGAAGTGTTTGGGTGGGAGCAGCACCTCCACCCCTGGCACCCTGGCATCCCTACACCCAAAGAGTCCAGGATGTTTGGAAGGAGGAGTCTGGTGGAAGATCCACCTCAACTTTCCTCCGTTCTCGGTCTCTTTCCCCAAACTCGCCCCTTCAATGCCCACCAAACACAGCTCCTCCCCCAGAGAAGCTCAAGACCACTCTATATAAGTGGCATCCCTGAAAACGGACACTTGGTTCTTCTGGCCTCTTGGCCCTGTCTCCTTTCTGAGGGGCTGGGAATCACCCTGGAAATGTTTTACCCATTAAACCTGGGCTTTTCCAATTCGGCCTGATTCGGTTTGTTGTGACTGGCTCAGGGCCTCGTGGTGGGAAAACACCCCTCTCCCAACCCTGCTCTCCACCAAACGGAGATTGGCTCCCAGTTAGGTAAGTTTCCTTTTCGAGTCATTGCCTAGGATGCCCAGGGCCTCTTCATTTTGGCGGTGTCCTGCCAAAGATGTGGCTGCAACCAGGCCTCCAATCCATTCCAGAGAAAGGGCTGCCTTTGCTCTGCCCATCCCATTCCAGAGTGAAGGGCTGCCTTTCTTCCATGAGACCCCCCTTCTCCAGAAGATATTCTGTTGAAGTGAATTTCCCACACACACCCATTTTTTGACCTAAGACTTACCAGAGTGGATGCATTGTGCTAGGCTTCAGGTCCCCAACATAGACTTGAGAAATGGCACTTGCCATTCAAAGCCTGATCCCCAAACAACCCTGTGGGGTCTTTTACAAAATCTATTCAAGTTGGGGCTATTTGATATAATTGAACAGAACTGCTCTACAGCCACGGTTTTTGGGTTTTGCATTCCTGCCCTCCCTACAGGGACCAGTGTCTCATAGCACAGTCCCTTCACTGCTGGAGACACTAACCGCCACCTTCCCCTAAACTCTACCTACCCAACCCCCTCCTCTGGGGCCACAAATCTAAGACCAAATTCCTCCTCATCTTCCTTCCTGTCCTCCCTCCCCCCACTGCTCCCCCTATCTCCCAATGCCTCAAACTACACACTGGCCTAACACCCCCAAATCTTCCCAGGTTTCTTCTTATCCTTGGTCTCACCAGACTCCTGCCTTCCCACGCATTTCATTTCTCAGTCAGTGCGAGATATTAGAAAGAAATATTAAAAGGCTGGGAGGATCCCCAAAGTCCCCCACAGGAATTGGTGAAAATGGCTTTTAAAGTTTTTAATGCTAGGCCGGGCGGTGGTGGCGCACGCCTTTAATCCCAGCACTCGGGAGGCAGAGCCAGGTGGATCTTTGTGAGTTCGAGGCCAGCCTGGGCTACCAAGCGAGTTCCAGGAAAGGCACAAAGCTACACAGAGAAACCTTGTCTCGAAAAATCAAAAAAAAAAAAAGTTTTTAATGCTTGAGAATGACAGCTGAGTCAACCCCACGGACAGAGCTGTAACAGAATAGGCTCCAAGCCCAAGCCCTAGCAGCTTCTCTGAGGACACCAGGGCCCCCACAAGGGGTACAAGGGATTTTAGCCATGAGGCTCAATCCTGCTGGAGCTCAGCCCAAATCAACCCACCAAAAACTTGCTTCAAATGTGGCAAGCAGGGCCACTAGTCATGGTATTGCCCTGACCCCCAGCCACCCAGGAGGCCGTGTTCTGTCTGCCGACAGGCTGGGCACTGGAAATGCCCCCATGCAGGCTCATCCTGGCAACTGAGAATTCCTAAGCCTGGTGGAGAACTGACACAGTCTTGACCTGCTGACTCCCATTGCCCTCTCTAAGCCTAGGGTGACGCTGCAGGTAACGGGTAAGTCCATTGACTTTCTTCTGGACACAGGAGCTACCTAGTCTGTTTTGACATCTCACTCAGATCCTACAGTTCCCTCACCAATTTCCGTCACAGGGGTGGACAGGATCCTTTTCTTCCTACTTGAGACCCTGACACTTAGCTGTATTCTTTCAGGGCGATTCTTCTCACACTCTTTTTCTGGTCATACCTGCTTGCCCTGCACCTCTGCTTGGTCGCAATATTCTCAGCCTTTTGGGGGCCATACTCACCTTGGCCCCCACAGTCTCCTGAATATTTCACAGGCCCATTCACAGGGGTCCTCCACATATGTCAGCCTCTGCACCAGCTTCGAGGACACCAACTAGGTGAGGGTTGGCAGGTGGGCTTCACTCACATGCCCACACGTAAAGAACTCAGTTATCCCCTAACTATGGCTGACACCTTTATCCTCAGGAAAGGTTGAGAAGGGCAATGGACTCATCAAACAACAGCTCACGAAACTCTCCATTGTATCTTGGCCCTTCCATCTTCCCATTGCCCTTACCCACCTCCAGGCCACCCCATGCTCTCTCACATGTTTGATCCCTTTTTTTTTTTTTTTTTTTTTTTTTTTTATTTATTTATTTATTTATTTTGGTTTTTCGAGACAGGGTTTCTCTGTGTAGCTTTGCTCCTTTCCTGGATCTCGCTCTGTAGCCCAGGCTGGCCTCGAACTCACAGAGATCCGCCTGGCTCTGCCTCCCAAGTGCTGGGATTAAAAGCGTGTGCCACCACTGCCCGGCTAGATTTCCTGCGTCTGTGACTATCACAGAGTGTGCACAACTGGAGGATTTCCTGTGTCTGTGACTATCACAGAGTGTGCACAACTGTGAGATTTCCTGCGTCTGTGACTATCACAGAGTGTGCACAACTGGAGGATTTCCTGTGTCTGTGACTATCACAGAGTGTGCACAACTGTGAGATTTCCTGTGTCTGTGACTATCACAGAGTGTGCACAACTGTGATATTTCCTGTGTCTGTGACTATCACAGAGTGTGCACAGCTGGGGATTTCTTTTTTTTTTTTTTTTTTTTCCATCACAGGCAATTTATTTTGTTCTATTCATTCACGTTTGATCCCTTTTGAGATCCTTTATGAAAGGCCCTTCCTCCTCAATTGCCACCTCCCAGCCAAAACTTCCCCATTGTCTGGGTACCTCCCCTCCTTCTCTCTCCTGAGATCCCTTCTCATTCATACTGTGATCCTCACCACCCCCTCAATGCCAAAGCTCCTGGGACATCCATGCTGGTACCATCTCTCCAGGCTCAAATGGGCACCTATTCAGAATACAAGGTCTGTCCAGAAGCTGGGACCCTCCACCCTCTGTAGCTGAAGTTTTCCTGATCCTGCCTGGCTACTGTGGCCCTGCGGCTGCTTAGTAAACACAGAGAGGCTTATATTAATTAAAACTGCTTGGCCATTAGCTCAGGCTAACTATTGACTAGCTTTTACACTTAAATTAACCCATAATTCTTATTTATGTTTAGTCACATGGCTTGGTACCTTTTCTCAGTTCTGTCTTGTCATCTTGCTTCCTCTGTGTCTGGCTGGTGACTCCTGACTCAACCTTCCTATTCCCAGAATTCTCCTCCCTGCTTATCCCACCTACACTATACTTGCTGCCTGGCTACTGGCCAATCAGTATTTTATTTATCAACCAAATCAGAGCAACACACATTCACAGCATACAGAAAGACATCCCCAGCAACCCTATGTTTTCCAAGATGTCCCAATAAAGTGTCTGTCTGCTCTTCTGCTCTGTACATTCATCTTTACAGTACAACTAGAGCATGATAATAATCTACTTTTTCATAGAAACTTGCCTTTCTTGCTGCCTCAAGAAACAGGTGTCTGAGGTCTCCAGGATGACAATTGACTGGAGGCTCCTCCCCTCACACCTCCTGCTGTATGTGAGCCCAACAACTCCCAACTCCTCTTCCCCATGTCGCCCCATGCCTGAAGGAAGTAGTCAGACTTGAACCAGTGCCCCTATACCCAAAGAGTCTGGAACATTTGAGTGGGAGCTCCACCTCAGCCTCTGGCACCCTGGCTTCCCTATATCCAAAGAGTCTGGAATGTTTGGAAGGAGTCTGGTGGAAGATCCATCTTAACTCCCCTCCCCCATTTCTTTCCCCAAACCTGCCCCTTCAAAGCCCACCAAACACAGTTCCTCCCCAAATCCACCCCTTCAAAGCCTGCCAAACACAGCTCCTCCCCCAGAGCTGCATCTCAAAAAACAGACATATGGTTCTTCTAGGCTACCATCCCTGTCTCATCTCTGAGGGTTGGGGGATTCATCTGGGAACACTTTAACCATTAAACCTGGCTTTTATAATACTGTTTGATTCAGTTTAATTGGGATTGCCTTCAGGGTGCAAAACCTTATCAGAAAGTTCAAAGACTTTCCTAGCAGATGGAGGGCCTGTATCAGGCAAGTCAGGGTTACTTTGTTTTCAGATCTTGGCATAAGGGATGATGACCAGGGCAGTGCAGATATGTAACCCTAGGCCCCTGGTTTACCTGCCAGGACTGTAAAATATAAATGCAAAGGTAATGTTCACCCCATCACCTAAAGTCTTCTGAGAATTTAAGAACTGGATAGGTGTGAACCAGGTGAAAACCAGGGCTGCAGATGATTTTCAAGCCAGTGTTCAATGAGCTCTGAGATTCTGAAGTTCAGTCCCAATCTTGATTTGAAGGGGAGTGTTTAGATGAAAGGAGGGCCAACAGTCTCAAAAGGACTGAAAATGGGTAGTGTTCTCCCTTTGTCTTCCCCACAGAACCATGTGATCCCTGAGAAGTCATCAGTACAAGGTGGAGTCAGAATCTTCAGTTGTGTCTACATGTGAGTCAGGTTACCAGAGAGGTGTCCAGGACTGGCTCAGTGATGGCTGCAGAAAAGACAGAGTACCTGAGGGTGAAGACAGATCTCCAGTCACTCCTTAGTAATTGGGGAACACTTGCCTGGTATAAGGTATAAGGTGTGTTAGTGTAGGAAATGAAGTCCCAAGGCCTCTTACCCACTCAGCTGCTCCTGGCATGGGCTGCTATGGAACCTTTTACCTTTATCCAATCTCCCCACTCTGCTGAGCTTTCATTCCCAAATAGCTCTCATGGTATGGATTCTATCTCGTTCTTTCTGGTGCGCAATGAACCAGCAATGAGCAGATCCCATAGTTATTAGTGCCATGCCACTTGCCCTTTGGCCTTGGTCTTTAACTTCATTCTTACAATCCATGGAGGATCAACATCATTTGGGTGTTGTTTTCTATATGAGATCTTGGTCATTAACATTTGACACTGAATGTCTATGCAGTATAATTCAAAACCAAGGTGGGAAGGGAGGTATGCTGTGGCCAAGACACAGCTGAAGGTCAATGGTCATGGCATTCCACATTGCTTTACTGGGGTTGGCATCACTGTGGAGCTGTCCTCCTTAAGTCTCACCAGGTGGTCTCCATAGCCCACTGCTCTCAGAGTGCTTTTAACTTTCCTGGGGCACCAGCAATGGGCAAGCTGGGGAGTAAGCTGCTGGGTGAGGTCAGGAAAGACATCAGTCCTTCCTTGTGGGTCCCTGCCATGTGGGTTATCCTAATCACCACCCAGCACTGGATCTGCCAGATCTTCAAAAGTGCTCACATCCCATACCCCACAACAGTATCTGCCCAATGACACTAATATATTCCCAGAGTAATAGCCATGTTTTCTTGTCCATCTACAGACTTCATTTATCTCAGTGTTCTCTATCCTTCTGTGAGTCAGGACTTCCCAATTGGGGTTATACTGAGCAGTACATGTTGGGAAGCAGAGCACTGCACAGCAGGGACTCACAAATCGGTTCCCAAGGGCCAGCCAAAGCCCAAGGGACAGCCCCTGTTACCATTGTTAGGAGTTCTACAAGTAGACCAACCTACATAACTGTCAGATATATGTAGAGGGCCTAGGTCATTCCCATGTAGGCTCCCTGGTTGTTGGTTCAGACTCTGTGAATTTCTATGGGCCATGTTAGTTGTTTCTGTTATCTTTGGATGTTCTTGACCCCTCTGACATCTATAATTCTTCCCTCTCTTCAGCAGGATTCCCTGAACCCAAAGAGGCCTAATGTTTGGCCGTGGGTCTCTGCATCTGTTTCCATCAGTTACTGAATGAGGGCTCTCTGATGACAATTGAGGTAGCCATCAAACTAATCACTAGAGATGGCCAGTTCAAGCTGTGTATCCACTATTACTAGAAGTCTTAGCTGGGATCATCCTTGTAGATATGCGCAAGTTTCCCTTGAATCATGTTCTACCTGACCTCAAAATGCTCCCCTGTTCCAGTCATCTCTCAGTAGAGTGCCCCTTCCTGCACCTCCTAACCCAAACTCTCATGCTCCCATCCTCACCTGCTCCCAGGAGATATTCTTTTATTTCCCCCTTTCAGGGAGATCCATGCATCTGCCATTGGGTTTCCCTTGTTACCCAGCCTTGAATTTGGTTAAGCCTCTCTTATTGTTGGCCACTACATTGGAATTGGTCATTTTTGGAGGAGTTATGTTGTCCTGGGTTTTTCAAGTTACTTCTGTTTTTGTCATGGGCCTTGCTCATCTAGATTTAGTTTGTTACTTGAATGTTTCTGTTTGCTTTCTGTTGGGGAGTATTTGAATTGATCCTTGGTGTTCCTAGTGTGGCTGTGCTAAGCTCATCTGTGTTCTGCTTGAGCTCAAGTGTGGAGACACACAGTGCTGGTTTTAAGGTCAGATAGCATCTGATGCTGGATGATCTAGAAATGGTATCCCTTCTGATCTCATCAACCAGAATGCAGGAATTGAGATGAGATGTCTGCTGGGGCAGGATTCAGAATATCCCACATGCTCTGATCTCATGAGCCAGGTTATGTGTATTACAATGGATGTGTGTGCTGGTCACGATGTACTCACATATATTCTAACCACATGAGCCATGTTCCACAGAGTGCCGTGGGTATATTCACCAACGTGTATAATCCAGAGCATTAACAAGCCATGATGTTTTCACAGTTCTGCCTGTCTCCTGAGGTTTCAGCAACCAATGTTACTAATTGCACTCCCCATGATTAACTATTTCAAGTCATATGATTTCACTCCTCTGTTTATACCCTCTGACCGGTGCTTATCATATTAAAAAATACACTCAGATTCCTCCCCTGTCTCTGTATATATCATCAGGCACTATTACTTGTCTCTATCCTCATTCAGCAGTATTTCTCCAATCTGTCTGCTTGAGATGCGTTCTATGTTTAATTTCATTAAAATAACCTGACCTCATGGAAATGTATTGTATTGGTGCTTGATTTGTTTTCTCCCTGAGATCTAGTCAACCTTAAAACTTCTATTTGTTTATATATGTTTATATTACATTCTTAAAGCCAGCAGTCAGTAGGTGAAATTTACAGGATTACAAATTGAGGCCAGTCATGGGAAACTGTCCTAGTATACTTTGTATTGTTTATAAACACATCCTGACATAACCCAATATGGTAGAAATAGTTTATTTGGCTCCCATGTCCTGTTCAATGCCCATCATTAGGGAAGTTTTCTAGGAACTCCAGTAGAGTCAGAGGACAGCTCTTTCCTGACTTGCTCTTCAGGGCTACTTCACTTTACTTTCTTACACAATTCAGGACCAACATACAGGGGTGGAGGCACCCACATTGGGCCTGATCTCCCACTTTAGGCATTAAGAAATGGATCCTGTAAACTGCATGCAACAGCAAAATCACAGGACTACTTTCACTCAGCGCAATAATCCTCTTTGTTTTTAAGTCATCTTTCTGTGTAAATGGATGGATGTGGAAAAGATGATATTGAGAGAACCCAGATCCAGAAAGACAAATGCCAGAGGTCATCTCCATCAGCTGTTTCTGAAGTGAGTATAAAACATGGAGTTACAGAGAAGGGAGGGGATACCAAAAGTATCTGACACTAGCTTTGTGTGTCTAGCTTTGGCTGTAAATATATTCCTCTTCCACAGCTAGATACCATGTCCTCTTAGAGATCCTCCTGAGATCCTACTAGGGAGATGGTATCTAGTAGGAGTCAAAACCTAGCCCTGTGTGTGTATGTGGGACTTTTACTATGGGGAGGAAATGTCTAGAAGTAAAAGAAACATAGTTGTGTGTGTATGAGAGAGAGGAGAGAGAGAAAGAGAGGAGAGAGAGGAGAGAGAGAGAGAGAGAGAGAGAGAGAGAGAGAGAGAGAGAGAGAGAGAGAGAGAGAGAGACTTTGATTATATGGCAGGGGCAGCCAGAATGACAACACCATCTCTGTGTACCTGTAACATTGGCTGTAGAGATTAGGGTACCTAGCATGATGTGACACCTCACCATGAATATATAGTTGAAGGTTTCCTTTAGGGGAGGTGATACTGAGGAGGACATGATACCCTAGTCATAGGTGGGTCTTTTCAATATTGGGTGATATTCCTAGCAGGTTCTGAGATTTGTGTCAGTTTGGCTAGGCTGTAAGGAAGGGTTTATCCAGTGGGAACTGATAGTGAGCCATATATGTGTATGAAGGCCTTTGGCTGTAAGGTAGGTATGTCAGACCTAGGTATTACTTCACCTTGCTAAAGCACAAACCCAAACCCATACACACACACACACACACACACACACACACACACACACACACACACACACAAAGTCAAGTCCTAATGGACTTGTATTTTACGCCCAAGCTCTCCACACAGGGCTAGGTGTCAATGGTAGCATTGTTGTCCCACCCTTACAGCCAAAGCCATAAACACATACATGACTACTTGGGTTCCTGCAAGGAATCCCCCACTTCTACAACAATGCCACACACTCACATGTAGGTGCAAAGTCCTAGCCTTCCCCTAAATGCAAAGCTCCATTCATGTGGTTAGGGGAAAAACTCCTGGGACTCACACACTGGGGAGGGTTCCCACAGGGCTGCGTGCATGATTGTTTGCATATGTGCATGTGTGAATGATTGAATTTCTATGTTTGTGTTAACCTGGTGTTTTGTTGTGGGGAAGAAGGTACCTAGCAAATCCTAAAACCTAACCATGTTTGTGTATATGGAACTTTGGTTGTAAGGCTAGAGACAAATACATCAGCCTGACACTTGCCTTATATGAATATGAGAGCTGTGCCTGGGTGTTTGCCCCTGTCCGGGGTTCCTAGCAGGATATGATGCCTAGCCTTGTGCATGGAACTTTACTATATGGCAGTGGATGTCTAGGAGTTCAATGTACCTAGCTGTGTAAGAATATTGGCTGTAGGGAAGAGTGGACCTAACAGAAGCTGACACCTGGCCCTGTTTGGAAGGCTTTGGCTCTAAGGCAAGTGTATATCTAACAGAACCTGCCACGTAACTACACTAGTGTGTGTGTGTGTGTGTGTGTGTGTGTGTGTGTGTGTGTGTGTGTGTGTGTTTGTATTGTGTGTTGATGAGGGGGTAGCTTTGCCTGTAATGGAGGCAATACCCTGAAGGACCAGTCAAATTGCAGGTATTGGAAGTCTTTGTCTCTAGGCAAGTATATACCTATAAGTATAGTGGATTAGATGTACATATATACATGTGTGTGTATGTAAGAATCAGGGAGAGGAAGGGAGAGAGAGAGGAGTAAGAAAGAGAGAGAGAGAGACAGAGACAGAGACAGAGACAGAGACAGAGATGGGCTGTAGGTAATGGACATCTAGCAGCAGAAGCACCTTGTTGGCTACTGCCCCCAGTCTTGCTGCCAAACCCACCCATGTACCACTGCCCGGCTGGACACTCCTACCCCTGCCACTATAGCCTGAAACACACTGCTTGGTTTCAGGCTTTGCTGCACACCTGCCTGAGGCCTGGATGCCCTACTGTGTATCACATCCTCAGGACTCCCCAGTCCTAACCCGGATATTGTGCATGATAACAGGCCTCATCTAATAAGTTTCTCTTCCTTCACCCATCCTGCTGCCACAATAGCCCTGCTAATTTTCAGGCGTGATTACACCCATGGCCAATTATTGTATATGCATACAATAAACTTCAATATACATGACTGAAATCTGCAAAGAGTGGTAGTGTCTGATAGCAAGAAACTTGATATGTCAGTGATGGAGGTGTCTAGAAGAGCCTTAAAATTGCAATGTTCACTGGACCAGTGGTGTATATTGGGGGTAAGGGTGTGTGTCAACATTGTCTGGTACCTAGCATGTCCCATGTGATGGAGCCTGGTGCTCAAGTGAACCTGACACACAGCACTTTATATGCACTGTGGTGTGGACAGGGGTTAATGTCCAGGATGACCCAATAACCAGCAGTAGAGCCTGAGACCCAGCACATGGTATAGCACAGGAAGGAGTCCAGTAGAAGCTGATGCCTAGCAGTGTGGATGTGTCTTCAGCAGAAGGAGGGGGTCCATCAATGCTAATTGCTAGGTATTGTGCAAGACCTGACAGGGGGAATGTTCCCAGCATGGTCTGATGGCTGTCGATTAATGTGGGGTATGAGGTCAAACTGGACCTGGTACCTAGAGCGAATGTGTGGTCACAGGGGTGGTGGTGTGTCCAGTGTGTTTGATGATAACTGTATGTCAGAGGGGAGCAGTGGGAGAATGGGGTGTCGAGCTCTGCACAATTCCTACTGAGTGTGTGTCAGCTCATGGCTGAGCTGGTGTCCGTCAAGTTCTGATAACATTTTGAAGTCGGTTGGCAGTGGATGATGAGATGTCAAGTGGGGTCCAATACCAGCAGAGTATTTGGGTACAGTAGCAAGAGACTGTCCTGTATGTCCTGATAAGTAGCTGTTAATAAAGGATTATGTGGGTGACATACCAGATCCAGACCTAGGAATACATGTGAGGTATGTCTGAGGGTTTAGCAATGCCGGATACCTAGCAGTCAATGTGTGGTTGGGTGAGAAGTCATTCATGGCCCAACACTTAGAAGTGTGTGAGAGGCTGTGTGTGTGTGTGTGTGTGTGTGTGTGTGTGTGTGTGTGTGTGTGTGTGTGTCTTGTAGAGGTTGGTTATCATGGTCTGACAGCTGGTAGTACAAGTGAGGTGGCATGGGTGTAGTGTCCCACGTTGCATTATACCTAGTGTTGTATGTCAGTGCAGGAAGTTTCCAGGAGTGTTTGAACCAAGCAGTAAATGTGTGTCCTTGTCAGAAGATAAAGTGTGCAACAGGGCCTGGTACATTTCCCCATGTCCTAGGACATTGTGGTTGGAGGCATGTCTAGCATGGTCTAGAATCTATCATTGTGTGGGGGACATCAGAAGGGAGTTGAATACCTAGGCCTAATACCTAGAGAACTCTGTGGAGAGTGTGGGTGAGGTGAGTCCTTCATGTCCTTAAACTGGGACTGTATATAAGTTATTAATAGTGGCAGAGGCATGCGTAGCACATGTGAGTATCTAGATGTCAGACCTGCTGCTTTCCCCAGCTGACTGGACCATCAATACAGTGCTGTTATCAGATCAGCTGGACAGCTCATCTCCATCATGGTGTGATAGGTTTCAGCCATCCTCACACCACACAGCACACACTACACCTCCACCTCCTCATAGCCACACAACTTTCACTGTCAGGGATTTGTTGTCTGCTGGGGTGTGTCAGGGGCCAGGCTCCCTCTAGACGTCCTGGGGGAGTGTCTGCTCCAGCCATGCTCCAGCTTCTCTATTTTCATGTCTGGTGGCAGCAGGGCTCCCGAGTCCACAGTTCATCTACTCTGTGTTATTTCTGATCTTTCTTTTTATAAGGCAGGAAATCATGTAGTCCTCTTCTATAACTTTATGTGAGCATTATAGTGTTTATATTTGCGGTCAATAGAAATGCTGACTGTGTTCAGTTTTTCAATGGGTTTCTTATTTGTTTTTAAATCTTCTTCTACAATCATTGGTGGACAAGGCATTCTCTCTGCCTGGATTTCTATGGGTGACTATGAGAAAATCAGCTGGCAGGATTTCGCTGCGTCTGTTTCTGAGCTTTCTATTCTGTTCCACATATCCAGTCTCCATTACTTCCATGTAGGACTTTGTGGATCTCTGAGGCTTTGTGGGAAGTCCTGGAAGAAGATCTGGGTCTGGAGGGATCTCTCCTGTCCTCGGCCATGTTTTCTAGGTTTAGGTTTCATTGGTTGTTACATCTTGTGTTTGAGCATTAGACTGGGTTTTGCTGAGTCTATAGATGAAATGCAAACATCTGTCACCTTTAGAATAACAACTGGTAGAAGCTGAGATCTCATATAGCGTTGGATTTCTCTCCTCCAGGTGTCAAAGCATTCTGAGTGCCAATGTATAGAAATTATGTTGGGATTCTAATTAAATACTTCAGTAAATTGTGTTTACCTAATACCAGTGAGAAATGGGCCAAATGTATGACCTCAAGTTCTGCCTCTTCATGTTAGAGGAGGCCAGGGACAGGTGGTCCATTGATACTACCCTTCTCAGGAGATCCACTCTAGAGTTCAGAAAGAGAAGAACATTTAATTCC
The DNA here is from genome assembly GCF_049852395.1 of Peromyscus maniculatus bairdii. Lineage (NCBI taxonomy): Eukaryota > Metazoa > Chordata > Mammalia > Rodentia > Cricetidae > Peromyscus > Peromyscus maniculatus. The sequence continues at coordinate 60,065,988 of NC_134874.1, read as the reverse complement.
CAAAGCTCTTCTGAGATATTTCTTTACCTGCTCAGGCAGGTTTTCTTTGTTATCTGTGAAGACAGAGAGGCATAGGTGACTTTCTGAATTGTCAAAATGCAGATGGGTCTAAGTTGGGCAGGATTCAACAGTAAGTACCCACTGGGAGGCTTTCACAGGGGGACACTCCTGTAGATTCCCCAGGTTTTGTTGGTAATTTAGGGTGGTTGTCTGTAGTTGGATGGTGGCAGAGAAACCATGTCATCGTCCTCCACAGCATGTCCTCCTGTTGCTGTGTGGAGCCTCTGAGTTCCTCTGGAGCTCAGACAATGGCATGCTAGTCTGCCAGGAAGAGGAGGGGAGAGGTGCTCTTTTTCCTCCATGTCACCAATGCTCAGTGTGCACACATGCAAGTCAGGAATTCTTGGGGTTCACGATCCAGGCACCTATTAGAAAAAGCTTATGTTAGACCATTGATGAGGCTGGCAGAAAGATTCATTCACCACCCTAGACCTGTGGCCTTTCAGATAATAGCTGGTTTATTTCTGGTGGAGTTCAGGACCTAATGAGGCAGGAATAATGCCTTTTTTCTTCCCATATGACTTCCTGTGGGAGAACTCAGTGGGGTCTCCTTGAGAAGCCCTGATTACAGGGATTGGTTTGTCCTAGCTGCTCTGCTACTGTCCCATAAACGGGCTCTAGGATCAAGAAGGAAATGCAGTTTCACCAACATGTCTGTTTCTAGACGCTGTGCTTCCTGCACCCAGCTCACTGAACACTTGCCTAGATGAGACAGGATGCACATATGGTGAAGATGAGCTTTGTCTGTACATATCCAGCAGAACCTGCAGATCTGAGGAAAGAAAGGATGTCAATGAGATGTCTGGGGTTGACCTCTCAGATACAAGAGACACTGTTACCACAATAGTCATCCAATCTGTGTCAATGACCTAAGAGTAATTTAAACATTCCCAACCAGTCAGAGTGTGCAAAAGAGCAAGCTACCCAGCATCAAGCGGACTCCCTTTTCTCCACAAGGAAGTGAATATTACTGAGCAACTTTGGGGTAGTGTGTGGAAAGTTCTTGGTACCAAGAGCATGTATTGTCTGCATCTGTTCCTACTGCTTCCAGGAGGCAGGCAGTGGGGGAAGGAGGGTGTTGAGTATGTGAGTCCAATCATAAGCTGACTTCTCTCATGTAACTATCTAAAGGTGACCACATGCTCCCTGTAGTGGCCAGCGATATAAAAAGTTCACATTATACTCACCTGGCCTCTTAGGCATCAACTCTGTTTCCTGACATCCACATTCTCAAAGACCATTACCAGGGTTTAGGGCCCTGGTGCACATGTGCTGTCTCCTGAGAGTTTGCATGCCTGGCCATAGTACCCAAGACTCCCTTCTACAAGCCCTGGTTTCAGTTAAGTGCATCAGGGTGAAGCCTGCCGGAGTGGTTACTCATTGACCAAGAGACCAGGCATTGGCTGAGGAGCAAGCAGGTCATTGTCTTTTGGCTGGTTTCCCTTGCTAGGTTGTGTGAATCCCCACGCCCCAGTCTCTGTAAACAACACAGACTAAGTCACTGTTCAGTGACAGAATGGATGTCACAACATACAGGTGTTGAGAAGATGTTCACCATCTTTGATTCAAAGTGTTCCTTCTCAATGGTATTAAGATCAGAGGGGAGAGATGTGCCATCTACACCAAGTTATCTCAATATCCCTCTGTGGCCATGCCTCAGGTCTCTCTCTCTCTCTCTCTCTCTCTCTCTCTCTCTCTCTCTCTCCCTCCCTCCCTCCCTCCCTCCCTCCCTTCCTCCCTTCCTCCCTCCCTCTCCTCCCTCTCCCTCTTTTTCTCTTCCTCTGTAACACAAGCCTAATGATCATCTACCCTTGGGATTGAGGCAGACCTGCCTGAGAAGCCTCATTCTTCCTAACCTCTAAGCCAGAGTCAAGTTTAGACCAGAAACCAAAAACTAATCATCTACTACAGGCTGTTAGATAGTGGTCTCAGTGATGCTTTCAGCCATGTGCTGCCCAGAAATGAGCCTTGACAATCATTCCATTCAGAGTGGCCATCCTTCACTGCATGGAGAGGCTGTCTGCCTGTCAGGTGCACGGGACAACAGTTTAAACAATTATCCCAGCAGGACAAGCAAGCAGACAGCCTAGCAGAAAGACATAGCTCTATGGTCAACAAGGATGTCTAGGCCTGACCGCTGTACCCAGTGGAACTGAGTACAAAGTAGTTTTAGGAGTGCTGACCCCACCTCTGACCACTGTGCCCTAGGCTAGGTAAGGCCTACTCACTTCCAAAGTGGAGCAATGTCCCAGCATTCCATCCAAAGTGGTACCCATTTTCCTCCAGCTTGCTGTCACTTTCCTGTTAGGAGACAAATATGGTTCTGATAAAACTCCCTACGGTGAGGCCCCTTCACAAACACATAAACTAGCCCAGCATGCAGTGTAACTGTGTCTTTTCTGATGGTCAGGACACAGGGATAAATGAAGGCTGCAGCAGGGAAGGAGGAAGAGGAAGGAGAGGAAGGAGCTCCCTTCTCCTCATGTGGGGAAACAATTCACTAGGATCAGAAACCTGAAGGGTGGACAGGTTAATGAGTACTGCTAGTTATTCCCCCGCAGACTGGTCCACAGGGTCTGCATGTTCAAGGGCAGCTTGCACGTGATATTGGCTCATGGCCCCCATTGAGGAGGATGCTGTGAAACACTAGCCCTTGATCATATTACCTTGATAATGAGGATTTTCTGGAGGGAAATCTGTGGTAATTGGCTCACCTCCTCCTGTGCTGGACACAGACCCTTCATGCTGGGGAAGTGGACACACTGCCATCTGGACTTCCTGCAGAGCTCCTGCTTCTGCTGTCTCAGGCCACACCTGTAAGTCGCTACCCTGTGTCTCCTGATGTAGAGAGCTCATCACTTTAAAGAGGACGGACATGGGAAAGGGACTCTAGGGGAATTTGAAATGTGCAGCACTTAAGCTAGACCTCCTATGCATCCCTCTTCCCATGGCTCCTCCCATCTGTCTCTTCCATTCTCTCTAAATTCCTCCCTTAGTCAATTCTTTCCTGCTGCCTCTGCAATCCCTGGTTATCATCCTCTGCTCTCCATCTCCAGCTCAACCATGACACTTTATTTAGAAGTGTGTTTGTACTGTGGCACTGGTGATTTTGAAGTCAGAGTTTTAAATTTGCATACCTAGACAGTGAAAAAGTTAATGTGCCAAATGCAAAGGACAAATGACAGTATCAAACACAAAATTAATTAGTGTCATAGACACTGAAGGCCTGGAACCAGACCAGTGACTCCGCAATGAGCACTAACAAGTGAAGATATGTGGACAGAGGGCTTTACAGTGTGACTCACTCTGTCACATTTGGTCACTGCAGCTTCCATGAGGAAACCTTTAAGTTTCCCCCTTTTCCCCCTTTTTCATTTTATCTTATCTTTCCTTTTTTTCTGTTAAATTTTGTTGTATTGGGGCAGTTGTAGGGGTGGAGGGCGGATGTGAAATGATGGGGACATGAATGTAATCAAAATACCTGATGTACAAGACACATAGAATGAATATATATACATATATATACATATGTATATAGAGATAAATAAATAAATAGATAAATAAATAAACAAATGAATAAATAAATAAGTAAATGGAATAAATAAATGAAGAGCATACGGGCAAGGGGAAAGAGCACATACTCACCCCAAAGAGTGAAATTTACACACTTTTCAGAAAACAGATACAACTGAGGATGACTGTATTGCGTGTAACAAGCTTGTCTCAAAGATAAAGGTCACTTTCTTTTTCATATGCAAAATCTGCAGGTTATAGGCATCAGAACATGAACAACAGAACACTCAGGACATGGAATAGGACAGTGGTCTTCCTGGGATGGTCCACAATGTTCTTGGGAGGCTGATCACCTCTACCATCATGCACTGTCTAGAGTGGGGTGTACAGAGTCCTAGTTGGTTAAGAATCCAGAAATCTACAGCCCTGGCTCTCAATTAGCTAGGGAATATGAACAAAATTCAGTGGCCTAAAACCAACCCAAAGTGGTTTTGACAAATAACAAAAGGACTGTGGGACCCATGAGCAAGAGGAGTCATGGAAGTTATCAGACAAGCAGACAGAATCTGGGTGTCAGATGAGTAGAACTGGAAGCTCCTATCTAGAATATGTGGCTTCATGTACTGCCTCTGCCACTGGGGTCCTTAAAGTGAAAGCCCTGCCTCCAACATCCCAAGACAGGCATCAAGTCTCACCTTGAGTACTCAGCTGTAATCTCAAGGCTCAAATGGAAAGAACTCAATCAATCAGACCAGTTAGTAAATCTGGACTCTCCCGATTGGTCGGGTTGAGGTCATGGGATTTGTGCCTGCACTACAGTGGGGATCCTATGAACAAGGATTAGAGAGTAGCCTTTGCATGTTCTGTGCCTTGTTTCCAAGGCTGTATCAGCTAGGGCATTCCGCCTCCAGCCCACTGTCTGGGGTACCCAGAAGAATTCATGACAGCAGTTCTCACCTCCAGGTATCTGTTCACTGGTGGACATAGACTTCTATTCTGAAGGTTAGATTTGGACTTTGCTGCTGTTTGTAGTCCATCCTAGATGAAAGAACCTTCACTTCAATCCCTGACACTGTTGAGATGAAAGAAGGACAGGACTTGTCTCCTTTCCTTCAAATGTTTGAGGAATTTACCATTGATGCTATACAAACAGTAGATGAAGCCAGGCATGGGAGTCCACATGTGTAATCACAGCATTCAGGAGGCAGAGAAATGGGGTCAATCTCTATGAGTTTCAGAGCTGTATGTCTACACAGAGAGTCTCAGGATACCCAGGGCCATACAGTGAGATCCAGTCTCAAAAAGAGTAAAATATATAAAAATGAGGATTCAGGAAATTTCCCTATCTCATTAACAGACTCCTCAACCATTTCTCAGCCCTGCCTTCACTGATATGCAGCAGAAACACAGTCTGACACCAGGTGATACCCACAAACTGAACATTTCTCTCTCTCTCTTCCCGAACAAACTGACTGATCCTGTATTGTGCACTTGGGACTCACAAGATGGTCAGGGTTCTAGAAGTCAGTGACAGCACAAGCTGGTTATCATCCACTGGGAAGATCTGGCCAAAGACTTTAACATGCATCAGTGTTTGCTAACAGGCCAGGATCGGATGGTCTGAGTGGAGGTGGAGGCCAACTACAGCAGAGAAGCTGGTTCCTCTCTTGTCAACCTCTGCAGTCTCTCAGTCTCCCATTGCTCTTCAGTTGAGCAAGTCAATGATAACTTTCCCTCTGTGTCAGGGATGTTGGCACATGCCACCTCATGGGATCCTTTTTACCACATCCAGACCAGGCTTCAGAGACTCATCTTCTACCACACACAGATACTTACTGTACTCAGTCTTACCTTAAGGTGCATGTTTCACATAGATTAGGACCCTGGATTCCCTGTTGAGTTCATTTCCCTTTGCCAAATCAGTGAGCTGCTCCCTAACTGGAAGGCGTCCTGGAAAACAATTGAGACACTACACTCAACCAGTGCTTCACAATGCATCAGTAGCTGTCATCAAAAACTCCATGATAATCAAGGTTTCCTTGTAAACCTGACCCCTATGGTGAGCATTGGTCATAAAGAATTCCAATGGCTGCTGGCCTTGTAAAGGCAATACTCAGCATCAGGCCTAGCAATGCCTACTTAACTTTCCACACTGGGACAGAATAAAGTTAATGTAACTTCAAATACCAGTTATAAATCCCTCCATGAGATTGGAAAATGATGCAAGATTCTTGGATCAGGAGGTGAGAAGCAACATGGGAATCCTGGATGAAGGAGGCTATGGAGACAAAGACATAGATGTCATCAGATCTGCCAAAGGCCATGTCAGACTGGAGCAGGAGAGGACTCCACTGAACCCTTCTCTCTTGACACACCCTTCTTCAATAGCCCAGAATGGGAATCCCTTTCCAAAGAAGGCTCATGTTTCTCTACCTTGATATATGCCAGAAATGATCAGGGCCTTCCTCCTCTTGACTGGCAATAGAGTGCTAGAGTTCAAACCAGAGTTCACACTCTGATCTGTTTGAGATATTTGTTCCTGGTCTCACTTCTTCAACACCTGCCCCAGCAAAACCTCCTCTTCTCCACTCATTTCAGGTAAGCTCCTCTGGACACACTCTACCCTCTCTACAGGTCCTCTCATTTCCTCTTTATCCTCTCCACCTCCTTTCCCCTGTTCCTCCCCTTATCTCCATCCTCCCATCTCCCAGTGGATTTACAGTTCCTGCAGTTCTTCTGAAAGACAGTCAGAAAGCAGGTTGGAGGTGATGAAGGGATCAAAGAAGAGGGAAGCCTGAGACCTGTGAGCCAGTCTGTCCTGTTGACAGAGGCAGCCCTTTTTGATGTCATGGAACTCTGGTCCCTCAGGAACCATGAGGGATGTAGACATTCATTGGGTCGATGCTACATGTGACTCTCAGGGATGTTCAGCCACAGTGCAGGGGCAGCAGTGAGGTGAAGGATGGGGAAGATAGCAGCTGAGACCCTAACCTGGAGGATGGATACTGGAACCTGTAGCCCTAACATATCATCACACAGGACACAGATTTCCAGCCTGGATCCTTCCTGTTGCACTACACCACACCAAGACTGTAGTTCAAGTAGACCATTTCACTTTCCCCAAATAAAACCTGAAAGAATAAGGAAAGTGCTTCTCTTAGTGACTTTAACAGACAGGACTTACTCAGCACTGAGGAGGACGGGACTCCACTGACCAATAGTGCTGCATCTTTCTCCTGCTGCACCCCAGCTCTGTAGGAAAGAACAGGATGTTATTTCCAAGACAACATCCTACTTGTGTGCCTTGACACATGCTAGGAACCATCAGAGCAGGCCCTCTCCTCCTCATTGCTGGCTCTTCCTAGCTCCCTCCCAGTCTGCACTTCAGGGGAGGTTTCTTCCTGCTCTAGACTGTGCACGTCCCCTGTCACAGGTCAGCACACAAATCTCCTTCATGTTACTTTGTTGACAGGAAGTTCCTCAGGACAGACTCTAGTCCTTATTCTACACCACCTCTCATGTCCCCTATTCCTGTCTCAAAATTGTTCCCCAATTAGTCCCATTTATCTCCTTTCACTCAACTCCATTCTTCAGAGGATTTACACAGGTCTTACTGTTCTTTCCAAAAGGCAGTCATAGAGTAAGTTGGAGGGTTAAAGTGACCAAGATGATGAGCAGCCTAGATTGTATGAAGTTACTCCTGGTGGCGGAGGCTGCTGTTTTCCATGCAGTGTGAGTGGTCCTACAAACACAACCAAAGTTGGGAAGGTAGAGGGTCATGGGGTCCAAGTGCCTTATGACACCCAATTGTCCCACAACAGTTCTGAAGCTGGATTAAGCTGAAAGAGATGCAGAGTGGCAGCTCAGACCCAGTAGCTGGAGGATGAATGCAGGCAGGAGCCTGTTGCCCTGGGTTAGAGGGAGCTGGCACTCTGGAGATCAGATCTGGCTCACTTCTGTGGCAGTCACTCCTCACCAGGTCTGGAATTCTATTGGGCCATTTCAGTTTCCACACTTCAAAGCAGAAAGAAACATGAAAGCACCTCTATTAGTGACTTTGGCAGATAAAAGTTCTGTGCCATATTTCTCTTCCTGATTCTTCCATTCTAAACCTTTAACCCCTTTAGACAAACTCTCCTCCCTTCCTTCCCACCCTGTGGTCCCCATGCTATGCTATCTGCTTTTGCCTCAAACTTCCAGGACTTTACATGAACAGGAAGCTGTGAATTTGACATCTAATGTACTACATATCTGAAATTCTAGGCCCTCTGAGTGGGTACAACTTTTCATTTTAAAAGGATATTGAAATAGCATATTGAATAGACAATGTAGGAATTGATCTGTGTGGCCCAACCAACTGGTCTCCATGTGGGTCCCCCATGTTCTCTCTTTCCTTGCAGCCCCTGATGCAAGGGTTCAGGGCTCACCTTGGGGTGGGCAGGCAGCAGCAGCAGCAGCAGCAGCAGCAGCAGCAGCAGCAGCAGCAGCAGCACAGTGCTCTCAATACATGGGAAATTTGCTTCCTCACCAGTTTCCAGACCCTGAATGACCTGGAGCCAGATGTCATGGGTGCCACCTGGGGCTGGTCACTGGGAATTCCTGGCTCCTGGGATGAATCTTCTTCAGAGAAGCCCAGGTTCAGAAATCCCATGGGTGTTGCATCGAAGATTGATTCAGGGGAAGAGAGATTGCCAATCAGGGAGTCAACAGAATTCCTGTTGACTGAAATGTCCTCTGTAGCAGTGTTGATGATATCAGCAACAAGAGCATCTCTTTCTGGGACTGTGTTGTCTGAACCTGGCATTGCCTCCAGGAAGGAGATTCTGTGAGGCATGGTGTAGCTTCTGCATCTTTTGCCTCTTTCTTCCACACCCTCCTCCTTAAAGTGACCCTTCCCAGGATGTTTACTGGTTATAAGTGCTGGATCACTGGCTCTCTTCAAGGGGAGAGGGAGGTGAACAGGACCTGCAGGGCTGTTGGTTAACCAGGGCATCTGATTTTGCTGATGGCTGTCTCCACCACTCAGCTGATATTTGAGAATGTTGCATGTAGCTGTTACATGAGTATCCTCTCGCCTGTGAGTTTGGGATAAAACAATCTCCTCACACGTATAGTCGATGGTGCACATAGTCTCTATGACCCTGGGCAGGATTTCTTTGGTGGCAGGCAGTACATGTTCTTGAATTGGGCCCAGCCATGCTCTTTCCACAAGCTGACAGATTGTGAATCGGTACCAGATAGGGACCATGAGTAGTCGGGCAATGATGATGTGACAGGGTTTTGACAGATGGTAGGGAATGGGACACATTGTGGTGGTGATGACCCTGTGCATACCTTCAAGGGTTTCTTCCATGTATGGAAAGTGCCCTGTGACCAGGACATACAGGACGATACCCAAGCTCCACATATCACCTGCCAGTCCATCATAGGTCTTTCTTGCCAAGATCTCTGGGGCCCAATAGAGCAAGGAGCCACAGATCTCCTCCAACATCTGCCCCTCTGTGATTTCAATTGCCATGCCGAAGTCACAAAGTTTTGCATTTCCTGCTTCATCGACTAGGATGTTTTCTAATTTGATATCATGGTGTGCGATGTGTCTCTGGTGGAGGAAGTGAACCGCTGACACCACCTGCCGGGAAAATCACTCTAGCCTCCTCCTCCTTTAGACAGCCCAGTGCCTGGAGGCAGCTCTCCAGATCTTCTCCTGCCACATACTCCATAATCAGATAAGTGGTTGTCAGTGTGTCGATCATGTGAAAAAATCAAACGATGTTCCTGTGTTCCAGAGACTGAAGGATGTTCACTTCAGTACTGATGTCAGCCACACTGTTGGTGTTTTTCTCAAGGACCTTGACAGCCACTCGTGTATGTGTGGGAAGGTGGCAGGCCAGCTTCACCTCCCCGAAGGAACCACAACCTAGAGATGTTAACATCCTGAAATCCTTTTCAAGATAGTCCTCTTCTATGTGGCTGCCCATGGTGTTTTGCTCAATTTCAACCACTTTATCTTGTGTGCAATTTCAGACTCACACAATGCTAAAAGAAAAAGTTTAGTGCAGTTTTAGAAGGGGAGGACATAGCTTAGGATTCTCTGTCATGAAATCTGAGATATCCCAAGCAATCTAATGATGCTCTTCAAGGATATAAAAATACTAGAAGATCCTAAACCCAAGGCAGTGGATGAGAAATCATAGGAAAGATCAGAGTTGGTATAAGTAAAGTTGGTATGCAAAGGAAAATCCTGAGATCCCTGAAATAATGAGGTGCTTCTGTTCACAGATGTGCCACGATGAAAACCCCTCAACAAAGCTGATCAAAAGAGATCAGATACAAATTACAGTGTAGAAAATTGATGTTGTAACTGATATAACTACAGTCCAGAGGGCCTTTAGGATGTTACAGTTTTTATACTCCAGAAAATTATAAAATATGAAAGGAATTCCTACACATGTGTGAATATTGAGTTAAGATAAAATAAAAACACTTAAACACATAAGTCATAAGCAACCAGTTTGGACTGGCAACAAAAACAGCTCCAAACAAGCAGAGCCCAGATCTCATAGATTCCCTGAATCATTCAAAGCTTAGCAGAAGAATGAAGGCCAGGGTTATAGAAAATTTTTCAAGAGAGAAAATGCAAAGGCCCACATCCAAACTCATCCCTGTGCCAGTGTTAGCCTGATCCCACCACCAAGTAAGCTCAAAGAATGGAGCAAGTGTGAGCTCCTTTCCTTGATGAGCATAGATGTGAAGATCATTCATGAGAGTCCCTGATACTTCACCTCCATCATCCAACACACTAAAGAGCCCTTAGTTCATGGTCCCAATGGCAGAAGTAACATTGTATCAAATGGAACAAGAGCATAGCACATAAGGAGACCGTGGGAAGAATCCACACTCAGCACAGTGACTAGAGAACTGTTGTGTTATAAGGAAAGTAGCTAAACTAGATAGAGTTCTACAGGAGACAAAGCAGGTCCACAGACAGAAACAGGATCTACTTTGTCTCTCCTTGTCATAAGGAATGAGAGGACTAGGCTTGTGTAAAGTCACAGTATCAGTCACAAAGATATGGTGGGGGACTGACGTAGTGCAGGGAAATATGATCAAGTACAGTATAGGCTTGTACAGAAATGTATCATGCAATTGCTTATGAGAATGTGTATATATAAAAAATATCCTGAGTGAAATAACCCATACTCAGAAGGATAAACATGGTAGGTATTCACTCATAAGTGGATACTAGATGCAAAGCAAAGGTTAACCAGACTACAACCCACAGCTCCAGAGAAGCTAGCGAACAATGAAGATCCCAAGAGAGATACATAGATAGCCCAGTGGAGGAGAAATAGATGAGATCTACATGAGCAAACTGGGGGTGAGGTAGGGTAATGGAGGGCAAGGACTGGAGGATGAGAACGTAAGGGAATGGGGAGGTTTGAGCTGGAACAGGGAAAGAGTGGGAGAACAAGGAAAGAGACACCATGATAAATAAAGACATCATTGGAATAGGGAGAAACAGGATGCTAGGGAAGTTCTCAGGAATCCACAAGGATGACCCCACCTTAGACTATTAGCAATAGTCGAGAGGGTGCCTGAACTGTCCTAATCCAGTAATCAGAACAGTGAATACCTTAACTGTCATTATAGACCCTCATCCAGTAACTGATGGAAGCAGATGCCGAGATCCATGGCCAAGTGCCAGGCCAAGCTCCAGGAGTCCAATCAATGAGAGAGAGGAGGGATTCTATGAGCAAGGGACATTGAGATCATGATCGGAAAAAGTACAGAGACAACTAGCCAAACTAGTGGAAACACATGAACTGTGGACCAATAGCTGAGGTGCCCCCATGGGACTGGACTAAGCCCTCTGGATAGGCAAGACAGTTGTTTAGCTTGAACTGGCTAGGGGGCCCCAAGGCAATGGGATCAGAATCCATGCCTGGAGTATAAGCAGGCTTTTTGGAACTCACTGCCTATGGTGGGACACCTTGTGCAGACTTAGTGCAGGGGGAGGGGCTTGGACATACCTCAATGAATGTACCAGGCTCTGCTGACTCCCCATGGGAGACCTTGCCTTGGAGGAGGTGGGAATAGGGGGTAAGTTGGGGGGAAGGCTCAGGGGCAGGAGGAGGGAGGATAGGGGAATCTGTGTATGCATGTAAAATGAAAAGAAAAAAATTTAATAATAAAAATAAAATGAAATTCTCAAAGAACAAAAAATTAAATGTTTCTTCAAAAGTATTAAAAGAAAAAAACTAAAATTTAAATATACTTTTATTGCATCTCATTATTCCATGTTCAGTTGCTATCCCTTGGAGTCTGCTCTTTTCTAAAGGGAAACAGAGGAGCAGTGGATCTGGTAGAGAGAGGAGGTGAGTTGAGGGAGGGGAGGATGCAGTCAGGATGTATACATACAGGAGGATGTACTGTATGAAAGAAGAATAAATATAAAGAAAACTAAAAAATATAAATATAAATTTGAAACAGTAAATCTAAATCCCAGGAGCCAAAACCAACAAACTGGAAATCAACTTGTCCAATCTCAACAACTAGCAGCAATGATCCACAGTATTTCAGTAGTCCATAAAACGGAGGGAAGGCACACTTTCAAGCACATTTCATAAAAGAAGTATTCCCCTAATTTCCAAACCATAGAAGACATTTAAGAAAGATCCCAGTATCAGGTAATATCCTTGAGTAACAGGTTGGAAAAACATCAATAAGAGTAATTGATAGCTCACATCAAATTCAACACTACATTAATAAGACCAGACTTCATGATCAAGATGTCTTTAACCAGAAACACTCAAGATTCATCCACAGACAGAAACTGCCAAAGAGCACAGCATACACACCACACTGAGGTAGGTCCTAAATCAGACATCAGTGGAATGGAATGCCTAATTCAGGAGAAAACCTGGAATTAGTGAAAGTGTTCCTACAAACATGCCAGTTCCACAAACACAAGTGTCACATTTTGTTCACTCCAGGTCATGAGCAGGCAGGGGGACAGCCTTTGTATAATGGGTCCAATTCAATGGGACTTGTCCCCTTGACAAAGTACTTGTCCAATTCAATGGGTTGAGAAGTAAAATAGAGCAGACAAATATGATCAAAGTAGAGTACAGCCAGATATCAGTCATGTCAAATTCCTCATCATATGCATTTAATATATAACAATAAATTTGTAAAATACACAAGAACACTGCCAAAAATGACAAAGAAAAGAAGTTGATAGAAGGAAAACAAGTTGAAATTAAGAAAAAAATTACAGGGAAAAAATACTACCCAAACCAATAATGTAAATAAAGAAATAATTAAGTACAATTGACAAAATCGCAAACTGAGAACTTGGGAAACAAACTCACTATGTCCAGATCCAACAGGTCAAGAAAAAGGTCAAGTGTATGGGAAACAACAAGAGTCCAACTGCTCTCCCACCAACCAACGGATTATCTGAAGTACAGACTAAACCCAGCCTCAGACAGTGCCTCTTGATTGGCTAGTGTCTAGCATATCTCAAAAGGATTCCGTGTGATGTCACATGCTATGGACCAATCAAGGCTCGGAAAAAACCACAGTGATTTTTTAAAATTATTTTCTGTTAAATTATTAATTTTTTTTCTGTTCACGTTCTTGTCCCCAAGGACAAATGCCCTTAGCAGAGAGGGCTGTTATCCTTCCCCATCCCTCTCCTGTTACTTTCCCAGAAGCAAAGACAGATTTTTTGCTGTCACACAGTCACACATTGACTGTATCTCTCCCATCCACCCCATGAATCTGATCAATGAGCTCTTCAGTAGCCTAAATTCCAGATCCCATCCTCTGTCATGTAGCATAGGTCTCATGTTAACCAAGCCTGCTTCTTGATGTTGAAGCAACTCCTTTCCCCTCAGACTCCATGAAGTTAATGGAGACACACTTTGTCTGGTGGGAATAAAACTCCTTCAGACACCCACAGAGTGTCCAGACCATCTTTACTAATGACCTTTTGTCTGAAAGGAAGATCTGTCCATGCATCACTGTCCTTCTGTAAGCTCTGGCCATTCCCTCCTTCCCCTGATAAAAAATAAAAATACATCCAAGAAGGAGGGAAATAACAAGTCAAAGGGAAAATTAAAGTCTAGGAAATAAAACTAGACAAACACTCTGAAAGTAGTGAGTATCAAGAAAGACTCATACAGTGACCAGGACAATTCACTGATGAATTCTATCATCTCAACATCTAACAGCAATGTTCTCCAGATATTTCAGTATCCTATAAGTCTGAGGGAAGGAACGTTTTCAATTTTCTTCTCATAAAAGATGCATTACCCTTATTCTCACACCAAGTAAATAAAACTTAAAAAGAGGTCAGTGTCAGCCAATATCCTTGACTATCATAGATTAGGAAATCCTTAATGAGAGATAGCTCACACCAAATTCAACAACACATTAAGACCATAATTCACGATCACCCAGGAACATTACGATTCGTCCACACATAGAAATTGACACAAAGCAGAACATACACACAACGTTGATGTAAGTCCTATAATTGGACATCAAAGGAATGAAATGGCTTTTTCAGGAAAACATTTGGAACTAGAGAAAGTGTTACTTCAAATATTCCAGTTCCACAAACACAACTGTCACATTTTGTTTCCTAGGGATCCTGAACACGCAGAGGGAAGAACCTCAGATCATTTGGAAGTACTTGTCACATTCTATGTGTGGGTAAGTGAAATAGAGCATGTAAATATGATTATAATGCAAAATAGTCCGATATGGGAAGTCATGATCAAATTCCTGATGCTATAGAGATAATATATACCACTATATGTATAAATATATATGTTATACAAGAACAAAGGCAAAAATGAGAAAGAACGAAGTTGATAAAAAGGAAAATGAGGTGAAATGAGGAAAAAGCATTTATAGGCAAAAACCAAACCCAAACCAAAAATGTAAATAATGCAGTGAATAGATAACAAATGACAAAAGCCTAAACTGAAAACCTGGGAAATATACTCACTAAATCGAGATCCGACAGGCTTTGAAAAATCCAAATCTAGCAGAAACAACTGAATCCAACTGCTCTCTCACCAACCACTTCTCTGAAATACAAAGATGAAACCCAGCCCTAGGTGGCACCCTTTTATTGGCTGATATCTAGCTTACATCACTTGGACTCCATGTGATGTCACATGCAACTGTCCAATCAATGCTTGTAAAATCCACAGTGATTTCTAAATTTTTTCTCTCACATTCTTCTCTCAAGCTACTCAACTACTATTTTTTCTTGTGGTTATGATCTAATAGTTGGCAAAGATCTACTTACAGGAAGCAGGGTTTATTTAACTTCAGATTTATAGAAACACAAGTCAACACAATGGGAGGAAATATTGGCGTGGACATCAGCAGAGTTGTCCAGGGGGTTATATGGCATTTGTAATCTCAATATTCTTCTGACATTTCCTTGACCTATCCACGTAGCACTAATGCAATCTTAAACATGTGTCTCTAGTCAGAAGCATCAAGTTATATTTTAGGTGCCCTGACAGATATAGTCAATCTGTGGTTCTTTCTTCTTGACTTTAGTCAGAGTATCTGCATCTGAACCAACCAGTGTCCATGCCTGTCTATTGGACCACCTGACACACACAAACTCAGTCAGTGTGATCCCCAGGCTCCTTGGTGCTTGACTGTTCCATAAACTGTCCCAGTGGGCCCCTGATAATAGTACTCTATGAATTGTGAATAAATGGAGTCCCTGTGTTCACAAATCTAGTCTGATTTGAAGACTGTCACAGGAAATTTCTCCACTAGGTTGACACATACCAACACCACATGTCTCTCATTTGAAATGGAATGCCAGTCTGTCAGAAACAGGGCTCTTTGCCCAGATGCCTTATCCTCTGTGAATCCTCCAAACTGATATCACCTGGTCTCCATGTGGGAAGTGTGGACTGTTTCCTTCCTCTCTCCACGCTGCCTTTCTGGTTTCCTCTTTATATGGGTCCTGACTCCTTTGTGAAATCCAGTGCTCTTCCTTTCTTGCATGCCAAAGGATGAACTCGCCCTTTGTTACCCTGAAACTTTATACTCATCTTGTACCATGTAAATACTGTCTAAACTTCTATCCACACTGAGACTTCTTGGCTTTATAATTTTTATTTTTTAAGATTATAAATGTGAGTCCAGCATTATTACCCATTGTCTTTAGGCTGCTGAGTTCCAAATTTCTTTTTACATTGTGATATTACACACAATGAAGTATTTAATTTTAAATCAAACAGGTGTTATATTCCAAACTGTGAAAATAGTGATGTCAAAGTTAAGTAATGCAAAAAGATGCTTGTATTCAGAGCAGGTGGTGTCTAACACTGAGACAAGCTATTGGCCAAGGTACATGGAATATGAGTGGATAATGATCATCATCCTTAGGGACATTTACATCATATCGCCTCCTCACCAGTTCATGGATCACTGTGGAGGAGTAGAAAGATTCTAAGGGACAGACAGTGTTGATTACTTCTAGGAAACAGTGTCCTTAGTACACAACACGGCAGCTGAGTCATGAACTCACATTAAGTGTGACAGCATGTGTAGCAGGAATCTTAAAAGTTCTTATTAATAAAATCAAACCTGAGGCGAGTTATTGGGGTCCATGCTGGTAGATCAGAGAGACAGAACAAGCCACAGCTATCTCACCTTGCCAGTTCCTCAGCTGGTCCTGTTTCCTCAGACTGGAAGCTTCTGTGTCCTCATCCCAATGGCTCTCAGCTGAACTGCTGCTCAAAAGCCTGAATGCTCAACCAGCCAAAATCTTAACCAGCCAAATGCCTCTAGTTTCTGATCCTCACGCCTTATATACCTTTTTGCTTTCTACCACCACTCCCTGGGATTAAAGGCTGGCTTTCTGGGATTAAAGGTGTGTGTCACCATGCTTGGCTATTTCCAATGTGGCCTTGAACTCACAGAGATCCAGAGGGATTTCTGTCTCTGGAATGCTAGGATTAAAGGCGTGTGCTATCACTGCCTAACTAGTGGCTTGTCTGTTCTCTGACCCCAGGTAAGTTTATTAAGGTACACAATATTTTGGGGAACACAATACCCCCACAAGCATGCACAAGCCTAGTGCAAGCACACGGGGGGACCACATACCTGCATTGAGATTGGAGGTAGCCATGAAGACCTACCACTAGCAGAGTAGTAATTGGCATTTGACACATGCATGGGGAGAAGTAATATGAAATTTCATCTATAGTTATACCCTGGGTTACTCCACTATGTTCCAGTGGAATGCAGTCCAAACATATATGTGGACAGGACTCATTTTACTCGATGGTTGAAAACTAGGACAGAAAGTTTAAGGGATACAGACAGGTGTTAGATCTAAGGTAACTGAGGGGAAGGGACTGAGTGCAAATCTCAAAAGAAATAATAACAAGAAATAAGTTATTCCGTGATCTTGGGTCAAACCTGGTGATTTAAAGCTGTAGGAAGTTTATGACAAAGCTCCTGGAATTGACAAAGAGATGTATAATACTAAACAGAAAACTTAAGCTGTGCACAGTGATAATATTTGGGGTCCCTTCGGTTTAAAAGAGCACCCATAGAAGACTATAAATGAGGATATGTCATTCCTTTGGAATGTATTTGACTGAAAAGGCTAATGAGATGGATCCCTGCTAGAGAGTGATCAAATACAGACATATTCCCATGGATTATCACAGAGAGACTACTGTAACTATAACCCAAGGCATCAGGGTACAGTTTAAGATGGTGGCAGGGCATACTAGAATTTTAAAAATGGTTCTGTGTTGCAGGAAGTAAAGAGTTGCAAACTTGAGGGGCCTAAGGAAGTGTGCATCACGGTTTCCGACTTAACTGACCAGGGTTGTGAGGCATGCCCAGAGTCCTGTGAGGAGGGAGGGCCTCAGAGGATATTGCATCTGGGACGTCTTTTGCTGAGGAAAGTCATATGCATGGTGTGGAGCTGAACCCACACAGAGGCATTGTGTGTTATATAGCAAGCAGACCACATGATAAGGGATGGTGCATTGTGGACCATATCATCTCAATACTACACTTAGATGTTGGGTGTGTGTCTGAACTTGAGGATATTTTTATTTATGGTTGCTGTTCTTTCTCTAATTCAGTTGATTGTGATACTGAGGTTCTGGTTATACGAGGAGATTGTAGGATTTTGAAGAGTTTGGGGCCTATATGGTGAAAGTAGGTCATTATTCACAGACTTTTGAGGGTTCTACCTACCTCAGGTTCTGGCCTCCAGTTCAGGTTCCTTGTACTCTGCTCTGTAAAGAGTTGATACACTCAAATCTCAGCACCTACAGCTCTCCTGAATCCTACTATGTCTGTTCTTTAATACTGATGATATCTCTTTAAAACAAGGAAGCTTAAAGCCTATCTGCCATTACATTTTTCATTTCATGTAATTTTTCTCACAGAGAACAGAGAAGTAAATGATAAAAATGATGAGCAACTATTTGTCCAGAAGTCAACACAGTCCTTATATATATGAGCTGATATGTATTTTTGGATTCTGTTAGAACATTGGAATACTAGAACTGGACAGGTGTGTTTTAAAGAAGTTTTAGGTTAAAGTGTGGGGTCTGAGTGTGTAAATGTCTTTCTGTACCTTATGTCTCTCTCCACAGTATTTGTCCTTGTTACTATAAGAATTAAATTATTTTAATAAATTTTGATCTAGAGTCAAAGCTATCTTTAGGGAGGTAATCTGTCCAGGTTTGTTTTCCACCATGAAGTATTTATTACATATTAAAGAAAGAGCATGTGCTCTGAAGACTAGATAGTTATAGCTAAATTTTTCCATGTTAACAAAAGCAGAAAAGAAACTCACTAAAGAGGTGTAAAGTGTACAAGTCTGAAAGACATCAAAAGACCATTTTCAGTTGGTAATAAAAGTTAGGATAGGACGTGAATTAGATACAACATTTTGGACTCACCAAAATAGGATAAATAATGGAGCTCTTTGTCTGAAGTTTCAAATGTTAATGGACTGGACATTGTTAATGTAATTCTTGACTGTATGTATTATATACACTTATTGTGTATAGTTTTTCTTATATTAGCTATAACCTTCTGCTATTATTTTAGACAAAAATTCAGAACTGTGGTGATATATTGTGCACCCCAATAAAATTTACCTGAAGGTCAGAGAACAGAATAAGCCACTAGATTAAACATAGATGCTAAACAGTGGTGGCACATACCTTTAATCCTAGCACTTCTAAGGCAGAGATTGTCTGGATGTCTGTGAGTTCAAAGCCACCCTGGACTACATATGTTTGCCTCAATCTAGGAAATAAACAGTCAAACAGTGGTAGCCTTTTCGGTTGAGGAAGCTCATTCAACCTGAATCCTATCAGCTGAGGACTTTTCAGGTTGAGGAGTCCTAGAGGTAAGACCTGGCAGTGGCTTGTTCCTTTGTCTCTCTGATCTTCTGACAAAGTTTAGTGTTGTACACAATATGTCATGAACAAGCTCATGTTAAAGAATTTCCACCTGTGCAGTGGTGGCTCATGCCTTTAATCCCAGCACTCAAGAGGCAGAAGCAGGTGGATCTCAGTGAGTTTGAGACCAGCCTGGTCTACAAAGTAAGTTCCAGCACAGCCAGGGCTGTTACACATGGAAACCCTGTCTCAAAAAAACAAACAAAAAAGACAATTTCTTCTCTTATGACCAATTTTTTATTACTTCTTTTTCAGTTAATCACTGCAGAAACTTAAACCTGCTCAGGAAATGAAAGGAAAATTTTGTTTCTCCCATGAGGTCTCACAGGATACACAAAGGACACTGAAGGGCAGGCCATATGCGCAGCAGGAGATGGCAACACAAGATGAAGTCAGTGGGGAATGATGACATTTTCTATTTGTTTGTTTCCTATTCTAGATTATTTTTATTGACTTATTTATTTTATATGTCTGTGTGTTTTTAATGAGAAGGCAAGAGAAAAGATGTGTTTTGAGGTGGATAGGAAGGTGCTGGAGATCTGGGAGGAGTGGGGGAAGGAAAACCCTGATAACAATATAGTGTATAAAAAATCTATTTTCAATAAACAACAAAATTAAAAAATGAAACCAATGATATCTTGGAAGTTTTGGGGCTTTTAATATTTTGTTTTTGCGAAATTTAGCTTATACAACATTTGCTTAGATATTATGGTTTACAATTATATTTTATATCTTTTTTATCTTTCCTTTTCATTTATGGAAAATATCTTTTTTCTTACATGATATATCCTAATTACAGTTTCTCCACTCTGTTCTTCTCCATGTTCCTCCCCATCACTCCTCCTGCTCAGATATAACTCCATTCTATCTCTCACTAGAAAACAATCAGGCTTCTAAAGAAAATTTATAAAATATAATATAATATAATATAATATAGCAGTATATCAAACAAAAACTAGCAAATCAGAATAGTAGAAAACTACCATACAAGAGGAAAATTTCCCAAGAGATCACACAAAAAACAGATATACACATAGAAACCCACTTGTTCACGCTCTCAGGAATCTCATAAAAAACACTAAAAGAGGAGCCATAATACATACATAAAATACATAATAAAATACAAAAGAGAAAAAATGAAAAGACTTACAGGACATTATGACAGAAGGATACTCCAAAGACACTATTGAGTTTTTTGGTTTTTTTTTATTTTATAACACCATTCAGTTCAACATAATAGCCACAGATTCCCCTGTTCTCCCCCTCTCTCCCCCCTCCCCCTCCCCCCAAACGACCCCCCCATTCCCACCTCCTCCAGATCAAGGTCTCCCCCAAGGACCGGGATCGACCTGGTAGACTCAGTCCAGGCAGGTCCATTCCCCCCCTCCCAGACCGAGCCAAGTGTCCCTGCATAAGTCCCAGGATTCAAACAACCATCTCATGCAACGAGCCCAGGACCGGGCACAAACGCATAGCTGCCTCCCAAACAGATCAAGCCAAATGACTGTCTCACCCATTCAGGGGGCCTGATCTAGTTGGGGGCCCCTCAGCCTTTGGTTCATAGATCCTGTGCTTCCATTCATTTGGTTATTTGTCCCTGTGCTTTATCCAACCTTGGCTTCAACAATTCTCGCTCATATAAACCCTCTTCTTTCTCACTAATTAGACTCCCAGTGCTCCATCCCAGCCGTGGATGTCTGCATCCAGATTCCTCAGTCCTTGATGGGGTTTATGGCACAACTATCAGGGTGTCTGGCCATCCCATCACCAGAGTAGGTCAGTTCCTGCTGTCTCTCGACCATTGCCAGCAGTCTTTTGCGGGGGTATTTTTGTGGATCTCCGAGGGCCTCCCTAGCCCTCTGCTTCCTCCCCTTCTCATGTGGTCTTCATTTACCATGGTCTCCTATTCCTTGTTCTCCCTCTCTTTTCTTGATCCAGCTAGGATCTCCCACTCTCTTTCCCTCGACCGTCGCCTTTCATTTTTCCCACTCATGACCAGGTTGTTCATGTAGATCTCATCCATTTCTCCATGTCTTTTTTGGGGTCCCGTTTTCCAGGTAGCCTCACTGGTGATGTGAGTAGCAGTCCAGTCATCCTTGTTCCATATCTAGCATCTTCCTATGAGTTAGTACATACCATATTTGTCTTTCTGAGTCTGGGTTACCTCACTCAGGATGATTTTTTTCTAGATCCATCCATTTGCCTGCAAACCGTATGATGTCATTGTTTTTCTTTGCTGAGTAGTATTCCATTGTGTATATGTGCCACAATTTATTTATCCATTCTTCAGTTGAAGGGCATCTAGGTTGTTTCCAGGTTTTGGCTATTACAAACAATGTTGATATGAACATAGCTGAGCAAGTGCTCTTGTGGTATGATTGAGCATTTCTTGGGTATATGCCCAGGAGTGGTATAGCTGGATCTTGGGGGAGATTGATTCCCAATTTTCTAAGAAAGCACCATATTGATTTCCAAAGTGGTTGTACAAGCTTGCATTCCCACCAGCAGTGGAGGAGAGTTCCCCTAGTTCCACATCCTCTCCAGCATAAAGTGTCTTCAGTGTTTTTGATCTTAGCCACTCTGACAGGCATAAGGTGATATCTCAGAGTTGCTTTGATTTGCATTTCCCTGATGATTAGGGATGTTGAGCAATTCCTTAAATGTCTTTCAGCCATTTGGGTTTCCTCTGTTGAGAATTCTCTGTTTAGTTCTAAAGCCCATTTCTCAATTGGACTGTTGGTCGTTTTGATGTCTAATTTCTTGAGTTCCTTATATATTCTGGATATCAGTCCTCTGTCACATGTGCGGTTGGTGAAGATCTTTTCCCATTCTGTAGGCTGTCACTTTGCCTTGTTGACCATATCCTTTGCTCTACAAAAGCTTCTCAGTTTCAAGAGGTCCCATTGATTGATTGTTTGTCTCAGTGTCTGCGCTACTGGTGTTATATTTAGGAAGTGATCTCCTATGCCAATGTGTTCAAGACTATTTCCTACTTTCCCTCCAGCAGGTTCAGAGTAGCTGGATTTATGTTGAGGTCTTTGATCCACTTGGACTTAAGTTTTGTGCACGGTGACAGATATGGATCTATTTGCAGCCTTCTACACGTTGATATCCAGTTATGCCAGCACCATTTGTTGAAGATGCTTTCTTTTTTCCATTGCGCACTTTTGGCTTCTTTGTCAAAAATTATATGTCCATAGGTGTGTGGGTTAATGTCAGGGTCTTCAATTCGATTCCATTGGTCCACATGTTGGTTTTTATGCCAATACCAAGCTGTTTTTATTACTGTAGCTCTATAGTAGAGCTTGAAGTCAGGGATTGTGATGCCTCCAGAAGTTGGTTTATTGTACAGGTTTCTTTTGGCTATCCTGGGTTTTTTGTTTTTCCATATGAAGTTGAGTATTATTCTTTCCAGGTCTGTGAAGAATTGTGTTGGTATTTTGATGGGGATTGCATTGAATCTGTAAATTGCTTTTGGTAAGATTGCCATTTTTACTATGTTAACCCTGCCTATCCATGAGCATGGGAGATCTTTCCATTTTCTGACATCTTCTTCAATTTCTTTTTTCAGAGACTTAAAGTTCTTGTCATATAGGTCCTTCACTTGCTTGGTTAGTGTTACCCCAAGGTATTTTATGTCATTTTTGGCTATTGTAAAGGGTGATGTATCTCTAATTGCCTTCTCAGCTTCTTTGTCCATTGTATATAGGAGGTCTACTGATTTTTTTGAGTTGATCTTGTATCCTGCTATGTTGCTGAAGGTGTTTCTAAGCTTTATCAGTTCCTGGGTGGAATCTTTGGGGTCACACAAGTATACTATCATGTCATCTGCAAATAGGGAAAGCTTGACTTCTTCCTTTCCAATTTGAATCCCCTTAATCTCCTTATGTTGTCTTATTGCTCTGGCTAGAACTTCAAGTACTAATTGAATAAGTATGGGGAGAGTGGACAGCCTTGCCTCGTTCCTGATTTTAGTGGAATTGCTTTGATTTTCTCTCCATTTAATTTGATGTTGGCTGTTGGTTTGCTATATATTGCCTTTATTATGTTTAGGTATGTCCCCTGTATTCCTGATCGCTCCAAGACTTTTATCATGAAGGGATGTTGGATTTTGTCAAATGCCTTTTCTGCATCTAGTGAGATGATCATGTGGTTTTTTTCTTTGAGTTTGTTTATATGGTGTATTACATTGATGGACTTTCATATGTTGAACCACCCTTGCATCCCTGGGATGAAGCCTACTTGATCATGGTGGATAATTGTTCTGATGTGTTCTTGGAGTCTGTTTGCCAGTATTTTATTGAGTATTTTTGCATCAATGTTCATGAGGGAGATCGGTCTGTAGTTCTCTTTCTTTGTTACATCCTTGTTAGGTTTAGGAATCAGGGTAATTGTAGCCTCATAGAAGGAGTTTGGTAATGTTCCTTCTGTTTCTATTATGTGGAACAATTTAGAGAGTATTGGTATTAACTCTTCTTTGAAGATCTGGTAGAATTCTGCGCTGAAACCATCTGGTCCTGGGCTTTTTTTGGTTGGGAGACTTTTAATGACTGTTTCTATTTCCTTAGGGGTTATTGGACTATTTAAATAGTTTATCTGGTCTTGATTTAACTTAGGTATCTGGTACCTATCCAGAAAAATGTCCATTTCTTTTAGGTTTTCCAGTTTTGTGGAGTAGAGGTTTTTGAAATATGACCTTATAATTCTCTGGATTTCCTCAATGTCTGTTGTTATGTCCCCCTTTTCATTTCTGATTTTGTTGATTTGGATTCTCTCTCTGTGTCTTTTGGTTAGTTTGGATAGGGCTTGTCTATCTTGTTGATTTTCTCAAAGAACCAACTCTTTGTTTCATTAATTTTTTGTATTATTCTCTTAGTTTCTAATTTATTAATTTCACCTCTCACTTTGATAATTTCCTGGCGTCTATTCTTCCTGGGAGACTTTGCTTCTTCTTGTTCTAGAGCTTTCAGATGTGCTGTTAAGTCACTAGTGTGGGATTTCTCCTACTTCTTTATGTGGGCATTTAGTGCTATGAATTTCCCTCTTAACACTGCTTTCATAGTGTCCCATAAGTTTGGGTATGTGGTGTCTTCATTTTCATTGATCTCTAGGAAGTCTTTAATTTCTTTCTTTATTTCTTCCTTAACCCATTGGTGATTCAGTTGAGCATTATTCAGTTTCCATGAGATTGTAGGTTTTCTGTAGTTTTTGTTGTTGTTGAAATCTAACTTTAAACCATGGTGGTCTGATAGAACACAGTAGGTTATTCTAATTGTTTTGTATCTGTTGAGATTTGCTTTGTGGCCAAGTATGTGGTCGATTTTAGAGAAAGTTCCATGGGGTGCTGAGAAGAAGGTATATTTTTTCTTGTTAGGATGGAATGTTCGGTAGATATCTATTAGGTCCAATTGGGTCATGACATCAGTTAGGTCCTTTATTTCTCTGTTAAGTTTTGATTTGGGAGATCTGTCCAGTGGTGAAAGTGGGGTGTTGAGATCTCCCACTATTAATGTGTGGGGTTTTATATGTGGTTTAAGCTTTAGTAATGTTTCTTTTACATATGTGGGTGCCCTTGTGTTTGGGGCATAAATGTTCAGAATTGAAACATCATCTTGGTGGATCTTTCCTGTGATGAGGATGTAATGTCCTTCTTGATCTCTTTTGATTGATTTTAGTTTGAAGTCTATTTAGTTGGATATCAGGATGGCTACCCCTGCTTGTTTCTTAAGACCATTTGATTGGAAAGTCTTTTCCCAGCGTTTTATTCTTAGGTAGTGTCTGTCTTTGAATTTGAGATGTGTTTCTTGTATGCAGCAGAAAGGTGGGTCCTGCTTTCGTATCCATTCTGTAAGTCTATGTCTTTTTATAGGTGAATTAAGTCCGTTGATATTAAGGGATATTAATGACCAGTGATTCTTCATCCCTGTTATTTTTGGTGGTAGTGTGTGTGTACTTCTCTTCTTTGGGGTTTACTGTTGTGCCTTTATCTATTGCCTGTGTTTTCGTGTGTGTATCTGACTTCCCTCGGTTGGAATTTTCCTTCTAGTGCTTTCTGTAGGGCTGGGTTTGTGGATAGGTATTGTTTAAATCTGGCTTTATCTTCAAATGTCTTGTTCCTTCCGTCTATGATGATTGAAAGTTTTGCTGGGTATATTAGTCTGGGCTGACATCCATGGTCTCTTAGTGTCTGCATTACATCTGTCCAGGTCGTTCTGGCTTTCAAAGTCTCCATTGAGAAATCAGGTGTTATTCTGATGGGTTTACCTTTATAGGTCACTTGGCCTTTATCCTTGGCTGCTCTTAGTATTCTTTCTTTATTCTGTACATTTAGTTGTTTAATTATTATATGTCGAGGGGACTTTTTTGGGGGGTCTAGTCTGTTTGGTGTTCTATAGGCTTCTAGTATCTTCATAGGCATTTCCTTCTTTAAGTTGGGAAAGTTTTCTTCTATAATTTTGTTGAATATATTTTCTGTGCCTTTGAGTTGGTATTCTTCACCTTCTTCTATCCCTATAATTTGTAGGTTTGGTCTTTTCATGGTGTCCCAAATTTCTTGGACATTTTGGTTCATGACTTTGTTGGATTTAGTGTTTCCTTCAACTGATGAAACTATTTCTTCTACTGTATCTTCAGTGCCAGAAATCCTCTCTTCCATCTCTTACATTCTGTTGGTTATACTTGCATCTGAAGTTCCCGATCTTTTACTCAGGTTTTCTATTTCCAGCATTCCCTCTGTTTGTGTCTTCTTTATTTTTTCAATTTCCCTTTTCAGTTCTTGGACTGTTTCCTTTGTTTGTTTCATTACTCTTTCATGATTTTCTTTCAGTGCTTTATTGTTTTCTTGCAGGACTTTATTGTTTTCTTCCAGGACTTTATTGTTTTCTTGGAGGGCTTTATTGTTTTCTTCTAATTTGTTTGCCCTTTCCTCTAGTTGTTTACAGCGTTCTTCCAATTTTCTTGTCTTTTCCTCTACACAAGCCTCTACCTTCTTCATGAAGTTACTCATAAGGCTACTTTCTTCTGCTTCTTCCAATTTTTGGTGTTCAGGTCTAGATGTTGGAGGCGGGCTAGGTTCTGGTGATGCTGTATTGCTCTTCATTTTGTTGTATGTACTTCTGCCTTGACGTCTGCCCATCTCCTTGTGGTTCCTTCTTGGTCTTATCAGTGTACTTGTTTCAGAAAGAGCTGACAGATTCAGGAAGTCTCTCTCTCTTGTCCAAAAGGAAGTTCTCTTGTCCAACTCTCTCTGGTCCAGAAGGGAAGTTGGGCAACACTATTGAGATTTTTTCTGTTGGCAATCTAGTGTTAGTTTTGCATCCTATACTTAGAAGGAGCTTTTGTTCCCTTAGTGAGACTCTCTTGGAAAAAATTAGACTTTCATTTGCAATTGCTTAGCAATTGGAAACAGCTACTGGGTTAGGAATGGAGGAATGTGAACACATCCACTTTTGCTCCATCAAGTACAGACAAGTGCAGGCCCTGTGCATGTTGCCACAGTCTCTGTGAGATCACTTGTGTACCTATCTTGTTTATGTAGAGGGCCTTGTTCTTCTGGTGTCTCTAGTCCTTCTCCCTCCAACACTCTTTCTGCCTCATCTACCACAGTGATCCCTACATCCTGAGGGGAGGGATTAGAGGGAGACATAACATTTAGGGCTGAGAGTTCCAAAGTCTATCTTTCTCAGCATAATGTCCGACTGTGGGTCTCTCTATTTGCTCTCATCTGCTGCAGGAGGAAGCTTCTCTGACAGTGGTTGAGGAAGGCACTGATCTATTCCAGAATGTCATTAGGAGTCATCTTATTGCTATGGCCTTTTAATAGACAGTGGCATTTGGTTTTACCCTCTTCCCTTGTCCATTTACTTTCAGGTCTTTGGCACACACACACAAAAATGTCAGGTATGTTTTCCATAGAGTGGACCTAAAGTCAAAGCAGATGTTGACTGGTTACTCCCTCAAAATCTATGCCACAGTTGCACTAGCTTATATTGCAGGCAAGACACCTGTGTGTGTAAAAGTGTGTTTGTGTGTGTGTGCCTACCTTTCCATGTGTTCTACACACTACCTAGTTTTGTTGTTGTTTGTTTTATTTTGTTCTGGTTGGGTGTTTTTCCTGTTTGTTTCCTAAAGAGAGAGAAAAAGGGGTCAGGGAGTTGGTTGGTTGGCTTTAAGGAGGATCTGGGAGGAGATGAGGGAAGGCAAACCATGATAACAACTTATTGTATGCGAAAACGCGAAAACGTATTTATATAAGTCACCCTGATGAGCCCATTCACAAAGACAGACTCTGGCTTGTTTTCAGTTTACCTGTAGTGATTGACATAAGTTATCCTCTACCTTATTCTTGAAAGTTTACAGCTTGTAAACTACAAAAAAACTCGACAAATGTCAAGATACAAGGCACATATCACATAATGTCTTACATATTTATGTAAATGTACACTACACAAGAAATTAGAAGAGTCAGAAATGTTGTTCCCAAAGAATTACATATCTCTTAACAATATTGATAAAATATGGAGAAATTAGTACTCATAAATACGCAGGAGTTACACAATAAAGAATATAGAGTAATTTATCAAAATTGAAAAATTGTGAATGAGTTAGTAGAAAAGCCATTTTGATATCTATAGTCAAAGATAGACATGAACACAGATTCTACAGAACTGGTTACAGCAGGACATTTCACAATCTTTACAGATTTAACAGAAGCTTCATGTAATTGGGTAAATATCTTATTAACTGATATCTGACTTTGGGTTATAATTAAACGAATTGGTCTATTCTATTCTAGTATGCAGCTAATTATGCAGTATTTTTGGCAGAGTAATTCCTTCATGTCAAAATCATATTCATTTTAAAAATGTGCCTTCCTTCATAGCAAAAGCATACATGAAATGTAAGCATGATGAATCCAGGAAACATACCAAAGGCATCAAAAACACATGGATCCATATGAAAACATTTGATGCTGTAAAGGCAAAGTTATGCAATTTGGGAGAGTAAAGAATATATACGCATCCCATTCATATTCTCTTTAATATTTATTGAGAGAAACAATGAAATTTTTATGAAAACAGGCTTTCTAATTTAGAGAACTATGTAAAAACAATAGAAGATGAGAGAATAAAGATCAATTTCATCAGGAAACAGAACCAACAAATATAAAATCTCAAATTGCTATATGAACTCTGACAATTGGATTTGTGCTAAACAGGCTTGAAGACTTCTGTGTAATTAAGAAAAACATTGAGTAATCTGTAAGATCCACAGAGGTATGCCAGGAAATAATGGAAGGCAATAGTGGAGCCCTTGTTGCATATAATAATTATGTGTCCATGCTCAGAGTAAGCATCTGACTCAATAAATGGAGGAGAGGTTCTCAGCCAAATTCCACAGAGCACAAGGTGGATAATGGTGCAGATGGGAATTATGTAGTTAGGTGCTCTTGATACCATTATTCACCTTATTAGTCTCCCTGCAACAGTTATCTTGAAATCCAGAACCACAGTAATAGTTTGGCCAAGACTGTGGAGAGAGCCACCATGAACAGAACTACAAATCTACAAATGTGCTCTGCTGCAGGATACAGGTGGCTGTGTTAGGACGGCCAATGAAGAGCAATGGACAGAGAAAACAGAAGGTCAGAGTGATGAGCTGGATGTAAGTGAGAACCAGAGTGTTGTCCTTAACAATGGGAGTGTGGTGGTACTTCACAAAGACACCAAGAACACCTCCTGTTAGTTCAGAGAAGCCCAAGGCCAAGTAGGTGAGTGCCTTTCCCAAAGGGTCTTCATGGTACTGCTTTCTGGATGCAGTGGATCTGCTCTGTGTTTGCATAATGACTTTCTGGACACGTCACACAATGATCCACATCTACTAGGAACAAAAGTTCTTGTGGGTCTCTGCTCAGGTTCTCCTTTTACTTCAAGCCATTTCTCTGCACCAGCTCTCTGGCATTTGCCCACATTTCCATTGACTTTTCAGACTCAAGTAAATCATTTCTCAATAGTGAAAATTCCCAAATGCTCTCAATTAACCATTCCAGATTGATATTGCTCATCTACTTTGTTGGACATAAAGTAAACAATCTATCTATTTCATTGTTATACTTTAGTATATTTTCAATTCCGTGATAATTTGTATTTATTTATATTGACAAAAATTATTGAAATAAACTACAAAAACCTAATATGATCATAGAATTTCCTCCTTCTGAATTATCTTGTCTGACTTTTTCATGTGAGTTCAGTATAAGGAGTACGTGCTTTGAATTTCTTCCTTGTAATATTGTTCTCAGTCATCAGAAACAATTCTATCTATTTCCATAGGATTTATTGAATTCTCCTGTGTGTTCATTCTGTGACTGTACTTGAGAGAATGAGAATTATTAGATTCTTGAAAGCTGGGAAAAACTCCCTTTGTGAAACTGTTTAGTCATTTCCAAGGAGAAAAGGTCTTTTTAACAGATAGATATAAAACTCTTGCTTTAGTCTTAGTTGGTTATGAAATAATTTTGTGATACTTGCCCACTTACAATTTGTGACTGTCATCATGAATTCAAAAGATATAACTATCAATATATTTGTTATTTATTTTCATTCTTTAAAAATATCCAGTATATTTGCAAAGTAGATTTTTCAATTTTGCTTTTTCTGAAAAATCTTATTAATATCTATTGAATTCATTATTTTTCTAGTGCCTATCGTATCATTTCCTCCGTTATCAGCATTTTATTTGTTATTTCTTCCAGATGTTCCTAACTGCTACTCTCTACAGAGGCACTCCATCTCTTCTATAACTCGTGTGTTTACTTGTGTTTGTTTCTCACAGAGCATGAATGCTTCATATGCACAACACCGTATCTTCATTAGTAAAAGCACAGGGTATATAAGAAATTGCAAATATTTTATAGAATTTTAAACATATTTTTTAAAGATAGATACACCTTTTCCATAGGATTGGAAGTATATGATTCACTGTTTTGAAATATTTAGCATTTATGTTTTAGTTTCTTCTTTCAAACTAAAAATATTTTTGAAGTGTCTTCTTAAAATGCAACCATGCAGAGTTTGACTTTGATGTTTCTGGTTTCCTCACATCAACGTGTTTAACATAAACTTAAGCATGACTCCAATGTACAGAAAGTACTTATTTGCACATTAAGTTTTGGTGGTCTGTATAATCAGTCTCAATATGCACATTTTGAATTTAGGCATATTAAAGTCTCCAAAAAATTGGAAGTTTTTATGTTTATGAAGTAATGTTAAAATATCTGAGTATGGGCTACAACTGTTGCCTGAGACAGAGCCTGCCAGCACCCAACTGGACTAAGAGGTAAGTCTTTATTCCTCATACCTAAACACTCCAGCCCCTAGGCTTTGGGCCCAGGGACACAACCCTGCGCCCCCACACGACCACCCTGATTCCTAGGCTGAAGTGGCCAGAGGACTACCTAGTAGAGTGTCTCCAGGTATTGGATGGCTGATACAAAGTTGTGGAAATGGGTCAGAGCAGAGTCGGACAAGGTCCCCAGGAAAGAGGACACCTGAGTCTGCCATGAGAATCCCTTTGTATAAAATAAGGGCATGACCACTCCAAGGTATGGTTGAGGAGAAGGTTCTTAATGTTGAAAGGAAGAAGAGTACAGCCATGGGCATCTGGAAGAGTCTAGAGGAGGGAAAGAAATTAGTAGACTAAACATGGTCGGTAGACTACTGAACTGGGCCATGAAAGGAGAGGGATGGGAATATATAGAGAGAAACAGAGAGACAATGACAGAAACAGAGGAGACAGAAGAGGGAGTACAAAGAGGAGAAAGGGTCAAGAGAGAGGGGACCAAGAGGACCACAAGACAGCCAAGAGGGCACAAGACCAAAATTGCAGGGCTATATATGAATGAGAACCTGGAGGAAGAGAACCCATGAATGAAAATTTTATGGTAGGGAGCATTGTGAGAAGAGCTGGTAGGAACCAGGATGCCAGCATGCACTCTGAAAGAGCTACTTCAGATGCTGAGAGAACCTGGAAACCAGTATGTATTTTGTTATGCTGATATGCATCACAGTTAGCAATTGGTTCCAATTTTTTTTTTGACATGACACCCTGGAGTCCCCAGGGATAGGAGTCAGGGAGGCAGTATAGGCCCTGGTAATGAAATAAATCCTTTGGAGTCTGTTTAAGGAGTATTGGCGAAATTTATTAGGGTAAATTGAGGAAATACACTCATGAATACAGAACAGAGTAGACAGCTGAAGTCTTCCTCTGATCTGACCAGGGCAAATCCACCTGGCAGTTCAATCACACTAGGAACCAGGCAGCAGGGAACAAGGGCTCATCACACTTCCTCTTTTCCTTTTAAGAGGTCACATACAATGGTAAGAAGCGCCACCTCCTACTGTTCCTATAGCCCAAGGTCATGGGCAGAGCAAATACAACTACATTCCCATGAAAGAGGATCTTATTTTCTTTTTGTTGTTCTTCTTGATTTTTAAAGGTTTATCTATTAATTTAAAATTGTTGTTTTCTTTATAAATCCACTTTTCCCCCTCCCTACTCTTTTCCCTCTCCCCCCACCTCTCCCCATCCCACTCCCATCCACTACTCGTAGTGGGTAAGACCTCCCTTGAGTATTCAACACAGCCTGTCTCACCAAGTTGGGGCAGACTCAACTCCCTTCCCCTGCATCAAGGCTGAGTAAGGCATGGCACCATAGTGAACAGGCTTTTAAAAAAGTCAGTTCATGTACTCAGGATGAGTCCCGGTCCCATTGCCAGGGAACCCACAAACACATCAAGCTGCACAACTTTCACCCTCATTCAGAGGGCCTAGTGTGGTCCCATGCCAACTCCCAAGCTGTCAGTTCAGTATCCATGGATTCCCACTAGCTTGGATCCACCGTCTCTGTGGTCTTTCCCATCATAATCTTGACTCACCTTGCTCCTATAATTTTTCCTCCCTCTTTTCAGCAGAATTCCAGGAGCTTGGCAAAGTGCTTGGCTGTGGGTCTCTATATCTGCTTCCATCTGTCACTGGATATAGGTTCCATGATGAAAATTAGGGTTGTCACTGATCTGAGTACAGAGGAAAGCTAGTTCAAGCACCCTCTCCACCATTGCTATGAGTCTTAGCTGGGGACATCCTTGTGGATTCCTGGAGATTTCCTTAACACCACATTTCTCCCTAACCCCATAATGGCTCACTCTGTCAAGATATCTCTGTCATTACCCTCCCTCACTGTCCTTCCCCGAAGTTGGCCATCTCGAACCCTCATGTTCCTCTCATCTCCTCCCTTCTACTCCCCAGCTCCTAGTTTACCCAAGACATCTTAATCCTTTCCCCTTCCTGGGGTGATCCATGTGTGTTCCTTTTAGGGTCCTCCTCTTTATCGGCTTCTCTGGAGCTGCGGTTTGTAACCTGTTTATCCTTTGCTTTGCCACTAATATTCACTTATAAGTGAGTACATACCATGTTTGTCTCTCTGGGTCTGGGTCATGTGATTCAAGGTAATTTTTTTCTAGTTCCATCAACTGGCTGCAAATTTCATGATGGCATTGTTTTTTTGTTTTGTTTTGTTTTTTGTTTGTTTGTTTTGTTTGTTTTTTACGACTACGTAATACTCCATTGTGTAAATGTGCCAAAATTTCTCTATCCATTCTTCAGTTGAGGGGCAACTATGATGTTTTCAAGTTCTGGCTATTATGAATAGTGCTGCCATGAACATAGTTGAGCAAATGTCCTTGTGGTATGGGTGAGCATCTTTTGAGTATATGTCCAAGAGTGGTATTGCTGGGTCTTGAGGTAGTTTGATTCCCAGTTTTCTGAAATACTGCCATACTGATTTCCAAAATGACTGTACAATATTGCACTCCCACCAGCAGTGGAGAAGTGTTCCCCTTGTTCTATATCCTCTCCTGCATAAGAGGTCATCAGTGTTTTTGATCTTAGCCATTCTGAGAGGCATAAGATGATATCTCAGAGTCATTTTGATTGGCATTTCCCTGATGGCTAAGGATGTTGAACACTTTCTTGCATGTCTTTGGGCCATTTGAGATTTTTCTGTTGAGAATTCTCTGATTAGATCTGTACCCCATTTTTAATTGGATTATTTGGTATTTTGATGTCTAGTTTCTTGAGTTCTTTATATATTTTGGAGAGCAGCCCTCTATCAGATGTGGGGTTGGTAAAAATCTTTTCCAATTCTGTAGGCTATTGTTTTGTATTATTTACTGTGTCCTTTGTCTTACAGAAGCTTCTCAGTTTCAGGAGGTCCCATTTATTAATTATTTCTCTCAGTGTCTGTGCTATGGGTGTTATATTTAGGAAGAGGTCTCCCATGTTAATGCATTCAAGACTACTTCCTACTTTCTCTTCTATCAGGTTCAGTGTAGCTGTATTTATGTTGAAGTCTTTGATCCATATGAACTTGAGTTTTGTGCATGGTGATAGATATGGATCTATTTGAATTTTTCTACACATGTTGACAGCCAGTTATGCCAGCACCATTTGTTGAAGATACTTTCTTTTTTCCATTGTATCATTTTGGATTCTTTGTCAAAAATCAGGCATTCATAATTGTGTGGATTAATGTAAGGATCTTCAACTTGATTCCATTGGTCCACATGTCAGTTTTTATGTCAATAACAAGCTGTTTTGTTACTATAGCTCTATAGTAGAGCTTGAAGTCAGGGATTTTGATGTATCCAGAAGTTCCTTTATTATACAGGATTGCTTTGACTATACTGTTTTTTATATGAATTTGGGTATTGTTCTTTTGAGGTCTGTGAAGAATTGCTTTGGAATTTTGATGGGGATTGTATTGAACCTTTAGCTTGCTTTCGATAAGATTGCCATGTTTACTATGTTGATCCTACCTACTCAAGAGGATAGGAGATCTTTCCATTTTCTGATATATTCTTCAATTCCTTTCTTCAAAGACTTAAAGTTTTTGTCATACAGGTCTTTCATTTATTAGGTTAGAGTTACCCCAAGATATTTTATGTTATTTTTGGCTATTGTAAAGGGTGATGTTTCTCTAATTCCTTCTCAGCCTGCTTATCATTTGTGTATATGAGGGATACTGATTCGAGTTAATCTTGTATCCTGCCACATTACTAAAGGTGTTTATCAGTGGTAGGAATTCCCTGGAAGAGTTTTGGGGGTCATTTATATATACTATCATATCATCTGGAAATAGCAAAAGTTTGACTTCTTCCTTTCCAATTTGTATCCCCTTGATCTTCTTTTATTGTCTTATTGCTCTAGCTAGAACTTTGAGTACTAGATTGACTAGACCTGGAGAGAATGGAAAACCTTGTCTTTTTTCTGATTTTAATGAAATTGCTTTGAGTTTATGTCCATTTAGTTTGATGTTGGCTTGCTTTGTGTTGTTTTATTATGTTTAAGTATGTTCCTTTTATACCTGATCTCACCAAGACCTTTATGTGAAGGGCTGTTGGATTTTGTTGAGGCTATTTCAAAATCTAATGAGATGATCATGTTTTTTTCTTTCCATTTGTTTATGTGGTAGATTACATTGACAGATTTTTGTATGTTGAACCATCTCTGCATCTCTGGGATGAAGCCTACTTGATCATAGTGGATGATTTTTTGATGTGTTTTTGGATTAAATTTGCCAGTATTTTATTGAGTATTTTTATATAAATGTTCATGAGTGAATTTGGCCTGTAATTCTCTTTCTTCATTGTTTCTTTGTGTGGTTTGTATGTTAGGGTAACTGTAGTTTCATAAAGAGTTAGTCAATGTTCTTTCTGTTTCTATTGTTCAGAACAATTTCAGGAGTATTCATAGTAGCTCTTCTTTGAAATTCTGGTGGAACTCTGCTGAAACTTTCTGGCTCTGGATTTTTTTGGTTGGGAGACTTTTAATATGCTCTGGGCCACAGAAATATGAAGCAGGAATTCAGCTGACTATAACAAATGCTAATACCTGGAAGAAGAAGCAGGGCTCTTTCAGAGGAAAAAGCCAAGGCTCAATTATATATATGCTAATAATATTATATATACATATGCCAGTTCCTGCAATGATTTTCTTGTGTACTATGTTTTCCCAGTTGATTATTTTCCTAAGAACTTCGAACTTCTAAACAGTATGGATTGATCATATACATATACAACTAAGGTATTGGATACACTCAGACAGGCAAGGCTTCCTGCTTCCAGGCTTTCTGCTTATTCTATATAGCATTAGAATTCAGAAGTTTGCCTTCTGCAATTATTTTTTTAGCAAGCACATGAAGCCAGAGCCAGCTCTGGACAAAAGAATCCAAGGACAAATGGCAGACAGAATAAGCTCTCCAGAGCACCTACCAGGTAAATATCCATATGGAGACACCACCTAGGTCAGGCAGATGTTAGAACATAGGTTTGACTCTTGTGCAAATTAAGCTCAGACCCCCCTTTCTCTCACAGCCCAAGTGGCACCCTCAAGCAACTTACTTAGAACAAAGGGGCTTTTACATACCAGGTTCATCAAGCTATGAGGCATAGTTCCTATCTCTGAGCAGACTTACGCCACCTGACCAGAAAGCAGGAGGGCCAGAGTATTGCTGATGGAAGGTGTATGGACGGGTCTCAGGGAGAGGAGAGGAAGGAACAAGGATGAAGAGAGTAGTGAAGAGAATGAGGAGAATGGAATAGAAAGAACTTAGAACTATGAGAGGACAGGAGGAGAAGGGACAGAGAGGAGCTAAGGATGAGAACAGAATTGAAACTGTGTAGATAGAATTTTGTCTCAGAAGAATAAAGTGAATGAACCTAACAGTTTCATGTAAGTAGTTTCATTTGATATCCTTGAGATTGGTAACCCCTGCCTGCACAGCATCTTCCTCAGGACTCTGGAAGAAATCTCAGGGCAGGCACCTGAGGGGAATTTGATATTAACAACTGCTTCTATTTACTTAGGAGTTATGGGTATTTAAATCGTTTATCTGGTGTTGATTAAATTTCGGTATGTGGTACCTATTCAGAAAACTGTCCATTTTTTTAATTTCCCAATTTTATGGAATACAGGTTTTTGAAGTATGACTTGATGATTATCTGGATTTCCTCATTGTCTGTTATGTCTCCCTTTTCATTTCTGATTTTGTTAATTTGGATGCTCTCTCTCTCTCATTGCCTTTTGGTTAATTTGGATAAGGGTTTATCTATCTTGTTGATTTTTTTCAAAGAACCAACTCTTTGTTTTATTTATTGTTTTATTTTTCTCTGTTTCTATTTCATTGATTTTAGCCCTCAATTTGATCATTTCCTAGTACCTATGCCTTCTGGAAGAGTTTTGCTTCTTTTTGTTTTAGAGCTTTCAGGTGAGCTGTTAAGTCATGAGTGTTAGATTTCTCCATCTTCTTTATGTGGGCATTTAGTGCTATGAATTTTCCTCCTAGCCCTGCTTCCATAGTGTTCCATAAGTTTGGGTATGAAGTACTTTCATTTTCATTGAATTCTAGGAAATCTTAATTTCTTTCTTTATTTCTTCCTTGACTCATTGGTGATTGATTCATTTGTGCACTGTCCAGTTTCCATGAGGCTTTCTGTAAATTTTGTTGTTGTTGAAATCAAGCTTTAAGCCATGGTGGTCCAAAAGGATACAGGAGGC
This sequence comes from Peromyscus maniculatus bairdii, assembly GCF_049852395.1. NCBI lineage: Eukaryota > Metazoa > Chordata > Mammalia > Rodentia > Cricetidae > Peromyscus > Peromyscus maniculatus. Next base: position 60,029,320 of record NC_134874.1, on the reverse strand, counting down.
TATTTCAATTTTTTTTATCCATTGAGATTTGCTTTGTGATCGAGCATATGGTCAATTTTAGAGAAGGTTCCATGGGGTGCTGAGAAGAAGGTATATTCTTTTGTGTTTCAGTGAAATGTTCTGTATATATCTATTAAGTCCATTTGAGTCATAACTTCTGTTAGGTCCCTTATTTCTCTGTTAAGTTTCAATCTGGCAGATTCACCCAGTGGTAAATCGGGGTGTTGAAATCTCCCACTATTAATGTGTGGGCCTTGATGTGCAATTTAACCTTTAGTAATGTTTCTTTTGTGTATGTGGGTGCTCTTGTGTTTGGGGCATAAATATTCAGAATTAAGACTTTATCTTGGTGGATTTTCCCTGTGATAAGTATGAAATGTCCTTGCTGATCTCTTTCAATTGATTTTAGTTTGAAGTCTGTTTTCCTGGATATTAGGATAGCTACACCAGCTTGCTTCTTAAATCCATTTTACTGGAAAGTCTTTTCCCAGCCTTTTACTCTGAGGTAGTGTCTGTCTTGAAAGTTGAGGTATGTTTCTTTTATGCATCAGAAGGATTGATCCTGTTTTTGTATCCAACTTGTCAACCTATGTCTTTTTATAGGTGAATTGAGACCATTGATATTAATGAATATTAATAACAGTGATTGTTAATACCTGTTATTTTTGTTGGTAATTGTTGTTTCTCTTCTTTGGTGTTTGTTAGTGTGGAATTATTTTTGCCTGTATTTTCATGGTTGTATCTAACTTCTTTAGGTTGGATTTTTCCTTCTAGTGCTTTCTGTAGGGCTGGATATGTGGATAGGTATTGTTTAAGTCTGTTTTTATCATGGAATATTTTGTTTGCTCCATTTATAGTGATTGAAAGTTTTGCTGGATATAATAGTTTGGGTTGGCATCTATTGTCTTTGTTTCTGTATTAGTTCTGTCCAGGACCTTCTGGCTTTCAGAGTCTCCATTGAGAAGTCAGGTGTTTTTCTGATGGGTCTGCCTTTATATATTATTTGGCCTTTTTCCTTTGAAGCTCTTAATATTATATCTTTATTCTATATGTTTAGTGGTTTGATTATTATGTGGCAAAGGATCTTTTTTTTTAGATCCAGTCCATTTGGTGTTCTATTAGCTTCTTGTACCTTCATAGGCATTTCCTTCTTTAAGTTGGGAAAGTTTTCTTCTATGACGTTGTTGAATATATTGTCTATGCCTTTGAATTGGTATTCTTTTCCTTCTTCTATCCCTATTATTCTTAGGTCTGGTCTTTTCATAGTGTCCAAGATTTCCTGGATGTTTTATGTTAAGACTTTTTTGACTTTAGTTTTTCTTTGACTGATGAATCTGTTTCCTCTATTGTATCTTCAATGCCAGAGATTCTCTCTTCTATCTCTTGCATCTGTTAGTTATGCTTGTATCTGTAGTTCCTGTTTGTTTACTCAGATATTCCATTTCCAGCCTTCCCTCAGTTTGTGTCTTCTTTATTGCCTCTATTTCAGTTTCCAAATCTGGGACTTTTTCATTCACCTATTTAACTGCTTTTTCTTGGCTTTCTTTAAGGGATGTACTGATTTCTTCCAATTATTTGTCTTTTATTTGAGTTCTTTAAGGGCAGTCTTCATTTCCTCTTTAAAGGCTTCTATCATCTTCTTAAAGTCATTTTAAAGGTCTATTCCTTCTGTTTCTTCTGCTTTGGGATGTTCAGGTCTTACTGATGTAGCACCACTAGGTTCTGATGGTGCCATATTAGTCTTTATGTTGTTGACTGTATTTTTGTAGTGGTGTCTACCCTCCATTCCATGAAAGTGCTGTCTGGTTTTAAGGGAGACTCTATGTGTTTGAATGATACTTTTGGTCTAATGGGAGCTCTTGGTCTAATCCAGGCTCTTGGTCAAATCTGTGCTGATGGATTTTGTGTCTCAGGGAGCAGAACTTAGTCCAATGGGCAAGAGTGGGCTCTGTCTCAGGGAGGAGCTATTTCCAATGGGTACAGAGTGGGACCTGTTTTCAATTCCCAATTGGTGCAGGGTGGGCTTATGTTTCTGGTTTTCACTGGTGTCACCCTGGGCTGTTTTCTAGGGAAGGAGGTGGGGGAAGGGGCAGCTGGCTAGTCCCTGGGGCTCCAGTGGCTTAGAGGAGAGGCACAGGGTGTTCCCTCCAGGGCCTAGGAACTAGGGACCTTGTCTGCCGAGTCCAGAGATGGGGCCTCACATGTTCCCAAATGGTTCAAGGTGGACCTGTGGCTCTGGTTTTCACTGGTGTTGCAGGGGGCTGTTCTCTTGGCTGTAATTGAATTTTGAATATGTCTGTTGCCCATAAATTTATAGATAACAAGCATAGCTAAATAAAGTAAATTTTCAGCAGTAGCTTCTATTTGGAAATAGATTGTCTGTATGTGAGACACAGTGAGGGGCTCTTCTACTTTATTTAAATATATATTTCAGAAAATCTTACTGAAAAGTTAAGTAAGTTCAATTTTTACTATAATAAACTAAAGGATTTTATGAAAAACACTCAATTCATTAACCAGTCAATTTTTTCTAGATTGTGTTTTGTTCTTAAAATATTTCAAAGTGTTTTCATCAGGTTTAACAAGAATAATGTAGCACTTTGGGAAAAAGATGCATCCTAGCAATCCTGCACTGGAAGTCAAGATGGAGAAGACCTCCACAGCCACCATGGCCTTGTCCTTGGTGCTGTGGTAGACAGGGAGGAAGGTGACCCAGACACTGCAGAACACCAGCATGCTGAATGTCAGAAACTTGGCTTCATTGAATGTGTCAGGCAGGTTCCTGGCCAGGAAAGCCAGAGTGAAGCTCCCTAGGGCCAGGATCCCCAAGTATCCCAGCACACAGTAGAAAGCAGTAAGTGAGCCCTTGTTGCACAAAATGATGATGTGACTCTGTTCAGAGTGTGCATCTGCCTCAATATAGGGAGGCGAGGTTCCCAGCCAGACTCCAAGAAGAATAAACTGGATCAGGACACAGATGGGGATGACAGAGTTATGGATGCCTGAGACAAGCAGCCTTCTCATTGTCCTTCCTGGCTTCAGGGCTCTAAAGGCCAGAATTACAGTTATAGTTTTGGCCAAAACAGTGGACAGAGCCAGAGTGAACACAAGTGCAAATGCAATTTGCTGCAATATGCAGGAGGCTGTGCTTGGGTGACCAATGAAGAGAAAGGAACTTAGAAAACAGAAGAGGAGGGAGATGAGCAGGATGAAGCTGAGTGTCCGGTTATTGGCCTTAACAATGGGTGAGTCTTGGTGTTTGAGAAAGATCCCCAAAACTACAGCTGTGCTGACAGAGAAGCACAGAGCTGTGCAGGACAGAGCCTTGCCCAGAGAATCCTCAAAAGACAGAAATGTCACTGACTTGGGAAGGCAGTTGTTTCTTTCAGGGTTTGGATACTCCTGAAGTGGGCAAGGGATACACTCCTGCTGATCTACGGGAGGAAATGAATCAATATTTAAGCGTCTATAATTATTTACATTTTGTACTTCAGCCATGAAGAACACTGAGGCTGTGTGTAGCCTTGTTCATTCTGCCTTACTATCATGTCGAGAAGGACACTAACTCTTTAGACATCCCCTTCCTAATTTCTGTCATGAATACCTCATGGTACACCATGTGCTGACAAGTTTATTCTTGTTTTTCTAGGGCAATAAAAATAAAATTGTAATCTACTTGTTCAATTGAAGTAAAACTGTCAAGTAATCCTTTAAAGAATTCTAAACTTAAGTCACACCAGCTTGATCAGCCTTTAGGTTCTCATGTGTGTAGTCAGAAAGTTTTTTTTGTGTCCCCACCTGCTGGCAATAGGGACAAATCTCTCTCAATCACATCCCCCAAGCAAACACACAGAGGCATTATTATCTCTCAACATCAAGGGGCTACATTCCCCCAATAAAAACACACTGGCTGTGTTTTTTATCCATCTACGAGAATGGATACAAAATAGGATTCACCCTTATGTTGTATACAAGAAACATACCTCAACATTAAAGTTAGATATTACCTCAGAGTAAATGATTGAATAAAGATTTTCCAATCAAACGGACCTAAGAAGCAAGCTGATGTAACTCTCTTAATATGTAACAGCATAGGCTCAAACCAAAGTTAATCAAAAGAGAGGAAGAAGGAAGTTCATAATTGGAAAAATCCACCAGGATGACATCTCGATTTTGAATATCTATGCCTCAAATGCACATTTGTGGCATTTGTGAAAGACACATTTCTAAAGCGTACATCACACATCAAGCCCCACACGTTAATAGTGGGAAACTTCAACACCACATTCTTGCCATTAGACAGGCCATCTGGATAGAAACTAACCAAAGAAATAATGGAATTAACAAACATTATGACTCAAATGGACCTATCAGGTATCTACAAAACATTTCACCCAAACACAAAAGAATATGTCTTCTTTTCAGCACCTCATAGAACCTTCTCCAAAATTGACCATATACTTGGTCATAACGCAAATCTCTGTAGCTATAAAAAAAATATTGAAATAACTCTCTGTATCCTATCAGACCACCATGGATTAAACGAGATAAAGCCTACAAACTAAGAAAACTTAACAATTCTCTAAAGAATGACCACTGGGTCAAGGAAGAAATAAAGAAAGAAATTAAAGCCTTCCTTGAATTCAATGACAATGAACACACAACAAAGGAAACTGATGGTACACAAGGAAAGCGGTGCTAAGAGAAAAATTCATATCACCAAGTACCTTTATAAAGAAATTAGAGAATTTTCATACCAGAAACTTAACAACACACTTGAAAGCTGTAAAACAAAGAGAAGAAGGCCTACCCAAGATGAGTAGGTAGCAAGAAATAAAAGTGAATGCTGAAGTAAATAAACAGAAATAAAGAGAATACAGAGAAATCAATGAAACAAAGAGTTGGTTCTTTGAGAAAATCAGCATGATAGTCAAACCCTTATTAAAACTAATTAAAAAGCAATGAGAACATATTGAAATTTACAAAATCAGAAACCAAAAGCAGGACATAACAGACACTGAGGAAATCCAAAGAATCATTAGGTCATAAATCAGTACTTGACAAATCAGTACTCCACTAATTTGGAAAATCTATAGGAAATGGATAGTTTTCTAGGTAGGTACCACATACCAAATTTATATCAAAACAGATAAGCCATATAAATATGCCTATAACTCCCAGGGAAATAGAAATCATCATTAAAAGTATCCCAACCAACAAAAGTCCAGGGCCAGACAGTTTTAGTGCCAAATTCTATCAGACCTTCAAAGAGGAGCTTATACCAATACTCCTCAAATTCCACAAAATAGAAACAGAAGGGACATTGTCAATTCATTTGAATGAGGGCACAGTCACCCTGATACCTGCAACACACCAAGACTCAAAAAGAAAGAGATTTACAGACCAACTTCTCTCTTTAACTTTGATGCAAAAATACCCAGTAAATTACTTGCAAACCAAATCCAAGAATGTATCACAAAGATCATCCATCAGGATCAAGTAGGCTTCTTCTCAGAGATGCAGGGCTGATTCAATATACAAAAATCTGTCAATTCATCCACCACATAAACAAACTGAAAAAAAAACATATGATCATCTGAATAGATGCTGAAAATGCCTTTCACAAAATCCAACACCCCTTTCTGATACAAGGAACACACTTAAAGATAATCAAGGCAACATATAGCAAGCTGATAGCCAACATCAAATTAAACTGAAATTCAAAAGATTCCACAAAAATCAGGTACAAGACAAGGCTGTCCACTCTCCCCATATTTACTCAACATAGTACTTGAAGTTCTAGCTAGAGCACTAAGAAAACTAGAGGAGACCAAGAGGATACAAACTGGAAAATAAGAAGTCAAACTTTCACTATTTGCTGATGATATGATAGTATACATAAGCAACCCAAAAAATTCTACCATGGAACTCCTCCACCTGATAAACACATTCAGCAGAGTGGCTGGATTCAAAATTAACTAAAAAACCAGTACCCCTTCTTCATACAAAATGATAAAGGGGCTGAGGAAGAAATAAAGGAAAGAATCCCCTTTACCATAGTGTGATAATGGAGTAACCTCTGAGAGTGTAAGCCAGTAAATTATGTTTCTAATTATTAAACTTGGTTTGGTCAAGGTGTCTCTTCATAGTAATTGAAACTCTAAATAAGACAACACAAATTTTATATTCCCTCCCTCTTTCTCTTATTTTCTCCCTCTGTCTTTAGGACAGAAAATGTCCTAAACACACACACACACACACACACACACACACACACACACACACACTCCATAAAAGCAGAAATGAAATTAAACAAGCAAAGAAAAAAAAGGAAAAAATTCCCACTAAAGCAAAATGAGAAGAAAAAAAAGTGTACAAACATACAATTGAGTTCATTTTTTATTGGCTTTCTAATGATTTGCATGGGGCCTGCCCTCAAATGTTGTTAATACATCCAATAGGACCCCTTTGGGGGAAATTGATTTTATTCTTTAACAACTGAATTATATCCCAATGTCTAAATGTACCAAATGTGCATTATCTATTATCAATTGTTGATATTTAAGCTCTTTCCAGGCTCCGACTATTCAAAGTAGTGCAGCAATGAACATGGTTGAGTAAGGGTCTCTGTAGTAGGGTGCAGGTCCTTTTGATAGAACCAAAGTGTGGTTTATCTGGATCTAGAGGTAGAATTATTCCCAGCTTCCTGAGGAACCGGCACTGTTTTCATAGGGTCTGTACAAGTCTGCACAACCACTAGTGATGGATAAGTAAACGTTCTCCCTTCCGCAGACCTTTGCCAGGGAATACTGTCATTTCTTTCATTGACTTTGCAATCCTGTAGTTTTGATCTGTATTTCCTAGTGACTAGAGATGTTGAACATTTTTTAGTGTTTCCCAGCCAATTCAGTTTTATCTTTTAAGAAAACTCTGCTTCCTTCTGTACTCCATTTTAACTGCCCTGTATTTTGATGTTCAGTTCTCTTTTGCGTTCTTTACACATTTTATATATTAGCCATCTCTCAGAAATATAATTGGTAGAAATAGTTTCCAACTTAGTAGAATGTAACTTTGCTCAAGTTCTGGTGTCCTTGTTATACAGAACCACTTCAGCACCATGAGATCCTATATATTAATTGATGTTCTTAGTGATTGTGCTAACGATATTCTCTCCAGAAGGTCATTCCTGTGAAAATTGGTTTAAGGGCACTCCCCACTTTCTCCTCTATGAGGTTCAATGTATCTGGCCTTATGTTGAAGTTATTGATCCATCTGCAGTTTAGTTTTGTGTAGAATAATTAGTATGTGTCTATTTGCATTCTTCTACATGCAGTCATCCAGTTAGATGAGCATCATTTTTTGAAGATGCTATCCTTTTTTCAGTGTGTATTTTCGGGTTCTTCATAAAATATCAGGTGTCCATATGTGTGTGGATTTATGTCTGGATCTTCAGTTCAATTCCCTTGGCCTATGTGTTTGCTTTTATGCCAATACCATCCTTTTTTTATTACTTTAACCGTATAGTAAAACTTAGAACTAGGATAATAATACCTCCAGCACATTTTAATTATTCATGAATGTTTCAGCAACATCCAAATTCTTCATCCAAACTCTGCATCCAGCCGGATGTACCCCCACACTTCAGGCATCAGTAAGGACCCACATGCTGTACAAAAGCCCAAGCCATTCTTTGTATTTTATTTCATTACATATAAGCCATTTTCAACCTCTAGACATAACAAGCTTATATATAATCTCTTTTGCCACAATTTGCATTGTGTATATGAATATTAGGAGTAATAAAACATCCACATGGCCAAATATTATCAAAAATACCAATAATATCACAGATACAGACAGTGTATTCTCTCCAAATATACCAGTCTGGTAGAAATGTTTGCCAATGAGTATTACCTAATAAAATTCAGGACACAGACTGTAAAAGAACATTCCTTATATTCATAGAGTAATTTAAGCAGTTGAAAGAAGACACAAACAGTTTAATAAAACTAAAGAGAACTCAAGGAGAATCAATGCCATAATGATGCCTGAGAAAACACAAACATAAACCTGAAGTAAATGATGAAGACAATGCAAGACTTGTACATGGAATTCAACAAAGAAATAGAAAGCATGACGAAGACTCAAGCTGAAATGAGGACAGGATTGAAAAAACACATAGTCCAGCCAGAAACTCCAGGACAGCCTTCCATGTCAGAGGAAACAAGCAGAAAGGAGAAGTTAGGATCCAAGATAGAATAGAGGATAAAAATAATCAAGAAATAAGAAAAATTGAAACAGGAAAGGAAGTGTCGGATGCTTTGAGAAAACTGGATCTTTACGTTATTGGCATAGATGATGGAGAAGAATTCCAGGTCAATGACATACACCAGTTTTTCAATAAGGTCAGTTTCATAGAAGAAGAGTTACTGAAACCATGGAAAGATATATCCAAATATATAGAGGAAGCACAGAGTACACCAATAGACAAGACCAGAAAAGAAAATCCCTACAGCATATTATTACTAAAACACTAACAAAAAAAAATATTTTAGAATAAATTTTAATTATCACTTAAAAAACATAATAAGAAGGTGTGCTGAAAGCTGCAAGAGGAAAACAAAAGACAAGGCAAATATAAATGAAAATCCAAGAGAATAGAAGCTGATTTCTAAATGGAATCCATGAGAGCCAGAAAAGCCTAGAGCAAAGCATGTCAAGTCCTGAAAGACTATATTGGCCAGCCTAGAGAAATGTACCCAGCAAAAATAACTGCCAAACTGAAGGAAAAATACAAAATTTCCAAGACATAAACAGCCTACAACATCATATCCACCAAACCAGAACTAAGGAAAATACATAAAGTTATATTTTAGACTGAAGAGAGCAATGAATACAGTAGAGATGGTGGAAAGAAATAAGAAGACATGATTATTACAACATGAAACACCACTGTGACCACAGAAAACAACAAATTTCAACAGCAGAGTGACCACAAGTAACATAAGTTTCTACAATATCTTAAATATCAATGGCCTCAATTATTCATTTAAAAATGTGGACTAGCTGAATGGATCATAAAACAAAATCTATCTGCCTCTTCTCTTCAAGAAACATATCTTGATTTTGAAGATAAACACCACCTTAAAATAAAATGACAGACAAAATACTCCAGTTATATACAATCAGGAAGCAAGCATGCATGTGACCATGACATCTGGCAAAGTAGATTTTAATTTAAAATTAATTAGAAAAAGTAAAACAGGAAACTACATTCTAATCAAGGGAAGAGCAATCAAAAAAGACATTACAACTCTACACGTGTATGCATCCAATTCTGGGGCAGCTAGTTTTATAAAAATTGTACTGCTGTGTTTAGTGACACAGTAACAACAATCTACTAATAGTGTGTGAATTCAAAAGCCCACTTTATCCAAGAGACAGGGCATCTGGGAAAAAATAAAGAGAAATATATCACAATTAAGTCACATCTAAAATCTCCTGGACTCAACAGATATCTACATAGCATCCCCCACAAACTGCAAAGAAAATTTATTCTGCTCTTTAACACATGGGAGCACTTCAAAAATAGACCAAATCATGGAACATAAAACAGGTATTTACAAATTCAAAAATATTGAAATACCTGTTCCATCTTATCCCAATACAACAAAACTTAATCTTGACAGCAAATATATCTGTAGTAAATACACAGACTGCTTGGAGATGAAACAACTCAGTACTTACTGACGAATGAGTCAAAGAAGAAATCAAGAAAGAAATAAAAAAATTCCTGGAACTAAATGAAAATGAAAACACAAACCAACAAAACTCCTGGGATACATTGAAAGGTATTTTACAAGGGAAATTTACAGCTCTAAGTGCCTATGTTAAAAGTATCAGATGGAACACAAGTAGATGGCTTAATGATGCAACTCAAAAATTGGAAAAACAAAAAATGCAAACACAAGCCAAAATAATGGCAAGAAATAATAAAATCTGTAGCATGAATATTAAAGAGTCTTATTAATAAAAACAAACCTGAGGCCAGTTATTGGGGTGAATGCTGGAAGATCAGAGAAGCAGAACAAGCCACAGCTTCCTCACCTCAACAGTTCCTCAGCTGATCCTGTTTCCTCAGACAGGAAGCTTCTGTGTCCTCATCCCAATGGCTCTCAGCTGAACTGCTGCTAGAAGCCTAAAAGCTTAACCAGCCAAATGCTTCTAGTTTCTGGCCCTCACACCTTATATACCTTTCTGCTTTCTACCATCACTCCCTGGGATTAAAGACTCACTTTCTGGGATTAAAGGCGTGAGTCACCATGCTTGGCTGTATCCTTGAATACATGAATTTCTGCCTCTGGAATGCTAGGATTAAAGGTGTGTGCTACCACTGCCTATCCTCTATGTTTGACATTGTGGATATTCTGTCTCTGACCCCAGATAAGTTTATTAGGGTGCACAATATTTCGGGGAACACAATACCACCACAAAAATCAGAGCAGAAATAAATGAAATAGAAACAAAGAAAACAATACAAAGCAACCAACATAAGAACTGACTCTTTGAGGAGATAAATAAAGACAGACACTTGGTTCAAGTAGCCCAAAGAAAGAAATGGAGGAGTCAGATTAAGAAATCAGAAATGGAGCCAGGCAGTGGTGAAGCACGCCTTTAATCCCAGCACTCGGGAGGCAGAGCCAGGCAGATCTCTGTGAGTTCGAGGCCAGCCTGGGCTACCAAGTGAGTCCCAGGAAAGGCACAAAGATACACAGAGAAACCCTGTCTCAAAAAACCAAAAAAAAAAGCCGGGCGGTGGTGGCGCACGCCTTTAATCCCAGCACTCGGGAGGCAGAGCCAGGAGGATCTCTGTGAGTTCGAGGCCAGCCTGGGCTACCAAGTAAGTCCCAGGAAAGGCGCAAAGCTACGCAGAGAAACCCTGTCTCGAAATACCAAAAAAAAAAAAAAAAAAAAAAAAAAAAAAAAAAAAAAAAAACCAAAAAAAAAGAAAGAAAGAAATCAGAAGTGACCAAAAAAAAAGGAAGAAAAAAAATCAGAAATGACAGGGAAATATTACAACAAACACCAAGAAGCATAGACTATTGTAAGGGACTATTATAAAAACAAAAGAAAATCTGTATTCCAGTATTCTTGAAAACCTATATGAAATGGATAAGTTTCTAGATTCAGGCAAACCATTAAAAAATCAAAACACCAAGTCAACAAGCTAAACAAACACATAATACACAGCAGATTGAAACAATAAATTCCTTCCAGGTATAAAAATGTCCAGGTCCAGGTGAACTCACAGCAGAATTCCACCAGACATTCAAAGAAGATATACAGTCAGACCTTCTTAAAATATTTAAAAAATAGAAGAGAAGGATCATTTCCAAGCTCCCTTAGAAAGCCATTTTCATTCTAATACCAAAACCAGGAAATGGCCCAACAAAAACAAGAAAACCACATGCCATTATCCCTAAGAAACATAGATTCAATAAAATGGTTGCAAATAGAATACAGACTCACATCAAAACTATTGTATACCATGACTAAGATGGCCTTATCATTGAAATGTAGGAATGGTTCAACATATTTAACTCAATAAATGTAAAATCCACATAAATGGATTATAGACAGAAGTCACATGAACATCTCAATAGATGAAAAAAGGTGACAAAATTCAACTCCCTTTATCATAAATGTTCTAGACAACATACAGAAAGAGGGAACATACCTCAACACAATAAAAGCAATATATAAGAAACCCATAGGCAATATCATTCTCAATGGAGAAAAACTTAAAACAATTGCACTGAAGTAAGAAATCAGACAACTAAGTCCACCACTCCCACTCCTTTTCAATATTGTGCTCAAAGTATTATCTGGAGCAATAAGGCAAGATAAGTAAGTTAAAAGATTACAAATAGAGAAAGTAGTCAAACTATCCCTATTTGCAGATGATATGGTATTATACACTAGAGATACCCCCAAAATATACCAAAAAAATTCTTGAAATGATTAACAAATACAACTATGTGGCAGGATACAGAATCATCTTGCACAAATCAATGTCCTTTTTTATACACTAACAACAAACATAGGAAGGAGAGCATGGACAGACTCCCATTCACAATCCTCCTAAAGAAAATAAATTACTTAGGAATAAATCTAAGCAAGGAAGCAAAGGACTTTGACAGGAGAACTTATAACCCCTGAAAAAAAATTAAAGACAGTAGAAAATTAAAAGACATTCCATCCTGTGATCACTGATTGGTAGAATTAAGTTTATGAAAATGAACATTCTACTGAAAGCTATTTATAAATTCAATGCAAACCCAATCAAAATCTTGAGCTCATTTGTTGCAGATAGAAAAAAACTATACCAAAATTCAACACACCATGGAGACCAAACTAATACTGAATAAGAAATAACTATGACAGAAGGATTACCATTCTGAATTTTATGATATATTACAGAGGCATAGTAAAAAAAAAAAAAAAAAAAAAAAAAAAAAAACACCAAAATTTGCCAGAAGCCATTCCCCGGTGGTGGATGGGTCCTGCGGAGGATGTAAGGAATCCACAGGAGAATGAAGTGAGCCAGGCCATGGTGGTCGGGAGAATCTTGCAGCTTGACTGACTAGCAGCCAGAGTGTTTCTTTATTTATTAAGAATTTAGTTAGCAGGGATACATTCATGATGTTCCAAAACATAGATCATATCATTTCTGTTTTTGGACAAATGTTTCACTTCCTTTTGCTTATCTTTTAGTCACCATTAATAAACTATGGCAGAACAGAGTTATCATTTCCAGTCATTTCCCCTCAAGTTTTGACTTCATTAATAGAGTTATCCTTCTTACTCATAAACCCCATAACCCAATTTTTGAGTATCTAGAGGAATATGACAGCATGTGCTCAGGCTGGTTGTTTTGGTTGCTTCAAGGACATTAGACCAAAACAAAATCTTCAACCACCCTGGGCATTTTTTCATGTCCCAAGCAGTGGATTAATAACTCTTAGTGGTCAGAGTACCCAGGAAAAATCCTCAGGCTAAAGCTGCTGCAGTTATTATTCAAATTCTGGCATAATACAATCAATGTTCACATTTATATCCTTATAGAATTCATCTATATGTCTAATCCTGGCATTCTGTTATTCCTTGGTCATATGACATTATAGTGGCTCTACATGAGCTAACTTCTAAGAGAGGGAGGTCCTAACACCTCATACTTTTATCATCTTTCCACTCCACACTTTGCTCATCAATATGTCTCTATGTAGGGCAGACTTGTGTGGTGGTATTGCATTCTCCAAAATATTGAGCACCCTAATAAACTTATCTGGGGTCAGAGAACAGAAAAGCCACTAGATACTTAGGATAGGCAGTGGTAGCACACACCTTTAATCCTAGCATTCCAGAGGCAGAAATCTATCTGTTTAAGGCCACATTGAAAACAGCCAGGCATGGTTACATATGCCTTTAATCCCAAGAAGTGAGCCTTTAATCCCAGGGAGTGATGGCAAAAACAGAATGATATATAAGGCTTGAAGACCAGAAACTAGAAGCATTTGGCTGGTTAAGCTTTCAGGCTTCTAGCAGCAGTTCAGCAGAGACCCATTCTGGATGAGAACTGAGAAGCTTCCAGTCTGAGGAAACAGGATCAGCTGAGGAATTGTCGAGGTTAGGTAGCTGTGGCTTGTTCTGTTTCTCTGATATCCCAGTATTCACCCCAATAAAGGGTCTCAGGTTTGATTTTATTAATAAGAATTTTTAAGACTCCTGCTACAGAGTTGTATGCCACACAAATGTCTGAGTGTACAATGGGAAGAGCCTTATAATCTGAACTGTGGCCAACTCCTCTAGCCCACCAGATCTTGTTGACCTTTTTGAATTTACTTTGTTTTGAATATCTTGTTCCAGTGTAAGTACAGAGACAGATGTTTCAAGAATGTCTCATAGCCTCATGAAGAGACCTCTGGCTTCTTCTTTATGTGTCACAACCTCCAAAGCATAAGGAAGACCTTCAAGTAGATAAGGATATCTCCCTCAAAGTGGGGGCGGATAGTATGTTCAGTACTTTCCTGGGTAAGCTTAGAAGCAGCATTCCTTGCAGTAGGCATAATTGATTCATATGGAATTTTCCATCAGTACAACATGCCCAAATTGTACAAATATTAAAAGTACCCCAAGTATGTAAGAGGTGGAGATGAAAACCAAAGGTGGCATGGCAGTCATCATGTGGCTCAGCTCTGCTGAATCTTTGTCAAGCAGCTGTGCTGGCTTTATGACTTCTGCCATTACATTGAGATATGACTGTGCCAAAAACAACCACAAAATAATATGGCACTGGCAGAAAAATATACCTGTAGATCAATACATAAATCCAAAACCCAAATTTGAGCATATGTTAGATTAGTCATTTAATATTCAATAAAGACACTAAAAACAAGATAGAGAATTGAAAGCATTATGAAGACATGTTCATTGAAAAACTGGAGTTCCACAAATAGAAAAATGCAATTACGCCCATATCTAGCACCTGTTGCAAATGTAACTCCAAAGGATCAAAGACCTGAACCTGAAAACAGGAACACTGAAATTGTTAGAAGAAAACATAATCAAAAGTCTCCATGATCCAGGTTCAGGAAAAGACTTTCTGAATAGGACTCCATTTGACTAAGAATTAATGCTAACAACTGAAAAGTAGGACTTCATGAAATAAAATGCCTCCTTACAGCCAAAGAAACAGTCAACTGAGTGAGGATAAAGCCTGTAGAATGGGAGAGGATCTTTGCCGGGTATATATCTGACAGTGGATTGATATCCAGAATATACAAAGAAGTGAAAAAAAAAACAAAGTCTTAAAAAACAAATGACCTATTCTACAAGAAGTGATCCTGGCATCTGAAAAGAGATTTTCAGTTGGAAATAAAATGGCTAATTAATAATTCAAAAAAGTCTGCCATCCTTAGTCATTATGGAAACATAAACCAAAACAACTTTAGATTTCATGTTACCACTTGAAGAATATAAAGATCCACAGAACAACTGACAAATGCTTGAGTGACACAGAGGAAAAGGAAATCCTCATTCATTTATGGTGGGATTGTAGCTGGGGAAGCCACTGTGCAAACATGGGGAAAGTAATTCTGCCATATGACCCAGCAGAACCACTCCTTGTCTTACGTCCCTAGGACTCCACATCCTGCTCCATGTGTATCTGCTCTGCATGTGCAATGCGGCTTTGTTTACAGCAGTTAGGAAATAGAAAAACATCTAAATAATCTAGAACTGACTAGAGGATAATAAAACTGTGATACCCGCAATCCATGGAAAACCATTTGAGTATAAAGAAAAATGAAATTATAAACATTGTGGATATGTGGGTGGAACTAGAAAAGATTATACTGAGTAAAAAAATCCTGACCCACCAAGACAAATGTCACATGTTCTTTCTCATCTGAGGCTCCTATCTCCAAATCTTCAGATGTGAGTACATGTCCTGGAGAAACTGCAGAGGACAGGAAACTGAGCAGGACCACTGCAGGAGCTGGGGAATAACAGTATAGAATAGCAGAGAAGAGATGACTAGAAAGCTGACATGCAAAAGAGGGAGACTCTAATCATGGAGGTAAGAGAGAGATAAATACAGGTGAGGGAGGGAAGAGACTGAAATAACAATAAGGATGTCCAGAATAAGTGATGTGATCCAAAAGGAAAAAAAGGGATGAGGGAACTTTAGGGAAGAGGAAGGGAAGTAAATACAGAACAAGGAGGGAGGTGGTAAAATATCAGTAAGAATGTCTGAAAACCACAGAGTCTCATAATATTACTATAACTAGAAAAACCCTACAATACCATTAATTCTCTTTATACTGATACATATAGCTTTAATAAAACTTTCTCCTCTGGGCTGATGCTCCTCTCTCCAAGAACAAGACTATAAACACAAACCCAACACCAGACACGAGAAACTTCCTTTGGAGCTGTTGTCCAGGGTTGTTGAAGGGTTCCCAAAGCATACCGCCTATCACTGCTGCCGTTGTTCATCCAGCAGAGTTGAAAAGTGAGTCCCTACTGCTGACGACACCATGTATTTCAGAAACAGAGCCCAGAGACCCTTGAGGTAGAACTTACATGAATGTCCTTTCTCTGAGGACTGGCTTTCACAGTACCAGAAGACACCATGCAAGCTTCCAAATGATGGAGACTACCAACAGTCCTAGCCTGCTATGTCCACTAAGAACCATATCAATGACCAGCACAAAACCCTAAGGGTGCAGTAGTGACATGCATGCCTTGACAGTATTCAACAGCTCTTTAAATAGGACTCAAGACCCACTCAACAATAAAGAAACCATTCCTCTGCCTGAAACCTAAGTACTCAGTGATAGTGAAGTCATGATTATTACTAATTTACTAGACCAGCATGATCTGTAACAGCAATCTGTAAATGTTTGCCCTGATTCCCACAGATAATTATAGTCTTTACTCCCCAGCAAGAAAACTTCTCTTTACAACAGATGAGACCAATATGGACCGACCAATCAAATGCAGAGTTGTGGAGGGCACCTCCAGTGGATAAATCTCCAATACCATTCCCAAACCTAAGGCTCACAGAACATTTCAGATTTGGGTGTGGAAAGATCATAAGGAGCAAAAGTTCAGGGTTTGTCTGTGAGATTGTGTCTCCTAGTAACATCATAAGCTGAACCCATAAGTCCTACCAACATGACCACCTAGATATGTGGAACTGACGAGGGACAACAGCAACAGACATGCCAAAGTATTCAGGAAAATGATCACAATGCCCCAACCCTACCCAAAGAACAAGATGCAACTACAAAATGTTGAGAGGGGGAGAAATGGTCTTCCCCAGGGAAGAGCACAGTTTGTCATTCAATACAAAGTGGTTAGCCCTAAGGACATATATGCAAGTAATGTCATACAGAACAATCCAGTTATATTAGTAAATCATGTGTATACATATATAATTGTAATCCAATCAATGAAAAAAAAAGCTGTTAATGTGAAAGAGAGTAATGAGTTATATATGACACATTTTACATTAAGGAAAGTGAAAAAATAACACAAGTTCATTATAAATTCAAAATCAAAAGAAAAGGAAACAAAAAACAAATGCTTGGTGTAGCAAATGCTCTAAGAATCAGGGTAGGTGTTCGTATAATATATAACTCTGTAGAGAAAAGGGCTTACCATGCAAACCTGATAATCTGAGTTTGAACTCTAAACATGTCAAAGTCAAGGAAGATGCCCCAGCTCCACAAAGATGTCCTGTGTTCTCCATATGTCAGCTATGGCACATACATGCATGCACACATCAAAATAATCAGAGTTATTTTAATAACCTTTTCTTTACCTGAAGACATCCACTACGGAATTAGATATTTCCAGTTATCCTGCCCTTATGATGATGACAATCACAGAGCACTCTGCCAATAATTTCACCTATGGTAACATTACGTTTTAGAAAACTAAATTCTATTTAATTAATCTCCCCATCTTTCATTTTGTTGTGATAATGTATTCCATTTGTTATACAGTTCCTTAAGTGTCGGTTTTATTGAAGCCAGAAGTTAAGTAGTAAATTGTCATCATTATTAGAATTTCATATTCTACTTTCACCAATTTTTTCTTTATGTTATCCTTCCTTATTTAAATTGTAATATAATTACCTCATTACCTCTCTTCTCATTTTTCCCTCTAATCTCTCTCCTGGACTCAACATAGTCTTATTTTCTGTTAAATTTATTCCTCTTTTTCATTAATTGTTGATTTGTGTGTGTGCATGAATGCAAGTATTCCTAAATACCATCTGTTATGTCTGTATAATATTAGCTGTATATATGATCTCAGGGCTGACCATCATCCTAGACAAATATCTACAGGCAGCTGGAACTTCCTTTACAAAGACTTGTTTTTCCATACTCTGTTTGATATTCTAAATGAAAACTGTAAGTGTTGAAAAATTAATTCTATGTATGTACATTTAAGAAACAGCCCCACATGTACTTGTCCAGGACTTATTTTCAGGAAAGAATCATTGGATTCATTTATTCAAGGAATACACATGCATCTTGGACACTTGCACACCTCATATTGTCTGGCAGTACATTGCATGGATCACTGCAAGAGCTGAGATGAAACTACCATATAATGAAAGGTAGTTTTGGGAAGTGTGGATGCAGATGACACAATAACATGAGGGCTGCCACTCAAATATTCACACATTGTGTGGCATCAGCAGTGATTACTAATGAATATGGGGATAAGTGGAAAAGATATGGAGAACAGTGCTGCATCACAACACCATGGTCATGTCTTAGTTTTCTCCTTCTACATTCACAAGCAGATTGAGGAAAGTATTAATTCTCTACCTGTCTGGTTGGATATGTAACTCTCTGGACAAAGCATACAAGAAAAACAGCAGATTGGTCTTTCATCTTGTAGAATTTTCCAGAAACCTGGACCACAGCTTTGTGTACATACAGATTGAGGAGTCTGAGGGCAACACAGAAAAAAAATCATCATATTTTGTGCATCAGTCACAGCCTTAAAATATTTTTAAGCTAAACTACCTAAACTGCAAGCAGAATCTGAAAATTGTACATACTTATGAGGCACTGTGATTTCTCCATACAGTAGTGTAGAATGTAGAGTTGAATTTATCACACTTTCTGATGCTGAAAGTTCAAAATTTCATTATGGTGTCCCAACTGTGACTAACTTCTGCTGGCTTTTGTGAAATTTGTAGGACATCTATATACTCTCTCCTGTGAGGCAGAAAGCCAGAAATCCTTCCTTGTATGAATTATGGAACAGCTGAGTTGTCAGACATAAACCCAGACACATTTTTCTATCCATTTCTACCTTTACCTTCCCAGCTTGTAGTCACAACCATTCAGTCTGATTCACATTTCCCATGAAAGAAGGTCTGGCCATTGGTGGATGGCCACAGCTTCTCCTGACACCATTATATGTTGATAGTCCATAGATGCTTAATTATGATCCATTACTGTGACTTTTATCCTTGACTCCCCATATTCAGAATAGTGCTATGTTTTTTCTTCCAAACATTAGTGACATCATCACTTAGAATTTTCATCGATTGCCTTCTTGGTTAATCACTTAATAACTATACTTCTGAGAGTCTACCAGTGCAGATTAGACTAAGAGGTGAGTCTACTCTCATAGCTGATCACCCCAGCCTCCAGGCTTTGGGCCCAAGGGCACATCCCTGTGCCCCCACACCACCCATTGCAGTCCCAGTTTGAGGCCAGCAGGCAGGTCTCTTGCAGGCAGGTCAGACTACCACCATCCCTCACTGGACCCTGTAAGTAAAAGCCCCACCCCACCTCCTAAACCCACTTACCCTTTGAAACCACATCTGCTCCCTGAGACACAGAGTCCATCAGCACCAACCAAGAGCTCTGATTAGACCAAGAGTTCCCATTGGACCACGAGTATGTATTGAACTGAAAGGCTCCCTCAGACACAGACACCAACTGAACCAAGTAGAGAAAGAGATGAGTATACACCAGTGCAAAAATAGAGTCAACAATATAAAGACCAATATGTCAACACCAGAACCTAGTGGTTCTACATCAGTAAGACCTGAACATCCCAATGCAAAAGAAGCAGAATAAAGTGACCTCTAAAATGTTTTTAAGAAGACGATAGAGGTCTTTAAAGAGGAAATGAAAAATTCCCTTAAAGAAATTGAGGAAAGATAAACAAAAAATTGGAAGACATCAATAAATCCCTTAAAGAAAACACAAAAAAGCAATTAAAGAGGTGAAGGAAACAGTTCAAGATTTGAAAACTGAAATAGAGGCAATAAAGAAGACACAAACTGAGGGAAGGCTGGAAATAGAAAATCTGAGTAAATGAACAGGAAACAAAGATGCAAGTATAAACAACAGAATGAAAGAGATGGAAGAGAGAATATCTGGCGCTGAATATACGATAGAGGAAATAGATTCCTCAGTCAAAGGAAACATTAAGGCCAACAAAGTCATAACAAAAAATGTCCAGGAAATCTGGGACACCATGAAAAAAACCAAACCTAAGAATAATAGGGACAGAAGAAGGAGAAGAATACCAACTCAAAGGCACAGAAAATATATTCAACATAATAATGAAAGAAAATTTTCCCCTCATAAAGAAGGAAATACCTATGAAGATACAAGAAGCCTATAGAACACCAAATAGATTAGACCCCTCCAAAAAGTCCCCTCAACACATAATAATTAAACCACTAAACATACAGAATGAAGAAAGAATATTAAGAGTAGCAAAGGAAAAAGGCCAAGTGACTTATAAAGGCAGACACATCAGAATAACACTCGACTTCTCAATGGAGACTTTGAAAGCCAGAAGGTACTGGGCAGATGTAATGCAGACACAAAGAGACCATAGATGCCAGCCTAGACTAGTATACCCAGCAAACTTTCAATCACCATAGATGGAGTGAACAAGGCATTTCAATACAAAACCAGATTTAAACATTACGTATCCATAAATCCAGCTCTACAGAAAGCACTAGTAGGAAAATTCCAACCTAAGGAAGTCAGTTTCTATTGTGTGGAACAATTTGAAGAGTATTGGAATTAGTTCTTCTTTGAAAATCTGGTAGAATTCTTCACTGGAGTCAACCCCACAACTGACAGAGGACTGATCTCCACAGTATATAAAGAACTAAAAAAAAACTAGATATTAAAATACTGAACAATCCAATTAAAAGTGGGCTAAAGAGCTAAACAGAGAATTCATAAAAGAAGAATCTCAAATGGCTGAAAGACATTTAAAGAAATTCTCAACATCCTTAATCATCAGAGAAATGCAAATCAAAATGACTCTGAGATACCACCTTACACCTGTCAAAATGGCTATGATCAAAAACACTAATGACAATCAATGTTGGAGAGGATGTAGAGCAAAAGGAACACTCTTCCACTGTTGGTGGGAATGCAAACTTATACAACCACTGTGGAAATCAGTATGGCAGTTTATCAGAAAACTGGGACTCTAACTACCTCAAGACCCAGCCATATCACTGTTGGGTATATGCCCAAGGAATGCTCAATCATACCACAAACATACATGCTCAACTATGTTCATAGCAGCACTATTTGTAATAGCCAGAATCTTGAAACAACCTAGATGCCTGTCAACTGAAGAATGGATTAAGAAAATGTAGTACATATACACAATGGAGTACTACTCAGCAGAGAAAAACATGTCCAGGAAATTTGTACATCCTGGAAAATGTTTTTGATTTGATAAAAGAAATGGATAATTTTCTGAATAGATACCACATACCAAAGTTAAATCAAGATCAGACAAACAATTTAAGTACACCTATAACCCCTAAGGATATAGAAACAGTCATTAAAAGTCTCCCAATCTGGCCAGGTGTGGTGGAACATGCCTTTAATATTCCTTGCACTTGGAAGGCAGAGGCAGGCAGAAAAATGACAGCATGAAATTTTCAGGCAAATGGATGGAACTAGAAATAATCATCCTGAGTGAGGTAACCCAAACCCAGAAGGACAAACATGGTATGTACTCATTCATAAGTGGATTCTAGATATAAAGCAAAGAACAATCAGACTGCAACCCACAGAACCATGGAGGCTATATAGCAGGGGGACCTTAGAATGACTGTGGCTTATAATAAGTTATGTTTTTACTCAATTACTGAGCAAGTCTCAATGAAACATTTCACTATTAAGATAAGAATGTATACTGTATCAAGCTGATAATAGAAAAAAAAAATAAATTTAAAAAAAGAAAAACTAATTTTAAAAAAGGAAGTCAGATACACCCATAAAAACACAGGCAATACATAACCCCGCAGCAGTAAATACCAAAGAAGAGAAAAACACACACACTTCCACCAAAAGATAACAAGAATTAACAATCACTGGTCATTAATATCCATCAATATCAATGGAAGTAATTTACCTATAAAGACACACAGGCTAAATGTAAAAGAAACATTACTAAAGTTTAAATCACATATCAAACCCCACACACTAGTATTGGGAGAGGGCAACACCCCACTCTCACCAATGGACAGGTCTGCCAGACAGAAACATAACAGAAAAATAAGGGAACTAAGATATATTATAACTCAAATGGACTTAATAGATCTCTATAGAACATTCCACTCTAACAACAAAGAATATACCTCCTTCTCAGCACCCCATGGAACCTTCTCTAAAACTGGAAACATACTTGGTCACAAAGCAAATCTCAACAGATACAAAACAATTGGAATAACCTCCTGTATTTTATCAGACTATCAGAATCTAACGTTAATCAATGAAAATGAATGTACAACATACCCAAACTTGTGGGACACTATGAAAGCAGTGCTAAGAGGAAAATTCATTGCACTAAATGCCCACATAAAGAAAATGGAGAAAGGTTATACTAGTGACTTAACAGCACACCTGAAAGCTCTAGAGCAAAAAGAAGCAAACTCACCAAGGAGGAATAGATGCCAGGAAATAATCAAATTGAGGGTTGAAATCTATAAAATAGAAACAAAGAAAACAATACAAGGAATCAATGAAAACAAAGAGTTGGTTCTTTGAGAAAATCAACAAGATAGATAAGCTCTTATCCAGACTAACCAAAAGGGAGAGACAGAACAGCCAAATTTACAAAATCAAAAAGGAAAAGGGAGGCATAGCAACAGATAATGAGGAAATCCAGAGGATCATGATGACATACTTCAAAAACCTGTACTTGACAAAATTGGAAATTATAAAAGAAATGGATAATTTTCTGAATAGATACCACATATCAAAGTTAAATCAAGATCAGACAAACAATTTAAATACATTTATAACCCCTAAGGATATAGAAACAGTCATTAAAGGTCTCCCAATCTGGCCAGGTGTGGTGGAACATGCCTTTAATATTCCTTGCACTTGGAAGGCAGAGGCAGGCAGATATCTGTGAGTTATAGGCCAGCCTACACTAGAGAGCAAGTTCCAGGACAGGCTCCAAAACTACACAGAGAAATCCTGTCTAAAAAAGTCTACCAACAACAACAAAAAAAAAATCACAGGACCCAACAATGGTTTCAGCAGATAATTCTACCAGATTTTCAAAGAAGAGCTAATACCAATACTCTTCAAATTGTTCTACATAATAGAAACTGAAGTAACATTACCAAACTCCTTTTATGAGGTTACAGTTAGCCTAATACCCAAACCACACAAAGATGCAACAAAGAAAGAGAATTACAGGCCAATCTCCCTCATGAACATTGATGAAAAAAGTTCAATAAAATGTTGGCAAACTGAATCCAAGAACACATCAAAAAAGGTATCCACCAAGACCAAGTAGCCTTATCCTATGGATGCAAGGATGGTTCAACATATAACAATCTGTCAATGTAATTCATCATATAAACAAACTGAAAGAAAAAAACATGATTATCCCATTAGATGTTAAAAAATTCTTCTACAAAATCTAACACCTATTCATGATAAAGGTCCTGGAGAGATCAGAAATACAAGGAACATACCTAAACATAATAAAGGCAATTTACAGCATGTTCACAGTCAACATCAAATTAAATGGAGAGAAACACAAAGAAATTCCACTAAAATCAGGAATAAGACAAAGCTGTCCATTCTCTCCATATCTATTTAAGATAGTACTCAAAGTTCTAGCTATAGTAATGGGACAATAAAAGGAGATCAAGGGAATATAAATTTGAAAGAAGAAGTCAAACTTTTGCTACTTGAAGATGATATGATAGTATACATAAGTGACCCCAAAGATTCTACATCTGATAAACTCCTTCAGTAATGTGGCAAGATACAAGATTAACTCAAAGAAATCAGGAGCCCTCCTATATACAAATGATAAGTGGGCTGAGAAAAAAATCAAATAACATCACCCTTTACAATAGCCATGGATAATATAAAATACCTTGAGGTAACTCTAACTGAGCAAGTGAAAGACCTATATGATAAGAAATTTAAATTTCTGAAAAAAGAAATTGAAGAAGACATCAGAAAATGGAAAGATCTACCATGCTCATGGATAGATAGGATTAACATAGTAAAAATGACAATCTTACCAAAAGCAATCTACACATTCAATGGAATACCCATCAAAATCTCAACACAATTCTTCACAGACTTGAAAGAACAATATTCAACATCATATGGAAAAACAAAAACCCAGGATAGCAAAAAGAATCCTGTCCAATAAATCAACCCCTGGAGGCATCACCATCCCTGACCTCAAGCTTTACTATAGAGCTATAGTAAAAAAAAAAAGAAAGAAAGAAAAAAAAGAAAAAAGAAAAAAATCAGCTTGGTATTGGCATAAAAACTGACATGTAGACCAATGGAATCAAATTGAAGACCCCGACATTAACACACACATCTATGAACACCTGATTTTTGACAAAGAAATCAAAACTGTACAATGGAAAAAAGAAAGCATCTTCAACAAATGGTGCTGGCATAACTGGATGTCAACATGCAGAAAACTGCAAATAGATCCATATCTGTCACCTTGCATAAAATTCAATTCCAAATGGATCAATGCCCTCAACACAAATCCAGTTACACTGAACTTGATAGAAGAAAAAGTAGGAAGTAGTTGTAGTTGAAAGTTTTCCTGTGTCCTGGCTAGCCGGCTATAGGGACAAATCTCTCCCACTTGTGTCCCCCAGGTAAATACACAGAGGCTTATATTAATTATAACTGCTTATAAAAGCTCAGGCTTATTACTGACTAGCTCTTACATTTAAATTAACCCATAATTCTTATTTATGTTTAATCATGTGGCTTGTACCTTTTCTCAGTTCTGCCTGGTCATCTTGCTTCCTAAATTTCTGGCTAGCAACTCCTGACTCAGCCTTTGCTCTTCCCAGAATTCTCCTCATCTACTCACTCTGCCTATACTTTCTGCCTGGCTACTGGCCAATCAGCATTTTATTAAATGAGTGTACAAGGGCATTATCCCACAACAAGTTGTCTTGAAGGCATTGAAATGGGAGACCACTTCCTAAATATAATACCAGTAGCACAGACACTGAGAGCAACAATTAATAAATAGGACCGCCTGAAACTGAAATGCTTTTGTAGGACAAAGGACAAGGTCATTAAGACAAAACAACAGCCTACAGAATGTGAAAAGATCTTCACCAGACCCACATCTGACAGAGGTCTGATATCCAAAATATATAAAGAATTCAAGAAATTAGACATCAAAATACCAAACAATCCAATTAAAAATGGACTACAGAGCTAAACAAAGAATTCTCAACAGAAGTATCTCAAGTGGCTAAAAGACATTTAAGAAATTGCTCAACATCCTTAGGTATCAGGGAAATGCAAATAAAAACAACTCTGAGATACCATCTTACACCTGTCAGAGTGGCTATGATCAAAAACACTGATAATAGCTTATGTTGGAGAGGATATGGAGGAAAGGGAACACTCCTCCACTGTTGGTGGGAATGCAAACTTGTACAACTACTGTGGAAATCAGTATGGCAGTTTCTCAGAAAATTGGGAATCAATCTATCTCAAGACCCAGCTATACCACTCTTGGGCATGTACCCAAGGAATTTCAGTCATACCACAAGGACACATGCTCAACTATGTTCATAGCAGCATTATTCATAATAGCCAGAACCTGGAAACAACCTAGATGCCCCTCAGCTGAAGAATGGATAAGTAAGGTGGCTCATATACACAATAGAGTACTACTCAGCAGTAAAAAATCAATGACAACATGAAATTTGCAGGCAAATGGATATAACTAGAAAATAACACCCTGAGTGAGATAACCCAGACTTAGAAGGGCAAACCTGATATGTACTTGCTCATAAGTGCACACTAGATGTAAAGCAAAGGATAACCAAATTACAACTCACAGCTCCAAAGAAGCTAGCTAATAAGGAGGACCCAAAGAAGAATGAATGGATCACCCTGTGAAGGAGAAAGAGATGAGATCTCCATGAACAAACTTGCAGTGGGGGGGGGGGCTTTGTCTAATAACTGATGAATACTAGTGCAGAGATTCAAAGCCAAGCACCAGGCCAGGCTCTAGGAGTCCAGTTGATGAGAGAAAAGAGGGATTCTATGAGCAAGAGGCATCAAGATCACAATGGGGAAACCTACAGAGACAACCATGCAACCTAGTGAGAACTCAGGAACTGTGGACTAATAGCTGTGGAGCCCCCCTGGACCACACGAGGCCATCTGCATAGGAGAGATAGTTGAATAGGTTGAACTGATAAGGGGACCCCTGGCAGTGGGATCAGGATCCATCCCTGGTGCATGATCAGGCCTTTTGGAGCCCAGTGCTTATGGTGGGACACCTTACACAACCTTGGTGTAGGGGGAGGGCTTTGGACCTGTCTCTACTGAATGTGCCAGGCTCTTCTGACTCCCCATTCGAGGGCTTGCCTTGGAGGAGGCAGGAATGGGGGGTGGGGTGGGTTGGGAGGGAAGGCTGTGGGGCGAGAGGAGGGAGGAGAGGGGGATCTGTGGTTGGTACATAAATTGAATAGAAAATTTCTCAATAATAAAAAAAGACGAAAAAAGAAATTAAAAATGTATTTATATTAAAAAACAACTATATTCCTAACACAATTTTAATATTAATAGTTTTGGAAACTGTATGTGCAAGAATATATTTCTGTCCTTCCCTTAGACATGCTTCTTGCCATGATTTGAAGTCAGTGTCTGTTTCATAAATATCTACATATTAATAGGTACATGGGGCTGGAGAACCAGCTCAGTGACTCAGAGTGCAGGCTGCTCTCACAGAGAAACCTGAGTTCAGCTCCCAGGATACAAATCAGGCAGCTCACAAACATCAGTTATAATGAGAAATTGCATAAACTTTGGTAATTTATTTCCTCTTTGTAAAACCTGTGGGCATGTTTGAGTATGAGTTGTCTTAATTTGAGGAAAAATTAATCATCAGCATGCATATATATAAGGAAATATGTATATATTTATACACATGATTGTGTGCATATATGTGAATATTCACAGAAACATAGACTCACATATACAGTCATGTACGCTGATTTATTCATTCACTGCAGCATAAATGAACACACCCAAATTGAATTTCAATTTAAACTAATTCTATCTACCAGCATTATCCATCAATATGTGTGTGCTTATGTGTATATGTATATGTACCTGAACATGTATATGCATATCTATACATATATCAAAGTAAAATCAAAAGACTGATTTATTTCTAAATTGAAGATATCAAACAAAACTAAGGAGATGGCTCAGTACTTAATGTACTTGCAATATAAGCATGAGGTCCTGAATTTGATCATGCAAAGGGGAAATATAGAAAAGTTGTTGCGGGCCGCAGGAATATATCATAAGAACTCAGCTGGTTATGGCAAAGTCACTACCTGGAGGGATCATGGAATTCCTCCAGAGGAAGCCAAATCCCAAGGAGTTTTTGGTGTTACTTGGCTTGTTATATATCAGCTGTCTTCTGTTATGAAAATCATGTGTGCCTTCATAGCTTTCCCAATTGACTTTTCCCCAAGAAGGACTAACAGTGTAGACTGAGCACTCTCTGGACATACACATTCCGGGTAATTTGGAGAACAGCCTCAGGGAAAGGCTTTCTCTGGAATCAGATTATCTCCCTTGGCCACTTTCAAGGACTACAGGAAACACCACCCAGGTGGGCGCCTATTGTTAGTCCCAGGTGGACTAACAATGATAACAGCCCACATGCAAGTCTCCTGACTTACGGTAAATTCCACAAGGAAACACCGCCTAGGAGAGGTGGACGTTAAGTAATAGCTTTACACAATTTAGCTCGGACCCTCCCTTTTATATACCGGGACTTCCAGGGCACAGGGAGAGAAGAGAAAAGAGAATGGAAGAACTAGATGGGTAAGAACTTGAGAGGAACGAACTGAGATGGGGAAGAACTAGATTGAAGGGCTAAAAGAGAGGACTAGAGGAACGAGATGGAAGATGAGGAAGAGCCAGATGGGGAAGAACAAGATGAGGAAGAGCCAGATGAGAGAGAAGGAGACGAGAGAGGAGCTGATAGGGGAAAGAACTAGATAGATGAGAACCTAGAAGGGACAGAACTAGATGAAGGAATTAAGATAGAACCTAGAGGGGACAGTAGGTAAATATAGAGAGAAATTAGGCAAGAAAGGAGCTAGACATGAGAACAGAACTGAAGCTGTGTATAAAGGATGTTATGCCAGAGGAATTAAAGCAAGTGGACTATAGAACTCTGTGTGCTGAGATTATATTTCCTGATAATAGTCCTCGCCGTTAGTAGTTCTCTCTCCTGAGCCCCTGGGATGTATAATATTAAGGCTGGTCCCTCTAATATTATACAAGAAAAAGTGAGGTGGAGAACTGTGTTCCTGTATTCCCAATATGGCTTTCATGGAGACAGGGTATCACTGTCCAGTTGAGTACAGCTAAATCAGAAAGCAAGGGGTTCAGAAAGAGACTATGTTTAAAATAGAATGAAGAAAAGCTGAGGAAGGTAACCAGTGCTGACTGTGGCCTCAACGAGCACAGGCAGTGACATGCATGAGAATTCATACACAACCTCACAACAGGAGCTAAGAAATTAGAATATAAAAATAATTTAAAATTTCAAAGAGACATCACAATCAGTTCTCATAAATCTTTCCAGGTATTTGTCTACATATTAAATATTGAAATTCAGCCAGACCTGATTGAAGTTGCTTGGCCATTTGATCATAACTTCATTGATGAACAAGCCTTGATCTCGTGGACTCCTGGAGACAAACTCTCCTACTTTAACTAGAAATGAATAATGATTTGTATGTCCCTTAAAATTTTGTATATCATACTTTTCCACATGATTCTTGTTCTCATCAAAGCATATTTGGTCTCCAGCAGCATTTGTAAATTGAATTTTTCTCAGAAAAGGATGAAGCTGGAGAGAGACATCAATTGGGTATGAGTAGTGCATACAAATCTCTCACTTGTGGTCCCTAAGAGCAATCCTCTTTCTCTCTCCCCACTCTGGCTTTCTTTTTGAAGAGGCTTCATGTGAGCAATTGTCTCCCCCACTTGTTCCAGTGAGATGAACTTTTCTCCCTATGAAATTAATGTAGAAGTAGCTGAACACAAAGAAAAATGTTGTCTAAGGAGTGGAACATAGTGCAGGGTGGACCATGTTTTAGTGGGAACAAGGCCCTGTGTCTCTCCCCAGCAAGAGAAAAATGTCTCTAATTAGAAAATATAGATTATTTCTGAGTGAATCTGGAGCAAAATGGAAGCAACACTATGTCTATTGGTTTATAAGTGTTATAAACCAACATGGTGTGCCTTCTTTATGGCACACCATGAACCTATGTGTGTATGGTTAGGTAGGTAGATAGGTATACATATAGATATAGTGTCTGGACTTGATAATATTAGCAGGGGTTCATGCAAAATTCCAAACTCTTGAAAATATATATTAATATGCAGAAATTTTGTATGCCATTTGTACTTCAGGAAATTGGAAATAGATTCACTGCCTGCCTCCAATCCTTAATTCAGTTTGGGTCACAACTTTTGTCTTTCAACTTTGATAAGAACAATATTGGAGTCAAAATTAAAATCTAAATGTTCTGTGATTAAGCTAGATTTTTAAAAAGATTACTTTTATTTTTATATTAATTTATTTTGTGTATGAATTTCCTTCCTGGACATATGTATGTGCACTACACATGTTCCTGGTGCCCGTTAAGACCAGAAGAGGGTGCTGGATTGAGTGGAAGTGGACTTGGAGACATTTGTAAGCTGCTATGTAGACACTAGGAATTGAACCTGCATCTTGTCAAGAGCAGCAGTTACATCTGACTTCACAGTCCTCTCTGGTCCCTAGATTTGTATTATTTTTAATTATGTGTATTGCCTATGTGTATGCATGTATATTCCCAAACTGTATTCCTGATATCGGCAGAGAGCCGAAGAGAGTGTCACATTCCTAATACCTGGAGTTACAGACAACTGTGAGCTGCCATGCTAACAACCAAACAGAGGTCCTCTGACTGAGCATCAAGTGCCCCAAATGCTGAGCCATCCCTCCAGCTTGATTTCATTACGTATTTAAATTAATACAATGGGTTAATTTTTCACATTCTGAGATTCATTATTGTATTAACTAATTAACAACTCATTTCATAAAGAACTGTTTTTTTTAGATATTCAGTTATCTGTACAAGAGACACACTAACTTACCTGATATCACATCTCTGGATGTCATGTTCACAAACAGTGTCAGTGTCTATGTCAAATATTATTATTATCCATAATACTAAAAACTGCATAGTACACTAAACATTCAGAGTTCATTTTCTATTTACCTTCTTTAGACTGAATGAAAATGAAATAAAAATGAAGTTTGTTCAACAAACTTCTTGATGATCACCTATTTGAAGGGGAACATCAAGGCTCATAGGTATAATTGAGTCCTAAGTTTATATCAGGATGGTTTAAGCCCAAACATACCCACTTGTAACTATAAAAAGGTGATATGGCCTAGCCTCATGAGCACCATCTGTATTATAATATTTAATGATAGAGGCATGGTCTTCGATTTCTCCTCAATTTTATCTTATTTAAGAGTAAATAGTCTGTAAAAAGCAAATTTTTTCTCAGTTACTTTTGAGGTTATGGCAGGCTATTTTTATTTTCCATAAAAGTTTCTCCCCATAGTCTTGGGTGGTTAAATATATATTATATTTTATGTGAAATAGCTGCTGTTAGATATGGTGACTATGTCTCTATCTGATGGCATCAGATATATTCCATGAAATTGTGTAAATTTTTATTATTGAACTTGCTAATTTTGACAATCATTGATTTTTGGATATTTTAACAGAATTTCATTTCATAAAAGGAAAACATTTCTTAAAATATACACAAATTTCATGTCTTGAAATCAAAGCTACAGTAGCCCAAATTGTGCACCATAATTACAGACACATACACACCCACTGTGAAAAAACTCTTTCCATTTTGCCTTTTATTTTTACTATAAGATGAAAACGTGTTCTACATTTGACTTTAGTGACTCAAGTGCTAATAAGTTCCAAGTGCTTCCCTTGCTTTTGAGATTGGCTTACCTGCCAGGGTAGAAGCCTGTCGTGGTTTGTGTCTTCATGAGATCCCATTCCTGTTGTCCTCAAAAGCATTTTATGGAGGGTGTGGGCCACTGCATACACTGCATTCCATATGGAAAAGCTAGGCTCAGAAGTGATCATCACATTTATTTCCTGCTTTGTCTTTAGGGATGTATTCAGTGGGCAGGGTTTATGATTTCCACATAGCAGAGGAGGAGGTGAGCAATAAAAATTGTCAATCCAGAATTTATGGAAATAAAGATCTCCTGGGTACCGGGAGGGTGTAAGTGCCTCTAGAAAGGGCTTGAAGCCAGGGATATCTCTCTTCTTTGAAAATGAGAAGCTTCCTTCAAAAAAGTCCATAAAATCGTTTTTTTCATAGAATTCAGACTCTAAGTAAACTAAGTGGGACTTTGCCATGATCCACACCTTCCTTTTGGCGTTCATGATTTCATTTACAACGCAGAAAAATACTAAGTCATCTAAATCACCATAGAATACATGCACATTTACTTGTGTATGTTGGATCAAATATACCAACCCAACATTAGATGTTAACTGAAACTTCCAATTAGCCTGGAGTTTTTCTGTAAAAGCCACACAGATATCTTCTGATACCATCTCTGCTTTCAGGTCAGAGAGGAACTCCTTTCCTTTCAGATCATCAGACACGAAGAGCCCTACCCACTTCCAGCCAAAGTGCAGCAGTAGAGAGGTCACCCCTTGGGTTAGAGCTGTGTCTTTAGGAGACATCTGGTAAAGGGATGGGAATGTATCTCTGTCACTTAACATAGAATCAAAAGTTCCATATGTGACCTGTAGAAGCAAACAGAAAAAAAGGGGATTCTGAGTTTCTAGGTATTTGGATTCCTCACCCTTAGAGAGAAAGTGAGTTCATTATTCGCATAAGGAGATCAGGAAACTGAATGTTGGTAAGGAGACTGTCTTCTGTAATATTAGCTTCTCTCTCTCTCATTGTATGATGGAATATGGTCTTTGTCAAGTACTATGGGCTCCAAAGTTATTAAGAACTCTGAAGCAAGTGAGTGAACAATATTCTGTTCATGTTAGATTTTAAAGGCACCATGGATTTCTCTTGTTCCAATAACAATGGAACAGAGTATGGGGTGTAGACATAGACTGCAGAAGCATTACCAAGTGCTTTACTCGGACCACAGGACATCACCTTCCCTAGAACCTCTGCCTTCAGGAATGTAAATAACACATTTTTCACAGATTTCGCTCCTGTGTTAGAAAAGAGCAAATCATGAATATCTGGGGGAACTTCACCAAGCACTGTTGCATCATACTTCCCAAATGATAGGTTTGACAAAGTCATTACCAAGAAACTAATTTAAAATGCAAAACTATGAGATAGATGGAAATTCCTGTGTATATAATTTTTTCTTACTTTAGGATACATTAAATGTATAAATTGTTTCACTGAGTGATAATAATCAGTTTTACACTGTCTGATTTTATAATTTTGATTATCCATGAGTTAGCACTCACCAAATATTTTCTCTACTTGCAGTGATGCCTACTGATGGTTGCTTTGCTTCAGTAGTGCCTGGCAAGAACTAATTGTCGGGATGTATCGACGTGGATGTTCTTGGTGAGTGGTACTCTGAGATCTACTTTCCAGAATATAAAATTAAACTCCTTGGAACATTTTCATTTGTTATGGCGCAAGGATTGTCCCAGATTTGTTTACATGTCCTGAACTTACTATTTCTCTGTCAGTCATCGAACACAGGGTTAACTTATAGTTATATGTTTATACCCCAGCTTGGGCAGTTAGTTATCTGGGTTGTATGTTTTACTTATGAACAGCACTCAGCTATGAGCTGCCAAGTACATCTTGCCAATGACTGGAGATAGAATCATGAATATTACTAAGTGATCTTCTTAGAAATCCACAGTATTTACTGCTCATGTTTTTCATCACACTCCACTGTTGATCATAGCAGGATCCATGTAATTCTTTCACTTACATTTGAAATCACCAGCAGGAAGCATAGACAACTTCTCCATTTTCTTTTGGTCAGATTCCCTATGTGATTGTGGACACCAAAACTTTGCCAACTTACTTGTGGAACTTTGTAGAGCTCTAAAAGTGTTCCAATTGCAGCAGAAAATTCAGGCCTGGTTCCCGCAATGATTCCAAGAGCATTGTGTTGAGTTTTGCATTTGTAGTTAGGAATAAACTCACTCCTTCCAGACAGCCACATCAGAGGGCCCTCCAAGGTTCTCTGGTGGGAGTTAAAGGCATTGTAGAGGTGGAAACCCAAGGTCACATTGGGTAGCAGGTTGGCATCCTTATTAATCTCCTCCATGGCAAAGTAGAAGGTCAGCAAATATTGATAGTTTTTCCATCTCTCTCTAAACAGGAGGGGCAGAATGTTGTACACAGTCAGGCCACTATTCTCAGTAATTCCTTAGCAAATTCAGGAAATTAGAGGTCATTAAGTCCTGACTTCTTTCCTGACACATAAAGCTTGTGTGAATGAGCCCCTGACAGCTCAGAAACATCATGAGACTCATGAAGTCTCAGTACTTGGTTTCTTGTAGAGCATAGTGTGGATTTAGTGTCACTTGTCTGTGTCCTATGGCTGCTGAGTACATGGTGCTTATGATGTTTCTATTCATGGAAGCATTGGGCAAGGGAAGAGTCATTAATGTTTTCTCTAGGATTGTGAATAAGAGCTTCATATCTTTTTATTTTGTAATGATTTGATTTCATACTCATTATTGAAAAGTATAATAATTTTGTTTGCATGCACACCTAGTGTTAAAGTGTTTCTTATGGAGATAGACAAAGAGCTAGGCATTAGGCATTCTGCCTCCTCTTGTAGAAAAACCTTGCTACAATTCCCAGAACCTACATGGTGGCTCAGAACCATTTGTCGATCCAGCCAGGAGCTCCTCTTCTAGCATATTTGGGCCCCAGGCACACATGTGGCATACACACATATACAATAAGGAAATCACTCAAACATCTGACATAAAAATAAATAAACCTTTTTGGAAGTGCTTCTGGGGCTTGAGAAGTGACTGAGAGGTTAAGACCACTTGCTGTTCTTGGGGAGCGCTCTAACAGGTCAAAGCAGGTACTCTTTGGGTTACAATAGTGTGCAACACCAGTTTTAAGAAGTTATGTGTTCTCCTCTGGCCTCTTCAGTCAGAATGCACAAACATGGTACACAGATAGACATGTAGGGAAAACACTCATAGACATAAAATGAAAAACAAAAATCAAAAAACTAATAAAGAAAGAAAAGAGTATTTCCGCTAATCTTGCAGATTACATGAATGAGTCAAGTCTCCTATGTAAGCCAGTGAAAGAATCGAAGTAAGTGGAAATAGAATATGAAAAGGGGAAGAGCTCCCAAATAATGAAAGCAGTGAAAAGTGCTCAGAATGAGAGGAAAGGAATCTTTGGAAGCAGGAAGTTGGGCTGAACTGTCTCACACATGTCATTTGGTTGGAGAGTGGTCCCAGGAGCTATTTTCTAAACCTGGGTTAGATGGGAACCTGGCTAGTCCCACTGGAAACAAGCAAGAGAATTCATGGGGCTCAAATTCCCTGGGTTCAGTTGAAGCAGAATCTACCTAGCGACCTGAAGACAGAAAGAGGAATGCAGTTTACAATGTGTTAATTTGACATCTATGGCTAGATGCTATGTTAAGAGAGAATCTGTTGTTCAAAACCTGGCAGTTGACAGCTATCGAGAGAGGGAGAAATTATTCTTCCCCAGGGATTATCCAATACCAAATATTCAGCAGTAAAAGTATGTGCCTGTGTATAAATGTATACATGTGTATCAATGTATGCATGTGTATAAATGAATATGTGTGCATAAGTGCATCTATGTGTACAAATGTATGCATGTGTATAAATTAATGCATGTATACAAATGTATGCATGTATATAAATGTATATATTGTAAAAATACATAGATGTGTATAAATGTATTCACGTATAAAAATGCATATGTGTATATAAATGTATGCATGAGTATACATGCATGCAGGTTTATAAATACATACATATGTATAAATATATGCAAGTATATGCATACTATAGTATATGAATGCTTATAAAGGAATACATGTGTATAAATGCATGTATATATAAAAGAATACTTGAGTATGAATGTATGAATTTCTATAAATGCATACTTGTGTACAAAACCATAAATGTGTACAAATGTATACATGTGTACAGGTATAAGCATATGTATAAATGCATACACGTGAATATAATTGCATGCCTGTGTATAAGTACATACATATGTATAAATGCACACGTGTCCAAATTCATAGATTGTATAAATGCATACATGTGTATAATTGTATGCATGTTTATAAATGCATACATGAGAATCCCTGGAAAGAGCCGTGTCTGCAAACTGACTGAATAGAACTTCTATGATATGGAAGGTTGAAGTGTTGTAGGTCTAGAGACTCATTAACTTATTCCAGGCTAACTGTAGCACCCTGAACAGCCTTTTCTTGGAAATGTCTGCAGGTGAGCTAACCTCCTATAACTAGTTAATTAAATACTTTTGAAAGCTACTAACTTATCAGACAACTGACTTCCAACAACCTAAGAGCTAAAAAAGACATTGCATAGCATCTTGGGCCCGTGGGAGAAGTTTTCCCATCTTGCCTGTGACTTCCTCTCTGTTGTTTTCACTAATCTTTTGATTTACAAATTTCTTATATTTGACTACAAAAACTTCCTGAAACTGCCCCCACCTTGGAACATGGAATCTGGGGTCAGCCAAATCTGTGTTCACCAGCCATAGTCACTCAAATTTGGTTCTAGAATGAATTGTCTCTTCTTCTGTTTGATCTGAGGCCTGAGGATTTTCCTATGGCACAAAAGTAATACTCTACATGAAACAATTGTTTCAGCTGGTTATATTTGTGTACTTATGTATTTATATACATGTGCATCCTTCTTCATTAAAATGATAAAACAAAATTAATTTGAGAGAGTGGGACTGGGAGGACAGGATAGAATTGGAGGTAGAAAATCAAAGAGGAAATGATAAAATTGTATCTTAAATATTGAGGTGCTGGGGAGCAGAAAGATCAAAATATACTGTCTGAGATATTTTTATGAGCACTGTATTTAGTCTGTCACATGTCTTGAGTGATAGAAAGTAAAGAACGTGTATTTTAGAGAGAAGGACTGCAGGAAAATTATCGACCGAAGGAACCAAGCAGCAGGCAAGCTATTCCAGGAAGGGTATAAGAACGAGAGCCCAGTCCTGGGCAACCACAAAACAGGCTTCTCACTAAAGAGTTATCCTGGGGTTTGAATGAAACCTTTGAGCCCATGAGGTCAGTAAAAAATACAGAATTGCAAACCTGTTGGTCATTGCAGTGAAGGCCAAGACTGTGACATCATGTTGTCAGTCTGAGAGTCACACAGCAGCCCTCTCGCCTGGTGATTAATACTGAACAGGTTTTCAAGTGTCAGCGCCTGTAATGTTCTCATGATATGGTGGCTTCCCAGTCCCAAAGAATGAGAAAATCTTGCTAGTTGTCAGAATTCACAGCTCAAAGTGGCTACATGGCTCTGATGTTCCAGTGGGAAAATGGTGCCTATGAGCACAGGCTGGTGGACATCATACTCTTATCTAATAAAGACTCAGGAACAACATAAGCCAAAAAAAAGACAAAATCCACACTGTCAGCTGACCTCCCTCCATATGTTCAGCTGGCAGTCTACAATTACTAAGGACAGGGGATTCCTTTCTGCAAGTCCTCATCTTCTTTTCTTTATTTTTATACTAGATTCAATTTTTCTCCACTCCATTTAGCAGAGTATGTATGCTTAAATTACTTGAGAATACCTTATGTGCATAGCATATGTCTTCATCAAATCTGCACCACCCCCATTACCACGTCTTCCTCCGTTACCTTTCCTGACACTTTCTCCACCCAAATTCAAGTGCATTCCCTGTAATTCCCCATAGAGTCCACTCTGCATTACCAGCATATACATTGTAGTAAGGCCTTTTGCTGCAGTATGGGGATCTTCTCGGTGTTTACACCCTAAAGAATACTGTATTTCTCGTTCCCAGAAGCTACCAAATGCCAAAGGCTCCTCAGGCAGAATGGTATTCACAATCCTCTATCCCATTAATGTGTTTAGCGTCTTTTCCTGCAGGTCCTGTGCAGTAGGTTCGTGTGTGCCGTGACCATGTGATGTAAGGAATAATTTCACCCCAAATCATGCACTACTTTTGACTCTTAGAAAAGTCTTCCTGTCTTCTGACATGGTCTCTGAGCTTTGGGGAAAAAGTGCATGATAAACATGCCCCATGTAGAGCTGAGCACAGTCTCTTATTATCTGGTTGGTGACCACTTACTTATAGGTCTATGTAATAACCACCAGTTATTGGAAAATGAAGCTTCTCTGAAAAGGTATGAAAGAAGTATGCATTGAACTGTCTATATAAAGATAAGAACTGAAGAAGCAGGTAATATATATGTCTATTTAGCATAGTAATAATAGCAGGTCTCATTTTGGACATTTTGAACATTAATGCAAAAATACTCAATAAAATACTGACAAACTGACTCCAAGAACACAACAAAAAAATTATCCACCATGATTAAGTAGGCTACATCCCAAGATGCAAAGATGGTTCAACACATGAAAATCTGTCAATGTCACCACCTTGGACTGCTGATGATGGTGCCTGGACTGGTCTACTCTGGTGACCGGTCTAGTGAATACCCTAACTATCATCATAGAGCTTTTGTCCAGTGACTGATGGAGGCAGATGCAGAGATCCATGGCCAGGCAAGAGGCTGAGCTCAGGGAATCCAATCACTGAGAAAGAGGAGGTATTCTGCAGGCAGGGAATGTCAAGGTCATGATGGGTAGAAGTGCAGAGATGACCGGTCACAGTACTGGAGGCTCGTGAACTGTAGGCTAGTGGCTGTGTTGCCCCCACAGACCTGGACTAAGCCCCCTGTATATGGAAGACAGTTGTTTGGCTCAAACTGTTTGGGGAGCACTCAGGCAGGGGGATCAGGATTCATCTCTGGTGCATGGGCAGGCTTTTGGGAATCTGGTACCTGTGGTGTGGTGCCTTGAGCAGCTTTGGTACAGTGGGAAGGGGCTTGGACCTGCCTAGGCTCAGTGGGCTGAGCTATGCAGACTCCCCATGGGAGACCTTGATTGGGGGATATGGGGATGTGGGTGGCTTGGGAGGGTGTCCTGGGAGATGGGAAGAGGGAGGAGGTGGGATCTGTGGGTGATGTGTAGAGTAAGTAGAAATTTTTTAACAAAGAAAAATGGAAAAAAATAGATATAATATACACATTGATTTTAATGTAGCAGTTGTTCTACTAGCCAATGTTTATCTGCAGATGCTACTTTTTTTGCATTAGTTTAAAAAACTTAAAGCTAGTTATAAAAAAAAAAGAAAATCTGTCAAGGTAATACACAATATAAAAAACTGAAAGAAAAAAACACATGATCATTTCATTAGATGCTGAAGAGGCCTTTGACAAAATCCAACACCTCTTCATGATAAAAGTCTTGGAAAGATCAGGAATACAAGGAACATACCTACACATAATAAAGGCAATTTACAGCAAGCCAACAGCCAACATCAAATTAAATAGAGAGAAATGCTTAGTGAATCCACTAAAATCAGGAATTGAATTTCTGTTCAATATACTACTTGAAGTTCTAGCCAGAGCAATAATACAACAAAAGAAGATCAAGGGGATACAAGAGGGAAGGAAGAAGCCAAACTTTTGCTATTTGCAGATGATATGATAGTATACATAAGAGACCCCAAAATTTCTACTAGGGAACTCCTATAGATGATAAACCTTCAGTAATGTGGCAGGATACAAGATTAACTCAAAAAAAATCAGTAGCCCTCCTATATACAAATAATAAATGGGCTGAGAAAGAAATCAGAGAAAAATTGCCCTTTACAATAGCCACAAATAATATAAAATACCATGGGGTAACTCTAACTAAGCAGGTAAAAGACCTGTACAACAAGAACTTTAAGTTTCTGAAGAAAGAAATTGAAGAAGATATCAGAAAATGGAAAGATATCCCACACTCAGGGATTGGTAGGATTAACATAGATAAATTGGCAATCTTACCAAAAGCAATCTACAGGTTCAATGCAATCCTTATACAACATCTCAACTCAATTCTTCACAAACCTGGAAAGAACAATACTCAACTTCATTTGGAAAAACAAAAAACACAGGATAACTAAAAGAATCCTGTACAGCAAAGCCACCTCTGGAGGCATCACCATCCCTGAAATCAAGCTCTGCTATAGAGCTATAGTAATAAAAACATCCCCTACAATAGCCACAAATAATATAAAATACCTTGGGGTAACTCTAATTAAGCAAGTGATAGACCTGTATCACAAGAACTTCAAGTCTTTGAAGAAAGAAACTGAAGGAGATATCAGAAAATGGAAAGGTATCCCATGCTCATGGATAGGTAGGATTAACATCGTTAAAATGACAATCTTACCAAAAGCAATCTACAGATTCAGTGTAGTCTCCGTTAAATCCCAACACAATTCTTCACAGACTTGGAAAGAACAGTACTTAACTTCATATGGAAAAACAAAAAAACCTAAGACAGCTAATACAAACCTGTACAATAAAGAAACCTCTGGAGGCATCACCACCCCTGACCTCAAGCTCTACTATAGAGCTATAGTAATAAAAACAGCTTTGTATTGGCATAAAAACCAGTATGTGGACCAACAGATTCAAATTGAAGACCTGACATTGATCCACATGCCTATGAACATCTGATTTTTGACAAAGAAGCCAAAACTGTCCAATGTGGACTGTATTTATGGTTTAAGGTTTTACTTTGATGCTAAAGGATCTTCAATTAAATTTTCAATTCAAAATTTTAAGACTCAGATTGACAGGGATAAAACTGTAAAATTCTAATCTTATATAAACTATGAACTTGTTATAAATTGTAGAAGATGATTAAGACCTGCAAGATAATGGTCAGTTGTAGTAGGAAAGGAACATAAGGTCAAGGAAACTGGCTCAGACCAGTAGCCAAGGCATGCACATAATATACTTCCTTAAGAGCCAACCTGGAGTCTGCCTGAGGGCCTAGCAACAGGAACTATCAGTGTTCCTGGTCACTGTCAGAGTTCCTGATCATGCAGTCTGCCTGAGAACCTAGCAATAGTCCCTGTCTAAGTTCCTGATCATGCCCAGCCAATGAGGGATGACCACACAGACTAGGCACTGGGAGGAGGGTATATAAGGGCTTCCCTGTTATTGAATAAGGGAGTTCGTTATTTGCCTTCAATGGATTCTTAGTGTCTGTGCTGATGATGCCGAACCTTCTCACCCCCTCCACCAAGGGACCCATTAGAATCTAAGCAGCAGTCAGTCACTTTATAAATGATTAAACTTTTTACTGTGCTCCAAACTGTGGTTTCGGTAATGGTGAGTATAAGTGAATGTAATTCATTTAAGAGGGGCAAGCCATAACCTTCTATACATGCTATCAAGGACAAGCATGAAGCAAGTAACTGAAAATAAGTAAAGTTTGTTTAAAATCAGGTATAGTTAATAAATTAGATGATGTCCCTCACACTGCTCAGAGGGATCTGCTGAATATGGAATGTAGACTAACAAAAAAAGCTTCCCCTGATACACAAAAATACTAGCTTCTACAATCAGCTTCTGAGACTATTCACAAAAATGGTGGAAGAACATACTCACCTTGATCTTTCCTCAGTTGTGCTAATGTGGACAACTGGGCTCATACCTGGCACACAATTTACCCACCACCAGGTCCCCATGAAAATGTGGACACTGTTGAGTCTAATGCCCTACTCTGCCCAGCCAAGGTAGGTCAGTTTTCCCTATTTCCTCCTTCACAGAAACATCACTTAGACCACATGAGTTTGGTGTTTGAACGCAGATGCTTCCCTGTGTGGCAGCCACAGTCTTAATAGTGTCGTGTGTGACATCTAACAAGTAACAACCCTGCTCCCAAAAGAGTCATAGAGATCACCATGGAGGATTCCAGATGGATGCTTAGGCATCAGGTAAGTCTCTGTCATTTTAACTGATACAGGAGCTGTTTTGTTTATATATATTTCCTGCTCAAATTTGTCTCTCTGATTTCTGACGGTGCTGCTAATGAGTTGTTTTATAAGTTTAGCAGAAGCAAGCAGACCTACCAACTCCTCCCAACAAGGCTGCAGCTCCATGGTCAGTTCATATAATATGTGAAAATTATGTCCTATTTATTTTTAAAATGATAGGTCATCTGCTGAAGAAATGCAGACACACAGACAGGGTTATCCTGCTGAAGGCTTCACACTAAAAAAGATACCCTCACAAACTAGGTTTAAATGAAAACCAAACTGAAGCTATCATGCTATTATTCAGCAATAAAAATACATTTTACTATTCATTTATTAAAGGAACTTGCTTTTCAATCATTCTTCCCCTTAATGAGCCATATATGTCTTCTGGTAAATGATTGGGTAGAAAAAAAGGATTAAAGTTGATGTAAGTTCGAGGGTCATAGGAAGGGATATATTATGTACACACAAGTTGCAAAGGTCTGAGGAAGTGACTCAAGGTATGTGAAAATAAGACTTAAAGATGTCTAAGTTTCAGAGTTTTATGACAGTAGTATGTGGAGTTCTGATAATCTAGTAATCTAGCCTTGGTAAAGCACTGGCTACTATTATTATAGTCACAGGCCAAAATTTTTAATTTCCTTTCATTGCTTACTAAACATAGACTTAAAAGTGCTACTGACTGTGCTGAAAATATCCATGTGATGTGTGTGTGTGTGTGTGTGTGTGTGTGTGTGTGTGTGTGTGTGTGTGTGTATGCCTGTATGTAAAACTTGCCAGAAGAAAAAGTATTCATGTTTGTAACTGAGAACCATCCTTTGGGTCCCCAAGTATTTTACTAAGTCTATAAAGTATAAGTCTATCCCAGCTGTATACAAACACGGGTTATGTTCATTTATACAATGAGGATTTAAGCACAGATTAGAGACAGTGTTATGCTAATATATCTAAAACTTTTATCTCTCTGAGTAAACTTAAAAAATTAATGGACGATTCAGGCAGTCATGACTTGGATCCACCTATGACAGATTAAACAGACTCCCAAAAAGAGCTCCTGTCAATAAACAGTTCTAGCTTTCCTCTCTACTGCCTATCCCTGAGGATGGACTCTCTCCTTCTCCTGGTCTTGGGACTCCCTCCAACTCCTGCTGTAGCAGAATACTGAACTACAGTCTTTCCATCCTGTAAAAGCATTCCTAAGAGAACTTTAAGTGCTAAATGAATTAGGCATGTATGTTGGCATTTTTTTTTCCACATACTCCATAATACCACAACTACCAGGACTACAGGCCAGGAAGACTGTTTCCTGCTCACAGAGCAGTGCATAGATTGTACCTTCAAGAAGATATTTCTCAGTAGTGGACAATCTTAATCTAGAATTGATGTTCAAATGAACAAAGGTACTGACAATAGCAACAACTGAAAAAAAAAACAATAGGAAATATGAAAAAGAAAGGCCAAATAACTCCTCCACAATATCATAAAAAACCAACAAACAAACTCAAAGACACTGAGAGAGAGCAAGTGCCAGATGAGTAGTTCAAAGGGCAAAAAGATGAATGACCTAAAAGATAGAAACAAGCAAGTGAAACTAACAGGGCATTGAGACAAGATGCAACACTATAGAGGAGAACAAAGGCTGAGGGACAAGTACAACAGCAATTAAATACATATCAAAGACACAGTACCAAGAAAGACAAATCCTAAATGGAAACTGAGATTCTTCCAGGGGAGAGAACAGATAGAAATGTTGGAAATGGAAAACAAAAAAACCTCCAATAAAAACACAGGGGAAAGTGACCACAACAGAACTGACTAAGCAGAAGACAGAATATGAGGAATGAAGGATGTGATTTCAGAACACTGCATTAAAATATCAATAAGGAATTAATAAGTAATAAACAGGACCACAGTGTCCAAAATCAGAGATAATTTAAAGAGACTAATGCAAGAACCTGTGGGATAGGAGATGCCAAGATATGTACTAAAGACATGGGTATTTAGCAGAAAATCTCCAGGTCTGTAGAAAGAAAGAGACATTCCAACAGGAGTCATTTAGATTCTCAAATATATGTGAACAGGGTGGAGCCTCTCCTTGTCATATTAAAGTCAATGTGTGAAAATAATATAGGACTGTCCATGGACTAACAGAATTGACAGACATAAAAGTTCTTTTTCCTCTTTGATCTCTACCTGACTGAAAAGTAAATGAGGAAATCAAAGGTCTGTAAGATGCATAATAAAGGAGGACAGTTTGCAAATGAGTTTCACATTTCTGTGTATACAGTTCATTATACTCAAAGGAATTAAATGTGCACAGAGGAGCATGCACTGTCATATAGCCAAAGTACCCTTAGCACAGTCACACAAATACTTACGCAAAATTATCAAATGTATCCGGTTTGATCCCAAAAAACATATGGTTTTTGTTGAATCCTTCTATTGTGATGTAAATGGGGACAAATGCACCTAGGATCATGTCAGCTTTCATGTAGGTGCTGGGCTTCCAGTAATCAAAGCATCTCAGGTGACTCATTTCCCCTAATGTAAACAAAGACTGGAGGAGTAGGAAGAGACAAAGCAAAGGAAGGGACATGTCAGGGTCTGCACCACACAGAGACAATGCCCTGCAACTAGACTGAGCTGTGGAGGAGATGATTGGCTTAGGTCATGGAACAGGCTCAGACCTCGACAGTATCAGAGGAGACTCTGTATGCTGCAGCTGTTCCTGATGTTGCATCAGGCTCTCAGGCTGCACATAGTCTATGGTTCTCATGAAAGACAAGGGCACAGACAGAAGCAAAGTCCAGACAACTGAGGGTAAGACAGAGTGCTGAACTTCTCCTCTAACTGTAACTAGAGTGGCCCTGAATGTACTGGCTTTTCTTGCTTCTATTCCCCTCTCACACATGTGCTCTGGGGATCTTAGTCCTGGGGCTCTGCACCTGCA
Organism: Peromyscus maniculatus bairdii; assembly: GCF_049852395.1. Classification (NCBI taxonomy): domain Eukaryota; kingdom Metazoa; phylum Chordata; class Mammalia; order Rodentia; family Cricetidae; genus Peromyscus; species Peromyscus maniculatus. Next base: position 59,985,067 of record NC_134874.1, on the reverse strand, counting down.
TCCTCTATGCTGGTGGAAAACATGTTTGTTTCTTTCTTTTTTCCCCCACCTCTATGATTTCATAATGGTCCACAGTGACTTCTCAAGAGCACCATAGCCTGAGACAGAATTGTGGGTCATCAATCCAGATTGTTTGATTTAGACTGCTGTTTTCGAAGACACAGATAAAAATTATAAACACTGAGAAAAAGCCATAGCTGGATGCCACAAAGCATGCACTTGTAATATTCCATACAATGATTTCACAACAGGATGAAGTGGTGATGTCAGTTTCTAGTACTGCCTTTCAGAAGTACAGTGAACTTGTATGTATCTTGACTCCCTGGTCTGTTCTCTCCTCCTTGTAGAAATAATTATGAAGAGAAAGAAGGAGTAAGGATGTCCAGAAAAGGACAGAAGATCATTTCCCACCTCAAATATTCAAAATATTAAGGTTCCAACACAGTAATCTGTGTTCTGTTATTAGTGCACTCTGGTACCTCCTTTCCCTTCTACATTTTGTAAAAATTCACAATGAAATAGAATCATGCTTAATTTCTAAACTTCTTTCTCTCTCCTGTAATACTATGCATCAGAAATACAATTGATATAATTTCATGATTTTGTTATATATTATAGATAATTATTATATAGTATAAGACAAATCAAATTTTTGTATATGTATATATGTTAAGGTATACCTATATATGTATATAGGTAGCAACAATTTATGAAAAAACAGGCCATGGATTTTCAAAGGAGCAATGAGGACTACACTGGGGAATTTGGAGTACATAAATGGAAGGAGAAATCATGTAATTATATGCAATAAATAAAAATATGGATGTCATTTATGTATAACCTTACAAAATTTTGATTATTGGAGTCCTTAAAATATACACAAAGTACATTTCAATTCAACAATGTATATTATTATTATTATTATTATTATTACTATTACTATTATTAGCTGTTCTGCGCACCCTGAAGTATTTCTTTAAATTACCCTTCTTTTGTCACTGAAATGTGTTCTTTGACAAGCAATTCCTCAACACCCTGATATTCAGCCTCTCACAATCACCATTCAAACTTAGGTCAGGGGATTCACTTTAGGATCCAGTTTTGAATGAGGTCAGAAAGCATTTGATTTTTTGTGCCTATCTCATGTCCCTGAACATAATCTCTGCATTCATCTATATGTTCAAAATAATAGGATTGCCTTTCTTGAAAGGTTGAATACTACTTATATGTATGTAGGAATACATATGTATATACATATGCATATACATATACATATACATATATGCATGATGTATGTAAAAACAGTTACTGATAATTGTTACAACTCCTGATAATCAAAGAGCCCATGGAGGGATGTATGGGAAAATTTCAAGGGAGGAAAGGGAGGTGAGAGCAGGCATGATTATAATACAATCTCAAAACCAAAAGAAAAATGTTTTCTCTGCATTAAAAAAATCAAATAATACAATATCTTGTATTCATGTGTTGAAGGACAATCAAGTCATTTCTAATTGTGTGCACTCTATATTGAACTTCAGTAAACATGAGTGGAGATGTGTCCTTGACCAGCACATGTCATGTCTTGTTTTTATATGTATGATGTTGGAATTACTCACTTAGTGTATACAGTGAATATTCTATTTTTGACTGACTGGGGAATTTTTGTTATTTTCCCTGCTAAATGTGTAATATTAAATTGTTTCTGTCTTGGTTAGGGTTTCTATTACTCTTATAAAGGAAAACAATTAATTTTTGTGGCTTTCTTACAGTTCAGAGGTTTACTTCATTATCATCATGGTGGGAAGGCAGCATACAGGTAGACATGGCACTAGAGCAGGAGCTGAGAGTCCCTACATATTGACTTGGAAACAACATGAAGTGATCTGATTCACTAATCTTGAGCATATATGAGAACTCAAAGCCTGCCTCCACAGTGACACACTTCCTCCACTAAGGCCACATCCATACCAACAAAACCATTCCTCCTAATAGTGCCCCTCTGTGGGGAGCCATCCCTCACCCCCACATTTCCCCCAGAGTACTCTTGAATAAGAGCAGCAGGAAATATTAGATAGAAGGATAGAGAGAAGAGAAACAGAGAGAAATGCAGGATAGTCTCAAGAGGGCCTTGACTATCTCTGCCCTAGGGTATATCAAGGAATGCCAAGGGGTGTAGCAAAAGGCTCCCCTCTGCCCCCACATAGGCATCAGACCATCTCAGACACCTGCACTCAGGTCCATGGTCCAATCATTCTCTCTATGCAGACCTGCTAGGTAAAGCCACTAGAAAACCTAAAAATGGGCTCCAATAAGTCCCCCCTTCTTAATATATTAGAAAAATAACCCCCCATTAAGAGCTCACAGCAATCTCCATACCTTTCAGACCTCCCAGTATGGGAGTAGAGGATGATAAAGATGGCATTTCTTTTTCGAAATGGGACTAAGGTGACTAAAGCAGTCTTAGCTGCACAAGCCCTTTACATCAAGAAACTCCTGATGCAACTGCATCGGTCTTAAAAACACCAATAGCTTCATCATTAACAGTAACAGGTTAACATAATTCTATTATGAATATTGCTATACACACTTAACAATTCTCTCAATCTTACATCTTAAAGCAAACTCTTATTAGAACCATTTGAATTTCTTGCTTACAAAACATAGGATAAACTTCTGATGTATTCACATGAAACTTAAAAACTTCCTTAACGAAACAATGGTGCATTAATATCAATAGGTTAACATAATAATTCTAACATGAACATTACTATACACCATTATAATTCCTACAAACATACATTCAAAGGCAATATTCTCACTATAGGCGTTAATACTTTCTTACAAACCTACATACAAAAACAATTTCTTTTATATATATATATTTTTTTTATTTGTTTGTTACTTTTTTTCCAACACAGGCAATTTATTTTGTTCTATTCATTCACAGTTAATACAGAAAATACTTGAAAACATTTCCATATAATGTTTGACACAGAAATCATCAAATAGAAGTATACAATGTTGACAGGAGGCAGTACATTTATAATTTATAACCCCAAATGTATTTATAAATTAGAAATGGAAAGATCTACAAATGAAATTATGAAGGTTCACCAAAGTCATTTAATCTGTCAGTTTCTCATTCATTTTTATGTCTTAATAATATTCTATTGTATGAATAAGCCACATTTTATTTCTCTCCAGTATTTGATAGCTATTTGAGTTGTTTTAACTTTTTTACTATTAGCAACACACTGCTGTAAACCTTCATGTACATGTTTCATAGGTGCGCATTTTCAGTAGTTTGAGGATATATTCCTAAGGGTAGAATTGTTAAGTAACAGAGTAACAATGTTTTGCATTTTGACCAACCACCAAACTGTTTTGCCAAAGTGGCACACCATTTTACAATCTCACCAAATCCTTGTTTTTAAGGCTCTGATTTTTGTACAAAAGCATTCAATCATTCTGTCAGACCAAACCAGGAAAAGTAAGCTATAGTTCAGAGCTGTTCTATTCCATTTACTATGCAAAGCCATTCTTGGCATTTGCAACTCTCAGCCGTTTTGAGTATTCTTGCAGTGTTCACCTTTTCCTCCACAACTTTTTTTTTCTTCTTTTTTTTTCTGGTTTATTTCTATCTATTACAAATGTATAAAAGATTCTCCATCAACGCTGCTGATAGCAGCAGAACCTTGAGAAATATACCTTTGGTTTGCCTCAGAAAAGGAACACATATTGCACTGTAAAGTTTATAAAATTGGCGCAAAACATTGTGATAATGTTACAATACCAGTTTTAAGAGTTCAGTGACTAATAGGGAGCCAATGGGATACATGCAGAACTGTGAAAACGATCTCACTTAGCCAGCTGTACACGTAGACTGTAAATCTACATTCAGATCATTTCTGAACTAAGACTATCATCTCAGTTTATCTGTTGAGGTCAACCAGGAAACCCTAGAATATACCTTGATTTTTGCAAAAAACAAAATAGGGGGAGGGGTTTCTTCAGCATTTCAGTCCACGAGTAACTATCCTAACAGGCAAAGTGTTCTCTCACTGTCAACATAGAATGAACTGCTGCTGGAGGTCAACTTGGGCTTTAATTTGCATTAGCACTTACATGCATAGTAGTCCAAGTTGTTGACCTAATGACTTTAAAAAGTAACTCTAAAAAAGTAAAATGGCCCTTCTTGGAAGACTAAAGAAAGACATCCAGCCACAGTTGTAAAAAGTCTCATCAAAACAATATACCCTTTTATGAATTACGCCTAAATTAAAAAAAAAAGTAGCCCCAAATAAGAAGCAGCTCTGAAAAAGAAAATATAACTTAAGATATTTGAAAAAAACAAGGTGAATACAGGTTCAAAAATAATTAAGATACATTTTCCTAAGGCTACCTAGAATTAGGCTTTAAAGAATTCTACCATTTCAAGTTTACCACTAGTTACTAGATACCTATTTACAAACAAGATGTTCACCTTTTGTTCCTTTGTCAAGAGAAAAATCTACCTTCAGACTATGAGAGTGGTGATGGGGAGGGACTAGAAAACAAGATTCAAACAATCCCATGCAAATATCACATTTTTCAAATGGAAGAACTCCAAACTGCACTAGAAGTTCCAATCACTAAGACACTTTCCATTGAAATGATTTAAGTACAACTACATGGCACCAAGGTTTAGGCCTAATATAGGCCTGACAACCAAGTCCTTGTTTTCTGGAAGAAAGGCCTCAAAAGTCCCACTCAATTCCACATAACAATACTTCAAAGATCAATTAGGTTTTCCTTTCCTTAATATTTTCGTTTTTGACTTCTAATCTTAAAGACTAGATTAAAACTTAGCTCATTTCCCAGAAGGCATTGCTTCCCTTTGCTCTATGCAAGAGTCCACCAAGACCTCTTCCTCAAAACCATCTAGCCCCCAGCCTTCAGCCTGTGCTTGTGATGCATCTTTCTCAACATCCTGAAAAGGTAATGTAGGTAAAATATGTTCATAAACATTAAAACTAGTTGTTAGAAAGATGTAACTAGCTTTATAATTTAAGTTTTAGAACATAAATACTTGCAGCTTAATCTGCACTGACAATGATTGTCGAAGCCTAGAATTCAGCATTTACAAATTCTTATTCACACACACACAACACACTATTATCACACAACTTGTGTCTTGAGAGAATCTTCTGCTTTTTAAATCTTTGGCTTCCCAGTCAATCCCAAGTTCAACCAACTTTTCAGAGTTCTGGTAGTTACCTGGACCACTGAGGCATTGCCACAAGACTTCTTCTCTTTTGAAACATCCTTTTTCTCTAGATATTAGGATAGCTACACCAGCTTGTTTCTTCTGTGGTGTATGTTGGTGTGGGATTATCTATTGCTTGATTTTTCATGGATGTGTTTAGCTTCTTTGGGTTGAATTTTTCCTTCTAGTACTTTCTGTAGGGCTGGGTTTGTAGACAGGTATTGATTAAATCTGGTTTTATCCTGGGATATTTTGTTTACTCCGCCTATGGTGATTAAAAGTTTTGCTGGGTATAATAGTCTGGGTTGGCATCCGTGGTCTCTTAGTGTCTGCATGAGATTTGTCCATGATCTTCTAGCTTTCATAGTCTCTATTGAGTAGTCTGGTGTTATTCTGATGGGTTTACCTTTATATGTTACTTGGTCTTTTTCCTTTGCGGCTCTTAATATTTTTTCTTTGTTCTGTGTGTTTAGTGTTTTGATTATTATGTGGCGAGGGGACTTTTTTTTGGATCCAGCCTATTCGGTGTTCTGTAAGCTTCTTGTATCTTCATATGTATTTCTTTAGGTTAGGAAAGTTTTCTTCTATGATTTTGTTGAATATATTTTCTGTGCCTTTGAGTTGGTATTCTTCTCCTTCTCTCCCTATTATTCTTAGGTTTGGTCTTTTCATGGTGTCCCAAATTTCCTGGATGTTTTGTGTTACGACTTTTTTGTCTTTAGTGTTTTCTTTAACTGACGAATCTATTTTCTCTATCGTGTCTTCAGTGTCAGAGATTCTCTGTTCCATCTCTTGCAATCGGTTGGCTATGCTTGTTTCTGTAGTTCCTGTTCGTTTAGTCAGGATTTCTATTTCCAGCATTCCCTCGGCATGTGTTTTCTTTATTGTCTCAAATTCATTTTTCAGATCTTGGAATGTTTCTTTCATCTGTTTAGTTGCTTTTTCTTGGCTTGATTTGATTTCTTCCCATTTTTTGTTCGTTTTTTCTTCCATTTCTTTAAGGGAGTTTTTTATTTCCTCTTTAAGGGAAGTTTTTATTTCCTCTTTAAGAGAGTTTTTCATTTCCTCTTTAAGGAAAGTTTTTATTTCCTCATTGAGGGAATGTTTTATTTCTTCTTTAAGGGCCTCTATCATCTTCTTAAAGTCATTTTTAGGGTTGATCTCTTCTGTTTCTTCTGTCATGGTATGTTTAGGTCTTGCAGGTGTAGAATCACTAGGTTCTGATGTTGCCATATAGGTCTTTATGTTGTTGCCTGTATTTTTGCACTGGCGTCTACTCATCTTTTCCTCTGTGCGGTGCAGGTGGTGTCTGTGTCTGAGAGTGCCTCTCTTGTTCTAATTTTTAGTCTTGGTTTAGTAGGGGTTCTTGGTTAAATTGGTGCTATTGGGCTGTTTCTTCAGGGACAGCTGATTTCAGTCGGTGAATTATATACTTATGATGATGTATATAATGATATGGTGATCTTGTTTAGTGGCTGGGTAGTGCCTTCTTCTGTGTTCCCAGGTCACGTTTTGTTCATTTGTCAACTCCTCAGCTGATCTTGTTTCTTCAGACTTCAAGCTGTAGGCATCTGAATCCTCTCCCAGATGGGTTTCAGCTGAACAGGGTAGTCTCACCAACACCTCCAAGTTGTTGGGTTTCACAGGATCAGCAGTTGGGCCCTGGGCTGTCCCCAGACGGAGTGCCCAAACTCGCCCTGGTTCCAATCCATGGAGATAGCCTCTTCCCCAGGTGTTGGGGGTAGGGGCGTCCCCGTTCCAAGCTGTGTCTGCCCCTCTCTGTCCCCGGGCCTGTCCACCCCTGTGGCCCGCCGCCACAGACCCACCTGCGTCCCCTTGTCTCCGCCGCCGCCGGGCCTGTATGTCCCTGTCGGCTGCCACTGGGCCCCTCCACCTCCAAGAGTCGCCGACCTGCGTCCACCCGTCTCCGCCGCGTGGCCTGTCTACTTCTGTGGGCCGCTGCTGGGCCCGAATGTCCCTGTTGGCCGCCGCCGCCGGGCCCATCCACCTCCGTGGGCCACCGCTGGGCCTGAATGTCTCCACCAGCTGCCGCCGGGCCTGAATGTCCCTGTCGGCCGCTGCCGCTGGACCTGTCTACCTCTGCAGGCCGCTGCCACAGGCCTACCTGCGTCTGCTTGTCTCCGCCATCTTCTTGTTTGTTCACAGGTAAGTTATCACAATTTCTTAATAGAACTATACAAAACATAACATTAATTCGCTCAAGTAACACTAAAATATTTTTAAAATAAATAGACTGAGGAATATTAACACTCCCTCTTTTCTTTATAGCTGTTTTAGAAAAAAGAAAAAAAACTAAATTTCTCTATTTAAATAGCTCCATTTTAAGCAGTTCCATTTTTACATAAACACTTCCATTTTTAACACAAAACAATTCATGAATCACCACAGTTAGTAAAGCATATATGCATTCACAAAACTGCATCTTGAGCCTAAATAAAAAAATAAATAAAATTTTCCATTTAAACAGTTCCATTTTTAAAACAAATAATTCCATAAAACTGTTCCTAAGTCACCACCATGGATACAGTCTATATGCATAAGTAAATTCAAACTGTCCCATTGTAAAGAAATCATTACTGTCCAACTCATTTCTTAAGTCCAAAATTTCAAATAATAAATTATGGTACCAGCCTTCCAAATACAAAGAAACCCATAACCAAAACCTTTTGGTAATTTTACCTCATTTTTTTGTAAGTTCAAAAAGTTCAAATAAATTCTGGTACTAGAATTCCACTTCCAAATATGAAGAAACATTTGACAGTCAAAACCTTTTTGCAGTTAACAATTTTAGTTTAAACAAGCATCTCTGCAACTTTTGTTCTCAGGCCAGAGACATTTTTAGTTATGGCAGTTTTTCCTTCACAGTGAAAGCTGTTAGTTCCATAAGAGCTGGTTGGTGCAAAGTCCTCTCAAAAGAGACTTTCTTTTAGCTATCAAATAGAAACTATAGGCTGTCGCTTTGCCTTATTGACTGTATCCTTTGCTCTACAAAAGCGTCTCAGTTTCAAGAGGTCCCATTGACTGTTTCTCTCAGTGTCTGTGCTACTGATGTTATATTTAGGAAGTGATCTCCTATGCCAATGTGTTCAAGACTACTTCCTACTTTCTCTTCTAGCAGGTTCAGAGTAGCTGGATTTATGTTGAGGTCCTTGATCCACTTGGACTTAAGTTTTGTGCATGGTGACAGATATGGATCTATTTGCAGCCTTCTACACGTTGATATCCAGTTATGCCAGCACCATTTGCTGAAGATGCTTTCTTTTTTCCATTGTACAGTTTTGGCTTCTTTGTGAAAAATTATATGTTCATAGGTGTGTGGGTTAATGTCAGGGTCTTCAATTTGATTCCATTGGTCCACATGTCGGTTTTTATGCCAATACCAAGCTGTTTTTATTACTGTAGCTCTATAGTAGAGCTTGAAGCCAGGGATTGTGATGCCTCCAGAGGTTGTTTAATTGTACAGGATTCATTTGGCTATCCTGGGTTTTTTGGTTTCCCATATGAAGTTGAGTATTATTCTTTCCAGGTCTGTGAAGAATTGTGTTGGTATTTTGATGGGGATTGCATTGAATCTGTAGATTGCTTTTGGTAAAATTGCCATTTTTACTATGTTGGTCCTGCCTATCCATGAGCATGGGAGATCTTTCATTTTCTGACATCTTCAATTTCTTTTTTCAGGGACTTAAAATTCTTGTCATAACCTTCACTTGCTTGGTTAGTGTTACCCCAAGGTATTTCATGTCATTTATGGCTATTGTAAAGGGTGATGTATCTCTGGTTTCCTTCTCAGCTTCATGGTAAATGAAGACCACATGAGAAAAGGAAGAAACAAAGTGCTAAAGAGGCCCACAGAAATCCACAAAGATACCCCCACAAAAGACTGCTGGCAATGGTCGAGAGACAGCCAGGACTGACCTACTCTGGTGATGGGATGGCCAAACACCCTAATAGTTGTGCCAGAAACCCTATCCAAGTACTGAGGAATCTGAATGCAGACATCCACGGCTGGACCCCGGGTGGAGCACTGGGAGTCTAATTATCGAGAAAGAGGAGGGTTTGTATGAGCGAGAATTGTTGAAACCAAGGTTGGATAAAGCACAGGGACAAATAGCCAAACGAATGGAAACACATGAACTATGAACCAAAGAGTGAGGGGCCCCCAAATGAATCAGGCCCTCTGAATAGGTGAGACAGTCAATTAGCTTGATCTGTTTGAGAGGCATCTAGGCAGTGGTACCAGGTCCTGGGCTCGTTGCATGAGTTAGCTGTTTGAAACCTGGGACTTATACAGGGACACTTGGCTCAATCTGGGAGGAGGGGATTGGACCTGCCTAGACTGAGTCTATCAGGTTGATCTCAGTCCTCAGGAGAGACCTTGATCTGGAAGGGATGGGAATAGGAGGTGGACTGGGGGGAAGGGGAGGGGGCAGGAAGGGAGAGAACAAGGGAATATGTGGCTGTTATGTAGAACTGAATAGTATTGTAAAATAAAATTAATAAAATCCATTATTGGCTAATGTAAAAAAAAAAACAGAAACTGCAACATTTTTGCTGTTAGCTCAGGTTTTATGTGCTATGTTGATGTTACACAAGTCTCAGCTGGGGATGCCTGGCCATGGCCATTGTGCTGGCTCTGGCATCTGCCATTCTTAGCAGCTTCTCAAGTTTCTGAAACAGCTCAGACTGCTAGCTTGCAGTTTGCTATAGACACTGTTTTCTGTGTCCCAGGTTCCTTCATCATATACATTAAGCATAGACTCACATTTAACATTTACACTTTTTCACAAACTCAACATATACTTATTTATATTCTTACAAGCTTATATTCTAAAGGGAACTCTACAAGACTACCTTAGCAAATATACTTCTTATATTCATACAAGCTTATATTCTTAAAGAAATTCTATGGGACTACCATACAAATTTATATTCTTACTACATGTCTTAAAGGAATTCTATAGATCTATTTTACAAACTTATATTCATAAAAACTATTAAGCAAACTCTCTATAGGGCTACCACTATCATATATCTAACTTAACAAACACCTAAAAAAATTCTTAACATTTACATTATCTTCCAACAAGACAGAGAGTAATTTTTCAAACCCCCAAAAACAGAATGAGAAGAAAAACCTTCTAAGGGGCATAACATATATCTAAGTGACTTTGTAGTGTCATTGTTAAGGCTGTAATCCTTGTGTAAAGTTATTTTTTCCTAGTCATCTTTCTCACCAGGCTCTCTCAGCTGTCCCTGAACCAGCAGAAAATGTGCTCAGTAGCAAACAGTTTCAAACTAGAGGCTGTCCCTTTACACAAATTCATATAGCAGCTTCCCTGTGCCATAATTCAGACAAATATTCCTGTTACAGCAGAACTTTTGGCTTGCTTTACCAAAAGCTTGGCTTCTGAGTGAGGGTGAAATTACCATATTGAACTGTTGTAAAGCTCTTAGCAAAAATTTCTTGTGCAGCTATTAGGCAATATAAGGCATTTTCTCAAAGGGGCCTGTATGTCAGATCTGCTACTGGTCAAAGGCAGAGCAGCTCAGAGCTCATATTCCTTTTAGCTTTTCATAGGCGCTGACATTCAACAAACTCTTAAGACAATTTTCCTCCTTAATTTTTTAAAAGCTTTATTTTAAGTTTACAATGAGCATTTTTTAATGCTATCAATGTTTCTCTGGAATCTTAAACACAACTCAATCTCATAAGATTTTTCTTTCTCTTTCTTTCTTTTTCTTTCTTTTTTTTTTTTTTTTTTTTTTTGAGACAGGGTTTCTCTGTGTAGCTTTGCACCTTTCCTGGAACTCACTTGGTAGCCCAGGCTGGCCTCGAACACACAGAGATCCGCCTGGCTCTGCCTCCCAAGTGCTGGGATAAAAGGCCTGTGCCACCACTGCCCAGCAGATTTTTTTTTTCTTTTAAATTGTCTCTTGTGAGGCAAGCTGTTTGTTTGCTCTCAACTTTTTGGAAAGAAAACCTAAGCTTTCTAGCAATGCTTAGGAAAGAAACTTCATTTTGAGTTGGAAAAAAAAGAAGTGTTTCCAGGCAGCATCACCATCTTTAGGGGAAAAACTACCTTTCCCAGAATGCATTTCTCTTATATCAGTTTGCAGTTGTGAGCGACCTTTCAGACTCCATTACCCATAAATACTTTCTGTTCCAGGAGTCAACTTCTGGTCCCCTTTTACCAGGCTTGTGTTCATACTTTTAGGCTCAGAGATTTGAGTCTTTTTTTTTTGCTTTTTTTTTTTTTTTTTGCTTTTTCACCATGGGAGATGGAGAGATTTCTGTTCTCCCTGAGCTGCCCTAGCTAGGTGTCTTTCTTTCATCTGATACTGGCCCCAGATCAGATTCACACAGGCCCCATTAGTATGCACAGAGGGGAGCATCCCTAATACCAAAATTCTCTCTGGGCTTGTTCATTTGCCTCAGCCAGTCAGTGGAAAGGAACAAAAGCACTTAAAGCAGAGCTTTCCTGCAGCTCCTTCAGAGACACTTTCCCTGAAAGATCTTTATCTAGTCCTGCTGGTTCCTTCCTCCCAGAAGCAGAGCTTCAGATGCCTCAGGCTGCAGTTCTGATCCTCTGTTAGCTGCCTCTGGAGGTAGGAGCTTTACTCTGCTTCTGTTTTCAGGGTCTGTGTGGTTTGTGTTCATAAATCAAGCTTCTGCTTTTTTATCAAGGGAGGTTTTTGTAATCCCTAAGCTCACATTAGGACAGGTGTACTTCCCTAATGAGGCCTTTTCCTGGATTAGTTCCCCAGTGGTTTGTGTTCATCTGTCTGTGCACTCTCAGATGGTGGCTTATTCACAGGGGCAACAACCCCTCAGGGCTTCACTCCCTCACCTCACTGGGAGTCAGTGGGGGAAACCAAAAGTGCTTGAAACAAAGCTTTTCTCAGAAAGGTCCTTTCTCTGATAGAAAAGAGTTTTACTCCTGGATAGTTCTTCATTCTGTCCTGGCTCAGATCTTCCCCACACATGGAGTTTCTATTGCTGCCTCTACTGCTGCTGCAGACAGGGCTAGGCTTTATTGCTTTCTCCAAGCCAGGAACTTCCTCAAGCTGCCATGCACTTTCTCGAGCATCTTTGGTTAAGTTCTAATTGCAGAGGGATTTTTGATCACCATTCACTGGCTAGAAGAGTCAGAACTTTAGCAGAGAGGATTTGCCCTGTTCTAAGAGGTTTGTTGTTTTTTTCTTAGAGTGAACCACAGGTGAATTCTTGCACTAATATTTCCAGGTGATTCTTAATTTTTTTGTCCTTACAGAAATAGAAACTGAGAGAGTTCTGAAAGCTTTTCAGTTTTTTAGACAGAGATTAAGGGTTTTTTTTTCTTTTCTTTTCTTTTTCCAAGACAGGGTTTCTCTGTGTAGCTTTGTGCCTTTCCTGGAGCTCACTTGGTAGCCCAGGCTGGCCTCAAACTCACAGAGATCTGCCTGGTTCTGCCTCCCAAGTGCTGGGATTAAAGGCGTGTGCCACCACCGCCCGGCTGAGATTAAATTTTTTTAAGAAAGCTTTTAGCTTGAGAGAAACACCACCAAGTTTTCCTAGAAAGTTTTTAGTTTGAGAGAGACCAAATTTTCCCAAGACTTCTAAACTTTGGTTTATTTCAACTACGTTTTTTACCTCAGGGAGAATTACTTTCTCCTGCCACAAGAGAACAACAGCTACCCACAGAAATCTTTTTTCTGCCCAATAAGCTTAAGGAAGAGCTTTTTTCTTCCCAGTTTGTATTCATGGCCCTAAAATTAGAAAATTAAAGACTTGGTTTCTCTGCCTTTTACCTTAATATATTCTAAGTTTTCCTTATGATACTTTTCTAAATTTTTTCTACACTGCCTTACTCTAAGTTTCTTCCTGCAATGTATTACCACACTCTACCTTCCTAATTTTTCATACATAAAAGTTAAGAGAGAGACAGAAAGAGAAATCTTGATAGAGAAGATTCTGTGTTGCAGCCTTATACTCAAATATCCTTTCAGTCCACTTTTTTCTTTTTCTCCTGAGGATAACACCCCCTGCCCTATTTAACTTTTTTTCACTACAAAAACCAGGTCAGACCCTCTTTACCTGGCAGGGTCTAACTCTTTCTTTCACCACGCACTTTGGATATTTCTGTTTGTCTTAATCCTTGTTCAGTGGTGACATCTGTGGGGGTCCATCCCTCACCCCCACATTTCCCAGAGAACTCTTGAGTAGGAGCAGCAGGAAATATTAGTTAGAAGGATAGAGGGGAGAGAAACAGAGAGAAATGCAGGATAGCCTCATAGGGCCTTGATCCTAATCCACAGGGCCTTGACTGTCTCTGCCCTACGGTATTTAAGGGAATGCCAAGGGGTGGAGCACAAGACCTCTCCCCCTCACAGCCAAGTGCAGACCATCTCAAACATCTGCAGTCAGGCTCTTGATCCAATCATCCTCTCTATACAGACCTGCATGGTAAAGTCCCTAGGAAACCTGAAAATGGGCTCCAACACCCTTCCCTTTGGGAGCCATTTTCTTTTAAACCATCACATTCTACTCACTGGCCTCAAAAATTGTAACAAATTAATGCAAAAATACTTTCAGTGCAACTTCAAAAGTCCCCATAGTAACACTACCCATCTCATTTAAAAGTCTGAGATTCATTTAATATCTTAACTCTAATCACCTGTAAAAATCAAAATACAAAGTCAGATAATATACTTCCATCATGAAATGATGGCACAGGATATACATTACCATTCCAAAATGTAGAGAATTGAGCGCAATGAGGAAATATTGGACCAAAGCAAGATCAAAAACCAGCTGAGCAAACTCCAAACTCTGCATCTCTATGTCTGCTGTCAGAAAGCTCTTCAGATCACCAACCGTGTTCAACTTGGTTGACTGCAACACAATTCTTTCTCTTGGGCCATTTGCACTCCCTGTTATCAGCTCCCCTAGGCAGGTATTGCAAGGCTCTGGCATCCCCAACATCATAGAGCCTCCAACGCAATCCAGGCTACAACTTCAAAGCTTCACACAATGGCCTCTTTAGGCCTCCAGTCAGGGACAACACTGACACATGTCTGGACTCAGTGACTTTCCTTTTCACATGGGCAATTTCCATTGCTCCTTTCTTCTGTCCTTAACTTCAGAACCATATGGGTGGAGCTGCCAAGTTCTGCTGCTTTTCGGGACTGAAACACGCACCCCATCATTTAAATACATCTACACCAATTTTCTGTTTTCAATGAGTACCTTCACACCTAAATGTGGGCGTTCTGAAACTTACTCTTTGACCAGGCTGGCCTCAAACTGAGAGTTTTGCTAGCCTCTGCCTTCCAGGTGCTAGGATTAAAGGCATGTACCATCACACCTGGATCTAAGCTTTTCTTTAATTCCTTTCCACAAGTTGGAAACTTAGCTGGGTGGGATCTTGCCATGAGGTCACCACTTCATTTATACCATTTCTAAATCTCTTTATCTCTTTGCTCAGATTGCGACTTTTTATTATGAATCTTTTTTAGAGTTACCACTAATAACCACAGGACAGAAAAAGAAAGAAAGAAAAAGAAAAGTTAGCAAGAAGCCTGCCACGGCCATACAGTTTGTAAGCAATATGAGTCTCTGTGTTTACTTGGTTGGGTCTGAGCAGCTGTGGGACTGGCAGGTGACAAAGATTTGTCCTGACTGTGGGCAAGGCAGGAAAACTCTAGCTACAGTCTGTGTGGGTTTCTCCACCATGATCTTGACCCCCACCTTGCTTATATAATGCCTCTTCCCTCTCTTCATCAGGACTCTCAGAGCTTGGTCCAGTGCTTCCATATGGACCCAAAGAGCCACACATACATCTGCTCCCATCAGTTTCTGAATGAAGTTTCTATGATGATAATTAGGGTAGTCACCAATATGATTAGAGAAGAAGTCCAGTTCAGGCACTCTCTCCTCTATTGCTAGGAGTCTTAGCTGGAGTCATCCTTGTGGATTCCTGAGATTTTCCCTGGCAACAGGTTTCTTCCTAATCTTATAATCTTATAACCTTATAATCTTCTCGATCAAGATATCTCTTTCATTTTGCTCTCCCTCTCTGTCCCTCACCCAACTCGACCATCTGAAACTCCCATGTTACTCTTACTCATCTCCTCCACTCTCCCCTACCCCCAGTTTATCCAAGAAATCTCATCTATTTCCCCTTCCCAAGGCAATCCATGAATCCTCCTTAGTGTTCTCCTCATTACCTAGTTTCTCTAAGGCTGTGCATTGTAGCCTTGTTATCCTTTGCTTTATATCTACTATCCACTTATGAGTGAGTAAATATCCTGTTTGTTTTTTTATTTAATAAGCTTTTTATTCATTTTACATATCAAGCACAGATCCCCCTCTCATCCCTCCTCCCACTTCCCCCATGATCCCATCATGCCATCCTCCAAAAGGGAAATGCATCCCATGAGGAGTCAGCAAAGCCTGGTACATTCAGATGAGGTAGGACCAAGTGCCTTCCCACTACATCAAGGTTGAGCAAGGCATCCTAACATAGGTAACAGGCTCCAAAAAGCTAGCTCATGCACCAGGGATGGATCCTGATCCCACTGCCATATCTCCCTCAAACAAACCAAGCTACCCAACAGTCTGCCATATGCAGAGGACCTAGTCCAGTCCCCTGCAGGCTCCACAGCTGTCAGTCTAAAGTTTGTGAGTTCTCACAAGCTTGATTCAGATGACTCTATAGATTTCCCCATCATGATCTTGACCCACCCTGGCTCACATAATCCCTCTTCCCTCTCTTCGACTAGACTCCCAGAGCCACGGCCCGGTACTTGGCCGTGGATCTCTGCATCTGCTTCCATCAGTTATTTGATGAAGGCTCTATGATGACAGAGTATTCACCAATATGATTACTGGAGTAAGCCAGTTCAGGCACCCTCTCCACTATTGCTACTAGTCTTAGCTGAGGTCATCCTTGTGGATTCCTGGGAACTTCCCTAACACCAGGTTTCTACCTGTCCCCATGATGTCTCCCTCTATCATGGTATCCCATCCCTCATGTTCTCATCCTCCATCCCCTATCCTCCATTTCCCAAGCCCCCATCCCTAGTTTACTCATGGAGATCTCGTCTATTTCCTTTCCCAGGGCAATCCATGTGTGGCTCTTTGGGTCCTCCTTGTTAGCTAGCTTCTCTGGAGCTCTGGGTTATAGTCTGGTTATCCTTTGCTTTACATCTAATATTCACTTATGTGTGAGTATACACCATATTTGTCCTTCTGAGTCTGGGTTACCTCACTCAGGATGATTTTTTTTCTAGTTCCATTCATTTGCCTTCAAACTTCATGATGTCATTGTTTTTCACTGCTGACTAGTACTCCATTGTGTATATGTACCACATTTTCTTAATCCATTCTTCAGTTGAGGGGCATCTAGGTTGTTTCCAGTTTCTGGCTATTATGAATAATGCTGCTATGAACATAGTTGAGCATGTGTCCTTGTGGTATGATTGAGCATTCCTTGGGTATATGCCCAAGAGTGATATAACTGAGTCTTGAGGTAGATAGAGTCCCAATGTTCTGAGAAACCATGATAATGATTTCCAACGTGGCTGTACAAGTTTGCACCCCCACCAGCAGTGGAGGAGTGTTCCCCTTGCTCCACACCCTCTCCAACATAAGCTGTCATCAGTGTTTTTTATCTTAGCCATTCAGACAGATGTAAGATGGTATTTCAGAGTCATTTTGATTTCCATTTCCCTGATGATTAAAGATGTCAAGCAATTCCTTAAATATCTCTCAGGCATTTGAGATTCTTCTGTTGAGAATTCTGTTTAGCTCTGTAGCCCATTTTTAATTGGAATGTTCATTATTTTGATGTCTAGCTTCTTGAGTTCTTTATATATTTTGGAGATCATCCCTCTGCCAGATGTGGGATTAGCAAAAATTTTTTCCCATTATATAGATTGCTGTTTTGTCTTATTTACTGTTTTCTGTGCTTTACAGAAGCTTCTCATTTGCAGGAGGTCCCATTTATTAAGTGTTGCCCTCAGTGTCTGTGCTACTGGTATTATATTTAGGAAGTCGTCTCCTGTGCCAATGTGTTCAAGACTGCTTCTCACTTTCTCTTCTATCAGGTTCAGTGTAACTTGTTTTATATTGAGGTCTTTGATCCACTTGGACTTGAGTTTTGTGCATGGCAATAGATATGGATCTATTTGCAATCTTGTACATATTGACATCCAGTTATGCCAGCACCATTTATTGAAGATGCTTTCTTTTTTCCATTGTACAAAAATCAGGTGTTCATAGGCATGTGGATTAATGTCAGGGTCTTCAATTCAATTTCATTGGTCCAAATGTCGGTTTTTATGCCAGTAGCAATCTGTTTTTATTACTATAGCTCTATAGTAGAGCTTGAAGTCGGGGATGGTGATGCCTCCAGAGGTGGCTTTATTGTACAGGATTCTTTTAGCTATCCTGGGTTTTTTTGTTTTTCCATATGAAGTTGAGTATTGTTCTTTCATTGTCTGTGAAGAATTATGTTGAGATTTTGATGGGTATTCATTGAATCTGTAGATTGCTTTTGGTAAGATTGCCATTTTTACTATACTAATCCTATGTACCCCTGAGTATGGGAGATCGTTCCATTTTCTGATATTCTTCAATTTCCTTCTTCAGAGACTTAAAGTTTTTGTTGTACAGGTCCTTCATTTGCTTCATTAGAGTTACCTCAAGGTATTTTATATTATTTGTGGCTATTAGAAAGGGTGATGTTTCTCTGATTTCTTTCTCAGCCCATTTATTATTTGTATATAGGAGGGTTACTGACTTTTTTGAGTTACTCTTGTATCCTGCCACATTAATGAAGGTTTATCAGCTGTAATAGTTCCTTGGTAGAATTTTTGGGTTCACTTATGTATACTTTCATACCATCAGCAAATAATGAAAGTTTGACTTCTTCCTTTTTATAATTTGTATCACTTTGATCTCCTTTTGTTGTCTTATTGATGTGGCTAGATCTTCAAGTACTATATTGAATAGGTATGGAGAGAGTTGACAGTCTTTTCTTGTTCCTGATTTTAGTGGAATCACTTTGAGTTCCTCTCCATTTAATTTGATATTGGCTGTTGGTTTGCTGTAAATTGCCTTTATTATGTTTAGGTATGTTCCTTGTATTCCTGATCTCTCCAAGACCTTTATCATGAAGGGATGTTGGATTTTGTCAAAGGCTTTTTCAGCATCTAATGAGATGATCATGTAGTTTTCTTCTTTCAGTTTGCTTATATGGTGTATTACAATAATAGATTTTTGTGTGTTGAACCATCCTTGCATCTCTTGGATTATGCCAGGAAATAATCAAGAACTGAAATCAATAAAATAGAAACAAGGAGAACACTACAAAGAATCAATGAAACTAAGAATTTGTTCTTTGAGAAACTCAACAAGATAGACAAGCCCTGGGTTGAAGCCTAATGGGTCATGGTGGATAATTTCTTTGATGGGTTCTTGGATTCAGTTTGTCAATATTTTATTGAGTATCTTTGCATCAATGTTCATGAGGGAGATTGGTCTGTAATTCTCTTTCTCTGTTGCATCTTTGTGTGGTTTGGGAACCAAGAATAACTGTAGCCTCATAAAAGGAATTTGGTAGTGTTTCTTCTGTTCCTATTGTGTGGAACAATTTGAAGAGTATTGGTATTAGCTTTGAAAATCTGGTAAAATTCTGTGTTCAAACTATCTGGTCCTTTGCTTTTTTAAATGGTTATAAAAACTAAAAATGTTTTATTTCCTTAGTGGTTATTGGTCTATTTAAATTGTTGATCTGGTCTTGGTTTAACTTTGGTTTGTGGTACCTATCCAGAAAATTGTCCATTTCTTTTAGATTTTCCAATTTTGTGGAGTAAATGTTTTTGAAGTATGACCTGATAATTCTCTGGATTTCCTCTTTGTCTGTTGTTATGTCTGCCTTTTCATTTTTTTGTTTTATTAATTTGTATGCTCTATTTCTCTGCCTTTTGGTTAGCTTAGATAAGGGCTTGTCTATCTTGTTGATTTTCTCAAAGAACCAACTCTTGGTTTCATTGATTCTTTGTATTATTTTCTCTTTTTCTGTTTTATTGATTTCAGCTCTCAATTTGATTATTTCCTGGCATCTATTCCTCCTGGGTGACTTTACTCCTTTTTGTTCTAGAGCTTTCAGGTGTGCTGTTAAGTCACTAGTGTGAGATTTCTCCAACTTCTTTATGTGGGCATTTAGTGCTATGGATTTTCCTCTTAGCACTGCTTTCATAGTGTCTCATAAGTTTGGGTATTTAGTACATTCATTTTCATTGAATTCTAGGAAGTCTTTAATTTCTTCTTTTATTTCTTCTTTGACCCATTGGTGATTCATTTGAGCATTATCCACTTTCCATGAGACTGGAGGCTTTCTGTAAATTTTGTTGTTGTTGAAATCTAACTGTAAGCCATGGTGGTTTGATGAAATACAGGAGATTATTTCAATTTTTTGTGTTCACTGAGATTTGCTTTGTGACTGTGTATGTGATCAGTTTTAGAGAAGGTTCCATGGGGTGCTAGGAAGAAAGCATATTATTTTGTGTTAGGGTGGAATGTTCTGTAGTTATCTATTAAGTCTATTTCAGTCATAATATTTTTTAGTTCCCTTATATCTTTGTTATGTTTCTGTCTGGCAGACCTGTCCATTGGTGAGAGTGGGGTGTTGAAGTCTCCCACTACTAGTGTGTGGAGTTTGATGTGTGATTTAAGCTTTAATAATATTTCTTTTACATATGTGGGTGCCCTTGTATTTGGGGCAAAAGTGTTCAGAATTGAGACTTCATCTTGGTGGATCTCTCCTGTAATGAATATGTAGTGTTCTTCCCAATCTCTTTGGACTGATTTTAGTTTGAAGTCTAATTTGTTAGATATTAGAATAGCTACACCAGCTTGCTTCTAAAGTCCATTTGATTGGAAAGTCTTTTCTCAGTCTTTTATTCTGAGATAGTGTCTATCTTTGAAACTGAGGTGTGTTTTTTGCATGCAGCAGAAGGATAGTTTCTGATGTTGTATCCATTCTGTTACCCTGTGTCTTTTATAGGCGAATTGAGTCCATTGATATTAAGGGATATTAATAACCAGTGATTGTTAATTCCTGTTATCTTTTGGTTATAGTGTGCATATTTCCCTTCTTTTGGATCTACTACTGTGGGGTTATCTGTTGTCTGTGTTTTCCTGTGTGCATCTGACTTCCTTAGGTTAGAGTTTTCCTTCTAGTGCTTTCTGTAGGGCTGGATATGTGGATAGGTATTATTTAAATCTGGTTTTGTCTTGGAATGTCTTGTTCACTCTGTCTATTATGATTGAAAGTTTTGCTGAGTATATTCATCTAGGTTGGCATCCATGGTCTCTTAGTGTCTGCATTACATCTGTCCAGGTCCTTCTGTCTTTCAGTGTCCATTGAGATGTCAGGTGTTATGCTCATGGGTCTGCGTTTATAAGTCACTTGGCCTTTTTCCTTTGCTGCTCTTAATATTCTTTCTTTATTCTGTATGTTTGGTGGTTTAATAATTATGTGGTGAGGGGACTTGTTTAGGGGAGTCTAGTCTATCTGGGTTTTTTTTTTTTATAAACTTCTTGTATCTTCATAGGTATTTCCTTCTTTAAGTTGGGGAAGTTTTCTTTCATGACTTTTTTGAATATATTTTATGTGCCTTTGAGTTGGTATTCTTCTCCTTCTTCTATCCCTATTATTCATAAGTTTGGCCTTTTCATGGTGTCCCAGATTTCATGGATATTTTGTATTATGACTCTTTTGGCTTCACTGTGTTCTTTGACTTACGAATCCATTTCCTCTATTGTATCCTCTATTCCAGAGATTCTCTCTTCCATCTCTTGTATTCTGTTAACCAACAGATGCTGGCATCTGTAGCTCTTGTTCATTTACTCAGACTTTCTATTTCCAGCATTCCCTCTGTTTGTGTCTTCTTCATTGTTTCTATTTAAATTTTCAGGTCTTGAACTGTTTCCTTCACATGTTTAATTTCTTTTTTCATGGTTTTCTTGGCTTTCTTTAAGGGATTTATTGATTTCTTCCAATTTTTTGTTAGTCTTTTCCTCAATTTCTTTAAGGGAATTTTTCATTTCCTCCTTAAAGGCATCTGTCATCTTTATAAAGTTATTTTTAAGGTCACTTTCTCCTGCTTCTTAGGTTCTAGTGATGTCATATTGCTCTTTATGTTTTTATATGTATGTTTGCATTGGTGTCTACCCATCTCTTCCTCCAATAGGTGTAAGAGGTGCCTGTGTCTAAGTGAACTGCTCTTGGTCCAATCTGTGCTTGCTGTGTCTGTGTCTCAAGGGGTCACTCTGGGTCCAATCTTAGCTCTTGGTCTAATTGGAGCTGGTAGAATCTGTGTCTCGAGGAACTGCTCTTGGTCCAGTCCAAGCTGGTTGATTCTGTATCTCAAGGATCTGCTCTTAGTTTTATCAGAGCTCTTGGTTCAATCAGAGCTGGCAGATTTTGTGTCTCAGTAAGCCTCTCTTAGTCAAATGAGACCTTTAGTCCAGTGAGAGATGGCAGATTCTTTGTCTCAGGAAGCCACTGGGGTCACAGGGGTTGTGGGTAGTTTTGGAGTAGGGCATGGGTCTTGTAGATTGCAGGTTCCAGTGGGGGGTTTTGGTTGGGGAGCCTACCCACAGGAGTCTTTCCTGCTGGCCAGCAACTGGAGCAGAGATAGGGGGAGGTTTCCAGTGGCTGGTTGTGTCCCAGGGCCTAGGTTCTATAGGTAGGACTCTCTGGGTAGGAAAAGAGTCACTCACCTCTTGATCCAATGAGAGCTGGTAGATTCCATGTCTCAGGAAGCCAATGGGGCTACAGAGGGGTGAGTATGTTTGGAGTAGGGCATGGGTCTTGTATATTGCAGGGTCTGATGGCAGGTTTTTGGGGGAGATCCTGCCCACAGGAGTCTTCCCTGTTGACCAGCATCTGGGGCAGAGACTGTTGAATGTACTCTTACATTGTTGTTTACCCAGATGGGTTTGGGATAGTTATAGATAAATGCATTGCTTCTTGTGATGTCTTTGTCAGACGGGTCTTTTGTTCCTTTTTTGTGTTTCCTTTATTGTCTTTTGGCCTGAATGGTAAGGGTTCTGGTGATTGGTTGGTTGTCAGGTTGAGTAGGGTTGTCTCAGCTAAGGTTTTTGGGGTTTTGGGTATCTAGATCCTTCTCTTCTGGCTGGTGTGGATTTTACTTGTGCCTCTCGGGTCTGTTCTTCCAACTGGTGTGGATTGTGCCTATGCCTATGAAGTTTCCATTTGGTATAGGTTTTGCTTCTGCCTGTCCTTTCCAATTAGTATGGTGGTATTTGTGCCACTAGGGGCTGCTGATGGTGCAGGGGATGGTTGGCCAGGGGAATAATGGTGGGTTTGTTGGGTTTGGGCATTGGAGTGGATCTTGTATGTTACAGCATCCAATGGGTGGCAGTGGTGGTGGAGAGGCCTACCTGCAGGACTCTTACCTGTTGACTGGCTGTTTGGGCTCTTCTTCCAATTGGTGTAACATAATTTCTTTATACATTTCCTGTTGATGGACATCCAGGTTGTTTCCAATTTTGACTATGTTGAATAGGGCAGCAATGAACATGTTTAAACAAATGTCTCTGTGGTAGGATAAAACATCCTTTGGGTATATGCACAAGACTGGTATAGCTGAATCTTTAGGTAGATAATTTCCATCTTGTTGAGGAACAATTATAACGATTTTCATAGTGTCTTTACAGGTTTGCACTCCTGCCAGCAATGCATGAATATTTCCCCTTACTCTATTTCCTTGCTAGCATTAACTGCAATTTGTTTCATTGATCTTAACAATTCTGACTGTTGCTAGATGAAATCTCAAAGTAGCTTTGCTTTGCATTTCCCTGGTGGATAAGAATCTTGAATATCTCTTTAAATGTTTCTCAACCATTTGAATTTCTTCTTTTAAGGATTTTCTGTTTCAATCTGTACCTGAGTTTATCTGAGTATACATTTTCTTGATAATCTGTTTTGTTTTGTTTTTGCCTCTTTATATATTTTGAAATTAGCCCTCTGTATAGGTGGAAAAAATATTTTCCCAGTCTTAAGGCTCCTACTTTGTTGTGCAGAAACTTTTCAGTTTTATGTGGTCTTTTTTGTTAATTGTTGATCTTAATGCCTGTGCTAAAGTTGGAAAAAATCTCCCATGATCATGGATCAGACAGATTAATATAATACAATATAATTGGCCACCCTACCAAAAGCAATTTATAGATTCAATGCTATCCCCATCAAAATTCTAGCACATTTATTCATGATTATGAAGGAAGAATATTCAGTTTCATATGGGAACACAAAAAATGAGAGATAAAACATTTAACTATATAACAACATCTTGAATAACAACATCTTGGGGTATCACCATCACCAGCCTTAAATTGAACTATAAAACTATATTTTAAAAAACAACATGGTATTGGTAGAGAAACAG
This sequence comes from Peromyscus maniculatus bairdii, assembly GCF_049852395.1. Lineage (NCBI taxonomy): Eukaryota > Metazoa > Chordata > Mammalia > Rodentia > Cricetidae > Peromyscus > Peromyscus maniculatus. The sequence goes on along the minus strand of NC_134874.1, from coordinate 59,961,342 downwards.
ACACTTTGAACAGTGATTAACTTGAAGACCCAGACAAATCCACATATGACTGTTTTTTTTTAAATAAGGATTGTAGTAATACACTTTAAAAAAAGACAGCATCTTCAACAAATGGTGCTGGTTTAACTGGATGTCAGCACGTAGAATAATGCAAATAGGTGCCTCATTATCACCCTGCATAAAACTCAAATCCAAATGGATTAAAGACCTCAGCAAAATCCAAGTGCAATGAACCTGATGAAACAGATAGTTAGGAATAGCCTTGAACTCACTCACGGAGGAAAAGACTTCTGAATAGAATACCATTTCTTCTTGTTTTCTACACCCACATTTGGCTCTTCCATTACTATGTTGGTGAGGCTTCCATCTGAAATTTTTTTGGCTTCTTAAATTTTTATTTTCTAGTATTATCTCAGCTTGGAATTTCAGTGTTTCTTTTAGTACTATGTTGTCTTGAACTGTTTTCATGACTTTATTTCACTGTTTGTGTTTCCGTAGGCTTCATTAGGGTTTTATTCACATCCTTTTTAATGTCCTTAAACATATGTATGATAGCAGTTTTGAAGTCATTCTCTTGTGCTTCGGCTACTTTGACCAGTTTCTACCCTAGCAGGGTTGCTGAGTTTTGGTGCAGTCCACATTGTCTTGGCTGCTAAGGACTGGTGTCTAGGTATCTGGTTTTCAGATGATTATAGCTGAAGTTTTCCTGATCAGACCCAAATGAACACACAGAGGTTTATATTAATTATGAACCATGTGGCTTAATGGCTCAGGCTTCTTGCTAGCTAGCTCTTACATCCTAAATTAACCCATTTCTATAAATGTATACTTTGCCACGTGGCTCATGGCTTGCCGGTATCTTTACATCTTGCTTCTCACGGCAGCGCCTGGCAGCGTCTCCTCTGTTCTGCCTTTCTCCTTCCTCCTCTCTAGTTAGAATGTCCCTCCTAACCCTATTCTGCCTCACCATTGGCCAAACAGCTTTATTTATCAACCAATCAGAGCAACACATATTCACAGCATACAGAACGACATCACCCATCAGGTGATTGTGATTATAGATGTTGTTTTCTGGACTTGTCTTTGTTGGGTTTGAGGTTTTTCATTTCCTGATTTCTATTTCCATCTCTGAATCTTACGAAAGTGTGTTGGCTGTGTGTTGCCTTGCAGGGAGTGCTTCTGAGTCACTACCAGGTGTGAACAGTGAGGGTCATGGGTAAGAAGTGGTTCTAGGTACTGGGGCTGACACTAAAGAATGGGGATGGACTAGAAAGGGTGTTTGATGTTTGAAAGGGTGCTCAGGAAGGAGAAATATGGGTCCACCACAACATATGGTAGTGTTCTCATTGTTTGGAGGTGTGGTGGAGAACAGACTCCTGAAAAGGCTGTACTGCAGGGCTGTGGAGGAGACTGAAGTGATGGTACTTGAGCACTAGTAGGATAGTAGGAAGCACTTACCTTTGGCCAGTTTTGATGTGGCTACCTGGCATTCCAGATAGAGTGTTTTTACTTATTGGTCACTGACACAAAGCAATGGTAGTGGCTAGAATAAGAGACTAAAAAGGTCCTCAGGAAGGAGAAAATCTGGTCCACTGCAATATTTGCAGAAACGTAGGTAGAGTAGGGGACAGGAACCTGCAAATGATCTGCTACAGGGATGGGGATGAGACTGAGGAATTTGCAGTGGAGGGCAGAAAAGAGAGTACAGATGAACTACCTGATTCCAAGGCTGGAGTTGCCAGAGGATTACCTGGTAGAGAGTGTCTCCAGGTATTGGTGGCTGACACAAAGGAAAGGGAATAGTTAGAGGGGAGTCGGACAGGGTCCACAGGAAAGAGGAAACCTGAGTCTGCTATGAGAATCCCTTTGTAGTACACAACTGCCATCCCAGTACTTAGGAGAGAGGAGGAGGAAGAGGAGGAAGAGGAAGGGGAAAGAGATGAGAAGAGAGAGAGACAGAGAGAGAGAGAGAGAGAGAGAGAGAGAGAGAGAGAGAGAGAGATGGTTTCTGGATTTGGTTATATAATTTGCCTTAGGGCAAGTGGGCAGTAACAAATACCATACAGTACATGTTTGGAAAGTGTTTGAATATTGACACTTACTAACTTCCCACTTGGAACCTTAGGAAAAGCCTGTAGTGACCTGTGGAAGATGAGTGATCTCAGCTATACCAGCAAAAGCCTTAAGCCACAGGCAATTCAAGACGCAGGAAATGAAAGTTTGGTGCAGGGCTCTGGCTATAGCTCAGAGTATTTTGCCTAGCATGCACAGGACCCTGGGTTCTATGCCCAGCACTACAAGGAAAAGAAAGCATTTGACCTAATAATCTCACTCTTCGAAATACATCTGTGACAGATAGTGTTTTAATTGTCAACTAAGCACAGCCTAGACTTACTTAGGAAGAACACCGCAATGAGGGCATCTACAGTGAACTGACATGTGGACATGTCTGGGGGGGACTGTCTTAATTAAGTCAATTGAGGTAGGAAGAGCCCACTATGGGTGCCACCATTCCCTAGTCAGGAGTCCTGGCTGTGTAAGAGTGGAGAAATCAAGCTGAGCACAAGTGAGCATACAGCATCCACACATTCATTCTCTTTTCACTCTTGATCGACCACAAATGAAAGGTGACCAGCTGATTCAGGGCCCTGCTGCTGTAACTTCTCTGCTCTGCTATAATGGACTGTAGCCTGTAATTATGAGCAAAAATAAACCCCTTCTCTTATGTTGTTTTTTGTCAGGTTATTTTATCACAACAACAGGAATAAAACTAAAAATTCAAAGAATGGACACTGACAATTTCAGAACAGCACTATTCACAATAAGCCAGAAGTGGCTGCAGCCCAGCTGTCCAAGAGTGGGACTGACGAGGAACATCTGAGATAGGAGGCAGGGAGATGAGCCAGTCAGTAAAATGTCTGCAACACAAGCATGGGGACCTCAGTTCAGGGCTCAGCTCCCATGAAAAAGCCGTGCATGCTGATGCACATTTGTAATCCTAGCGATGACGAGAAAGGAGGAGCCCTGAGGCTCACTGGCTGGCCATCCTAGCCTAATCAGGGACTTCTAGAACCCAACAAGAAGCTTTGTCACAAGAAAACTTCCTGCTCTTGCAGATGACCTGAGTTTGGTTCTCAGCATCCATACCAGATGGCTTGCAACTGCCTGTAACTCCAGTTATAGGAGATCCAACACCCTCTTCACACATATAAACACTCACAAACACACACACACACACACACACACAAAACTAAAATAAATATTTTAGGGAGGTAGATAGCCTCCCACATGCACACAAAAGAAAAACCACTCACGGTTGAGCTATGGCCCCACACTTCACACACATTTATGTATGTGCACACATACAAGCACACTCCATCACATATACTCTCACCTTATACACATATATGCACGCACAATGGAATATTATTCAACAAAAAAAAACTTATTTCAATTACAACAACTTGGTGCATCTCAAGCTCATGAGGAGAAATGCCTCAGGCACAGAACTACGAATGCTGCATGGTCTCACTCACATTTGGCATCTTAACAAGGTGGGGCTGGCAAGATGGCGGTAGTGGTTCTCGCTGCCAAGTTCAATGACCAGAATTTAATTCCTGGAACCCACATAGTGGGAGGAGAGAATCAATTCATGCAAACTATCCTCTGACTTCCATACGCACACATGGTACATGCATGTCACACACACACACACACACACACACACACACACGCACACGCACTCGCACATGCACACGCACATGCATACACGCATTTTAAAAAACAAAACAAAACCAATCTCATAAAAGTTGAGAATGAAATGGTGATCACCAGAGCCTGAGAGGGCATGGGGAAACTTTGACAGACAGGTTGAAGTAGACAAGGGCAGGCCATTCTGCTGTGTTCTCGCAAGGTAAGATGCCTATAGACGATATAATACTGTGCATTTCAAAAAGCTGGAAGGGCCAGGCAAGGTGCTACATACCATTAATCTTTGTATTCAGGAGGCTGAATCAGGGAAATCTCAGTGAGTTCAGAGTCAGGGTGATCTAAACAGTGAATTCCAGGAGACTGCGGGTACATGATGAAAAAAACTGCAGGTTTTCACCATAAATAAATAAATGTTTGAGGAGACAGGTATGTTTAACCTGACTTAAATTATGCAATGGATACATACATGCATTGAATATAACACAGTACTACATTAAAAATACAATTTTTACATTTTAAGTATCAGCTAAGAGTATTTTTAAAAAGAAATAGGGGCAGGAAGAGAACCATGTTGGTAAAGTCTTTACCTTGCAAACACAAGGACCTGAGTTTTAGCCCCAGAGCCCATGTGAAAAGACCCGAAGATGGTGGTGGTGCAAGACTAATCCAGCACTGGAGAGGCACAGATGAGTGCATCCTGGGAGCTTGCTGATCAACCAGTCTGGCCTACATGGTGAGTTCTGAGCAGAGAGACTCTGTCTCAGAATAGGAGGAGCATGGACAGCACCTGAGGAATACTACCAAAGGTTCTCTGACTTCCTCATACATGCATGCACACATACATATGCATGCATACTCTCATGGACATGTACTCCTGCACAAGTAAAAGTTTGAAGAGGGTGTCAGATCTCCCAGACCATAGTAGGAAGCATGGTCATGTGTATCTATAACCCCAGTATGAAGAGGGTGTCATACTATAGTCATAAAACACTATCACACACATATATACACAAATAAATAGTCTGATGTTTTAAGTCATTAAGTTCTGGGGGTGTTTGTTACATAATTAAAAAAACTATCATGTGAAATTATATCTCACTGAAAGCCACAGAAAGGGTTAAAAATGGAGACTCTGCTCATCCTCACATGCATGCATGTGTGTGTGTATGTTGTATACATATGTATGCATGGTATGCTGGGGCACACACACACACACACACACACACACACACACACACAAATGTGCAGGTGTGTGCACCTACGCACATGCATTCAGAGACCAGAGTAGGATGTCATATGGCTTGTCTATCAGGCTCCAACTTAGCGCCTTGAGACAGGGTCTGACTGAGCAGAAGGTCACTACTTCTGCTAGGCTGGCTGGCAAGCAAGCTGCCATAATCTGTCTGTCTCCATCTCCTCCCCATACTGGGGTTATAGATACACATGACCATGCTTCCTACTAGGGTCTGGGAGATCTGACACCCTCTTCAAACTCCATAGGTACTTCACACACATGGTGCACAGACACGAAAGCAGGCAAAGTATTCATATACATAAAAAATAAAATGAAAAAATTTTAACTTCCAGTTTTTTGTGCTGAAGATCTAGATTCCTCCTCTCAGAACCCACTACTCTGGCTGGGGATGGCTCAGTGAGTAAAGTCATTGCTTTGTGTGTTTGCTTCTTTTTCTTTTGCCACAATAAACACCCTGACCAAAATCAACCAGTGAGGAAAGGGTTTATTTAAGCTTAAAGTTTAGTCCATCATCAAGGGAAACCAAGCCAGGAACTCAAAGCAAGAGCTCAAGGCAGAAACCATGAAGAAATTCCGCCTAGTGGCTTACTCACTGGTGGTTTCTGCTCAGCTATCTTATTTATACATACCAGGCCCACCTGCCTAGGGAATGTACTGCCCACAGTGTGCTTCCCTTTGTCCTGTCAACCAGCAATCTATAAGGACAACCAAGATCAGCCATCACACCTTCCAAGCACAAAGACCTGAGTTACACATTACTTGTGTTGTGGTTTGAATAAAAATGGCTCCCATAGGCTCATATATTTGAATGCTTAGTCACCAGGGAATGAGTGACACTATTTGAAAGGATTTAAAGAACTAGGAGGTGTGGCCTTTTGGAGGAAGTGTGCCACTGACAGTGGATTTTGAGATTTCAAAAGCCTATGCCAAGCCCAGGGTCTCTCTCTGCCCACTGATCATGATATAGCTCTCAGCTACTGCTCCAGAGCATGCCTGCATGCCAGCATGCTTCCTGCCAGGATGATAATGAACTAAACCTCTGAAACTGTAAACAAACCCTCAATTAAATACTTTCTTTTATAAAAGCTGCCTTGGTCATGGTGTCTCTTCACAGCAATAGAACAGTGACTAAGACAGAAACTGGGGCCAGGGACTGGTGTTTTGCTGTGACAGGCCTGACCATGATGTTTGTTGGAAGAATAGGAAGACTTTGGGACTTTGGACTAGAAAAATGGTTGGATACTTTAGGTGGGGCTTAATGGGTCATCCTATTGGAAGCATGGAAGACAGTGCTTAGGGTGATTTGAACTATGGAAGCCCAGCTCAAAAAAGTTTCAGAGGGTAAGTAGTCTATTGACCATTCTTGTAATGTTTTGGCAAAGAATGTAGCTTCTTTTTGCCCTTGTCCTAAAATCGGTCTGAAGCTGAAGACTTTTGAATTGACGGCCTTGGCAGAGGAGATTTCAAGACAGTCTGCATTGCTTTCCAAGAGTGTGTTTGGTGGTTATTAGTGGCCAGTCTTAAGCAGATCTACAATGAAAAGGAACAGCTGAGCAAGGAAAAATACAGAATATACAGTTTGAGGAGATAAGGAACACCAGGAAATGTAATGTTGGAGCCAAGTCCAGTGTTCAAGGAGATAAAAAGTTTAAAGAAAAGCCTGCTGATAAATGGAATCAGGGAGTGGTGACCTCAGTGCAGACCCCACCAAGCTAAGCTTCTAACTTGTGAAAAGGAATTAAAGGAAATCTTAAGCAGTGAAAGGAAACCATGAACAACAGAAAGCTAGTGAAGATGTAATGAAAGGAGGGAGCCAAGTTCTAGTCCCAGCAAGCAGCAGAATTTGGCAACTTCAGCCACATGGTTCTGGCTTTAGAGTCAAGAAAGAATACAAGAAAGGGGTTGTGGAATCTCCCTCTACAGCTAAGGAAACTGCTGAAGCCAGGTGTGTGTCATGGGTGTCCCTTCATGGAGGCCCAGAGAGGACATTTCATGAAGCCATGAAGATGAAACCTGGATTGTATTGGAGACTCCAGGATGTTGGAAATGCCGGAGTCATGAGATACCTGCCGAGGAGAGCTTCAGATTCGAAGTAGAACCAGCCCAAAAAAGAAAAGTGTGTTGCAGTCAACAAAGCTGAAAGAAGTTGGAGATCTGAAGAGCGCCTTGACATCAGACATAGATATGCAGAGTTTGGAGTTTGCCCAGCCTTGGTCCAATATTTACTCACTATCCTCCCTTTCCTCTTTTTTTGAAATGGTAATGTATGTCCTGTGCCATTGTATATTGAAAGTATGATAGGCTTTTTTATTTTGATTTCACACAAAGTTATAGTTAAGAGATTGCCATGAGTCTCAGAAGAGACTTTAGACTTTTTAAGGAGTCTTGAGACTGTGAAAGACTATGGGGACCTCTGAAGTTAGACTAAAAGCATTTTGAATTATAGTATGGTTATAAGCACTTGTTAGCCCCCTTTAAATGTTTAATCTCAAAAACCAACATTAAAAAAAAAAAAGTCAGCCATGGTGGCATGTGCTTATAACCTCAGCACTAGAGAGGCAGAAACAGGAAGATCTCCAGAGTTCATTGGCCAGTCAGCTATGAGAAATCCTGTCTCAAAATAATGGTGGACAGCACCTGAGAGACAACATCTGAAGCTGTCCTCTGGACACATGCTTCCACTTGCAAACATGAGCACTCATACACATATGTAACTGCATACATGAACACACACACACACACACACACACACACACACACACACACACAGAACTCACAATTTCCCAGGTTTTTGCTTAATATAGAAAATCTCAAAGCCACAGCCCCACGCAGACCAACCTGGATATCACATAAAAAACAGTCTCAGATAATTTATTCCAAATTTTAATATAAACAAGTAATTAGCCTGTATTGTACATGCAGAATAATTTCAGTCCCTCCCCTCACCTCACAAAAAAGGGCATATTCTGTACATGATGCTACTTGGCTCTTGTAGGAAAACATCATTGTGTTTTGGGTGGGTTTTGTGTTTCTGAGTTTTATGCAGCACTGTGGCACATTTGATCCCACACTGCTTACATATGGGGTGTAGCTACCCAAGCACATAACGGGGCAAGGAGCAGCAACTTTGATACAAAGGATAAGACCCAAACAAACCATTCCTGGACATGTGCATGGACACACACACACACACACACACAGAGTTGAGGGCCCTTCCTTCCTTCTCAAATGGTAACAAGAATCCCAGGTTCATGATCCAGTTTTTAACATATTTTTGTTTTGTTTTGTTTTTATAATGGCCCACATACAGATAAAAATTTGACCAGAAACTGATTCTGGACCCTATTATCAAGTGGATCCCCATTTCTTGAGGATAAATATTTCTTGAGTCATGGCCTCTTAAAAGACCATATTACTTTGTGTAGTTTAAACAGCAAGTGATAATCTGTTATCCCTATTCCCCAACCTCATCTCTTGTATAAATTCATATTCTGAGGAACATTCTGGAAGGATTTCTAAAATGGCTCTACTCTATGTGTGTCATTTACACAAAATCAGCATTATTCTTTTCCCATGTCCAACAAAACCATAATTTTTGAAGAGTCTATGTTCTCAAGAATTCACCAGCTAGCATCCAGAACACAACCACCTATCACGAAGTAGAAAAACCATTGCTAGGATGACAGCCACTCATTTACCAAGACTGCCAATAGGAACCAGATTTGCACAGTGATGCTGCCCTTTGGCCAGTGTTAGAGTAGACTTGAAATAAATGTATTGTCCTTAACACAGTCATCAATATGTCCTGGTAAGATAACAAGGGTGATCTGTGCTTGTCTTGGTGGCATCACTCCCAATAGCCACAGAAATATACATGGAGCTCTCCCCACGAATCTCCACATTCTCCCAATTCGTGCTCTCCCCCTCTAGCTAGCCTCAGATGTGGGAAGCATCCAGAAGGGATCCAAGAACACGAGCACTTCCTGGTGTGTGCTTGCTATCAATGAACAGAGAACACGTCGGCTAGTATCCTGGAAGAAATGACTCTGTGGCTCTCACCATGATCATAAAAAGGGTTTTAAAATAATGAGACACACAACGAAGCGCCAACATAAACCTGGTTTTGTCGCTTTATCTCTCTCTCACCTATCACTACAAACTCTCTGGATGGCCATGGTTTTCTAGGTCCCAAGGTTCTTTTCTTACAAAGCTAACATCTTCTGAAGCCAAAAGTATCATGGCCCAATGGCTACTTGTTTCCTGCCCAGCAACAGTCGATATGAAATGGAACTGGTGAAGTCCTTTTTCATAGGGTCACCCCACATTGGCACCTCTCTCCAGAGAAGATGGAGAAAGTGAGTTTTCAAGGACAGTGTCCTAAAGTGAGCAAGAATGGTGAAGCTTAAAAACAGGTGCCATGCTGGCCCTGCCTTGACTTCCAGAGTTCTCACAACCGCACAGGGCCAAACAGTGTCAGCTCGAGGTCAACCAAACCCCAGCATAGGGTTCCTTTCATTGCTTAAAATACGTTCAAGAAACTGATGGGTTTTAGATTAGGGTTTCCCCCAAATGCCCTCATACTGGCTTTTTGTGTAGGAGGTGACCACAAACACCCAAAGCCTCATACGCCTGAAAAGGGCAAGGGGGAATAATGGTTAGAGAACCCCGAGTGCCTTTGCATTCATGTCTGGGGACTTCATGTGACAGCGGTGGGTGCTGGCTCACAGCCTCATCGCCTCTCATCAAAAGACCTGAGATGAGGGGCCTCACAGAGGCTGAACCCAGACAGACTGAAGAGCAGCTTGTGTGAGGAGTGTGCATCAACAAACAGGCTCTATGCGGAGGTTATGTTCAGGAGACTACCAGCAAAGAGAAGAATCTGGGTTCACAGGAAGGCTCTAATTTCTTCATCCCAACTGCCTCTCTCAAAATTTTCCTAGTCCCTGGTATTCAGAAATCAACTGGTACACAGCTCCCCAACTCAAAGCACGATCCAGCCAGAATTCCAAAGCCTCGACGTCTGTTACTGAACCTCATCCTAACAAGACACTGAGGTAGACTGTGCTGTGAGAAATAAAAACATGACCCACACTCACCTGTTTTTATTTTTCCTTGATAAAAAAATGTTACATGCACACCATTTTTTACAAAAGTGATTTTCAAGAGTGATTTTATATATTAAAATAAATACTTTCCCCAGTAATATAAGAAAACCTTTTGAATTAGAAAAATGTGGAAATTCCTGCTAGTGTAGCATCTGACCACTACAAATTTACTGTGAAAAGGAAAAATAAACAACAAATACCAGAGCTCCATGTCTTCCATTGATGCACAGACCCTCTATTTACAAAGTGATCTGGGTGAAAAAACTGTGACTCTTGCTTCTTGTACCAATCACTGAGTTCCCTGGTAACATTTTTATGTCTGCCATTTTTCTAATACAAACTGGACAGTAACTGGCAATCAGGATTTGTGTCTACTCATGTTCTCAACCAAGAATTAAGAGGGTTTGGGGGTGGACCCTGGGTCTTTATCTCACATCTCCCACAGGAGAAGGGTTTCAAATATTTGTGGGGAAATGCACACAGGGAAGAATGTGTGGGAGGATTCTGAGCCCCAGTCCATGAGTTCACCATGGTTGTTTGTTTCTTTCACTTGAGCAGCTGTGGTTTTATGCAAAGAGAAGAAGCTGTGGGTTCACATCCTTTCACAAGTTCTTAGCGGTGCGAAGAAAGTCTCTGATGTTGCCTCCTCCAGACTGAGGCATACTCAGGAGCCACACCTGGCCCGAGCTGAGGTTCCTGGCACCAGGAGCAGCTGTGGGAGGTTAGTGTGGAGGATAGGAGATGTCCCAAGGGCAGAGGAGACCAACAGCTATCCCAGGGCACATCTCCTTTATATATTGCTTAGTGTTCTCAAAGTCCATCTGTGTCATTGGTCTTTGGGATGAGTTTGCTGTGTTTAATACAATGACTGAACAACATGTAGGCCTTGAAGAGGTGAGGTACACAAGCAGAGAAGAACCCAAAGATGAACACAGGTGTTCTGGAAGGCCAGCTCAGCTCCCGGTAACCACCAGTTTTTCCAAGCAAGAAACATCCAGTCCATCTTGCTAGCAGAACCAGTCAAAAATCCAGTTTCTCACAGACTCCACAAGACCTCACCATGTCCTGAAGGGCTAGCAGCTAATGTGGTATAATTCTCAGAAAAACGTGTGCTTCAAAGACCAAACACAGAGGCGACTCCCGCACTGTTCTGTCTCCCCACACAGGCAGGTGTGCCCACTTCCCTGCTCACAAGGAAATAATAACTTATAAGGCTCATGCCAGAGATTCCTTAAGCATTAAATATGTTACAAATATATTCTCAGAATTGTCATCTGACTTCTACTTCCCGTGTGTGTGTGTGTGTGTGTGTGTGTGTGTGTGTGTGTGTGTGTGCGCGTGCGTGCGCGCGCGCGCGCGCGCGCGCGCACGCGCGTGTCCTTTGCTTTGTTTGGTCTTCCAAACACCCCTGATGAATCCAGACCAAGCGGTCCTCCCTCGGTTTTTGGAAAACATTGCCAAAGGGAAGGAAAGAAGACCCCTGAGCAAGACTTTTGACTGACTGAGAAGCATCTCTGGAGGGACAGACGCTGAGTCAGTAAGAAGGAAGGACAACGTGAGGTCACCTACTCCAAGCATCAGGAGCTTCCTGAGCCAGTCCCCCAAGCATCTGTCCAGATACTATTTTACACACACACAACCCCCACCCCACCCTGTGTTCTCTAACCTGGACACAACACACACACAAATGCACACAAGTGTGCACATGAACACACACTTAGGACTACACACCCTTTCCCAAAATAAAATATGAAAGCAGCAGCTATTGGTCAATTTGAGGAACTGATTTTGTGAATGAGAAAAAAAAAAACAAAACTAAAATAAAATCCTTCTCTCAGATTAATGAAACCTTCTCAAAGCCCAAGCTAGAACAGGGTTCTGGGTTGGGCTGTTTGTTTTTGTTTTCTTCTGTCTGTCTCTCTTTTGCTTTCTGACTTGTGCTCCATAAATAAACTCTGTCTTTGACAACTAACTGTAACTCCGACACTAGCAAGAAAAGAAAAACGCCTATAAAAACAGATGCGTTCTTTCCATCGATGAGGAAAACAACAGCAACAACAGAATCCTGGTTTGAAACTGTGGCGGGGGGAGGGGCAGAGCCACGGAAAGCCCAACCCCTGGAGGGTCACAGTTAGCCCTCCGCCGACTTGCAGGGTTGGCAATCACACGTGGTATTTGTGGGTCAAAAGACAAACAGAAACGTGTATGAGCTATCTCTGAGCTCAGTTTCACATCTGGGTCGAGTCCTGATTATCCTGAGTTTCCTGGAGGCGGTCAAACTAGAGAAGAGTTTAAAAACAGAAAGAATCCTCCCCCAGCAGGCGCTGTTAGGAAGGGTTTGACCTGGGCAGGGTGAGCACGCGCCCATTCTTCTTGCCCCCGTTCATGTGGGTGTACGGGATGTGTTCGTCATAGGTCCCTTTAATGCTCAGAGAGGACCCTCCCTCCCGGCTGCCAGCCTCTTCCCTCTGACAGTGAGAGGACCTATCCAAGGGGACATTCTCCATGTCCTCGAACTCATCTCCAGCTCCTCACTCTCAGGAGCCTTGTTCTCGTCGCTGTAGAAGAAGGAAACTTCTGGAAAGCTGGGGTGGAGGTCATCCTTGAGCAGGTTGACGATTTCCAGGAAGGTTGGCCTCATCTTGGGGTTGAAATGCCAGCACATGCACATCAGGTCAGTACTGTGGGGACAGGGACCAGGGTGGATGAGTCTCGATGTTGGACTAAGCAGCTCCCTCCTACCCCGCCCCACCACAGACTGCATCCAAGTAGAAGGAGCCTTGGCTGTGGCTGCACATATGATGGCCAAAGCTGGACCAGCAATTCTTGCAGGACTGGAAGACAGCTTTGAAAAGCAAGCCGGGAAAACTCAGTAGTGAGGCCTGTCATCCCAGCTCTCGGGAGGCTGGGGTAGGATGACCATAAATTCAAGGCCTGCCAGGTTAGGGTGACTTTCAGACCAGCCTGGGCAACTTAGTGAGACCAGTGCCTCTAAATTAAAAGTACAAAGAGGGACAGTGCTCAGTGGAGGAAGAGGGAGGGCAGGGGGAAAGGAAGAGAAGGGGAAAGAGAAAGGAAAGGAAATGATCAGGAAAGAGAGGAGTGGGGAGGGAGGAGGGAGGAGGTGGGGGCGGGGGGGGGAGAAAATGACGTAATGGAGCCCAAGAAGCTGTCAACTGGGAAAAGAGCCCCAGCTGGGGAAACTTTAGAGGAGACTGCCAACGTGCTGTGGGGGTTGTCTTGACTGTCAACTGATGTGGGGAGATCTGGCTCTGGGGAGAATATGCTGGGCAGGGGCTCCCACACGTCACAAGAGTGTGGAAAGCAAGCCGCAGAGACAAACGAGCAAACATCACACACTTCTCTCTGCTCTGACAACGATGTGCCAGGACCAGCTGCTGCCTACTTTGACTTCCCCATCCGTGACCCAAAGAGATCCTTCCTCCCCTTAATCGCTTTTGGTCAGTTTTTACCATGGTAACAGGTGAGAAACTGAACAGGCATTGTATTGTACATGTTTATCGCCTTACACATTCCCAGTCTCCTGTGCCTCAGGAGCCGTGTGTTGTATGCCCCTGCCTGGAGCTGCTTGCTGAGGCTTACCTGTACCCGACAGCCACTCCAGGCTTAAAGACCCTTCAGAGCTGGTATCTTCATACGTCAAAAGAAAATGTCAGGAGGGGCCTTAGTCACAGAGCCAGCCTGGTAGCCATGCAGGACTGGGGTAACGAGTGCCTAACGTCACACAAGCGTCCATTTCTCATCCTTACAGACGCCCCAAGACGCCCCAGAGACTCTACGGGAGCCAAGGGCGTGCATTTTCATTTTGACCTTCTCCTTTCTCCCACGTAACTTGCCCTAGAGCAAATTTCAGACCTTGAATCAAATCTGGGCCCCTGCATGTGTTTATAAAGTTTTATTAAGTTTTATTGTCACAGGGTATTGTGCTGTTTCTCAGATGCCCACCCAACACTGAGCTGTTGACGCAACAGTGGTTCAAGGTATGGTTCCGGCAAAGTGGCCGGGTCATGAGGGCACTAACCTAGTCGATGCCTGAAACCATCCACGGAGTAAGAGAATCTCTAAGAGGAGGGGCCTTGCTGGAGGAAGTAGGTCGCCAGAGGCGTGTAGATCAAGGGTATGTTTTACTTCCAGTCTCAGTCCTCCTCTTCTCCCTACCACCCTTGGCCTTCTGCCTCGCCACGGCCCTGAGCGGCTGAGTCAAGTGAGCCACAGTAAGGATTTCCTCCTTCGAGCCGAACTTCTCAGGCAGTTCCCAGCAGTGACCGCCAGTGCCCATGGCCTCATCCATATGCAAGGCCTATGGCTGTATTCAAGCCACGACTGCACAAGGCCATCGTGCTGTCAGTATTTATAATAGAGCCTTTAGGGAAAGGTTGTGAACCTCTGCCCTGGGGCTTAGGTTCCTTTCCAGTGCTAGGATGACAAAATGTCCCAATAAAGGACACCTGGGGAGACAGAATCGATTTGAGCTCCCAGGCTGCAGTCCATCAGACTGGGGAAATGAAGGCAACGGGAACCTAAAGCATCTCGTCACGTCCCATGCGCAGCCACGAGCAGCCAGAGAGTGAGTGTGCATGCCTGCTCAGCTTGCTGTCTCCGCTTCATACAGTTCAGGTTTCCCTGCCTAGGAAATGGTGTCACCCACAGTGGGCTGGTAGGTGACCTCAGTTAACATAACCAAGACAATTCCCCCCAGACATGTCCACAGGCCAGTGTTGCCTATAGTATCGGTGATACTCTCCTCCCAGACAATTCTAGATGGTGTAATTAAAACTAATCATCGCAGGTAAATTCCCCAGTTCTCAACCAGTCACAAACTGGTCTGGTTAGGAAAGGGCCTTGATGAAGCAATGTCCAGAAAGCTTTGAATGGGAAGAGAAAAGACAAGACGAATGTAAGCATGCACATGAAGACACGATACAACACAAACACGGCAAGGTTGTGGGAGATGGCTCACTCAGGAAAGTGCTCGCCCCTCAAGCCTGAGGACCTGAGTGGGGCCCTCAGAACCTACATAAAAATATACACGTTTACAATCCCCGTGCTCGGGAGGTAGAGTGGGGGGGGGTGCTGGGGACTCAGTGGCTGGCTATCCAGCCTGGCTGACTCAGTGAGTGCCACACCCAGGAAAGCCCATGTCTCAGTGGAGGTGAATGGTACTTCTGAGGATGATGTCCTCTGGCCTCCACGTGTATATACAACAGGTATGCACAAGCGCATCTAAAAAATTTTAAGGAGCAAAGAGATGGCTCAGTGGTTAAGAGCACTTGCCCTTCTTGAAGATGACGAAGGTTCAGCTCCCAGTACCCATGTGTTGGTTCACAACCACTTGTAAGTCCAGGTCCAGGGATCTAACACCCTCTTCTGATGTCCTTGGACACCAAGCATGTAAGTTATGCACATACATACATACATACATACATACATACATACATACATACATACATACAGGAAAACACTCATATACCTAAGATTAAAAATAAATCTTTAAAGCAGATTTGATGTGCAAATGTATACATGTAGACTGAATGACACATGCAGAGGCATAAATAATATGTGAACATAAGCACATATGTAGACACATGTGAAAATGTAAGTGTGCATCCAAAATGCAATATGCAAACACAAGCCTATATGTAAGGGCATGCTATACAAACATACATGTAGGCATAAGGCTTGTCCCCCACACATATATACCTGGGATATACAGACACAAAACACATATGAAATGCAAAGCCTTTTGAATAAACTCATGCTCTCCACCTCTTCTTTATACTTACAGTCTCTCAGGACAATTATCAGGTGGCTCCAGATAGCCTCCATCCATGACAAATTTCAACACCTGTTCATTAGACAGGCCTTGGTAAGGTTGCTCAGCCAGGCTAGTGATTTCCCAAAGGACCACTCCAAAGGACCTGCCAATGACAATTGAGAACAGTTAACAAAGAAGCCAACGAAACACACACACACACACACAAACACACACACACACACACACACACACACACACACACACACACACACACACACTGTCTCTCTCTCACATTCATTCATACCTCCTTTGCCTTACTAGAACTTGGTTGTCCAACTAAAAAAACAATTGACAGACTGAAGCAATAGCTCAGCTGGCAAAGTGCTTTCCATCAAAACATGAGTACCTCAGTTCAGTGCCCAGAACCCAAGTAAAGAGCCGGATGTGCAGGCCAGCAAGATATCTCCGTGGGCAAAGGCTCTTGCTGCTAAGCCTAATGACCCGAGTTAGATCCCCAAGGACCCATATGGTGGGAGGAGAGAATTGACTCCTATAAGTTGTCCTTTGACCTCCACAAATGTGCTATGGCATATTCACCTCAACAGACACACACAATCACGCATCTATCTATCTATCTACGTGTGTGTGTGTGTGTGTGTGTGTGTGTGTGTGTGTGTGTGTGTGTGTGTGTGTGTGTTTGTCTTATTTAAAGTGGGGCTAGCTGGGGAGATGCCTCAGTGGCTTATGTGCTTGCTCCACGAGTCTGAGGATAGAAGTCCAAATCCCCAGAAAATCATGTAAATGCCAGGTGGGCATAGTAACCTAGCTGTAATTCCAACCTCAGAAGGTAGAAACAAGGGATCCCTAGAGCAAGCTGGCTAGCAAGAGTAGCCATTGCATTTTGACTAGCTCTGGGTTTGATTGAGAGACCCTGCCTCAGTGAATAAGGTGGAAGAGCAGCCAAGGATAATTTCTGACAGCAACCTCAGACCCCTACAGGCGTGAACACACACATGAATGCAATCTTGGTATGCATACACAGGCAAACAATCATATACACATACACTTGAAAATGGGACTGGGGGGGTGGGCGGGGAGACTGGGTGTGGTGGTGGTGAGTACTAGTAATCCCAGCACAGGGGAGACAGAGACAGGAGGATCCCAGAGATCTCTGGCCAGCAAGCCTAGCCAACTTAGCAAATTCCAGTCCAGCGAGAGACACTATTTATAAAACAAGGTAGATGGCACCTGAGAAGGAACTATGCCCAAGGCTTTCATCTGCCTTCCACATGGACACATGTGTGCGCTCTGATTTGCACACACAGTGTGATATATTGCTGTGGTTGGTTTAGTAAAGAGCTGAACAGCCAATAGCTAGGCAGGAGATACAGGCAGGATTTCTGGGGAGAGAAAGGAAGAGGAGGAGGAATCAAGAGGCAAGAGAAGCCAGGAGACACAGAGAGGAAACAGGAGGTAGAAGATGAAAGTGAGTTAACACCATGTAATAGAACGTAGATTAATAGAAATGGGCTAATTTAAGTTATAAGCGATAGTTAGGAACAAGCCTAAGCTATAGGCTAAGCTTTCACAATTAATAAAAGTCTCCCTGTCATTATTTGGGAGCTGGCTGGAGGGACAGAGAAAGACCCTTTACAGGACGTGAACACACACACACACACACACACACACACACACACACACACACACACACACGTATGCATGCACTCAACGATTTACGTTACAATTCATAAATAAATTCTTCTAAAATCATTCTCAGTCAATACATAAGGGTAGACATGTAAGAGAATCCAGAACGAACCACCTTCATTTCAATATGTGAAAGGCAGGTTTCCCTCTACCACCTCCTGCTGACCACATTAGTAGGACTCCTGCAGAAGTTCAATCCCAGTACAGACATCCACCCATGCATGCATAACTTACCACATATCAGAAGAGGCGGTGAAGACTCCATCCTTCAGGGACTCGGGTGACATCCACCGCACAGGCAGCAGGCCCTTACCCCCTTTCCGATAGTAATCTGTCTCGTAGATGTCTCTCGTCATCCCAAAGTCTGACAACAAACAGGTCACATGTTTTCAGTTCATCATCCTAGCATGGAGGGCTCCACCCCTCACAGAACTACTACAGGGGGTAGGCAAATTCACCAGGAGGGGGTTATGAGGCTGTGCCTAAGGCTGGGGATGGAGAACAGGGGCTACCACATAAGGAAGCGGAAGAGGTCCCCAGTGATAAAGAACCAACCATCTGGCCTGAAGCTCTCAACTCATCCTTCCCACCTACTCCTTCCCCAGTGTCCCAGACTTCTTTCCTTTTTCCAGCCAACCTTCTGTTCCCTCGACTCAGCTGCTCAGCCAAAAACCGAAAGCTGGGGGTCTCTTTTGACCCTGCCTTTTGCTCACATCCCCAGTGTGCAACCAAGCTCTTCTGCCTCTACATCTCTCTCCAATGCATCTCACTTCTCATGCCTTTGCACAATCCAGGCTCACCTCCAACTCTCCCCTGTGCATCCCCCCACACAGCAACACCCCAGCACACAAGGGTGGCCCTGTGAACAGAGTCAACCCCTTCCTGTTCCCATTGCTTTTGTTTCTTCGGGTTTTCAGACAGTCTCACATACTCCAAGACAGTCTCACATATTCTCCAAGAGAGTCTCACATACTCCAAGAGAGTCTCACATACTCCAAGAGAGTCACACATACTCCAAGAGAGTCACACATACTCCAAGACAGTCTCACATACTCCAAGAGAGTCTCACATACTCCAAGAGAGTCTCACATACTCCAAGAGAGTCTCACATACTCCAAGACAGTCTCACATACTCCAAGAGAGTCTCACATACTCCAAGACAGTCTCATGTACTCCAAGAGAGTCTCACATACTCCAAGAGAGCCTTGTCCTTGCTATGTTGCTGAGAATGACATGGGAAAGCTTTTGATCCTCCTTCCGCTACCTCCCCCAAGTGTCGGGATGCATGCACCACCACACCTGGGTTTTGTGGGGGTTCTCACTGTTAATGTAGGTCTTTGGGATCATAAATACAGAATCATGTCCCATCTTCCTTCAAACAGTTCATGCAGGATGTCGTCTTTGGGTCACATTCCTGCATGACTCCCATTCTTATGTAAAAGAATATCTCTCTGAATCACACATAGGTTCAACTCCCTACCTGCTCCCATAACTGTTGGAGGCGGGGAGGGTCTTGTAGGATCTTTATGGTCCCTTGCCTCTTCCGGATCTCACTGGTTTTGTAGAGGAGGGGTCAGTCCTATGAGTTATGAAGCTCTTACAGGCCTGCTTCTTGGCTTTCAGCTCAGCCTCATATCTTACTGTCCTGGGTCCTCTCACCCTATCCACACACTCCAGCCAGACATCTAGGCACTTGGCATCTCCTCCTGCATTCTCTGGCTCAACCTTTGGTCTTGTACTAGTAAGTGATAACTGCTGCCTGGACACAGGCTAGAGTTACCTGAGAGGAAAGCCTCCATTAAGATCGGCCTCTGGCCATGTCTGTGGAGGACTGTCTTGAGTGTTAATTGAGATAGGAGGGCCCAGTCCACCCAAGGGCAGCACCATTTCCTTGGCAGGGACTCCTGAACTATATGTGAAAGCTACCTAAGCATGAGCCAGAGCAAACCAGAAGCAGCATTCTTCCATGGTTTCTGTTTCAAGTTCCTACCCTGACTTCCCTTGGTGATCGATGACAAGTTGAAACAAACTCCTTCCTCCCCAAGTTACTTTATTTATTTGTTTGTTTGTTTACCTACTTACAATAGAAACAGACAGGAAACTAGAGCAGAAATGTTGACTTCTGGGCTAGGAAAGTGCGCGCGCGGGCACGCACGTGTGTGTGCGCACACACACACACACACACACACACACACACACACTCACACTCACACTCACACTCGCTAGAGGATTCCGAGACACACCTCCAATTTTGACGGTAAAATCATGAGCAACCATGCAGTTTCGAGCTGCCAGGTCCCGGTGCACAAACTTCTTGGCATTCAAGTATGCCATGCCATCAGCAATTTCTGCTGTCATTTGAATCATTTCTTGCAAGGTAGGGGGAGGACGGCCTGGGTTATTCTAAAATCGAAACATGGGTTGCAATTAGCTCTCTGCTGCCATCTAAATCATCTCTTGCAGAGTAAGGGGAGAGGAGCCAGGGTTATGAAGTCAAAATATGGGTTTGCACTTAGCGAGGTTGGTACACTTAAGAGCAGGTGCCCTGCTGGGGACCTAGAGGCAGCTCACCTCAGCATCCGGTCGCAGAGAACGGAGGTGACTTTTCAGGTCTCCATGAGCCATCAATTCCATCACTACCAGTGTTGGCTGGCCCTTGGACACCACCACAAGGAGGCGGACCTGCAGAACAAGCATGGAGGTGATTCAAAGAGGGTCCAGGAATTATTTCAACTCACCATGGACTCTCTGTCTGGTGCCCACTAGAGGCCACCCTGTGCCCAGATGAAGCATAGCCAGCTCTAGTAAGGGGAAGCAAATAGATACGCTCATGTATAGGTCCTCCCAATCAAATCTTATCTACTTACTGTTCCTCAGTATAGAAGCCATGTTCTTACCTCCAAACTTTGCAGCTCCTGCTCTCCTTGGCCTGTCCCCTCTCACGTACACATGGTTCGGTCTCATATCCTTTAAGACTTTCCTCAAATATATTCCACAATCCTCTTCCTCTCTCTTTTTCAATTTCTCCTAGCATTTCCCCCCTAATATGCCACTCATTTATCTAGTTTGGGAAATGTTTTCCCTGCAATAGAGTATCTAAAAGGGAGATCAGGAACCTGCTCCTACATCAGCAAGAGCAGGGCATTTAGGAGCTGATATATAGCAATATTTTATGAATTGAAACATTCCATCCTGGAGGGAAGCTCCTTAAGACTGAGGAAGTAAGCAAAACTTACAAGGTTCAGGAAATAAACAATTCACAAGTCTAAGAAAATTGCTAAAATTTACAAGATTCATAAGACCACTACCACTCCTTTCCAAGGTTATATAACCAGTAAAAGCTCTAGGAAGAATAGATTCTCAATCTCTCTAGCTGTCTGCAAGTTGTGCAGAGAGCTCTGATATTCCAGTTTTCATGACTTATCACTCATGCTAGGGTGGGCTTTTTGGAGATATAGCTACCTATGCTCATTGTCCATGTTCCTACAAGTAAACCCATACTCTTGCAAGTTATAATAAACTCATTGATTCACCAAGTAGAGTTCTAATGGAATCTTTTCTTTGGTTTGTCATAAATACCCTATCAGAGGAGAGTAAATTTTGTTCACCTCTCTGCAATAGAAGTCACACAAAAGGGGCCCCTAAATATGCCTGATAAGGATAAAAAAAAAACATAAGGCTCAATAAGAAATAAAGAGCCCACTCTGGGAACAGAAAGGCAGGGAAGGTTTGTTTTGGCTTTGGGGAGAAGAGAGAATGGGGGCAGGTACTTCCATGTGGTTAAGGGTTACAGGGAAGCCAAAAAGAGGAAAGAAATATAATAATACAAAAATCAGTGGGAAAGTCTGAAAAGCAAAGGAAGATTCTAAAAAGTGACACACAGTTATAGAGTTTGATTCTAGGTAAGTTGGGAAAAGATGAGGTGGAGAAGGGAGATGTCACTTCCCCACTCTGGTTTATTTGTTTGTTTTGTTTTTCCGGAGCTGAGGAACGAACTCAGGGCCTTGGTTCCAACCCAGGGCGCTGGGAACCAAGCGCTTTACCACTGAGGAATCCCCAACCTCGACTTCCCCACTCTTTAGGATGGGAGGCTTAACACAGTGGAGGGTGGACATCAGTCTACACCCAGGTTCCTGGGTAGCTCTAGGGAATGAAGGCAGAGTTATCAAGGAGCATGAAAGGAAGCCTCTGTCCAGCCCAGCCAGACTCACCACATGATGGCAGGTGAACCCCTTCATGACTGATGCCTCGTTGAGGAACTCGATCCGTTCTCGGAGACTGGCTGACTCATTGACAGTCTTCACTGCAACACGGGTCTCTGCCTCGCCCTTGATGATATCCTTGGCCTTGCCCTCATACACCATACCAAAGGATCCCTGTCCCAGCTCTCGCAGGAGGGTGATCTTCTCTCGAGGCACCTCCCACTCATCCGGCACGTACACAGAAGAAGGAAACACTACTTTTCACTTATCTACACAGCATTCTTGGCCAACCTCTTAAGGTCCCCCAGACACCTCCCACCACAACTTTTTCTTGAGCTTCATACAAATATTCACTCATTCTGTGACTTAAGACTTCTGCTGGGCATTGGGTATACAAACCAGAACAGGACAAGCTTCTGCCACCTTCAAGGAGATGGCAGAGGCGAGGGAATGAGCTATAGCTAGTCCAGGATCCTGCTTAGAAGCACTAAGATGGTCCTGTATCCCCATCTTTCCTGTCCTGACTCCGGATCCCTGCTACTGGATGATGTCTCTTCCTGTGATAGTTAATACTCTGAATGCCATAGAATCTAGAGTCACCTAGGAGACAAGCCTTGGGGAATGTCTATGAAGGAAGCTTTTAGATAAAGTTAATTGAAGTACAAAGACCCACCCTAAAAGTGGCAGATCATCCGACAGGCTGGAATTCTGGACTGAATAACAAGTGTGCCACTCTCTGTTTCCTGACAGTGGATGCACCATAAGGCACTGCACCCTCAAACTGTGAGCCAAAATAAACCCTTCCTCCCTTAAGATGCCTTTGTCAAGTATTCTGTCAAGCAATGACTAGAAATAACTTAGACACTTCCCACTGGAGATGTCTGACCAAGTGCCAATAGAATGGTGGAGGAAAGGGGGTAGGTTAACATAGACTGGGGGTAAAATTGTCTACAGTGCTTGGCAATCCTTCCTAGAAAGTAATAGATTCTCTGTCCCCACCCCCAGACTCCTTCATGGCCTTCAGATTCTCTTCAGTCCATAAGACTCAGCAAGAAGATGCTTTATAGCCCACCTTTACTGACATAAACCCACAGAGCATGCTAGGGAAGGGCACCAAGCAAGAGACCACAGAGGAGAGACTTAACCACCTGTAGCTGTGGTTACTCCTGGGGACCACCTAGACTGCTGACCAACACACAAGTGAGTGGAGTTATGTAAGGCAATAGCCTATAGGCCCAGCACTTTCATGCCCTGAAACTCAAATTTTGATGGTGCTTTTAAGAAGAAAGGCATGCCATATTATGAAATTCTTAAGAAACAGGCATGCCTTCTCTCTAGAGAGCAGTTGGGGTGGTGTGGGTGCCAATGCTAAGGAGCAGTTGGGGTGGTGTGGGTGCCAATGCTAAGTACCCACCATCAGCATCAGTTCACACTCAGTTCCGCCACCAGCAAATGTCTCCCTAGCACTCACCCGGCCCCTACCTGCCCCATCCTATCTTTACTTCCTTTTTGTCTATGTGCGCATGCGTGTGTGTATACATTTGTGTGTGTGCATGCATTTATGTGCAAGTACACATGTGTGCTCGTGCACACACAGGCCAGAGGCTGACATCAGGTGTCTTCCTTGATCACTCTATCTTCTATTTGATGCAGGATCTCTCACTGAACCTGGAACTCACAGATTAAGCCAGGCTGATGTGCTAATGAACCTCATGTCCCTGCTTCCCCAGTGCAGGAATGACAGGTACATATCACAGCACCCAGACTTTTACATAGATACTACGGGTCATACTTGGTCCTCAGGTGTGGACAGCAACATTTACCCACTGAGCCTTTTCCCAACATTACTATATCCACTTCTCTACCCTCAGTATCCTGTCATGGCTTCTAAATTTCATGGAAGGTTTCTGGCCCTGACTTTAACACACTCCTGTGGCTGTGACACAAGGATTTTAGTCTCACATTCCAGCCTGAATATCCCAAGTGGGTGATATCAAGCCAGCCAAGCAGGTCCTGATAACAGGTCTAACATCTCATAGTAGCTGAGTCTCTGCACAAGAGCAGATGGGCAAGCTCAGCACTCAAGGGGGCTTCTCTGAGTCTCTTTGGGATGGCTTTTCCTCTTTGGGATGGCTTTTCCTCTTTGGGATGGCTTTTCCTCCTCCCTGTGATGCTGGCCAACCCTCGGATCTGACTTAACCGTGTGGCCCAGGAAACCAAGGACAGGGTTCTGGCTTCCCACAGAAAAGGAAGTAGTGCTCACCATCACTGGCACTGAGGTACTCAGGGTTTGAAGATGCATACAATGGTCCCATTGGCCCATCCGGCTGCCTAGAGGAGGAAAAGACAGACACACCATCTTGAGCATCCCATGGCCTTCTGGACACTAGAAATAGGCAAACACTACAAATCATGAATGGATTCAGGGTTCTATACTTTGTCCAACTTAGAGAAAGTGAGAGACCAAAATGTTAATCAGTGTCCAGGTTAGCCTTCATTGTCAACATGACACAGCCTAGAGTCACCTAGGAAAAGCCTCAACTGAGGAACTGCCTAGAGCAGGTTAGTCTGTGGCTGTGTCTAGGAGGGGATGTCTTGTTAAACAGTAACACAGGGGCCCAGCCCACTGTAGGTGGCATCATGCCTCGGCGGGTGGTCTTGAGCTGTATGAGAAAGCAAGCAGAGCAGGAGCCAGTGAAACAGCAAGCAAACCTTCCTCCACGGCTTCTGCTTCAAGTTCCTACTCAAGTTCCTGACTGTGCCTGTAAGCGTAAACTCAAATAAGCCCTTTCTTCCCCAGGTTGCTTTTGGTAAGAGTGTTTTGTCACAGCAACAGAAAGGATCCTGGAACCACAAAGCCGACTGAATTTAAAGTCTGTCAGTTCTGCAACGATGGCGTGATCGACGACACAGAAAACTGCTCGGCCCCGTTTAAAAAGTACCTGGCTTGGCAAAGGTACTGGCTGTAGTTTTCAAATGTGTGTGTCTCACTTAATTCTCGTCGTACTCTTTAATGAAAGGGGGGACATGAAGCTAATGCATACCTGTAGGTGAGGTGGCACATGCCTGTAATCCTAGCATTTAGGAAGCTGAGGCAAGGTGATCACAAGTTCAAGGCCAACCTTGGCTATACAGCAAGACCCTGCCTGAGAACACAGAGCAAAGACAGAACTGGACGTCAACAGGTTAAACATGATAATCCAGACTCAGAGAGACAAAGACAGCTGTAAATTACACAACAGTAAACAGGGGACGAAGAGGAGAGAGGAAGAGTTCAAGGGGAGGGAGATGACAGAACAAGGGGCTAAAGGGGATAAAGACAAAACAGTGTGCAATTTCTTTCATATATATACGTAAATTATACAGGGGTGTGTGTGGGTGTGTGTGGGTGTGGGTGTGTCCCACATATGTGGGACATGAAAACAGAAAGGGGGATGATTCCTGGGGAGGAAAGAGACCAGTAAAGAAGGGGAGGAACAAGGGATGGTATATATAAGGAAGTATAGTGCTATGTAAGTATAAAAACATAATGAAACCCATTATTCTGTAAGCTATCTACAACAGTAAAACAAAATCAACCAATGTTTATGCTTCACTGTGGTCTGAATATGAAGTGATCGGACATGAAATGTGTGAACACTCAGCCGCTCTGTGGTGCTGTTTTGGAAGGTTATAGCAGTTTTAGGAGGTGGCGCCTTGATGAGGAAGTGTGTCACTGAGGACCGGCTTTGCAGTTTGCCAGCCCAGGCCACTTTCTGTCCTCCCTCTATTTCCTGGGTTCAGAGCAAGGGAACCACTGGCCTCATACTCCTGTAGCCAGGTCCTTCCTGTCACAGTGGACTGAATGCCCTCTGGGTCCTCCCTGTCACGGTGGACTGGATCCCCTCTGGGTCCTCCCTGTCACGGTGGACTGGATCCCCTCTGGGTCCTCCCTGTCACAGTGGACTGGATCCCCTCTGGAACTGTAAGACAAACTCAACTTTTCCTCCCCAAAGTTGCTTTTTGTCAAGGTTTTCTATCACAGCATCAGGAACTGATGCATGTTTGAACTACACTTCGTCATCAGTTACACCTCGAGGTTGGCCACAGATATCAAGCTCTGGGTAAAATATATCAATGGAAGCATGCAGGGAGAATCAGTGAACCAGAGGGAGTCTGTAATCAAGCGTATATTATATTATTATACAAAGAACTTATTGCCATGAGTACTGCATGTAGCACATCCATATGAGTAAAATTTATATGAAACTTACCTCAGTCTAATTCAATATTTATGTATTATTTGTTTGTTTGTTTTTTCCCCAAGAGGGTCAGTTGTTAGCCATTTGCCAGCACACCACCTTGCTTACCTCTTTCTCAGGAACAGATAAATACTTCCAATCACAACACTGAAGAGGAAGACGAAGATGAGGGGCCCAATGATAATTTTGGCAATATTTGATGGGACATCTACTGCAACAGAATAAGAAGGCACGTGTTTAGCACCACAATGTACTGATAACAAAAATTACACCATTAAACACTGGCTGTTGTTACCTCAGCTCCTGGTGTTGGGGTAGGGACTGAGGCAGGAGGATTGTGAGTTCAAGACCACCCTGGGCAATAAAGCAAAATCCTAGGCTATTTCCAAGAAAGACAGGGCCATGACATACATGAACTCACAGCACGTGGGAGCCATGGCAACGGATGGCTGCTCGGAGAGGAAGCGTTTCCTTCAGGGACATGGCCAGTGAGAAGGTACTCTATTTCAGTAGGTGACCCTATACCTGAGGTCCACAGTGGCAACGCTAAGTGGACTCAGTGTTTTGTTTATTTTTTATAAAAAGCACACGAAGTTGAAGGGGAAAAGTATGTAGGAGATGGCTCAGTCAATAGAGTGCTGGCGTTGTAAACATGAGGACCTGAGTCTGAGCCCCCACATAAAACCACATGGAAAACCTGGGCATGGTGATACAGACTTGTATTCAAAGTACTGGGGGGCGGGGGGCAGAGACAGCAGATCCCTGGGGCTTGCTGGTCGATGCAAGCCCTTCATCGACTGAGCCCTCTCCCAGCTCGTATGTCAGGTCTCGGCTGTTGCTTCCTCATGGCCTCCATCACCAGGTCTGTCCTGAGGAATCCCACTTGGAGCTTCCCTGTGGATTGCAGTGAACTGTTTCCCTGCACTTGCTGACTCCCGGCCCATAAGATAGATTTGTAAATACTGGTGGTCGAATGAAACCCAGGGAATGAAAGTGGTCCGGTCGCAAGCCTTGTGTCCCTGCCTCCTCTCTTTAAGACAAGGAAGGCTAGAATCAGGACAAAGTGCTCTCTGAAAAGTTCAGAAATTGTAAGTTTCATTTTTTAGAATTTTAATGTATTATTTAACAATTTTATACATGTATATAATGTATCTTAATCATACATACCCCAATGATTTATGACTTTAAAGTATATGCTTTATTATTAATATCTGTGTCTGTGTGTGTGTGTGTGTGTGTATGTGTGTGTCTGTGTGTGTCTGTGTGTGTACATGTGTACTACCTGCCTGTGGAGGCCAGGAGGTCTATATCAAGTGTTTTCCTCTATCACGTTCCATCTTTTTTTTTTGGTTTGTTTTTTGTTTCTTTTGTTTGTTTTTAGAGACAAGAGCTTAGTACTCAGCCCTCACTAGCCTGAAATTCACTCTGTAGACCAGGCTGGCCTGGAACTCTGCCTGTCTCTGCCTCCCTCGCGTTGAGTCATTTCTTCTTCCATTTCTTTTCAAGATTGTAATATGATTACATCATTTCCCACCCCTTCCCCGCTTCACGCCCTCTGATATACCCCCTCCTTGATCTTCCCTGATTTTTTTGAGGCAGAGTCTCTCAGTGAACAAAGATCTCACTGGTTGGCTAGACTGGCTGGCCAGCGAGCCCCAGGGGTCTGCCTGTCTGCATCTTCTCAAGTTGGGGTTACAGTTTGTGCATGAGCATGCCCAGATTTCTATGTAAGTGATGAGGATGTGAATTGCTGGTAGAAAGGGCTGGCAAACACGTAGGGCTGGTTTTAAATGGTTTAAAACATTAGTTTCTGGTAGACCCAAAGTTAAAGCGCTGGTCACTTCCTTCCCTCCGGGCCTTTCTCCAAAATGTTCTACTGTTCCTACTGCATGGGGCACAGATCCAACCACTAGAGGTTGCTATGGAGACTTACGATAATCGGTCACATAAAAGTAGGTGGGTTCAGTCTAGGAGCCATTGCCCGCCAGCGATGTGGCCCGGACTCGAACACTGTAGTTTCCTGGGGAGAGCCCTCGCAGCCTGCAGCCCCGCTCCAGGGCAAAATGATTCCGGGAGACACAGAGGTGAAGCTCCTGGAAGAAGAGAGAAGATGGTCAGTCGAGTTGTGCACATCCGGTGAGCAGAGAGAGTAAAAAGGAGGCTCTGAGAGTTCTTCTGTTTCTTTCAGTTTTTATTTGTGGGCAGGGTGGGGTTGTTCTTTTGCTTTCTTAAGACAGGGTCTCATATACCTCAGGTTGGTCTCCAACTCACATGTGATTTGGAGGCCGGTTTTACCTAGCCAGGTCCCCAGCCCTTGATGTAGGTGTAAGGCGATGATGGGGTTATGGTTCAGGAGGCAGAGAGCCTGCCTAGCAATACAGTTAATACGTACATTCTGTATATATACATATACATGTGTGTGTGTGTGTGTGTGTGTGTGTGTGTGTGTGTGTGTGTGTATATATATATATATATATATATATATATAGAGAGAGAGAGAGAGAGAGAGAGATGTAGACACACACACACAAAGAAAAATGCAGGGAAACTTGATCAAAAGTGAAGAAGCTGGGACTGGAGAGATGGCTCAGCAGTTCAGAGCACTGTTTACTCCTGCAGAGGACCTGGTTTGGTTTTCAATACCCATGTTGGGAGGCTTACAACTACCTGCAAGTCCAGATCCAGAAGATCCAGGTGTCTGCACACAGGTGGCACACATTCACACAGATACACACACACACACACACACACACACACACACACACACACACACGGTATATATTCATAAAATAAGTTGAGAGAAAGAAAAAGAGAGGGGGGCGGCAGGCAGGCAGGCAGACAGACCGACAGATAGACAGACAGACCAGGCTGCAGATTTGTCCTGACTCTATGTTCTGAGTCACTGTTAAAGTTCTACCTTTGGGTGCCAAAAAGCGATAAAAATCCCAGGAGGAAAGGGTCTTCAGAGAAGTCCTTTTTTCTTATGAGAATTTATTATATGTTACTAGAACTTGCAAAGTTCCATGAAGTCAGTTTTGCTATAATAAGGGCACACAGATAAAAGTGGCCCACCATCTGTTTCTATAAAGTTTTATTGGCACACAATGACATTAAATAGTATTTATGTTGCCTTCAGGGTACAACGGCAAAGTTAAGTATTTTGAAAAATAAATCATAGTTCCATCATAAAATTATATTCTCTGCCTATGTAGCTATTGTGAATTCTAATTTCGAAGGCTATGGAGAGAGACACCATGAGACAAAAGAAAGCAACTTATGACTATAGAGTCAATGTATATGTAAAACACATGTGCATATGTGAGCATGTTTGCAAATCTATAAAGCCAGTTGAATTCTGATGACAGAGCCCAGCGTGTCCCCTCCAAAAAGTGAGGGTTTAGGGCCTAGAGGGTGGCACACTTAGTAAAGACTTGCTGCAGACACACGAGTCCCCCGGTTCAGACCTGGGCTCTCTGGCAGCTGGAATCACTGAGGGTCAGCTCAGAGTGGGCCCTGGGTAGCTTAGGTAAGACTTGAGAGTTTCTACTGGAGTCTCACTATCTGTGCATGTTCACATCAAAGCCCCAGTGTCTGGTGTGGCAAGGAGGCACATGACAAAGTTTTGGGTGATGCATTCCCAGACTGAGATGGATCTCTCTCTAAAGTGGAATGTGCCTCATCCTGTGATAAAGGACACACATGTAAGCAGCCCATCAACCAGCTTGAAGGAAACAGCTGAAAATCCGCGCACAAATCTGATCAAAGACTGGGTCAGCAAGATCGTTCAGCAAGCAAAGCGCTTGAAGCACAGCCCAGAGACCGGAGTCCAATCCCCAGGACCCACATAATGGGAGAAGCAAGCTCTCAAAACCTGTCCTCTGACCTCCTCAACCAGAGCGGGCTATGGCACGGACTTCTTCATAAACAATAAATAAATAATTTTTAAAAAACTGAAGTGATAAAAGATTTTAAATTGGAATTTCTGTGCATCTCCCTGGGGAAGATGTGCATAAAAGTTTTAAACTCTAATAACACAGAATCTGATGGGGGAAGCGTTGGGTAACCTGAGAAACTTAGAAGGCTCCTGCCTAGTACTGTACAGCAACTTCCAACAAACCAAAGCATTCCAATCTGGAAGGAAGTTCCTTAAGACTCAAAAAATTCTAAAGGGAGGCTCTTTAAGGCTCAGGAAGTCAACAACTCACAAGTCTCAGGAAGTCCCTAAAACTTCCGGGATTCACAGGCCTCACCTTCCCTGAGGTTATAGGGGCAGGACTGCTGAAGAGAGGAGACTGACTGGGCAAGCTGCCTGCAAAGGCCTGCAGAGAGCTCCAAGGTTCCAGCTTTCCTGAGTTATTATCAATGCCGGGGCGGGCAGGAGGTGGGGGAGTGGAAGGGGTGGGGGGGTGGGGGGGTGGGGGGTGGGGGATGGGACTTTTGGTGATGCATCTGCTTTGAGTCATCTCCATGCCTATAAGTAAGCCCTCAGCCATACTACTGTAAATAACCCCCAATAGAAAGTCACTGGCTGACTGAGTTGGACTTTGGTCGCATCCCCACTTTGGTCTGTCATTGGTCCCTATCTGTTCACCTCTCCCCCGGAAAAGCACCATCCACCACAAAGACCTGCAATCCTTACCTCATCACCATATCGCCGATAGCTCACTTCATACAGCACAATCAGACCATTGGGCTCCTTCGGCTCTTGCCACATTAAGTGTACAACATTGTTCTCAAAGATTTCGTGGGTCACAGGGCCAACGATGTCATCTGCCTTAGCTATGAGAAGCAATGAAAGGCTGAATATTAACTCCTGAATCAAACTGATTTGACAGAGGACTTTTATCACAACAATAGGAAAAGAAACTAAGACATGACGGCAAGTCCCAGCTACTCAGGATACACCCAAGTAGTCAGGAGGACTCCTTAAGCTCAGGAGTTCAATGCCAACCTAGGTAACAAAGGAAGAGCTCCATCTTAGAGCAAAAACAATAAATAAGAACAATTTTAAGAACACATCTACACTGTGTTGTGGGGAGAGGGGTTGTCTGTGGCCAACCTTGAGAAGTGTAAGCCCAGAGGAAACAAACCCACCTTCAGGCATGGTCCGCGCACTGACATATGCAGCCACGCTGCACCTCTCATCTGGGGCGTCTTGCTTGCATGCCTGCAGCTCAATGCGGTAGCCAGTGAAGTGTCTCAGGCCAGAGATGACAAGCGACTCCTTGTTCACCACTTTCTCAAATGGCCTGTGCTCCTCCTGACTCGTGGGCACGATGGTGGACGAAATGTTGGGGAAATCTGGAAGCGTAGGCACGGTGGCCGTCACATTTCCCACCTCCTCAAGGGATCTCCGCTTTCGAGACGGCCTGTGGGAAGAGAGCATGTGTGGGGGTCATGACATCACCATCTTAAAATAAAATGATACTGGAGAGAGCGATGCTTAATTAATTAGAGAGAAAGAGACTAGGGTGGAGGAGAGGTGCAGGGGAACAGATCAATTTCCACATAGACGCCCCTGTCAGAGACACTGACTATGAAGGCACACCCACTCTCTCCCTTCCTCCCTCCCTCCCTCCTTTCCTCCCGCCCTCTCCTTCCTCTCCCTCTTTTTCTCTTCCTCTGTAACACAAGCTTAATGATCACCTACCCTTGGGATTGAGGCAGACCTGCCTGAGCAGCCTCATTCTTCCTAACCTCTAAGCCAGAGTCAAGTTTAGACCAGAAACCAAAAACTAATCATCTACTACAGGCTGTTAGATAGTGGTCTCAGTGATGCTTTCAGCCATGTGCTGCCCAGAAATGAGCCTTGACAATCATTCCATTCAGAGTGGCCATCCTTCACTGCATGGAGAGGCTGTCTGCCTGTCAGGTGCACGGGACAACAGTTTAAACAATTATCCCAGCAGGACAAGCAAGCAGACAGCCTAGCAGAAAGCCATAGCTCTATGGTCATCAAGGATGTCGAGACCTGACCGCTGACCAGTGGAACTCGGTACAAAGTAGTTGTAGGAGTGCTGACCCCACCTCTGACCACTGTGCCCTAGGCTAGGTAATGCCTACTCACTTCCAAAGTGGAGCATTGTCCCAGCATTCCATCCAAAGTGGTACCCATTTTCCTCCAGATTGCTGTCACTTTCCTGTTAGGAAACAAATATGGTTCTGATAAAACTCCCTATGGTGAGGCCCCTTCACAAACACATAAACTAGCCCAGCATGCTGTGGGACTGTGTCTTTTCTGATGGTCAGGACACAGGGATAAATGAAGGCTGCAGCAGGGAAGGAGGGAGAGGAAGGAGAGGAAGGAGCTCCCTTCCCCTCATGTGGGGAAACAATTCACTAGGATCAGAAACCTGAAGGGTGAACAGGTTAATGAGTGCTGCTAGTTATTCCCCTGCAGACTGGTCCACAGGGTCTGCATGTTCAAGGGCAGCTTGCACGTGATATTGGCTCATGGCCCCCATTGAGGAGGATGCTGTGAAACACCAGCCCTTGATCATATTACCTTGATAATGAGGTTTTTCTAGAGGGAAATCTATGGTAATTGGCTCACCTCCTCCTATGCTGGACACAGACCTTTCATGCTGGGGAAGTGGGCACACTGCCATCTGGACTTCCTGCAGAGCTCCTGCTTCTGCTGTCTCAGGCCACACCTGAAAGTCGCCACCCTGTGTCTCCTGATGTAGAGAGTTTATCACTTTAAAGAGGACGGACATGGGAAAGGGACTCTAGGGGAACTTGAAATATGCAGCACTTAAGCTAGACCTACTGTGCATCCCTCTCCCCATGGCTCCTCCCATCTGTCTCTTCCATTCTCTCTAAATTCCTCCCTTAGTCAATTCTTTCCTGCTGCCCCTGCAATCCCTGGTTAACGTCCTCTGCTCTCCATCTCCAGCTCAATCATGACACTTTATTTAGAAGTGGGTTTGTACTGTGGCACTGCTGATTTTGAAGTCAGACTTTTAAATTTGCATACACAGACAGTGAAAAAGTTAATGTGCCAAATGCAAAGGACAGATGACAGTATCAAACACAAAATTAATTAGTGTCGTAGACACTGAAGGCCTGGAACTAGACCAGTAACCCCGCAATGAGCACTAACAAGTGAAGATATGTGGACAGAGGGGTTTACAGTGTGACTCACTCTGTCACACTCGGTCACTGCAGCTTCCATGAGGAAACCTTTAGGTTTTCCCCTTTCCTCCCTTTTTAATTTTATCTTATGTTTCCCTTTTTTCTGTTAAATTTTGTTTTATTGGGGGAGTTGTAGGGGTGGAGGGCGGATGTGAAATGATGGGGACATGAATGTAATCAAAATCCCTGATGTAAAAGACACTTAGAATGATTATATATATATATATATATATATATATATATATATATATATATATATATATATGTATGTATATAGAGAGAAATAAATAAATAGATAAATAAATAAACAAATAGACAAAAAAGAAGCCGGGCGGTGGTGGCGCACGCCTTTAATCCCAGCACTCGGGAGGCAGAGCCAGGCGGATCTCTGTGAGTTCGAGGCCTGCCTGGGCTACCGAGTGAGTTCCAAGAAAGGCACAAAGCTACACAGAGAAACACCGTCTTGAAAAAACAAGAAACAAGAAACAAAAAAACAAATGGATAAATAAATAAGTAAATGGAATAAATAAATGAATAGCATACAGGCAAGGGGAAGGAGCACATACTCACCCCAAAGAGTGAAATTTACACATTTTTCAGAAAACAGATACAACTGAGGATGACTGTATTACGTGTAACAAGCTTGTCCCAAAGACAAAGGTCACTTTCTTTTTCACATGCAAAATCTGCAGGTTATAGGCATCAGAACAAGAACAACAGAACACTCAGGACATGGAACAGGACAGTGGTCTTCCTGAAACTGTCCACAATGTTCTTGGGAGGCTGATCACCTCTACCATCATGCACTGTCTTGAGTGGGGTGTACAGAGTCCTAGTTGGTTCAAAATCCAGAAACCTACAGCCCTGCCTCTCCATTAGCTAGGGAGTATGAACAAGATTCAGTAGCCTAAAAGCAACCCAAAATGGTTTTGACAAATAACAAAAGCATTGTGGGACCTATGAGCAAGTGTAGCCATGGAAGTCAGCAGACAAGCAGCCAGAATCTGGGTGTCAGGTGAGTAGAAGTGGAAGCTTCTGTCTAGAATATATGGCTTCATGTACTGCCTCTGCCACTGGTGTCCTTAAAGTGAAAGCCCTGCCTCCAACATCCCAAGACAGGCACCAGTTGTCTCAGTGACCCACCTTGAATCCTCAGCTGTGATCTCAAGGCCCAAATGGGAAGAACTCAATCAATCAGACCAGGTAGTCAATCTGGACTCTCATGATTGGTCAGGTAGAGGTCATGGGGTTTGTGCCTGGACTGCAGTGGGAATCCTGAGAAAAATGATTAGAGAGTAGCCTTTGCATGCTCTGTGCCTTGTTTCCAAGGGTGTTTCAGCTAGGACATACCTCCTCCAGCCCACTGACCAGTGTCCCCAGAAGAATTCATGACAGCAGTTCTCACCTCCAGGTATCTGTTCACTGGTGGACATAGACTTCTATTCTGAAGGTTAGATTTGGACTTTGCTTCTGTTTGTAGTCCATCCTGGATAAAAGAACCTTCACTTCAATTCCTGACACTGTTGAAATGAAAGAAGGACAGGACTTGTCTCTTTTCCCTCAAATGTTTGGAGAAATTTACCATTGATGCTATACAAACAGTATGTGAAGCCATGCATGGGAGTCCACATGTGTAATCACAGCATTCAGGAGGCAGAGAAAGGGGTCAATCTCTATGACTTTCAGAGCTGTATGTCTACACAGAGAGTCTCAGGATAGCCAGGGCCATACAGTGAGATCCAGTCTCAAAAAGAGTAAAATATATAAAATGAGGATCCCCGATATATCCCTATCTCATTAATAGACTCCTCAACCATTTCTCAGCCCTTCCTTCACTGATATGCAGCAGAAACACAGTCTGACACCAGGTGATACCCACAAACTGAAAATTTCTCTCTCTCTCTTCCTAAACAAACTGACTGATCTTGTATTGTGCACTTGTGACTCACCAGATGGTCAGGGTTCTAGAAGTCAGTGACAGCACAAGCTGGCTATCATCCACTGGGAAGATCCGGCCAAAGACGTTAACATGCATTAGTGTTTGCTAACAGCCCAGGGTCAGATGGTCAGAGTGGAGCTGGAGGCCAACTACAGCAGAGAGGCTGGTTCCTCCCTTGTCACACCTCTGCATTCTCTCAGTCTCTCATTGCTCTTCAGTTGAACAAGTCAGTGATAACTTTCCCTCTGTGTCAGGGATGCTGGCACATGCTAATTCAAGGGATCCTTTTCAGCACATCAAGACCAGACTTCAGAGACTTATCTTCTGCCACATACAGATACTTATTGTACTCAATCTTACCTTCAGGTGCATGATGCATACAGATTAGGACCCTGGATTCCCTGTCGAGTTCATTTCCCTTTGCCAACTCAGTGAGCTGCTCCCTAACTGGAAGGTGTCCTGGAAAACAGTTGAGACACTACAACTCAACCAGTGCTTCATACTGCACCAGGGGCTGTCATCAAGAGATCCATGATGATCAAGGTTTCCTTCTGAGTCTGACCCCAATGGTGGGCATTGGTCATAAAGAAGTCCTGTGGCTGCTGTTCTTGTAGAGGCAATATTCAGCATCAGGCCTGGCAAGGCCTTCTTACCTTCCCACATTGGAGCAGAACAATGTTAATGTAAGGTCAAATATCATTTATAAATCCCTCTATGAGATGGAAAAATGATGCAGAATTTTTGGATCAGGAGGTGGGAAGCACCATGGGAAGCCTGGATGAAGGAGGCTATGGAGAAAAAGACATAGATGTCATCAGACCTGCCAAAGGCCATGATAGACAATACCAGCAGAGGATCCCACTGAATGATGCAGCCACCCTTCTCTTGCAAGACCCTTCTTCAATAGCCCAGAATCTGAATCCCTTCCAAAGCAGCCTCATAGTTCTCTACCTCTACATATGCCAAGCACAATCAAGGTCATTCTCCGCATTGGTGGCTCTAAAGCTGAGGTCACATTTTGCTCTGTTTGAGATTTTTGTTCCTGGTCTCACTTCTTCAATGCCTGCCCCAGCAAAACCTCCTTTTCTCAACTCATTTTAGGTAAGCCCTTCTGGACACACTCTACCCTCTCTACAGGTCCTCTCATTTCCTCTTCATCCTCTTCTTCTCCTTTCCCCTGTACCTCCCCTCATCTCCATCCTCCCATCTCCCACTGGATTTACAGTTCCTTCAGTTCTTCTGAAAGACAGTCAGAAAGCAGTTTGGAGGTGATGAAGGAATCAAAGAAGAGGAAAGGCTGAGATCTATGTGTAAGTGTGTCCTGTTGACAGAGGCAGCCCTTTTAGATGCCGTGGAACTCTGGGCCCACAGGAACCATGAGGGATGTAGACATTCATTGGGTCGATGATACATGTGACTCTCAGGGATGTTCAGCAACAGTGCAGGGGCAGCAGTGAGGTGAAGGATGGGGAAGATGGAAGCTGAGACCCTAATCTGGAGGATGGATACTGGAACCTGTAGCCTAACATATCATCACACAGGACACAGATTTCCAGCCTGGATCCTTCCGGTTGTACTACACCACACCAAGACTGTAGTTCAAGTAGAACATTTCACTTTTCCCAAATAAAACCCAAAAGAATAAGGAAAGTGACTCTCTTAGTGACTTTAACAGACAGGACTTACTCAGCACTGAGGAGGACAGGACTCCACTGACCAATAGTGCTGCATCTTCCTCCTGCTGCACCCCAGATCTGTATGAAAGACAGGATGTTATTTCCAAGTCAACAATCTACTTGTGTGTCTTGACACATGCTAGGAACCATCAGAGCAGGCCCTCTCCTCCTCACTGCTGGCTATTTCTAGCTCCCTCCCACTCTGCACTTTAGGGGAGGTTTGTTCCTGCTGTAGACTGTGCACGGCCCCTGTCACAGGGAAACACACACATCTCTTTCACGTACTTTTTTGACCCAAAGTTCCTCAGGATAGACTCTACTCCTTATTCCACACCACCTCTCATGTCCCCTATTCCTATCTCAAAACTGTTTCCCAATTAGTCCCCTTTATCTCCTTTCACCCACCTCCATTCTCCAGAGGATTTACACAGGTCTTGCTGTTTTTTGCATAAGGTAGTCACAGAGTAAGTTGGAGGGGTTAAAGTGACCAAGATGATGAGCAGCTGTGATTGTATGAAGTCCTTCCTGGTGGTAGAGGCTGCTGTTTTCCATGCACCGTGAGTGGTCCTACAAGCACAACCAAAGCTAGGAAGGTAGAGGGTCATGGGGTCCATGCGACTTATGATCCCCAGTTGTCCCACAACAGTTCTGAAGTTGCATTAAGCTGAAAGAGATGCTGATTGGCAGCTCAGACCCAATAGCTGGAGGATGAATGCAGGCAAGAGCCTGTTGCTCTGTGTTGGAGGGAGCTGGCACTCTGGTGATCTGTCTTGGGTCCCTTCCATGGCTCCTCACCAGGTCTGGAATTCTATTGGGCCATTTCAGTTTCCACACTTCAAAGCAGAAAGAAACATTAAAGCACCTCTATTAGTGACTTTGGCAGATAAAAGTTCTATGCCATATTCCTCCCCTGATTTCTCCATTCTGAACCTTTGCCCCATTTAGCCAAACTCTTCTCCCTTCCCACGCTGTGGTCCCAATGCTATGCTACCTTCATTTGCCTCAGCCTTCTAGGAGTTTACATGAACAGGAAGCTGTGAATTTGCCATCTAATGTACCACATATCTGAAATTCTGGGTCCTCTGAGTCAGTACAACTTTTGATTTAAAAAGGATATTGAAATAGTATATTGAAAATACAATGTAGGAATTCATCTGTGTGGCACATGAAAGTGTTCTCCATGTAGGTCTCCCCTGTCCTCTCTTTCCTTGAAGCCCCTGATGGAAGGGTTAAGGGCTCACCTTGGGGTGCAGCAGCAGCAGCACAGTGCTCTCAATGCATGGGAAATTCCCTTCCTCACAAGTTTCCAGGCCCTGAATAGCCTGGATCCAGATGTCAGGGGTGCCACCTGGGGCTGATCACTGGGAATGACTGACCCCTGGGATGAATCTTCTTCACAGAAGCCCAGGTTCAGAATTGCTGTGTGTGTTGCCTCCAAGACTAATTCGGGAGAGGAGAGATTGCCAGGCAGGGTGCCAACAGAATTCCTGTTGACTGCAATGTCCTCTGCAGCAGTGTTGATGACATCAGCCATAAGAGCATCTCTTTCTGGGACTGTGTTTTCTGAAGAGGACAGCACCTCCAGGAAGGAGGATCTGTGAGGCATGGTGTAGCTTCTACATCTTTTGCCTGTTTCCTCCACACCCTCCTCCTTAAAGTGACCCTTCCCAGCATGTGTACTGGTTGTAAATGCTGGTTCACTGGCTCTCTTCAAGGGGAGAGGGAGGCAAACAGAAACTGCAGGGCTGTTGGGTAACCAGGGCATCTGCTCTTGCTGATGGCTGCCTCCAGCACTCAGCTGATATTTGAGAATGTTGCAAGTAGCTGTTACATGATTATCTTCTTGCCTGTGAGTTAGGGATGAAACAATCTCCTCACATGTATAGCTGATGGTGCACATAGTCTCCACGACCTTGGGCAGGATTTCTTTGGTAGCAGGCAGTACATGTTCTTGAATTGGGCCCAGCCATGCTCTTTCCACAAGCTGACAGATTGTGAATCGGTACCAGATAGGGACCATGAGTAGTCGGGCAATGATGAAATAACAGGGTTTTGACAGATGGTAGGGAATGGGACACATTGTGGTGGTGATGACCCTGTGCATACCTTCAAGGGTTTCTTCCATGTATGGGAAGTGCCCTGTGACCAGGACATAGAGGACGATACCCAAGCTCCACATATCACCTGCCAGTCCATCATAGGGTTTTCTGGCCAAGATCTCTGGGGCCCAATAGAGCAAGGAGCCACAGATCTCCTCCAACTTCTGCCCCTCTGTGATTTCAATTGCCATACCAAAGTCACAAAGCTTTGCATTTCCTGCTGCATCGACTAGGATGTTTTCTAATTTGATATCACGGTGTGCGATGTGTCTCTGGTGGAGGAAGTGAACCGCTGACACCACCTGCCGGAAAATCCCTCTAGCCTCCTCCTCCTTTAGACAGCCCTGTGCCTGGAGGAAGCTCTCCAGATCTTCTCCTGCCACATACTCCATAATCAGATAAGTGGTTGTCAGTGAGTCGATCATGTCAAAAAATCGAACGATGTTCCTATGTTCTAAAGACTGAAGGATGTTCACTTCAGTACTGATGTCAGCCACACTGTTGGTGTTTTTCTCAAGGACCTTGACAGCCACTCGTGTATGTGTGGGAAGGTGGCAGGCCAGCTTCACCTCCCCAAAGGAACCATAACCTAGAGATGTTAACATCCTGAAATCCTTTTCAAGAATGTCCTCTTCCATGTGGCTGCCCATGGTGTTCTGATCAATTTCAATCAATTTATCTTGTGAGCAATTTCAGACCCACACAATGCTAAAAGAAAAAGATTAATGGCGTTTTAGAGGGGAGGACATAGCTTGGGATTCTCTGTTATGAAATTGAGATATCCCAAACAATCTAATGATGCTCTTCAAGGATATAAAAATATTGGAAGAACCCAAACCTAAGGCAGTGGATGAGAAATCTTAGGAAAGATCAGAGTTGGTATAAGTAAATTTGGTATGCAAAGGAAAATCCTGAGCATCCTGAAAGAATGATCTGCTCTGTTCACAGATGTGCCACGATGCAAACAAAGAGAGATCAGATAAAAATAACACTATAGAAAAATCAATGTTGTAACTGATACAACTACAGTCCAGATGGTATTTAGGATGTTACAGTATTGATACTCCAGAAAATTATAAAATATGAAAGGAATTCCTAGACATGTGTGGATATTGAGTTAAAATAAAATAAAAACACTTAAACACATAAGTCATAAACACCAGTGTGGATTGGCAACAAAAACAGCTCCAAACAAGGCAGAGCCCAGATCTCATGGATTCCCTGAATCATTGAAAGCTTTGCAGAAGAATGAAGACCAGGGTTATAGAAAATACTTCAAGAAAGAAAAAGCAAAGGAACACATCCAAACTCATCCCTGTGCAGTGTTAGCCTGATCCCACAACCAAGTAATCTCAACAAATGGAACAAGTGTGAGCTCCTTTCCTTGATGAACATAGATGTGAAAATCATTCGTGAGAGTCCCTCATACTTCACCTCCATCTCAGCAACACACTAAATAGCCTTTGTTCATGGTCAGAATGGCAGAAGTAACATTTGTAACAAATGGAACAACAGCATAGCACATAAGGAGACTGTGGGAAGAATCCACACTCAGCACAGTGACTAGAGAACTGCTGTGTTATAAGGAAAGTAGCTAAACTAGATATAGTTTTTAGGAGACAAGGCAGGTCCACAAACAGAAACAGGATCTACTTTGTATCTCCTGGTCACAGGAAGGAGAGGGCTAGGCTTATGTAAAGTCATAGTATCAGCCACAAAGATATGGTGGGGGACTGACATAGTGCAGAGGAACATGATCAAAGTACAGTATAGGCATGTATGGAAATGTATCATGCAACTGCTTATGAAAATGTATATAAAAATTATCCCAAGATAACCCATACTCAGAATGATAAACATGGTATGTATTCACTCACAAGTTGATACTAGGTGCAAAGCAAAGGTTAACCAGATTACAACCCACAGCTCCAGAGAAGCTAGCTAACAATGAAGATGCCAAGAGAGAAGAATAGATAGCCCAACGAAGGAGAAATAGATGAGATCTACATGAGCAAACTGGGGGTGAGGTGGGGTAATGGAGGGCAAGGAATGGAGAATGAGAACATAAGGGAATGGGGTGGGGGTTGAGCTGGAAAAAGGACAGAGTGGAAGAGCAAGGAAAAAGATAACATAATAAAAGAAGAAATCATTAGAATAGAGAGAAACAGGGTGCTAGAGAAGTTCTCAGGAATCCACAAGGATGACCCCACCTTAGACTATTAGCAATAGTCAAGAGGGTGCCTGAACTGTCCACTCCAGCAATCAGAACAGTGAATAGCCTAACTGTCACCATAGAGCCTCCATGCAGTAACTGATGGAAGCAGATGTAGATTTCCACAACCAAGGCCAGGCCAAGCTCCAGGAGTCCAATCAATGAGAGAGAGGAGGGATTCTATGAGCAAGGAACATTGAGATCATGATGGAAGAAAGTACAGAGACAACTAGCCAAACTAGAGGACACATGAACTGTGGACCAATATCTGAGGGGCCCCCATGGGACTGGACTAAGCCCTCTGGATAGGCGAGACTGTTGTTTATATTGAACTGCCTAGGGGGCCCCCAGGCAGTGGGATTGGGATCCATGCCTGGTGCATAAGCAGGCTTTTTTGAACTCAGTGCCTATGGTGGGACACCTTGTGCAGACAGTGCAGGGAGAGGGGCTTGGACCTGCCTCATCTGAATGTACCAGGCTCTGCTGACTCCCCATGGGAGACCTTGCCTTGAAAGAGGTGGGAATAAGGGGTGGGTTGGGAGGAGGCTAGGGGGTGGGAGGAGGGAGGACGGAGAAATCTGTGGTTGGTATATAAAATGAAAAGAAAAATTTATAATAATAAAAATAAAATGAAATTCTCAAAGAACAAAAAATTAAATGATTCTTCAAAAGTATTTACACATTAAAAAAAGAAAAAAAACAAAATTTAAATATAATCTAATTGAATCTCGTTATCCCATGTTTAGTTGCTATCCCTTGGGGCCTGCTCTTTTCTCAAGGAAAACTGAAGAGCAGTGGATCTGGTGGAGAGCAGGTGAGGGGCAACTGGGAGGAGTGGAGGGAGGGGAGGATGCAGTCAGGATGTAGTGTACAAAAGAAGAATAAATATAAAGAAAACCGAAAAACATAAATATAAATATGAAGCAGCAAATCTAAATCCCAGGACTCAAAACTTACAAACTGGAAATCAACTTGTCCAATCTCAACAACCAGCAGCAATGATCCGCAGTATTTCAGTAGTCCATAAAACGAGGGAAGGTACACTTTCAAGCACATTTCATGAAAGAAATATTACCCCAATTTCCAAACCATATAAGACATTTCAAAAAAGATCCTAGTATCAGCCAATATCCTTGAATGACAGATTGAAAAAAAAAAACCTGAATGAGAATAATTGATAACTCACCTCAAATTCAACACCACATTAATAAGACCAGACTTCATGATAAAGACATCATTAACCAGGAACACTCAAGATTCGTACACAGACACAAATTGCCAAAGGGCATAGCATACACACCACACTGAGGTTGGTCCTAAATCAGACATCAGTGGAATGGAGTGCCTAATTCAGGAAAAACTTGGAATTAGTGAAAGTGTTACTACAAACATGCCAGTTCCACAAACACAAGTGTCACATTTTGTTCACTGCAGGTCATGAGCAGGCAGGGGGATAGCCTTTGTATAAGGGTCCAATTCAATGGGACTTGCCCCTTTGACAAAGTTCTTGTCCAATTCAATGGGTCAGGAAGTAAAATGTAGCAGATAAATATGATCAAAGTAGAGTACAGCCAGATATCAGTCATGATCAAATTCCTCATCCTATGAATTTATTATATAACAATAACTTTGTAAAATACACAAGAACACTGCCAAAAATGACAAAGAAAAGAAGGTGATAGAAGGAAAATAAGTTGAGATGAAGAAAAGGAATTATAGAAAAAAATACTACCCAAACCAATAATGTAAATAAAGAAATAATTAAATACAATTGACAAAATCCCAAACTGAGAACTTGGGAATCAAACTCACTATGTCCAGATCCAACAGGTCAGGGAAAAGGTCAAGTGTATGGGAAACAACAGAGTCCAACTGCTCTCCCAACAACCAACAGATTTTCTGAAGTACAGACAAAACCCAGCCTCAGGCAGTGCCTTTTCATTGGCTAGTATATAGCATACATCACAAGGAATCCATGTGATGTCACATACTATGGACCAATCAAGGCTCAGAAAAAAACCACAGTGATTTTTTAAAAATTATTTTCTGTTAAATTATTAAACTTTTTTTTCCATTTGCGTTCTTGTTCCCAAGGAAATCCCCTTAGCAGAGAGGGCTGCTATCCTTCCCAACCCCACTCCTGTTACTTTCCCAGAAGCCAAGATAGATTCATTGCTGTCACACAGTCACACATTGAACGTATCTCTCCCATCCACCCCGTGAATATAATCAATGGGCTCTTCAAGTAGCCTAAATTCCAGATCCCATCCTCTGTCATGTAGCATAGGTCTCATATTAACCAAGCCTGCTTCTTGATGTCGAAGCAACTCCTTTCCCCTCAGACACCATGAAGTTAATGGAGACACACTTTGTCTGGTGGGAATAAAACTCCTTCAGACACGCACAGAGTGTCCAGACCATCTTTACTAATGACCTTTTGTCTGAAAGGAAGATCTGTCCATGCATCACTGTCCTTCTGTAAGCTCTGGCCATTCCCTCCTACCCCTGATAAAAAATAAAAATACATCCAAGAAGGAGGGAAATAATAAGTCAAAGGGAAAATTCAAGTCTAGGAAATAAAACTAGACAAACACTCTGAGTACTGAGTATCAAGAAAGACTCATACAGTGACCAGGACAATTCACCGATGAATTCTATCATCTCAACATAAAACAGAAATGTTCTCTAGATATTTCAGTATCCTATAAGTCTGAGGGAAAGAACATTTTCAAATTTTTTCTCATCAAAGATGCATTACCCTTATTCTTACACCAAGGAAATAAAATGTAAAAGGGGGCCACTGTCAGGCAATATCCTGGACTAACAGATTATAAAAATCCTTAATAAGAGATAGCTCACACCAAATTCAACAACACATTAAGACCATACTTCAAGATCACCCAGGAACATTAGGATTAGTCCACCCATACAAATTGACACAAAGCAGAACACACACACAACACTGGGGTAAGACCTATAATCGGACATCAAAGGAATGAAATGCCTTTTTCAGGAAAACATTTGGAACTAGAGAAAATGTTACTTCAAATGTTCCAGTTTCACAAATATCAGTGTCACATTTTGTTTCCTAGGGATTCTGAACAAGCAGAGAGAAGAACCTTAGATCATTTGGAAGTACTTGTCACATTCAATGTGTGGGTAAGTGAAATAGAGCATGTAAATATGATCAAAATGTAAAATAGTCAGATATGGGAAGTCATGATTAAATTCCTCATGCTATAGAGATAATATATACCGCTATATGTGTAAATTC
This sequence comes from Peromyscus maniculatus bairdii, assembly GCF_049852395.1. Classification (NCBI taxonomy): domain Eukaryota; kingdom Metazoa; phylum Chordata; class Mammalia; order Rodentia; family Cricetidae; genus Peromyscus; species Peromyscus maniculatus. Next base: position 59,917,011 of record NC_134874.1, on the reverse strand, counting down.
CACAAGAACAAAGGCAAAAATGATAAAGAAAGAATGAGTGAAATAAGGAAAAAGCATTTACAGGCACAAATCAAAACCCAAACCAAAGATGTAAATAAAGCAATGAATAGATACCAATAGATACAAAAGCCCAAACTGAAAGCCTGGGAAATATACTCACTAAGTCGAGATCCGACAGGCTTTGAGAAGTCCAAATTTAGCAGAAGCAACTGAATCCAACTGCTCTCCCACCAAACAACTGCTTCTTTGAAGTACAAAGACAAAACCCAGCCCTAGGTGGCGCTCTTTTATTGGCTGATATCTAGCTTACATCACTTGGACTCCATGTGATGTCACATGCAGTGGTCCAATCAAGGCTTGGCAAAATCCATAGTGATTTTTATTTTTTTTCTCTCACATTCTTGTGTCAAGCCACTCTACTAGTAATTTTTTCCTGGTTATGATCTAATAGTTGGCAAAGATCTACTTACAGGTTTATTTAACTTCAGATATAGAAACACAAGTCAACCCAATGGGAGGAAATAATGGCATGGACATCAGCAGAGTTGTCCTGTTGGTTATATGGCATTTGTCATCCCAATATTCTTCTGACATTTCCTTGACCTATCCAAGTAGCACTAATGCAATCTCAAGCATGTGTCTCTAGTCAGAGTGTCAAGTTACATGTAAGGTGCCCTGACAGATACAGTCATCTGTGGTTCTTTCTTCTTGACTTTAGCCAGAGTATCTGCATGTGAACAGGCCAATATTCATGCCTGACTATTGGACCACCTTACACACACAAACTCAATGAGTGTGATCCCCAGGCTCCTTGGTATTTGACTCTTCCATAAACTGTCCAGTGGGCCCCTAATAATAGTACTCTACGAATTGTGAATAAATGGAGTCCCTGTGTTCACAAATCTAGTCTGCCTTGAAGACTGTCCCAGGAAATTTCTCCACTAGGTTGACACACACCAACAACACATGTCTCTCATTTGAAATGGAACACCAGTCTTTCAGAAACAGTGCTCTTTGTTCAGATGCCGTATCCTCTGTGGGTCCTCCCATCTACTATCACCTGGTCTCCATGTGGGACGAGTGAACTGTTCCCTTCCTTTCTCCACATTGCCTTTCTGGTTTCCTCTTTATATGGGTCCTTACTCCTTTGTGGATTCCAGTGTTCTTCCTTTCTTGCATGCCAAAGAATGAACTCCCCCTTTGTTACCCTGAAACTTTATACTCATCTAGTACCATGGAAATACTGTCTAAACTTCTGTCCACAGTGAGACTTCCCAGCTTTATAATTTTTATTTTTTAAGATTATAAATGTGAGTCCAGCATTATTACCCATTGTCTTTAGGCTGATGAGTTCCAAATTTCTTTTCAGATTGTGATATCACACACAATGATGTATTTAATTTTTAATCAAACAGGTGTTATATTCCAAACTGTGAAAATAGTGATGTCAAAGTTAAGTAATGCAAAAAGATGCTTCTATTCGGAGCAGGTGGTGTCTAACACTGAGACAAGCCATTGGCCAAGGTACATGGAATATGAGTGGATAATGATCAGCCTTAGGGACATTTACATCATATCACCTCCGCACCAGTTCATGGATCATTGTGGAGGAGTAGAAAGATTCTAAGTAACAGACAGTGTAGATTACTTCTAGAAAACAGTGTCCTCGGTACACAACATGGCAGCTGAGTCATGAACTCACATTAAGCGTGACAGCATGCACAAGCCTAGTGCAAGAACACAGCGAACCACATTCCTGCATTGAGATTGGAGGTAGCCATGAAGAGGAGTAATTGTCACTTGACACATGCATGGGGAGAAGTAGTATGAAATTTCATCTATAGTTATACCCTGGGTTACTCTACTATGTTCTACATATATGTGGACAGGACTCATTTTACTCGATGGTTGAAATCTAGGACAGAAAGTTTTAGGGATACAGACAGGTGTTAGAGCTAAGGTAACTGAGAGGAAGGGACCAAGTGCAAATCTCAAAAGAAATAATAACAAGAAATAAGTAATTCCGTGATCTTGTGTCAAACCCGGTGATTTAAAGCTGCAGAAAGTTTATGACAAAGCTCCTGGAATTGACAGATGTATAATACTAAACAGAAAACTTAAGCTGTGCACAGTGATAATATTTGGGGTCCCTTCGGTTTAAAAGAGCACCCATAGAAGACTATAAATGAGAATATGACAATTCCTTTGGAATGTATTTGACTGAAAAGGCTGATGAGATGGATCCCTGCTAGAGAGTGATTAAATACAGACATATTCCCATGGATTATCACAAAGAGACTACTGTAACTATAACCCAAGGCATCAGGGTACAGTTTAAGATGGTGGCAGGGCATACTAGAATTTTAAAAACGGGTCTGTGTTGCAGGAAGTAAAGAGTTGCAAACTTGAGGGGCCTAAGGAAGTGTGCAAGGTTTCTGGCTTAACTGACCAGTGTTGTAAGGCATGCCCAGAGTCCTGTGAGGAGGGAGGGCCTCAGAGGATATTGCATGTGGAACGTCTTTTGCTGAAGAAAGTCATATGCATGGTGTGGATTTGAACCCACATTGTGTGTTATATAGCAAGCAGACCTGATGTTAAGGGATGGTGCATTGTGGATCATATCATCTCAATACTACACTTAGATGTGATGTTGGGTCTGAAATTGGGGACATTTTAACTTATGGCTGCTGTTCTTTCTCTAATTCAGTTGATTGTGATAATGAGGTTCTGGTTATACAAGGAGATTGTAGGATTTTGAAGAGTTTGGGCCTTTATGGTGAAAGTGGGTCATTATTCACAGACTTTTGAGGGTTCTACCTACCTCAGGTTCTGGCCTCCAGTTCAGGTTCCTTGTACTCTACTCTGTAAAGAGTTGATACACTCAAATCTCACCACCTGCAGCTCTCCTGAATCCTACAATGTCTGCTCTTTAATATTGATGATATCTCTTAAAAACAAGGAAGCAAAATAAGCCTATCTGCCATTACATTTTCATTTCAGGTAACTTTTCTCAGAGGGAACAGAGAAGTAAATTATAAAAATGATGAGCAACTATTTGTCCAGAAATCAAAATATATAAGTTCTTATATATATGAACTGATATGTATTTTTGGATTCCGTTAGAATATTGGAATACTAGAACGGGAGAGGTGTGTTTTAAAGAAGTTTTAGGTTAAAGTGTGGGGTCTGAGTGTGTAAATGTCTTTTTTGTACCTATTTCTCTCTCCACAGTACTTGTCATTGTTACTATAAGAATTAAACTGAACATTGCTTATTTTAATAAATTTTGATCTAGAGTCAAAGCTATCTTTTGGGAGGTAATCTGTCGAGGTTTGTTTTCCACCATCAAGTATCTATTACATTTTAAAGAAAGAGCATGAGTTCTGAAGACTAGATAGTTATAGCTATAGTTTTCCATGCTAACAAATGCAGAAAAGAAACTCACTAAAGAGGTGTAAGTGTACAAGTCTGAAAGACATCAAAAGATAGTTTTTGGTTGGTAATACAAGTTAGGGTAGGAAATTAATTAGATACAACATTTTGGACTCACTAAAATAGGATAAATAATGGAGCTCTTTGTCTGAATTTGTCAAATGTTAATGGACTAGACATTGCTAATGTAATTCTTGACTGTATGTATTTTATATACTTATTGTATATAGTTTTTCTTATATTAGCTATAACCTCCTCTTATTATTTTAGACAAAAATGTGGAAATGTGGTGATATATTGTGCACCCTATTAAAATTTACCAGAGAACAGAACAAGCCACTAGATTACATATAGATGCTAAACAGTGGTGGCACTTACCTTTATTCCTAGCATTCCTAAGGCAGCGATCATCTGGATTTCTGTGAGTTCAAAGCCATCTTGGACTACATAAGATTGACTCAATCTAGGAGATAAACAGAGTCAAACAGTGGTGGCCTTTTTGGTTGAGGAAGCTCATTCAACCTGAATCCTATCAGCTGAGGACTTTTCATACTGAGGAGTCCTAGAGGTAAGACCTGGCAGTGGCTTGTTGCTTTGTCCCGCTGATCTTATGACAAAGTTTAGTGTGGTTCACAATATATCATGAATGAGCTCATTTTAAAGAATTTCCACCTGGGAAGTGGTGGCTCATGCCTTTATTCCCAGCACTCAGGAGGCAGAAGCAGGTGGATCTCAGTGACTTTGAGACCAGCCTGGTCTACAAAGCAAGTTCTAGGACAGCCAGGGCTTTTACACATGGAAACCCTGTCTCAAAAAAACAAACAAAAGAAGACAATTTCCTCTTCTCTTATGACCAATTTTTTGTTACTTCTTTTTCAGTTAATCACTGCAGAAACTTAAACTTGCTCAGGAAATGAAAGGAAAATTTTGTTTCTCCCATGAGGTCTCACAGGATACACAAAGGACACTGAAGGGCAGGCCATATGCCCGGCAGTAGATGGCAACACAAAATGAACTCAGCGGGGATTGATGACTTTTTCTATTTGTTTGTTTCCTATTCTGGATTTTTTTTATTGACTTATTTATTTTACATGTCTGTGTGTTTTTAATGAGAGGGCAAGAGAAAAGATGTATTTTGGGGTGGATAGGAAGGTGCAGGAAATCTGGGAGGAGCAGGGGAAGGAAAACCCTGATAACAATATAGTGCATGGAAAAAAACTATTTTCAATAAACAACAAAATTAAAAAATGAAATCAATGATATCTTGGAAGTTTGGGGGCTCATAATATTCTGTTTTTGCAAAATTTAGCTTATACAACATTTGCTTAGATATTATGGTTTCCAATTATATTTTTATCTTTCCTTTTCATTTATAGAAAATATCTTTTTTCTTACATCATATATCCTAATTACAGTTTCCCCACTCTGTTCTTTTCCACGTTCCTCCCCATCACTCCTCCTGCCTGGTAGCCCAGGCTGGCCTTGAACTCACAGATATCCGCCTGGCTCTGCCTCCCAAGTGCTGGGATTAAAGGCATGTGCCACCACCGCCCGGCAGTATTTTTAAAAAGAAACAGGGGCAGGGAGAGAACCATGTTGGTAAAGTCCTTACATTGCAAACACAAGGACCTGAGTTTTAGCCACAGAACCCATGTGAAAAGACCCGAGGATGGTGTTGGTGCAAGACTAATCCAGCACTGGAGAGGCAGAGACAAGTACATCCTGGGATCTCGCTGGTCAACCAGTCCGGCCTACATGGTGGGTTCTGAGCAGAGAGACTCTGTCTCAGAATAGGAGGAGCATGGACAGCACCTGAGGAACACTACCAAAGGTTCTCTGACTCCCTCATGCATGCATTCATACATACATATGCATGCATACTCACATGGACATGTGCTCCTGCACAAGTAAAAACACTATCACAAACATATATCCACAAATAAATAGTTTGATGTTTTAAGCCATTAAGTTCTGGAGGGTTTTGTTACATATTAAAAAAATATCATGTGAAATTATATCTCATGAAAGCCACACAAAGAGGTAAAAATGGGGACTCTTTGCTCGTCCTCGCACACATGCGTGTGTGTGTGTGTGTGTGTGTGTGTGTGTGTGTGTGTATTGTATACATATGTATGCATGGTATGCTGGCACACAAACACAAGAATGTGCAGGTGTGTGCACCTATGCACATGCATTCAGAGACCAGAATAGGATGTCATATGGCTTGTCTATCAGGATCCACCTTAGTGCCTTGAGACAGGGTCTGACTAAGTAGAAGTTCACCACTTCTGCTAGGTTGGCTGGACAGCAAGCTGCCATAATCTGTCTGTCTCCATCTCCTCCTCAAATTGGGGTTATAGATACATATGGCCATGCTTCCTACTGGGGTCCAGGAGATCTGACACCCTCTTCTGAACTCCACAGGTACTTCACACACATGGTGCACAGACATGCAAGCAGGCAAAGTATTCATACACATAAAAAATAAAATGAAAAAATTTTAACTTCCACTTTTTTGTGCTGAAGATCTAGAATCCTCCTCTCAGAACCCACTACTCTGGCTGGGGATGGCTCAGTGAGTAAAGTCATTGCTTTGTGTGTTTGCTTCTTTTTCTTTTGCCACAATAAACACCCTGGCCAAAAGCAAACAGTGAGGAAAGGGTTTATATAAGCTTAAAATTTAGTCCATCATCAAGGGAAACTGAGGCAGGAACTCAAAGCAAGAGCTTGAGACAGAAACCATGATGAAATTCTACCTAGTGGCTTATCTCCTGTTGGCTTCTGCTCAGCTATCTATTTATACATACCAGGCCCACCTGCCTAGGGAATGTATTGCCCACAGTGTGCGTCCCTTTGCCCTGTCAACCAGCAATCTATAAGGACAACCAAGATCAGCCATCACACCTTCCAAGCACTAAGACCTGAGTTACACATTACTTGTGTTGTGATCTGAATAAAATGGCTCCCATAGGCTCATATATTTGAATGCTTAGTCACCAGGGAATGAGTGACACCATTTGAAAGGATTAAAAGAACTAGGAGGTGTGGCCTTTTGGAGGAAGTGTGCCACTGATAGTGGATTTGAGATTTCAAAAGCCTATGCCAAGCCCAGGGTCTCTCTCTGCCCACTGATCATGATATAGCTCTCAGCTACTGCTCCAGAGCATGCCTGCATGCCAGCATGCTTCCTGCCAGATGATAATGAACTAAACCTCTGAAACTGTAAACAAACCCCCAATTAAATACTTTCTTTTATAAAAGCTGCCTTGGTCATGGTGTCTTTTCACAGCAATAGAACAGTGACTAAGACAGAAACTGGGGACAGGGACTGGCATATTGCTGTGACAGGCCTGACCATGATGTTTGTGGGAAGAATAGGAAGACTTTGGGACTTTGGACTAGAAAAATGGTTGGATACTTTAGGTGGGGCTTAATAGGTCATCTTAGAGGAAGCGTGGAAGACAGTGCTCAGGGTGATTTGAACTATGGAAGCCCAGCTCAAAAAAGTTTCAGAGGGTAAGGGGTCTGTAGACCATTCTTGTAATGTTTTGGAAAAGAATGTGGTTTCTTTTGTTCTTGTCCTAAAACCGGTCTGAAGCTGAACTGAAGACTTTTGAATTGACGGCCTTGGCAGAGGACATTTCAAGACAGTCTGCATTTCTTTCCAAGAGTGTGTTTGGTGGTTATTAGTGGCCAGTCTTAAGCAGATGTGCAGGAGCAAGATGAGCAAGGAAAAGTAAAACATATAGATTGAAGAGATAAGGAACACTAGGAAATGTAATGTTGGAGCCAAGTCCAGTGTTCAAGGAAATAAAATGTTTAAAGAAAAGCCTGCTGAGAAATGGAACAAGGAGAGTGGTGACCTCAGGGCAAGACCCCACCAGGCTAAGCTACCACACTAATTTTGTATTTAATACTGTCACCTGTCCTTTGCAATTAGCACATTACCTTGTTTCACTGTATAGGTGTGTAAATTTAAAAGTCTGACTTTAAAATCACCAGTGCCACAGTACAAACCTGCTTCTAAATAAAGTGACATAGTTGAGCAGAAGATGAGAACCAGAGATTTCAGAGGCAGCACTAAAGATGGCTAAGGGAGGAATCTGGAGAGGATGGAAAAGGGAGGAACCATGGAGAGAGGGATGCATAGTAGGTCTAGCTTAAGTGCTGCATATTTCAAGTTCTCCTAGAGTCCCTTTCACATGTCCTATTTAAAGTGATGAGCTCCTTACACCAGGAGACACAGGGTGGCGACTTTCAGGCATGGCCTGAGACAGCAGAAGTAGGAGCTCTGCAGGAAGTCCAGATGGCAGTGTGCCCACTTCCCCAGCATGAAGGGTCTGTGTCCAGCACAGGAGGAGGTAAGCCAGCTACCACAGGTTTCTCTCCAGGAAACCCTACTTATCAAGGAAATATGATCCAGGGCTGGTGTTTCCCAGCATCCTCTTCAGAGGCCAAAGCTGGAAACCTGGGATGAGCACCAGCCAACCTCCGGAAAACCAGGGTCCAGGGAGATGCAGTTCCCAGTGTCCCAGTGTCCGCCCCACTGTTGAGATTCCGGAGGTCTTATTGGACCCACTCAGCAGGCACCAGTATGTAAGGGGCCACTTTCTGAGTAAAGGAGGCTTTGCCAAATGCTTCGAGATCTCAGACCCAGACACAAAGGAGGTGTTCACAGGCAAGGTCGTGCCTAAGTCTTGGCTGCTCATGCCCCTCCAGAAGGAGATGTCTACAGAGATTTCCATTCGCCGCAGCCTCGCACATGAACACGTCCTAGGATTCCACAGCGTTTTCGAGGACAGTGACTTTGTATTTGTGAATTTGGAGCTCTGTCGGGACAGAGTGGGTTTTTCTGCTGCAGGGCTGGGGCGCTCACACCGGAAACTTTCTGGCAAAGGGTCATTTTGGAGTGCCCCTTATACAAAGGCTATTTCAGTGAGCAGGCTGCCCATATGAAGCCCTATTTCCCTACCAATCGGGTGTAGGCTGCAGGATTCCTCCTGTAGCTTGGACTTATGGTCCAGAGAATGGACCAGAAAGTTTCTACACTTCTTCCTCCAGCTCTTTGCTGCTTACTAAAAGCATGCACAGACACAAACTATCAATACCTGAGGGCTTGTTAGGACTGTGGAATCTCAGTTCTGAACCTCGGTTTAATTCAGTCCCTGGCTGACTTTCAATAAAGCTTTGGAAGCACTGATGAGTACTGATGGGAGAATTAGATAAGCCTGTGGTAGGCAGAAGTCCTATCACAGAGGCCTGTGTGGATAGCAGTGGCCTCTGGGGTCCTTGGGGAGTCCTCCCCAGTCCAGAGCTGGGGAATTCCTGGAGTAGCCTTGACTTTTGTAAAGCTGAGGCAGGGGGATCACAAGTTCCAGGCTATCCTCAGCAACGTAGTGAGATCCTGTCTCAATTCAAACTATATAGGGGGAGAGAGTCTTTTAGGAGTTTTTGTGAGTGCCAAATGAATTAATATACAAGACTGCATTCCTGGTACATAAGAAGCCTAGAGTTAATGCTCTGACTGACAGGCCTGTTCTAGGTTATATCCCATACACCAGGTGTCCCACCTGGTGGGGCCCCAGGTGTGGTACTCCTCCCCCATTCTACAGATATGCCTTGGTGGGCACAGGAAGCCCAGGCTATTTGTCAGAGCTGGAATCCTGGGAGCAGAACTAGGATTTAAACACAGGTCTGGGGAACCTGGAGGACCCTCTGGTGGTAAATAACAAAATGGGTTTTGCAAGGGCAAGCTGGGGAAATCGTCTCCAGTTAATATTGAGTGCCAAGTGGCAGGAAATGATCCTTCTCACCAGCAGGGTGACATTGGTCCTTGCTAAAGCTGAGGGTGGAGAACCTGGTGCAACTTATGGCCACTGAGCTGTGGCATATTTGAGACAGGAGCAGCCGCATGTCAGGTGGGATTCCTATCTCATCTCACTTAGGCTCTGCCTCTCCCCTCCAGCACATCAATCCCATGGCTGCCTCCCTCATTCAGAAGATGCTTCAGAAAGAACCCACTGCCTGCCCCACCATTCACAAGTTGCTCAATGACGAGTTCTTCACTTTTGGCTATATCCCTGCGTGTCCGCACATCACCTGCCTCACCATCCCACCCAGGTTTTCAGTAGCTCCCAGCAACCTGGACCAAGCCCCCATTTCTGTTACCATTTCCTGTAGTGCTGGACTTGTGGATTCCTATTTAATGGGGAGGTATTAAAATACTCTATTTTAAGGATTCTTTGTTTTTAATAAATAGCAATAAATGAAAATGTATCATAGACATTTTCCAGATTATCAAAATGTAAAGATTTGTATAACATGTTATGTGATCCTGGAGTAGCCCTCCTCCATTTCCAATAGTTATATTTGGACAGGTTTGATTTTACATATTCTACAAACATACATTTTGTTTTTCCTGTGAATGGGTGTTTTGCATGCATATATGAATGTGCACCACATGAATGCCTGGTGACCACAGAGGCCAGAAGATTGTCTTGGATTCCTTGGAACTGGAGTTACAGGTGGTTGTGAGACTCCATGAGAACTCTGGGGACCAAAGCCAGGTTCTTGACAAGAATAGCCAGAGTTCTTAGTGGCTGAGCCATCTCTCCAGCCCCTTTTTAGCTAGTTTTAAAATCAGAGCTTGGATATTTTATTTCACACTTAAATTCTTAATACAGCATGGTGGGATATTTGTTGCTGTTGTTTTTAATTGAAACTTTAGGGAATGTCCTGTTTCATGGGAGAACTGACACATGCTGGTTTGGGGAAGTGAATCGTTCAATAATAAAGACAGCATCAGTGACCAGCACAGCTCCGGTCACCATAGGCCAACTAATCCTTCAGTATAGATTTCATTAGACTGTTTTCTGTAGGCACCCAAAGCAAAAGGCTTACACTGTGCTTCACCCATCCTCCTGACTTCCTGGATGCACAAGGTGCCCTTCATTCTTTGCTTGAATTTGTGCCTCCAAGTTTCCTCTCTGAGGGACAGCAACATCTGCTGTCCTGGAAGGGCAGGCTGTTGGAGCAGAGGCCTGAGCTCCTGAAGCTTTGTGGCCTCTTAGTAAGCACCATGTACCTGACACAGCAACCCGGTCCTGACTCAGTTCCCAACAGCAGTGAGAGCTAATGGTACTGTGGGAAGAGTGCTGGCTGTGGCAGGCAGCCTGTGCTCCCTCCAGTGGTTTTGTGCCTGGCTAATGGCTATGTCACCTTCTTAGGTGTAGAGAGACCCTTGCCTGACTGTCCCTGGGAAAAGGAGAAGCCAGTGGTTTGGGGGACAAGTGAGGCCATCGAGTGCCACCTCGGTGACATGCTGCAGCCGCTGACCAGGTTCAATGCCTCCAAGCCCTCAGAGGGAAGGAGGTGAGGCAAGGTGAGTCCTGCAGGGCCTGGAGAAGGCAGGGCATCTCAGTCAGCAAGCAGAGCACCCATTTCCTGGAGATCAACATCCAGATGAGTTAGCCTGACACCCAAGGCCCTCCTGGTGTGCCTTCTGCCTGTTTCTGCCCCATCTCACTCTGTAGGTGACTGGTGGGTCACCTCTGCACAGCTGCATCTTCTGTCTCCTTTCTGCCCAGGGAATTAATCCCTTGGTCCTCAAGAGACTCAGGTCAGCTCCAGCCTTAGGGCTTTTGTGCCCACTGTTACCACCCTGACCCCCACTGCCAGCACTTCCTAACCTGACTTAACTCTCCCTAACGTTTCTTCACAAAACATTCATGTATTTGCAGTTGGGACTCGTGTGCACTGAGTTGGTCCTGGCATTGCAGGAACGGTTGGGTCTGCTCAGTTTCTTCACCACTTTAATCTGGGGCACTAGGCTTTCCACCAGCCCCGATGTTAATGACAGAGCAGCTGAGAGACCTTGATCACTCTTCATCCCTGTGGGTGGTACGTGGGTCCTTCCAGAACCCTCGGGTTTCTTTTCTTATCCACACCTACCACAGTTCCTGGGACACAGTAAAGGGGCCCACTTAACGAATTGGGACTTGATGTCGTGGGCTGCATTTTTCCATTTGGGTGTCTGGGTTTGTGCTTTCAGAGCACTCCCCAGGCTTCATGGGGTGCCCCCCCAGCTCTGGGGAGGGCTATCTGAGAAGACAGAAGAAGGGGCTGGCCTAATCAGTGCTATGTTTCTATCCCAGAAGAGGCTGAGGATCCTGCATGCATCCCCATCTTCTGGGTCAGCCAGTGGGTAGACCAATCAATGAAGTATGGACTTGGTAGGTGTCTCCAGAATGTGGGATTGGCAGGGGATGGTGTGGCCATGGTAGCTTTTGAGTGAACGACTGAGTGATGTCTGTAATTGTGTGTCTATGTTACTAACTTATGCATGCAAGCGCTCTACTACTGAGCTCTTCCCAGCCTTTGTCCACCTCCTCCTGCCTTTCTAAGACAGCCCTCCCCCTGCCATTAGGGTATCAGCTCTGTGACAACAGTACAGGGGCACTCTTTAATGACTCAGCATGCCTCGTCCACTACAATGATGGCGACAGCCTCCAGTACATAGTCCATGATGGTATGGAGTCTCACAAACAATGAGCTCCCACCCTAACTCCTTGATGAAGAAGGTGGGAACTGGCTGCTGAGACATGGTGTGGCAGGGTATGGGGGCTGCCTCAGGGTCAGGCCCTGATTATGAAATCTCTTCCCCAACTTTCCAACCAGTTCACTCTCCTCCAGCATTTCCGAAGTTACATGAATGAACACCTGCAGAAGGCAGGGGCCAACACCACACCCCGGGAAGGTGATGAGCTGGCCAGGTGCCCTACTGAAAATTACTCCGCACAAGCCACGCCATCGTCCTGCACCTCAGCAATGGCACTATACAGATTGATTTCTTCCAGGTGTGCAGAGGCCTGTACTTGAGGTGGCTGGGTGGGGTGGAAGTGCTGTCCTTTCACCAGGTGGGGGGTCTTCCTCCCCTTTGCCTCAACCTCGGGCAACAGCTGAACTCTTCACTCACTCCCTTCTTCCCTCCAAGGACCACATCAAACTTATCCTGTGTCCCCTGATGGTAGCTGTGACCTCCATCAACAAGAACCGTGACTTCCACACATACTGCCTGAGCCTTCTGGAGGAATATGGCTGCTGCGAGGAGCTGGGTAGACAGCTATGCCCTGCCCACACCATGGTAGACAGGCTGCTGAGCTCAAAGTCTACCTGCAACAGATCGAGGACAACTCCTAGGCCTCTGTCCTTTGGGCTGGTGCCCCTTTACTCTGCAAGCTCTGCCTGGGACTGCATTGCTGGGATTCCAGGACTGCTGTACATGCACTGTACTGCACTGGCCTCTGTACATGGGGCTGGTTGGGGAATGGGTTACTGTGTAAGTTATTTTTTTATATGTTTAGATATAACCTGAGTTTACAACCTCTTCCCCTGCCCTCAGCCTACTGTATAACTTGTATAGATATATTTCCATTGAATTTGAGACTGTTGTTTCCTTGGCTTTATATTTATTCAGTACATGTGCATATCTTTTCTTATCCTGTGTTTTTGTGAGTACCCTGAACCCAGAGTATTTCTCTGTTCCAACAGCCTCAGGCTGCTAAACTGCTGTCCAATGTTTTGATGCTGTCCAATATTTTGATGCTCCCTAGACAAGGTTGAGCCACAGGCTTAACTCCTTGGTCCACCTTTGGGGCACCTGGTTGTCTCAGCTCTTTGACATCTGGCAGGACTTCCTAGCATCCAAAGCTGGTGACTAGTAGGGCAGGAAGAAGCTCTCAAAGCACAGGCCCTCATAGCATGGTGAGTGTGTAGCAGCAGCCTCGGGAAGCAGTGTGTGAAGTAATGGATGTAGCCAGCAGGGAATTGGCCCAGAGCCTGGTGTACCTCAGTTGGGATCTCCCTGTAGTGGTGCTTCTTGGGATGGGCAGGACAAGGACACTGACTCAGTTATGGCAGGCCATCCCTTGTCCATGTCCCACCCAGGTCCTAGAATACAATTTATTCATGGCATGGAGCAGGTCTTGCACTGATATCCCCTTTTAACATTGGAACCTTTTCAGAGATGTGGGCAGAGAAATGGGCTGTGGGGATATCCCAATGGGTCCCTTCCTCTCAGGAAGAGGCCCCTCCAAGCCTGCTCACCTATTCCCAGGAGATAATCCCCTCCCTCTTCCTCAAGGAAGTCTCCATCAGGGGCTGATCTGCAGCTGAGAGGACAGTAGGCAATGTCTGGAGGCCTTTTGGCTGGCTTGCCTTGGGAAGAAAGTACCTCTGTCAACCTGTGAATCCAGGGATGCTGCTAAGCTTGCCACAGTGTAACAAGGCACAGGATACAGGACACCACCCACCCTTTCCCTGACAGTTTTCCCCTCTGAATCAGTACCACCCTCGTTGAGAAACCACGACTTGAAAATGATTTTGTTGACATGGGGTCTTACTCCCTAGTCCAGGTCAGCCTTGAATTCTCTACCTTCCCACTTCAACCTCCTGAGTGCCAGGGTTACAAGCATCATGTCAGGCTTAGAAAATGACTTGTTAACCTTCACTATGCTTCACATGATTGTAGCTGGGTAGGTAGTTTGTAATTGTGGCACTCAGGAAGGAGAGGCAGGTAGATCCTGAGTTCAAGCTACACAGAAAAAAAAAGATGTTGGTTCTCACCTGTTCTGACCTAATGAGCTAAAAGTGTCAGTGTTCAGCTAAGTTTAAGAATGTGGGAAAGTGAACTAACGTCAAGGCAACACCTTCTGATTCTCCTGCCTCTGGTTCTCATGTTCTGAAGTACAGATATGCACCACCATGGGAGGTTCTGTGCAGTGCTGGGGATAGAACCCAGGGCATCGTTCATACTAGGTAAGAACCCTACCAACAGAATTACTTTCCCAGTCAGGCTGTGGCACACCCCTTTAATCCCAGTACTCAGGAAGCAGAGGTAGGTATATCTTGGGTTTGAGGCAAGCCTGGTCTATAGAGTGAGTTCCATGACAGCCAAAACTACAGAGAAACCCTGTCTCAAAAAACAAACAAACAAAAAATTCCAAGAAAACAATTATGAAATACAAATGAAACTTTGTCAGTAATAAGCTTCTATAATGAAGTCACTCAACTCCAGCAAGTTTATGTATAATTTCATTAGATTTTATGAAACTTGAGAGAACATTGTCAGATATTCATACATGCGAGCACTTATGAATTGGGAATATTCAGTTTGAGACCCATAGGTTTCAAATCCCTGAAAGACACCCAATCATCAAACACTCTAAATTGCTCTGTAGGCTGAGCTAACAATCTGAATACAGGTTTATGCACGTTTTGGAGGCTCTTGCCAGGTGGAAATAACACGTGCCTTTAATCCTGGCACTCGGAAGATGGGAATGGTTACACTGGCATTTGTGTTAAGGGTATCGTCATGGAAGCCATGTGCTTAGCTTTGGAAAATTGCCCCAGGATTCCTTAGCACATTGAGAATGCAGCCAACAGGGTGCTGCCAGCCTCCAGCCTCAGGTTTCCTGGCCACAGAAAAGTTACAAGGTTGGAGGCTGACTTAGCCATCTCATCCAGGTAACAGGATCTCCTCTGATCTGCCCTTGATGGGATACTGTTGCTGTGCTAGGCACCAGGGTGGGATGGCAACGGACATTGCTGCCATCAGCTGGCAGGTGCCAAGGATTCTGCACACCTTGTGGCAGACACAGGTGTCCACACGCAGTCCATGCTAACATCAGGAGCCTAAGCAGAGTGGGCAGAATGCAAGAGGTGACACCCCGATCCTTGCTCCCTCATGCACCCCTGGCTTCAGGAGCATGCTCAGACCCACCTGGGCATCCAGGATGGCATTCCCTCCTGGTCTTTCTGTTTTTCTTTAAAAAAAAGAAAGAAAAAGAAAAATTTATTTTATGTGTAGAAAGTGTTGCCTGCATGTGTGTTTATACACCATCACACTAACATTAGTTAGATCACTGTTACATCAAAGCAGAAGACAAAAATAAATAAATCTCAATTATAATAGAGCTAATGGGGGGAGCTGGAGATGGCTCAGTGACTAAGAGCACTGGCTGCTCTTGCAGAAGATCCAGGTTCAGGTCCTGGTGGCTCATAACTGCCTGTAACTCCAGTTCCAGGGGCTTTGTTCTGGACTTGATGGGCACCAAGCATGCACATGGCACACAGACACACTTTAGGCAAAACACTTGGACACATAAAACAAGTAAATAAAACACATGGGTAACAAATCTTTAATTCAGGGATTTCAGTCTCAGTAGCTTTGGTTATCACTTCTCTCCCCTGAAGACCTGCCTTCCTGACAATTCAGCCCTACTGGCTTCTACTATATCACCTAGCTACATAGGGCATGAACTGGTAAACACATTAGGCCAAGGTTTCCAAAGCAAGCTGCACCTCACTTTTACACCTTCAGCATGGCTGTCCCTAAGTGTACAGAGTTGGAAGGGCACAGGTCCAAAGCCAAACAGTCAAATCTATTACTGTCCTTAGTATACAACATAAGGGTTTTTTGGTTTTCCTTTATTTCAAGAAAGGGTTTTTCTGTGTAACAGCCTGGCTGTCCTGGAACTTGATCTGTAGACCAGGGTGGCATTGAACTCAGAGATCTGCCTGCCTCTGCCTCCTGAGTGCGTGGGACTATATATAACTCTGTGGTAAGTGTCTGCCCAGTGCTGAGGTCCTGGGTTCCATTCTCAGTGCTGAAAAGAAAACAAAAACAAAAACCCAAAACAATAGTGCTGTATACACAGGAGTGTGCCACCATGCCAGCCTTATGTCTTCTGAGAGTGCCAGAATGGCATTTAGGGCTTGTTCTAACTTCCTATGATATCTGCTCAACTCTCAGGTTCTGTCAAGACCCTTTTACCAAGTAACCAAGGATCTCAGTGGGTGTGGATGCCAGCAAGCAGCCCAGACAACTTCCTGCCTGGCCAATGGTGCCCTCCATGCTGGCTCACATTGAGAGCTCCTGCTGGAAGTGTCAGACCCCTGCTTTGCCCCTAGCCTCGTGGCCCTTCAGCAGTGTCTGGGCCACTAGACAGCCACAGTTCTCCTGGTATTCAATGTTAGACTTTGGCTGGAGTTCAGTCAACCCATGATGCATTCCTAGGGCCACCTACACTGTTGTTATTTTCTTTATTATTTGTAGTGCTGGGAATGGAAACCAGGGCCTTCTGCAAGGTAGCAAAGTGCTGTAGCACTAAGTCAGGTCTGCAGCCCCCCACTGGGGATTCTATGCAAGGGCTCCACTGGTGAACCATATGGCCACCCACCAACTCACTGTGAGGTTTTAGGCAGGGACTCCACCCATGAGCCCCAAAACCTCCAGTTGGGGGAAGGAGTTCTGTGGTTGATATATTTGTACCTTAATAAACTCATCTGGGGTCAGAGAACAGCCACCTGAAAGATATAGAGGCCATAAAATGGTGGCACACACACCTTTAATCCTATCACTTGGGAGGCAGAGATCCGTCTAGATCTCTGTGAGTTCATGGCCACACTGGGAACAGCCAGGCTTGGTGACACACACCTTTAATCCCCCCACTTGAGATCTCAGGTCTTGCTTGGAAAAGACACATGCCTTTAATCCAAGGAAGTGATGGCAGGAAACAGAAAGTTATGTAAGATGTGAGGACCAGGAACTGGGGCCTTTTAGGCTTTTAACGGCAGTTCAGCTGAGATCCATTTGGGTAAGTACTCAGAACTTTTCAGTCTGAGGATTCATGGAAACAGGATCTGATCAGGAGTTGTCGAGGTGAGGTTAGCTATGGCTTATTCTGCTTCTCTGATCTTTCAGAATTCACCCCAATACCTGGCTCCCATGGCTTTTATTGATAAGAACACTTGAAATTCATGTTACCGAGTTCCTCTTTTGATTTCCAATTTCCTATCACTGGACCATCCCTGCTAGAAACGGAGCTGTAAAATGTTCTCTTAACTCCCAGATGGCCTTTGTATGGGACTCTGTTCTATCTGGGGCTGGGAGGAACCCTGTGTTAGGACTGTTCTGAGGCTCCTTGGCCCTGATCTCAGCAACTGTCAGATCAGCTGATTTCAGCCACTCATCAGCACATTTTGGATGCTTCCAAATAGTTATCAGGTAAATGGGTATGATGGTGCATGTTTGTGATGCTAGCCCTCTAGAGGATGGTTGTTCATGTCTGGGATCCTAGCTCTTTGAAGTATGTTTGTTCATGTCTGTGATCCTAGCCCTCTGAAGCGTGTTTTTTTGCATGTCTGTGATTCTAGCCCGCTAGGGATGGAGGCAGAAGAATAGGCTGTTCCAGGCCAGCCTGGTCTACATAGCCAGACCCTGTCTTTGCATAGGGGGGCATGTACACACATACAAATACAAAAAGAAACTGAGGGCCACAGAGTATAGAGAGGGACTGTAAGTTGTAGTGGATTCAACTACCACTTAGCCCACCCTGCTCTAAGATCAACCGTCTCCTTTTAGTAAGGGAATGATTTTACCTGCTTAACACAACTTCAAATTATGGCCTTAAATAAATGAGTTGGCTGCCCTGATCTTTGTGGGGCCCCATTCTGCCTCCTCTGGTGAATTCCAAAGTGGATGCCAGAATGTGGTTCTGAGCCTGGCTCTTCATGCAGGAGGCTTGGCATGAATGGAGCCTGAAGAGTGGCTGCCTGTGTCTAGCCTGAATCTCACCCCTAAGGCCTCATGTTGTCCTTGCAATTGTCAAGAGTTGGTGTCTTCTTAGAGTCCAGATTGCTGCTGACACGTTGTCCTTCCCCTCTGTCCCTTGAGAGAGGACATGCTGTTGTTGGGTGAGGCTGTCTGGCCATTGCTATCTCAGATCCCTCCTGTGTCCATACCACCCCATATGCTGGGTCACCACATGCAGCCGGCATGGATTTGTAGTCAAAAGATTTGTCAGGGTCCACCTGGCTGCCATCTACCTGCAGACACTTATAAAAAAAAATCACTCAGAGACATTATTTATAACTGCTTGACCATTAGCTCAGGCTTATTACTGACTAGCTCTTATACTTAAATTAACCCATAATTCTTATCTTTATTTAGCCATGTGCCTTTGTACCTGTTCTCAGTTCTGCCTTGTCATCTTGCTTCCTCTGTGTCTGGCTGGTGACTCCTGATTCTGCTCTTCCTCTTCCCAGAATTCTCCTAGTCTGCTTGCCCAGCCTGTACATCCTGCCTGGCTACTGGCCAACCATTGTTTTATTAAACCATTGTACAAGAGCATTATCCCACAGCAGTTCCCCTTTTCTGTCTAATCAAAATGGAAGGTTTTAACTTTAACATGGATTATATGTTTGTTTGTTTGTTTGTTTGTTTTAGACAGGGTCTCACTGTGTAGCTCTGGCCAACCAGAAACTCACTACTTAGACCAGGCTGGCCGCATTCACCTGCCTCTTTCACTTGGGTTTGGAGATTCAAACTTGAGTCTTCACTGTGGGTAGTGAATGTCCTAGTTGCCAAGCCCCCTCCCCAACTGTCTCTCAGGTTTTAGGACAATGCTCGGGTTTGAAACAGACATGATTGCCATCCATGAAACATGCAGTACAGAAGCATTTGTAGTTAAAATTAACTTGGGCATAGCTCAATCTTTGAAAAACATTTTTTGCTTGTTTAATACCCACCAAAAGAGTGAAACTAGGGGATTTCAGGGGACAGAGGTGCGATTGTTCTATGATAACCATATGTAGTTTAGTCTTTCTGTGCAAAGGCAGTGTATGAGGCATTTTAAAATGTCTAGCTACACTTATTTTTCCTCATGAGAATTTGTCATAATTCAGTAGCATGACTTGCCTCTAGAGACAGTTAACAATTTTGGAAAGCTTCAGCATTACCAAACTTCTGATGTTTCACACCTGTACTACTGACTGTTAAGCAGGGGAGACAGAGATTTCTGCAAGTAGCTTGGAGGAGGAAGCGATTTCTGAATACACAAGTAGTATCATGTCACCTCCCTTCATCTTAATATTTGATAAAAAGACTTTATGTGACTCTTCTAAAACAGAACTGGAGCTCCTTCTGGGGAAGTCAAGCCTGAAGGATGGGCAAGGCCCAGTAGGGATAGTACCAAAACATCAACACACAGTAGAGAACACATGGTTAGAAACCACTTATTAGCATGTGTATGTCCTGAGAATGCACAGGGCACAGCTGATGCTGCCTGAGGTCCAGATTCATGCACTGAGCAACCTCTGGGTTGTGGGTCTCTCCAAATGGGAGACAGCCACTGTGGGACAACTATATCTGTCGAGGTACCCAGCCTCAAGTTACCAAAATCTTAGACTTTCAGATAACTGTTATAATATTATAACTCAACCTTTGCAGTGCCTGTGGTACCACCTGTTCACCCTGTCTGAGCGATGTGCTAAGTATTAAAAATAGAGACAAGACAGCAGGTCATTCATCTCAGCAGAATGCCAATGTCATTTATTGAAGGAGGGAAGAGGCCTTAAATACAGGCTTACAGCACAATGGGAGAAGCCCAGACAGCAGAAGTTAGCTACAGAAGTTTTACATACTTGCATCCTAGCTGTTTACACCAAATATGCAGGATACACAAACAAGGAACCTCCATGAGCTCTTCAGGAGGAAGAAAACTGGCAGGGAATTAGCATAGGGAGGTCATCTGATCAAGGTCAGCAAGCAAGGCAACAGCTACCCACAGAATGGGGATCAGGGCCCAAAAAAACTTATTTGATATATTCTTTTAAAATGTGTGTGTGTGCGTGTGCGTGTGCGTGTGCGTGTGCGTGCGCGTGCGCGTGCGCGTGCGCGTGCGCGTGCGTGTGCGTGTGTGTGTGTGTGTGTGTGTGTGTGTGTGTGTGTTTTGCAAAACTCTAGTAGATACAAGGGCTACTTTTGAAAAACAGCATGAAAAGTATTTTCTTCAAGTTGTGGGCTGAAAATTTGTGTGCAGTGTGTGAAATAAGATGTTGTCTTCTATTCTCTCCAAACTCATGCTTAGAGCTAAGGTTAAAGTAAGCCTCTCCTTTCATAAGGAATTAAAATTGATTCAGAGTGGATTAACAGAGTGTTTGAATTCATTGGAGTATCAGTATAGAAAGGAAGGGCTTGATGACTAGGAAGACAAGAGAGTATTTCACATTGGCAGATGACTCACTGAAGGCCCTGTATTTGCAATCATTTTGCAGTACCCAGTGGTTGTCAGAGTATCTGTATCCTAATGAAGACAGACAGTGAATGAGAAAAGACAAATCAGGCTAAATCTCAGATCTTACAGATCCCTGGAGTTTCTATGAGAACAATGGCAACAGTGGAAATCTGGTGACATGGGAGAGGAATTGTTAAAGCACTCTGACTTACTGAACTTGTATATTAGTAGACTGAAGACCATCCACAATGTGTACAAATGTAAAAATCTCTCAAAGGAAATTTTACATCTTACTTAAAAGTTTTTAAATAGGAATTCCTAGGCATTGTGTGTGTGTGTGTGTGTGTGTGTGTGTGTGTGTGTGTGTGTGTGTGTGTATCAAGTAATGTACTCCAAATGTTGACCAGTAGCAATTGCTATTGTTAGACACCCCTGACTACCAAATTTTCTAGGTGTTGGATATTACATTTTTAGTGTGAATGATGAAGCAATGGGATACTAAGGCTTATATGCTAGTAGATATTCAGTTTTGGCCACTTTGCTAGTTCTGGTTTCCCATCCTCTTTTTTTCTTAGTTGTATACATATGTTATGATTATTTTATATGGATGAGTGTTTGCTTGCATGCATCTCTGTGGAGATGAGCAGGGCACATTAGACCATGAATATCTAAAAATGTAGGTGGTTCTGAGTTGACATGAGGGTCTTGAGAATGAAACCCAGATGCTCTGTGAAAGAAAGAGGGAGGGAGGGAAGGAGGGAAGGATGGAAGGAAGAAAGGAAGGAAGATAGGAAGGAAAGAAAGAAGGAAGGAAGGAAGGAAGGAAGGAAGGAAGGAAGGAAGGAAGGAAGGAAGGAAGGAAGGAAGGACACATGACTACTCCTAAGTTTGGAGGTTTATTATAGGTCTGTGAGAATACATAAGAGAAAGAGGTGTGGGGAAGATTGTGGGGCATTTACCCACCAACCCCACAGCTCCCCAGAGTTTTCTTGAGTGTGAGCAGCAGGAAATATTAGATAGAAGGATGTATTTGTGGAGAATATTGCTGAGATAAACATATAGAAAATAAAGGATAGACTCGAGAGGGCCTGGAACCTTTTCCAATGGCCCCAACTGTCTCTGTCACAGGGTTTTTATAGAGACGCCAAGGGATGGAGAAAATGACCTCCTCCCCCAGCACAGCCAAGTGCAGACCATCTCAGACACCTGCACTCAGGTCCGTGGTCCTAATCATCCTCTATGTGGAACTGCTAGGTAAAGCCACAAGGAGCCCGAAAACGGGCTCCCACAGGTCCCCCTTTCTTAATATATATAAAAAAAATAACTATTAATGGCTTACATCAATCTCCATAGCTGTTACACCTCCCAGTATGGGAGTAGAGGATGGTAAAGATGGCATTTCTCTTTTGAATTAGGTCCAAGGTGACTACAGCAGTCTTATCTGCCTCAAGCCCTTTCTAAACCAAAAACTCTTAAGGCGACTACAAACTTAAAGAATCACTTAGCTTTATCATTACCATTAACAGGTTAACATAAATATTGCTATACATAGTACGGTGCTGTGGGACAGTCTGTATGTCAAATTGCTCTGATTGGTCAATAAATAAAACACTGGTTGGCCAGTGGCTAGGCAGGAAGTAGGTGGGACAAGGAGAGAGGAGAATTCTGGGAAGTGGAAGGCTGAGGAGGAGAGACACTGCAGCCGCCGCCATGACCAGCAGCATGTGAAGATGCCGGTAAGCCACCAGCCACGTGGCAAGGTATAGATTTATGGAAATGGATTAATTTAAGCTATAAGAACAGTTAGCAAGAAGCCTGCCACGGCCATACAGTTTGTATGCAATATAAGTCTCTGTGTTTACTTGGTTGGGTCTGAGTGGCTGTGGGACTGGCGGGTGACAAAGATTTGTCCTGACTGTGGGCAAGGCAGGAAAACTCTAGCTACAGTACGGTGCTATATATAGTTAACAGTTTTCTCCATCTTACAACTTTAACTCAATCATTTGAATTTTCTTGCTAACAGAACATAGGAAAAACTTCAATGTACTCACATCAAACTTCCTTAATGCCACAAAACCAGGGTGCATTAATATCAATAGGTTTCTTAAACATAATTCAATCTCATAACTCCTCCTTTTCTTTATAATTTTTTAAACAACATCTCAAACCTAGTTAGAGGAACCCAAACTTATACAGTTCCTACAAACCCATATTGAAAAGCAATATCTTCAGTCTAACCATTAACACTTTGAAAACTTTTAGCCAAACATCCAAAAGCAGTTTCTTAATAAAAATCTTTACACTTTAAAAGTAGTCTCTTAGTATACCCCATTTTCATTTCTTACTAATCAAAACATAACATTAATCCACGCAAGCAATTTTTTAAATTAAACTAAGGAGTATTAACTCTCACTTTTCTTTATAATTTTTTAAGCAAAATCTCAAGCCTAGTTAGAAAAACCAAATTTTCCATTTAAACAGTTCCATTTGTAACACAAAACCAGGTCTGTACGTAATTCCATTTTTACATAAACAGTTCCACAAAACAATTGCATTTTTAACACAGAACAATACATGAATCACCAGCATATATGCATATACAAAACTGCATCTTGAGTCAAGGTAGAAACAATAAATTTCTTCATTTAAATAGTTCCATTTTTAACCCAACTCCAGAAAAGAGTTTCTAGGTCATTACTATAAGTAAACTCAAAATTCTCCCATTGCAATGAAATCTATTGTTCATTTCATTAAGTCCCAAAATTCAAGTAATTCTGGTACAAGCCTTCCAAGTATGAAGAAATCCATAACAAAAATCTTTCTGTAGTTTTATCTCATTTTAAGTTCAAAAAGTTGAAAAAAAAAGTAAATTCTGGTATCAGACTTTCACTTCCAAATATGAAGAGACGTTTTACAACCAAAACTTTTTGCAGTTAACAATTTTAAACAATGTTAAAACAAGCATATCTGCAACTTTCATTCTCAAGCTGGTGATCTTTTTAGTTACAGTAATAGTTTAAACAGCACCATTTTTTGTTGTTAGCTCAGGTTTTTCTTTGTTGCGTTAATTTTTCACGGATCTCAGCTGCAGATGCCTTGTTGTGCTGGATCTGGCCTCTGCCATTCTTAGCTTCTTAGTGGCTTCTGGAGCTTCTGAAACCATCCAGACTGCCTACTTTGCAGTCTACTAGGACACTAACCTTCTGTGTCTCTGGTTCTTTCACAATATACATTAAGAATAGATTCACACTTTACATTTACACTTTACAAACTCACATATAACATTTTTTTTGCCTTGCAAAGCATTTAGACTCACATTCAACATTTACATTTTACAAACTCACATATAACATATTAACATCTACTTATTTATACTCCTTAAGTAAACTATTGAACTACTTTAGCAAATACATTTCTTATTACTTCTTATATACTTCTTATCTTATTTCTTATTTAAACTTACATTTACAACTAGTATCTTTACTTCTTACAAGCTTATTACTACATGTCTTAAGACTATCTTAGATATTTTTTGCAAGCTTATATTCTTAAAGGAACTCTATGGACCTATTTTACAAACTTATATAGGGCTACCATTAGCATATATCTGAATTAGCAAACACCCAAAGATTTCTTAACACAGATCTAACAAGAGAGAATAATTTCTACAAACTCACATATCTTATTTTCATCTTTTTCTACTTTTTACTCTTATCATCACTATCTCTATCAGAAAGATTCTCTTAACTAGACAGGAAGTATGTACATCATTTGTAAAGTTTAGAGTTTATAGTCAGCTTTGCTATACAGCACTGGGATTTAATGAGTGTTGTCCTTATAGAGTTGTGATACTTGTTGCTAGGGGATTGTAACATTCTGGGGTGGGGGGAGGTGAAGCCACACCCCAAAGTTGAGTTCTCTCAGCCTTTCCGGAACTGGCAGAGATGCACCGTGGTAGACGGTTTTTAACTAGAGGCTGTCCCTTCACCCAAATTCATAATAGCTCCCCTAAGTGCTTCAATTCAGATAAATGTTTCTATTACAGCAGTACTTTTGGTTTGCTCTACTGAAAAACTTCACTTCACGCTGAGTGAAATTACTGTATTTAGTTGCTGTAAAGCTCTTTGCCAAATACTGCACAGCTATTAGGTGATATAAAGTATTTCTCTAAAAGAGCTAGTAAAGCCAAAAGCAACCCAGCTTGGAACTCTATTTCCTCACTGTTTGCATTAACCAGTGACAAAACCTCAGAAACACTAATCGAGCCACTTTCATTCTGGTTCCTTTAAAGGAACATCATTGGAGCTGACCTTCCTTATTTCCACGCTCCTTACCAGAGGCTCCGGTAAACACCGAGCTTCATTCTCCTCTTGTGAAAAAACAAACAAACAAACATGTCCTTGACTCCATATTAAAACAGGATCGGGACCCCTCCATAATCCCGAGCAGGGATCTTTCCATTTCACTTGAGCAAAAGTCGCTTGGGTGCCACTGTGCCAAAATCTATATGCGGCAGACTGTTCATAGACATCCATATTCAAAAAGTTCAGAACAAAAAGAGCATGATTTAATGCATTATGTGGAGATTAAGGGTTAAATGTCTTCCTTTTATTTTTTGAAGTTGTATTTTAAGACTGCTATGAGCCCTTTCTACAATACCTTTTCCCTAAGGATTATAAGGAATACCTGTTTTATGTACGATTTCCCATTGGGTATAAAACTGTTGAAATGCCTTACTACTATATCCAGAACCATTATTGGTTTTAATAATTTTTTGGTATACCCATATACGAAAAACACTTCAAGCAGTGCATAATTACATGTTTTGTAGCTTCCCCAGGTTGTGCACTAGCCATTAAAAATCCTGAATAAGTGTCAATGGTCACATGTACATATCTTAATTTGCCAAATTCTACAATATGAGTAACATCCATTTGCCATAGGTGATTGGAAAGAAGACCTTGAGGGTTTATCCCTAAGTGAGGGACAGGAAAATATTTTGGACATACCCCCATATCGTTTAACTATTTAACGATCTGCTTCTTTGGTAAGATTGAATTGCTTTCTCTTAAGCTTTCGCTATTTTGATGAAGAGCATGTGACTTTTGAGCCATTTCCACTTGGGATAATGCTCAACCATTGCATTACCCCTCAGCTAAAGGACCAGGAAGATTGGAGTGAGCTCTAATATGGCCCACAAAGCATGGCAGCTTTGTTTTGTGAATAGCATCTTGAATTTGTTGAAATATTTTGACTTGATTGTTGTCAGTTCCAATATTTTCACCAAAACTGTTACTATTCAAAGGAATCAAGAACATAGATGTTCTTTCATAAAACATATCCTTCATTAGCTTACTTTGAGAAAAAGCATTTTCAGGACTTAGTATTTTAACTCCATTAGCTTTAATTCCTGATATTATCTGCTGTGATATTTAGCATTGATTTCTTATAAGGAACTTTCAGGTGAAGCAACCATTTTTAAGACAGCTTTTCTGAAGTTTCCCATCTCTAAAGCAGTCATTTTTTGAATGGATGTTTCCTTGTCTCCTTATTAGATTTGCAAAGAAATTACTCAGTGAAGGCTGTTGGTTCAAAAGGCAAAGAACTTTATTTTCCCATAAGTTTCTTCATATCTAAAACAATGTTCAGTGTATAAACTGCTTTCTCTTTCTTTCTTAAGGATTTTAAATTGGCTTGTTTGCTCTAAAAGGTAGCTTTTTGTCATCCAACTACCTTAAAAACTTTGCACAGCTATTAGGGTAAATAAGGCATTTTACCAACCGAGCCCCAAAACGTGAAGCACCTAGTTCTGTATCTCTTTCATTTTTCATTGGAACTGACATTTAAACTCTTAGACGACTTTCCTTATTCTTTTAAAAGCTGTATTTTAAGTTTACCATGAACGTATTTTCGAGCTGACAAAAGTGTTTCAGGGCAATGTCGCCATCTTTAGCAGAAAAACTACCTTTCCCAGAATGCATTTCCCTTATATCAGTCCATTAAATCATTTCCTTTATATCAGTCATTTCCCATAGTTCTTTTGGGATCTGAGAGTCAACTGGTTCTCTTTTACCAGACTTGCTTACAAATTCTTCCCGGGGAGGTTTGAACAAAGTTTTTTGCTTTTGCCACGGGAGATTTGAACAAGCATCTTACATTTTCAATTATGGGACACTGGGAGGTTTCTGGTCTCTCCTCAGATGGCTTTACCAGGTGTCTCTCCTTCATTTGACACTGGCCCTTGTGGTGGTATTGTGTTCCCCAAAATATTGTGTACTCTAATAAATTTATCTGGGGTCAGAGAACAGACAGCCACTAGATACAAAGGCTAGAAAATGGTGGCACTCACACCTTTAATCCTAGCATTCCAGAGATAGAAATCCCTCTGGATTTCTGTGAGTTCAAGGCCACATTGGAAATAGCCAAGCTTGGTGACACACGCCTTTAATCCCAGAAAGCCAGCCTTTAATCCCAGAGAGTGGTGGTAGAAAGCAGAAAGATATATAAGGCGTGAGGACCAGAAACTAGAAGATTTTGGCTGGTTGAGATTTTGGCTGGTTAAGATTTTGACTGGTTAAGCTTCAGGCTTTTGAGCAGTAATTCAGCTGAGACCCATTCCGGATGAGGACTCACAGGCTTCCAGTCTGAGGAATCAAGACCAGCTGAGGAATTGGCAAGGTGAGATAGCTGTGACTTGTTTTGTCTCTCTGATCTACCAGCATGGACCCCAATAACTGGCCTTGGGTTTGATTTTATTAATAAGAACTTTGAAGATTCATGCTACAGGCCCTGGATCAGAACCGCACCTGCCTCATTAGCCAGCACTGAGGCTGGCATTTTTCATAGCAACTTTCCTCAGGGCTTGTGTTTGCTTTAGCCAGTCAGTGAAAAAACGAGATCATGTACAACAGTTTTTCCATAGCTCTTTCAGAGAGATTTTCTCCCATTGATTTTATTCTCATTTTGCTTGTTCCTTCCCCCCCACTTCCCCCCAGATGCAGAGCTTCAGCTTTCTTTCTGTGCCTCTGTCCCTCTGCTATCTGCCTTTGGAGGTAGGGGCTTTTTTTGTCTCCCCCCCCCCCCAATCTGCCTCAAATTCTAGCAGCTTTTCACATGTCATGCATTTTCTGGGGAGGACTCTCCCTTCTGTTTCTTCAGAGTCTTTCTCCCAGACATCTCCCAGTTTGGTCTCAGTTAATCCCCTCTACCCCAGAAACAGTTTCCAACACTACTGTGGCGGCTTTCCCTGGTACTGAAGGTAGGGGCTTTTTATCTGTTTGTTTTCGGGGTCTTTGTGGTTTGCATACAGACTGAAAATCTAACAAGGGAGGTTTTTGCCATTTCTAAACACCCATTAGGACAAGTGCTTTGCCTCATCAGACCTTCACCTGGCCCATTCCCCCAGTGGGTTGTGTTTGCTTGTCTGGGTGCTCAAGGACAGAGCTTATGTCAGAGGCAATCACCCCTTAGGGTTACACTCCCTCATCTCATGGGAGTCAGTTGAAATAAAGCTTTTCTCAAAGAGATGCTTTGTCAGATAGAAAAGAAACCTTTACTCCTGGATAGTTCTGTTCTGCCCTGGCTAGGCTCTTTCCCCAGACAGCGTTCTGACTCAGCAGCACAACTGCTTCAGACACAGTTCAGCTTAACTGTTTTGCCAGAAAGGTCCTTTCTCTGATAGGAAAGCTTTTTCTCAGATTTTTTTTTCCAGTTGTGGACCTATCAACCCAGGAGTTGTAGGAAAGTGGACAACTGTGCTGTTCCCACCGGCTTTAGCTTTGTTTGTTCATTAGCAATCTTCCCCTGGGTCCTGCACCTTCCTGCCTCAGCTCTGTGCTCCAGGAAATTTGCAAATGCAGGAACCCTACTATCCCTGAAATGCTCCCCAACTCAGAGACGCTGGACAGTCGCCTCTGGGTTTTGGGTCAGAAGAGAGGATACAATGCTAACAGTTTGCATTGCTTCAGGGGATCTTTGATTTAGGATGATTAGGAGCACCTTTTCATTCTGAAATGCTCACTCAGATACAAAACCCTTGATGCCTCAGCTCACTGTAACTGAAAAGCTTGGCCTTTTTGCCTTTCTCAGGTAAAGTTTCCTGCCCTTTTGGGCTCTCTGTAGCTCTTCACCTACACTCTCCCAAGTGTTTCCCTCAGGGCACTCTGACTCACTGTCTTACTAGGTTGAAGAGATAGAGCTTAGAAGAGGTTTTTAGGGACATGTCCCTGCCTCCCACATTGCAGGGAGGATTGTTAAAGCTTGAAAAACTTAGAGAGATTTTGCTGTCTTAAGAAGTTTGTTGTTTTCCCCTAGAGCTAATCATAGGTGGTCCCCATACTAATATCTTCAGGTGATTCTAATTTTTGCCCTTTTGAGAAAGTTAAAGGCTTTAGGTTTTAAGGTTAAGAACTTTTGAGAAAGATTAAGGGTTTTTAGAGAGATTTCCCCTCCAAATTTTCCAAGAAAAGCTTTATAGTTTAAGAGAAAGATTTTTTTCCCCAAAAGAGAAAGACCAACTTTTCCCAAAAATTCCCAACTTTAAACTTTTTGGCTTTTTACAACGCCCATTTTTGCCTCAGGGAGAAAACACTTTCTCCTGTTGCTTGAACTTTAGTATTTCAGCTGTCCCCAGGACAAAAGCTTCCATAGGAAACTTTTTCTTGCCCCATAAGCTCAGAGAAGAGCTTTTTTACTATCCGTAAAGCCCAAAGAAAGATTTTTTCCCCCAGTGTGTATTCAAAGCCCCCAAAGTTAGAAAATTGAGTTTTTCTGTCTAGTTAGTTGACTGACTTATTTTTTTCTAGATGATCTTACACTTCTAAGTTTTTCCTACACTATATTACTAACCTATACCTTATACTTATTTTTCACAGATAGAAATTGAGAAAGGGATAGAAAATAGAAAATTTTGACAGAAGAGAATTTTGCGCTGCAGCATCGGACATCCTTCCAGTCTGCTTTCCTTTACTCTCAAGGATAAAACCCCTGCCCTTCAATAATATATATATATATATATATATATATATATATATATATATATATATATATATATTCTATAACACTGGCATGCCTTTCCACTGGCAGGGCTGACTCAGTACTTTCACCAAAAACTCTGTAATAAAACTATTATTTTACTTTATCTTTGGTCCTGTTACTTTGTCTTTAGTCCCTGTTCATTTGTATTTAACGCCCCCCCCCTTTTTTTCTTTAGTCCCTGTTCATGGCACCATTCTGTGGGGCATTTACCCACCAACCCCACAGCTCCCCAGAGTTTTCTTGAGTGTGAGCAGCAGGAAATATTAGATAGAAGGATTTATTGCAGAGAATCTTACTGAGATAAAAAGATAATAAACAAAGGATAGCCTTGAGAAGCCTGTAACATTTTCCAATGGGCCCCTACTGTCTCTGCCCCAGGGTTTTTCTTATAGAGACACCAAGGGGTGGAGCAAATGACTTCTTCCCCCAGCACAACCAAGTGCAAACATCTCAGACACCTGCACTCAGGCCCATGGTCCTAATCATTCTCCATGCGGACCTGTAGGGTAAAGGCACGAGGAACCCAAAAACGTGCTCCCACAGAAGAGTGCACAGTTATCAGGACAAGACTGAGCTAGACCATGTGAGGAGAGAGTGGAGCAAGAAATGTAAGGAATTGCTCAAAATCTTTAGCCATCAGGCAAATGAAAATCAAAATGACACTGATACCATCTTATACCTATCAGAATGACTAAGATTAAATCCATTAATGACAGTTTATGTTGGAGAGGATGTGGAGCAAGGGGAACACTCCTCCACTGTTGGTGGAGTGCAAACTTGTACAGCAACTCAGGAAATCAGTAGGGCAGTACCTCAGAAAATTAGGAATCTACCTATATTAAGACACAGCTATACCATTTTGGGCATATACCAAAAGGATGCTCAATGATGCAACAGGTCACTTGCTCTACCATGTTGATAGCAGCATTATTCATAATAGCCAGAACCAGAAAACGACCTAGATGGCCCTCAAGTGAAGGATATAATAATATAAATGTGGTACCTTTACACAATGGAATATTACCCAGTGGTAAAAAAAATAGTGACACCATGAAATTTGTAGGCAAATGGATGGAAAAAGATACTGAGGAAGGTAACACAGACCCAGAAAGACAAATATGGTATGGGCTTACTCTTAAATGGATATTAAATGCAAAGCAAAGGGTAGCAGATATACCATGTGACATCAGTGCATGGACATTCTACTGTCTCCCGGAGAGCCCTGACATTCCATGTGATGTCACCAGTACTGTGGCAACACCAACTGTCATTGGGGCATTGGTCCAGTGTCTCGTGTTTCACCTACAGACATGCTGACTAGACTGAACAGGATTCTTGGGAGACAGGATGGCGAGCACAGGGAGATCAGAGGAAGGCAGAAGGAAGATGACCTTCAGCCTCCATGTCACACATCAAGAAACAAATGGTTCTGGGGAAATCACAGTGAGTCCTGGGGAAGGGATGGGGAGCTTCCTGAAGGAGGAAGGCTTCAGCTGATCCTTTCAGGAGTGGGGCTCAGGAGGGGAGAGTTTCTGAGAAGCAATGGGCCTATCCTGGTCCTCTGAGTTCTTCAAGCGCAGACCCAGAGATGAGGATTTTCCATGGTGAGTTTGTAGAGAGCCAGGGATGATCAAGCCTGAAGCTGCTCTGTTGAGGGCCCTCTGCTTTCACTCTGAGTGGGAAGGAAGCACAGAGGGACTAAAGAGGTTTCAGTTCCAGCCCTGCACTTCACCCACACTGGATTTCTTTTGGTGTGTGTCACTAATAGCAGGGAGAGTAAAGTCCCCTGGCCAGAGCTAGAGAGTATCACATTTTAAATAACAACCACTGGCAGGGCAGGAGCCACCAAGTATTGCCTCATGTCAGTGACCCCTAAGGTTTCTGAGTTACTGCTCTCTCACTAGCCAGTCCTCTTTTCTCTACCTTGAGTTCAGGACTAGGACATCACTCTTCCTGTATTTGTTCTTGGTGTCTGAGGGCTCACCTATGGATGCCCAGTCGTTAGGTATTTTCAGTCATACCTATCAGTAGTTGATAACACTTTTGCTAACATCATGATGGCTGGAATGTATTCTGCTGAAGCATTTGGCAAAAGTTTCATCATTACCTGTGTGACTTATCATTGTTCTGACAGGACCCACATAATCCTCCACCACCCCCATACATTGTAACAGCCCCGTGGATCTTCTCTGATGTGCTTGTTCAAATCATGGAAATGATTTTCCCTCCCCATTGTCCTGAGCTAATTTCTTAGCATCCTTAATTTCTCATCTTATTAGTTGGGGATCATCAGGATGAGAAGAGCTATTCCTGGGCAGTGTGTGGAAAATGAGTCTTGCTTTCCACACATGATGGACTATTGAATTAGAATGAACTAGATTCTAATGAATCAAAGAGATCTCGGGATTGGAAGGAGGAGGTGCTGAAGGCCTTCCCCTGTGTCTCAGTAAAGAATCCTGGAAAGGGCATCTTGGCTACTGGTGAATTGGAGAAGAGCTTTTTATGAGATGGAGATGACCATTGACAGTGGCCGTAACAGTTGATTCTCTAGAAATTCTGTTATATCCTGAAGAGCCTGTGGCATCTTCTGTGAAACCACCAGTGTTGTGGCAATGCCAACTGCCCTTGAGGCATTCACTAAGTGCTTATATTGTTCACCAAATTGACATGTTGGCAAGACTGATCACACTGATTGGCAGAGAGAGGCCTCATTTCCTAAGGAGGAGGTGAGGCTAGAACTGGACTTTCTAGTAATGGGGATCAGTAGCTGTAATCATGAAGCAATGGGCCTATGCTGCTTATCTGGGTTCCTAAAGTGCAGATCCAAGGTGGAGGATTCCTGATGGTTAGTTGGCAGAGGGCCAGGAATGGTCAAGGCTGCAGCTGCTGTGCTGTGACCTCCTTCAGTTCATTCTGAGTGGCAAAGAATGCAACAGGAGGCCCAGAACCACTAATGCGGTATCAGAATGGGATGTTGTTGCACTTTATGTCTGATGTAACTACCAAGGAGGGAAATTTTCCATCCATGTACCCAGGTCTGAGACATTCAGTTCCTTTTAGTCGTGGACACAGGTTATCAGGGCTGGGAGGTGAAAAGCAGTAGGGACTCCTGGACTTCCTTGCATCACATCAGTGTAGCACGAATCTTAACAATTCTTATTAATAAAATCAAACCTGAGCCAAGTATTGGGGTGAATGCTGGAAGATCAGAGAAGCAGAACAAGCCACATCTTCCTCTTCCTCACTTCGACAGTTCCTCAGCTGATCCTGTTTCCTCAGACTGGAAGCTTCTGTGTCCTCGTCCGAATGGCTCTCAGCTGAACTGCTGCTCAAAAGCCTGAAGGCTTAACCAGCCAAAAGCTTCTAGTTTCTGGTCCTCATGCCTTATATACCTTTCTGCTTTCTGCCATCACTCCCTGGGATTAAAGGCGTGAGTCACCATGCCTGGCTGTTTCCAATGCGGCCTTGAACTCACAGAGATCCAGAGGGATTTCTGCCTCTAGAATGCTAGGATTAAAGGCGTGAATACCACCACTTTCTGGCCTCTGTATCTAGTGGCTGTTCCTATCTCTGAAGCCAGATAAGTTTATTAGGGTGCACAATATTTGGGGGAACATAATACCACTACCTATCAGGTATGAGCTGACAATTCCAAACCAACATGGCTGGCCTTGCTTATGTCTTTCAGGGCCAGTGGGGAGCAGTAGGGGATGAGGCATATATCTAGCCATAGGGATTGGAGAGAGACACATGGCTTATAAGGCCCAGCTTAAGGAGAGCTGCTCTGATCTTTGAGGGCTTCACTGGGTTCCATGCATTTCCTCTTCCTCAAGGTTCCTCTTGGGACACCACATGACCTTCTTTGCTTATGCCATTCATCTGTAGAAAATCACTTGTGCTTATGTACCTACAGGGATGACTAGGAAGGCATCATCCACACCCTTCTTCTTCACTGAGCAGCAACAGCAGCTGAACCAGGTGGAAAAACTGAAACTTCAGCTACAGATGATGACCAATGACAGGAATGAACTGCGTGAATTCCTGGCCTATTACAAAAACAATGAGTTGAACAACAGGTATTCATCATGCCCTGTTCTCTGGTGAATGTCTTGACCCTACAGTGTCAATTCCAGCAGTCCTTGGGTCACTGGAAGCTGCACCTGCAGGGCTACCTGCACAAAAATTTCCCTGAATGCATCTGAGAGGCAGAACTGAAGCCTGTAGGAGTGAGATGGGACACAGGCTGTTCTGATTCCTCCTTATGAAAACCAGAGCCTGTGGCCTGAATCACAATCCACAGAGAGGGGCAGTAGGGTGTAAGATCACAACATGCATTTCACAACATGTTGACAGATGTTGGCTTGTAGGAAATACTGGGTGCTCTGAGTTTAACCTGAGTCTCTGTATTTGACAAGATATTTACTTTTGCTTGCTGCTCTGGGAGCAGCTTGAAGGGCCTGGTGGTCCTACTTGTTCAATCTGTGTGTGACTGGAAGGCCTGGAGTCCATCCCTGCTCCTCTCTGGTCTTGTTCCTTGTACTGGGAGACAATTCTACCCACATACATTTCTCTGACATCCTAACTCTGTGTCAGTTTGTGTGCATGTGAATTGCCCTCTAAGGGGCCCAAACATTGCAAACATGGCAGTGGCAGGTTTTGTGCTTTTCACCTCCCTCTCCCTTGAAAAACCATTAGATTACATTCCTTAATTTAGTCTCCAGAGTTCAATCCCTTTTTTGAACACCGACTCATTCTTGAAACTAAACATCAAAGTCCAACCATAAAAATTCATTTCTCAGCTACACTTGCCGACCTGACAAATCAGATCTCAGCAACTTACCCTAGCACAGACTTAACCTTTCTATTTAAAATCCCACTGTGGAAAAAAGCCTGCTGCGTGTTGTCTGCCTTTGCCTGATCCAGAGGCAGGCTCCCAATGCCATGCTTGCCCTGCTGGGGAAATGCATCTCTTTGTGCTAATGATTTGGTGTCTCAGTGTGTTCTGTACTGTCTCTGAGAGGCTCCCTTACACTGTGTGTGTATGGGAGCAGAGGGTCCCTTCAGATTTTGTGAGTTAGAGATTGATAGTAGGCCTGAGAAGTTGCCTGATTCAAAGATGTCAGGTGATATAAGTGCTGAGACCACGGAGCTCCACTTTAAGCATCACTGTTCTGTGGGGCGTTTACCCACCACCCCCACAGCTTCCCAGAGTTTTCTTGAGTGCGAGCAGCAGGAAATATTAGATAGAAGGATTTATAGCGGAGAATGTTGCGGAGATAAACAGATAGAAAATAAAGGATAGCCTCGAGAGGGCCTGGAACCTATTCCAACGGGCCCGGACTGTCTCTGGTCCAGGGTTTTTATAGAGACGCCAAGGGGTGGAGCAAAAGACCTCCTCCCCCAGCACAGCCAAGTGCAGGCCATCTCAGACACCTGCACTCAGGCCCGTGGTCCTGATCATCCTCTATTCGGACCTGCTGGGTAAAGCCACGAGGAACCCCAGAACGGGCTCCCACAGGTCCCCCCTTCTTAATATATAAAAAAATAACTATTAATGGCTTACAGCAATCTCCATAGCTGTTACACTTCCCAGTATGGGAGTAGAGGATGATATAGATGGCATTTCTCTTTTGAATTAGGTCCAAGGTGACTACAGCAGTCTTAGCTGCCTCAAGCCCTTTCTAAACCAAAACTCTTAAGGCGACTACAAACTTAAAGAATCCCTTAGCTTCATCATTACCATTAACAGGTTAACAAATATTGCTATACATAGTCACAATTCTCTCAATCTTACAACTCAAAACAAACTCTTAACAGAACCATTAGAATTAGCATATATGGTGCTATATATAGTTAACAATTTTCTCCATCTTACAACTTTAACTCAGTCATTTGAATTTTCTTGTTAACAGAACATAGGAAAAACTTCGATGTATTCATATCAAACTTAAACATTTCCTCAATTCCACAAAGCCAGGGTGCATTAATATCAATAGGTTTCTGCGAACATAATTCAATCTCATAGCTCCTCCTTTTCTTTATATTTTTTAAGCAAAATCTCAAGCCTAGTTAGAAAACCCAAACTTTTCTGTTTAAACAGTTCCATTTGTAACACAAAACCAGTTCCATAAGTAATTCCATTTTTACATAAACAGTTCCACAAAACAATTCATAAATCTCCAGTAAATAAAGCATATACGCATACACAAAATTGCATCTTGATTCTAAGTAGAAATACATTTCTTCGTTTAAACAGTTCCATTTTTAACCCAATTCCAGAAAACCGTTCCTAGGTCATTACTCAAAACTGTCCCATTGCAATGAAATCTCTATGGTTCATTTCATTTAAGTACCAAAATTCAAATGATAAATATTGGTACTAGCCTTCCAAATTTGAAGAAATCCATAACCAAAATGTTTTTGTAATTTTATCTCATTTTAAGTTCAAAAAGTTCAAAAAAGAAAAATTCTGGCATCAGGCTTTCACTTCCAAATATGAAGAGACGTTTTTCAACCCAAACTTTTTGCAGTTAGTTTTTGTTCAAACAAGCGTCTCTGCAACTTTTGTTCTCACAGACAGACCTTTTTAGTTATAGTAATATTTTAAACCACACCGTTTTTGCTGTTAGCTCAGGTTTTTCTGTGCTGCGTTGATATTCCATGGATCTCAGCTGCAGATACCTTGTGCTGGTTCTGGCATCCGCCATTCTTAGCTTCTTAGCGGCTTCTGGAGCTTTTGAAACCATTCAGACTGCCTACTTTGCAGTCTACTAGGACACTACCTTCTGTGTCTCAGGTTCTTTCACCATATACATTAAGAATAGACTCATACTTAACATTTACACTTTTTCACAAACTCACATAACATTATTAACATCTACTTATTTATACTTTATAGAACTACTTTAGCAAATATATTTCCTATTAATTCTTATATACTTATCTTATTTCTTATTTAAACTTACATTTACAACTAGCATCTTACAAGCTTATTACTACATGTCTTAAGACTACCTTAGATACTTCTTACAAGCTTATATTCTTAAAGGAACTCTATTGATCTATTTTACAAACTTATATAGGCTACCATTAGCATATATCTAACTTAGCAAACACCTAAAGATTTCTTAACACAGATCTAACAAGACAGAATTTTACAAACTCACATAT
Organism: Peromyscus maniculatus bairdii; assembly: GCF_049852395.1. Classification (NCBI taxonomy): domain Eukaryota; kingdom Metazoa; phylum Chordata; class Mammalia; order Rodentia; family Cricetidae; genus Peromyscus; species Peromyscus maniculatus. Next base: position 59,880,298 of record NC_134874.1, on the reverse strand, counting down.
CTTATATTCGTCTTTCTACTTCTTACTCTTAATTATTATCACCATCTATCAGAAAGATTCTCTTAACTAGACAGGAAGTACGTACATCATTTCTAAAGTTTACAGTTTATAGTTAGCTTTGTTATAAAGCACTGGGATTTAGTGAGTGTTGTCATTATAGAGTTGTGATACTTGTTGCTAGGGGATTGTAACATTCTCAGGACAAAGCCACACCCCAAAGTTGTGAGTGGGCCTTTTCGAACCGGCAGAGATGCACTGTCAGCGGTAAACAGTTTTTAACTAGAGGTTGTCCCTTCACCCAAATTCATAATAGCTCCCCTAAGAACTTCAATTCAAACAAACGTTTCTATCACAGCAGTACTTTTGGTTTGTTCTACTGAAAAACTTTATGCTGAGGGTGAAGTTATTATATTTAGCTGCTGTAAAGCTCTTTGCCAAAAACTGAACAGCTATTATGTGGTATTTTAAGGATTTTAAAGTGACTCCTTTGCTCTTTTAGGTAGCTTTTTGTCATCCAACTGCCGTAAAAATTTTGCACAGCTATTAGGGTAAATAAGGCATTTTACCAACAGAGCCCAAAACCACGAAGCGCCTAGTTCCATATCCTTTCAATTTTTCATTGGAACCGACACAAACTCTTAGATGATTTTCCTCCTTACTCTTTTTAAAGGCTGTATTTTAAGTTTACCATGAACGTATTTTTGAGCTGACAAAAGTGTTTCAGGGCAATGTCGCCATCTTTAGCGGAAAAACTACCTTTCCCAGAATGCATTTCCCTTATATCAGTCCATAATATCAGTCCCATATCAGTCCCTTATATCAGTCCCTTATATCATTTCCCATATTTTTTTTATCGTGTTTGAGAGTCAACTGGTTCTCTTTTACCAGACTTGCTTGCAAATTCTTGCCCGGGAGGTTTGAACAAAGTTTTTTTGCTTTTGCAACGGGAGATTTGAACAAGCATTTTACATTTTCAGCTATGGCACATTGGGAGGTTTCTGGTCTCTCCTCAGTTGGCTTCAACAGGTGTCTCTCCTTCATCAGACACTGGCCCCCAAATCAGAACCACACCTGCCTCGTTAGCCGGCATTGAGGCTGGCATTTCTGATAGCAACTTTGCTCGGGGCTTGTGTTTGCTTTAGCCAGTCAGTGAAAAACAAGATCATGTACAACAGCTTTTCCATAGCTCTTTCAGAGAGATTTTCTCCCACTGATCTTATTCTCATTTTGCTTGTTCCTTCCCCCGCCAGATGCAGAGCTTCAGCTATCTGTCTGCGGCTCTGTACCTCTGCTAGCTGCCTTTGGAAGAAGGGGTTTTTCTCCCCCCGAAACTGCCTCAAACTCCAGCAGCTTTTTCAGGTCACATATTTTCTGGGGAGGATTATGTCCCTTCTCTGTTTCTTCAGAGTCTTTCTCCCAAACAGTTCCCAGTTTGGTCTCAGTTTATCCCCTCTACCCCAGAAACAGTTTCTGACACTAGAGCAGCGGCTTTCCCTGCTACTGAAGGTAGGGGCTTTCTGTCTGTTTCTGTTTTCGGGGTCTGTGTGGTTTGCATACAGACTGAAAATCTAACAAGGGAGGTTTTTGCCATCTCTAAACTCCCATTAGGACAGGTGTTTTGCCTCATCAGGCCTTCACCTGGCCCAGTCCCCCAGTGGGTTGCATTTGCTTGTCTGGGTGCTCAAGGACAGAGCTTTTGCCAGAGGCAATCACCCCTCAAGGCTACACTCCCTCATCTCAGGGAGTCAGTTGAAACAAAGCTTTCTCAAAGAGGTGCTTTCTCTGACAGAAAAGAAAGCTTTACTCCTGGATAGTTCTGTTCTGCCCTGGCTAGGCTCTTTCCCCAGACAGCGTTCTGACTCAGCAGCACAACTGCTTCAGACACAGTTCAGCTTTACTGTTTTCCTAGAAAGGTCCATACTCTGATAGGAAAGCTTTTCTCAGATTCCTTTTTGCATTTGTGGACCTATTAACCCCGGGACTTGTAGGAGAGTGGACAACTGTGCCATTCCCACCAGCTTTAGCTTTGTTTATTCATTAGCAATCTTCCCCTGGGTCCTGCACCTTCCTGCCTCAGCTCTGTGCTCCAGGAAGTTTACAACTGCAGGAACCCTAGTATCCCCGAAATGCACTCCACCTCAGAGACACCGGCCAGTCGCCTCTGGGTTTTTGCTCAGTATTGAGGATACAATGCTAACAGTTTCAGGGAATCTTTGCATTGGACGATTAGGAGCACCTTTTCATTCTGAAACGCTCACTCAGAACCTTTGCTGCCTCAGCTTGGCTGTAACTGAAAAGCTTGGCTTTTTTGCTTTTCTCAAAGTTTCCTGCCCTTTGGGCTCTCTGTAGCTCTTCACCCACACTCTCCCAAGCGTTTCCCTCAGGGTACTCTGACCCACTGTCTTTTACTAGCTTGAAGAGACAGAGCTTAGAAAAGGTTTTTAGAAACTTGTTCCTGCCTCCTGCATTGCAGAGAGGATTTTTAAAGCTTGAAAGAGAACTTAGAGGTTTTACTGTCTTAAGAGGTTTGTTGTTTTCTCTTAGAACTAATCACAGGTGGTCCCCATACTAATATCTTCAGGTGATTCTAATTTTTGTCATCTCCCAGAAGGACAAATTTAGTTTTTAAGTTTAAGAGAGCTTTTGAGAAAGATTAAGGCTTTTTAGAGAGATTTTTTCCCCCAAATTTTCCAAGAAGAGCTTTTAGTTTAAGAGAAAGATTTTTTCCCCCAGGAGAAAGACCAACTTTTCCCAAAACTTCCCAACTTTAAACTTTGACTTCTTACACCCCCATTTTTGCCTCAGGGAGAAAACACTTTCTCCTGCCGCTTGGACTTAGCATTTCAGCTGTCCCCAGGTCAAAAGCTTCCATAGGAAACTTTTCCTTCCCCATAAGCTCCAAGAAGAGCTTTTTTTTTACTACCCGAAAAGCCCAAAGAAAGATTTTTTCCCCAGTTTGCTTTCAAAGCCCCCAAAGTTAGAAAATTGAGTTTTTCTGTCTAGTTGCCTTACTTATTTTTTCCTACACAATCTTATTCTTCTAAGTTTTTCCTAAACTATATTACTACCCTATATCTTATACTTATCACAGATAGAAATTGAGAAAGGGATAGAAGATAGAAAATTTTGACAGAAGAGAATTTCGCTGCAGCATCGGACATCCTTCCAGTCCGCTTTCCTTTTCTCTCGAGGATAAAACGCCTGCCTTCCCAAAAAATATATATAAAAATATATATATATATTCCATAACACCGGCATGCCTTTCCACTGGCAGGGCTAACTCAGCACTTTCACCAAAAACTCTGTAATAAAACTATTATTTTCCTTTATCTTTAGTCCCTATTACTTTGTCTTAAGTCCCTGTTCATTTGTCTTTAGTCCCCCCTTTTTTTGTCCCTTTTTTCTTTAGTCCCTTTTTTTCTTTAGTCCTTTTTTTCTTTAGTCCCTTTTTTTCTTTAGTCCCTGTTCACGGCGCCATTCTGTGGGGCGTTTACCCACCACCCCCACAGCTTCCCAGAGTTTTCTTGAGTGCGAGCAGCAGGAAATATTAGATAGAAGGATTTATAGCGGAGAATGTTGCGGAGATAAACAGATAGAAAATAAAGGATAGCCTCGAGAGGGCCTGGAACCTATTCCAACGGGCCCGGACTGTCTCTGGTCCAGGGTTTTTATAGAGACGCCAAGGGGTGGAGCAAAAGACCTCCTCCCCCAGCACAGCCAAGTGCAGGCCATCTCAGACACCTGCACTCAGGCCCGTGGTCCTGATCATCCTCTATTCGGACCTGCTGGGTAAAGCCACGAGGAACCCCAGAACGGGCTCCCACACTGTTCTCAGTCTTTGTGCTCACCCTGGTGCCTCATTGGAATCCCCTTGGGAGTTTATATAGTCAGCCTCATGGTGTGACTCATGCATGGCAATACTGATGATGAGTCTGGGTATCCTTGTAAGGACAAAGCATTTCTGTTCTCCTGACAGTGGAAATGTCATTGCAGATTTCAGGTAAGCCCATGCCGGTGGACCTTCTTAGAGAGCTACTCTACCTTTCCGGGCCTACTAAGGAAGCTCATGGAACCCTGTCTCCCTCCCTGTTGACACCCAGCCTCTCCTGGCCCTGGGGCAGGGTAGCAAGTCTAATGCACATCAGGAGTTCCCAGTACATAGGATTCAGTGTGTGACATCCAGTAGGCTAGGGTAGTGCAAAATACAACCTTAATTCATGGGGTCCCTGAGGCCTATGATCACAGGGTTCTTTGTTCCTGGGGCTATGCCCTACCAAAGGCTGAATTCGGAGCATGAGATGCAGAACACAGAGCATAAGAAGGATATGTCAGATGTGAAGAAATTACCCAAGGAGATTAGTGAGGCCTTGTACAAGTGCATAGAGCTGAGTGAGCAGACCAAAACCTACGGGTGAGTGCCTGACTTGGGTAGACTCCAGAACTTGGTAAGGACTGCTTCTTGTTGTCTGAAGTTTCTCCAGTCCTGCCCGACCCCGCTGTCAGGAGGAATCCGTCCCTCCTGCCTCCTGCAGCCAAATGGCCCAAATAAACACACAGAGGCTCACATTACTTATAAACTGTATGGCCAATGGCTTAAGTTTCAGGCTAGCTAGCTCTATCATCTTAAATTAACCCAATTTTATTCATCTGTGTTTTCCCATATGGCTGCTACATTGCCAAGCTGCCGGCATGTTGCTCCTTGGGTGGCAGCTGGCATCTCCTCGACTTCTGCCTTTCTTCTCTGTCTCTCCTGGATTTTCCTGCCTGGCTCCTTCCTGCCTTGCCATAGGACAAAGCAGGTTATTTATTAACCAATGGAAGCAATACCTATTCACGGCATACAGAAAGACATCCTACAGCATCTTCTTCCCTTCTCCACCTTTGAACCAAAGTAAGGGCTGTGGTTCTAGTCTGTTTACCTCTTAGCAAGCAGCCTGCCTTATAGCTTTTGGACTTGTGCCTCCTAGACTGAGTTCTCCTAAGTGTTAAAAGTCTGAGAGCCCCTCCCAACATATTCCTGTCAGCTTCTTGAATTTCTAGACAGAAAACATAGTTTGCACCATGGCTTCTGTGGCTCTGACAGGAGCTTAGACAGCTGGTTTCTATGGGACACATGGATGGAATATATTCCAGATAGGTCTTCTCTCTTCCTCAGAGCATGGTTTCCCTCTACCTGCTCTTGTTTTCCCAATACTGTGAACAGTTAAGTACCAGGATGTGTGTTCAGGAGGTAGCAGATCCAGTCTTCAGAGGTACATGGATCTCTTTTGCTGTCAGGGTCTTCAGAAGTAGTATAAATCTTTCTGGAATTTGGCTATTCTCTTTCTTTGGCCTGCACCTGACTGATTCTGGCATGGATAATGAGGGCTCCAGCCCAGGGCTTTTGGAGATGGGGACATGGGACCTTGCAGGAATCATGGTATACCAGGCAGGGTTGGCAGATGGAGGCAGAGCTCATCATTTTTGGTGATATTTCAGCACCCTCTACAGTCAGCATCTGAGTGAACAGACTCAGCTGAAAGAACAAGTGAAAATGTTGCTAGAGGACAAGAAAAAGCTGCAGCGGGAGCAGATTTTACTACAAGAGTCGCATGCAGAGGCAAAAAGGCTCTGTGAAGAGGCCCATGAGAAGATCTATGACCTCTGGACAAGGCAGCTGCAGGTAGGTTTCAGCAGCAGGGCCAACCTGGCCATCAATCTGACCATACACACACATATATACACACTCATATAACCATGTACTCACTTATCCACCTGACCCAAAACATCCAATAGTTCACTTCTGTGATCATTCACAATTCTTTCTTGGAGGTAGCCTCTGATAGCAAGCAAACCCAACTGCTCTGCTGGAAGCTGCAGTCCATTCAGGGAGACGGGTAAGTCACATATCACTCACCTGTATGTCAGCATGGGAGGAGCCGGGCTGTGATGGGAGCCACAGATATCGAGTGAGTCAGGTCAAAGGTCTGGGTCTCATTTGCTTGGCAGGGTCATGTGAGATCAGAGCAGACACAGCATGGAAGGAGGAACGCCGCTGAAAAAGTCAAAGACAGTGTCACATCGACATCTTTTTGGGTGTCATATGGCATTTTAACCTCTTGTTCCCAGATTGCCATGGTGTCCTCTTTCCCTGGCCAAGCTCTTGGTTCACAGTGACAGAAACTAAATTAACAGCTTGTCAGTACTGCTTGCTGTAAGTGGCATTGGCCAGTTCTCCCATCCTGGATCTTACATTCAGAAGCTCACTGGATGACCAGAGATGAGGCAAGAGCTTATGACAGGCAGTGTTCAGGGTGACAGATTTGAGCCAACTGCATCAACATAGCTGCAGAGACACAGCATGCTTCCCTAGGCAATTTTACCAAAATTATGCAGAACTGTGGGACTCATTTAAATAGCTATTGTGAAGAGTTTAAAACCAACTGGCAATGTCATCCTCATCCAGTGTGATGTCCTCCTCACTGCATTCTGATCACTGATAATTTGAGGGATTTATGTCTGTGTGTGAGTATGCCTGCCAGAGGGCACATACATCTGTGGTTGTTTTGGAAGGTCTGATGATGACATCGAGTGTCCTCTGTTGCTTTCTCCCTTATGCTCTTCAGCCTGAGTCTCTCACTGAACCTGAAAGTTTCTGTTCTGGCTAAGCTGGATAGCCACAGATCTTTGGATCTCCTGTCTCCTCACAGTAGAGCGTCCTGTCTTTTTCTGTCCTATTTTGTTGCTAAATGGTTCATTTCGTCAGAAAGAGAACTGACTTGTTGGTTTCTCTTAATTTTTAAACAATTTTATTACTTTGGATTTAATGCATCTTATAATAAATAACAAAAATCAAACAATGGAGCTACTTTATAAATAAAAAAAGTAGACTTCTTTTCTTTCATGACATAGAGATAACTTCCCAGGAAAGGTCTGTTTTGTCTACTGGCTTCACAACATTGAACCTGACATTTTGATACTCACTCTTAGGACAGAGTCCAAGTCATAGTTGTATAGAGTGCTGCATTTAAGAAAGTGCTGGGGATGACCTAAGTAGCCTTCCACTGACTGACCTGGGGCTGTTTTAATATAATGTGAACTGTAATCAGGTCAAAAGTTGTTGGGTAATGACAATGGGTGACTTCCATTCTCTGGTGCTGTCAATGTATTCTGTGGAGGAGGCTGGGTAAATTTAATGAGGCGACTATGATGGTTCAACTTAAATCTATCGGGAGGCTTCATGTCCCACTCTCTTCCCCCAGCACTTGGTTTTGTGTGGTCCAACTCAGTTGTGCAGAGGTTGTTACTTATATGTACGATCAGTGAGTCTGGTGATAAGAACTTCCCTGGGAAGGGAAATAAGTTCAGGCCAGGGCAGAAGAGCTTGGCTGGGTCTAAGAGACTTGTAGACAGCAGAGAGGACCCACTGCCCCCCACCCCCGGAGTAGAAAAGGTGCTGCAACATTCTAGTCTTCTCCCTTGCCTTTCTGGATTCAAGAAACGTGCATGTGTGTGTGTGTGTGTGTGTGAGTGTGTGTGTGTGTGTGTGTGTGTGTGTATGCGTGTGTGTGTGTGTGTGTGTGTGTGTGTGTGTATGTTCTTGTTGTTGCTGTTGTTGTTGTTATGTGTATCTTTGGGGAATGAGAATATGTGTTTGAGCCTGTATGTGTATGTTCACTCTCTCACGGAACAATGGAACATCTTTAAGAATAATGGAGATGGATTTCAATGGGAAAGTACTGTGCCTAATCTGGTTAGTACCACTTTGCCTCCGTCAAAGAACAGATGGAGTTGCCCATCCTTCTGCATGTCCATACAGCTAACTACAACCAAAGGCCACATAACTGATGCAAGCTAAAAGTTTTTCAGGTATTTGTAGAGCCAGAATTATTTATCTGCAAAGAAATAATCTGGAGAAAAACTAAGTAATGAGGTCCATGACGGTGAGAAAGATGCTACTGAGAGGCAGGAAAGGTTGCCGTGGGATTGTATCCTTCTCTGTTCTGGGTGAAAGGAGGCTGACCATTGATGACTTCCCTGCATCCTGTTTTGTTCTTCTCCACCTCGCCTGCTGCCATTTTCCTTTCACCTTTGCCTAACCTTGGTTCAGCTAACCTGTTCCTTGGATCTTGGCCTGGACTTTATTCTCAGAGAAATTTTGAACTGCAGAGGGGCTTATGGCTGCATCCCAGCCCAGCAAAAGTCTGACAGCTATGCTGAGGTGTGAGATGAGGTTGTCTTTGCGCACCACTTAGGCTCATCATACTCTCAAGTACCCACTCCATGTTGTGCCTGCAGCACTCAGAAACTTCTTTTATTCCAATCGTCTTCATCCTGAGTTAAATTCAGCCTGATGGAGAATTGGGTGAAATGAGAACTCTCAGACATTGCTAGTAGTATAAAATGGTGCAGCCCTGTGAGAAGCTATGTGCAATTATTCAGAAAGTGGAACTGCAGTCTTCGGGTGGAGCATTGATTCCAGAATGGAAAGTGGTGTCCACAGAGAATAGGGGACAACAGGGATACAGCAGGACTCATCAGAACAGCCCAACTAGAAACTATCAGATATCCACCACTGATGAGTGCAAACATACAATGTGGTCCATGGGATATTGTTAAGTATGGAATGATATTTGCAGTCATTTGGCCATGAGTTAGTCAACCTTCTGTTACTCAAAGACATCTCTGACACAATCAACTTACTTGGAGGAAAGTTTAATATAGATTCTGGATTGTAGAGATTTTCTAGTTTTCTGGGCTCATTTCTTTGGGCCTAAATGGAGGCAACCTGTGGTACAGAGAGCTCTTTTAAGAGGAACCTCCTTGGAAGCACTGGAAAGCACTGAGTAAGAGCAAGGGGCTGGTCCAATGCCATCCAGTGGTCCTGTGCTGGGGAACTAAGCCTTCAATGCACTGACTGGGGAACTTGCTAGGAGAGCTTAGATTACAGATCAAGGAACCCTGGTGTTCACCTGTCTGTGTACAGGTTTTCAAGGCAAGCAGTACATTCACTTATCTGCCCACTGAGTTCTTTTCTCAGGTCACCAGGCATGTACATGTTATACAGATACACAGGCAGGCTGAACACCTGCACATATAAACAAAAAATAAAATGAAAAATTATCAAAACTGAGTAAAAATACACAATGTTCTCCACATCCCTGTGCTCAAAGCATCCTGTGTTTCCTGCCTCTGTGCAGGAATATGGGTAGAGAGGGTATAGATTAATCAAAGGTAACTTTGTTCTCCATAGTATCCCAGGTGATCTCTTCTTACATTAGTGTTTTCTCAGAAACTAAGTGTGGATGGAGTGTAGTGTGCTTGTATGTATGCATCCATATACATGTTTGTGCTGGGGAGAGAGAGGGGGGGAGGGGAGGGGAGGGGAGGGGCGAAGAGGAGAGGAGAGGAGAGGAGAGGAGAGAGAGAGAAGAGAGGAGAGAAGAGAGAATGCATGTTTATGTACATGGTGAGGAAACCTCCCCTAAAAACACAATCTTCTAATGAACAGGAACATCAAAGACTTGAGGAAAATCATCAGTCCCTGCTGAAGCAGAAGGAGCTGTTCACCCGGCAAAGGGACTTGGCAGTAAAGCTGCAGCATCACTTCACTGTGTCCCAGATGAGGTAGGAGCCCAGGCTTCCAGAAGCAGGTGGATCCAAGTGGGTCCGCTGTACCTGGATCTCCATCCTCTTTGAGTTTTGTCAATTGGCAAAGCTGCCAGCCACGGGCAGGGAAAGAACGCCTCAGAGTGTCATTGTTGGCTCAGTCAACAGGAAGCAATATGCTTTCTCCTTGTTCTTATGGGGACTATGTCCCCTTCTTCCTTTCTGAGACCTCTAGTATGCTCTGAGTATCTCATCTCTTAGATTAGATCTCCCCACAAATATTCCCATGACAGCCAGAAACGTGGAAAGGAGGATCATTGATCATGAAGGAAAGTGTGTGCCCTGCATCTTTTCCATCAGGAACATCACGTTTAGAGATAAGTGTCCACCCTTTGCAGTTTTGCATAGAGCACACTACTGCTGATTGTAGGCTCTCTGCAGTGTTTATCAGTTTCTCATGAGAAGATTTACTTTTGGTCATAAAGTAGGAGCTGACAAGGTAATCCCATGCAGGGTTCTGAGCTGTAGGAATAACCAGAGCCTTCTCTGCATTACTGTGTAGGCTCCACTAGAGGGCAGGCATAGAATTTTGCAGGAGGTTCACATTCACCTTGATCTAATCAAGGCCAGGGATATCTTTCCTGACCTGTGTCTCAGACCTTGACATACTGATATTTCTCCAAAATGATGTCTTTGGACTGTTAGAGAAATATGCTGTTTTTTTTTTTCTAATCCAGCAAAGTGTGTATATTTCAGTTCAACTTCTAGCACTTTTTAAAAGCTGAGAAAAAAAAATCCTGCCCAGGTGCTCTCTGTCCCTTTTCCCTTGGGGAAGCAGGGAATGAACTCAGCTGAAAGGTAATGCTCGATTGTCTAGTTCAGTAGAGCTGGTGGGGGCTCAAAAACCTGACATGGCAGGTCCCCCCAGGCTTGTGCCCCAGCTGCCTTCCTCCCCTAGGTTTGAAAACCTCCAGCAGGAACTGGAGCAGACCACAGCCCAGGAAGACAGCCTCCTGCAGAAGGAGCTGCTGGGGCAGAAACACTATGTTCCAGGCAAGTAAGCCACCATTGAGTCCCATCCCCAGCAGCCAGGTTATTCATGGGGTGTGTTTTCTTCCTTAACTTTTGTTTACTATGGATTAATAGGCCCTGATTATTCTTGCCAGTGGCAAGCAAAACTGTTTCTGAATCATATTTTCTTTGCTGATTTTCTCTGACAGCACCTCTTCAGAAAACTGAGAAGGCTGGAAGAAGCGAGAGACACCTTGAAAGCATGACATTCTACACTCCAGGTTCACAGCCTCCTCAGAAAATGCCACCTCTTTTCAGCTGTGAACTCAATAGTGAGGCAAATATCAACTTACCATCAGGCCATCCAGCCACAATCTGATCCCCATCTGTGGTTCACTATTCCCAGAGAAAAGATTGTATCATAAATAGTCTGAGATTCAGAGGACACAACACAAATTACTAAGAACCCTGACATCCATCAGCACGTGGCCCCACTGAGGAGCAAAACAACATGGAGAGGACATGTGGGTGAGCAAGAGTTCTTCTGTCGACTTACTATCAAGGGCTTTGACAAGCTGACTCCATATGTGATAGAAATCTGACAAGGAAGACTGTGTTAACATCACACTACCATCCAGACAGACCACACCCAAACCATAAGATTCTCTCTAGTGCAGTGCTGAAGCTGACGCCATGTCATGGGCAAGTGTTACTGAAGATAATTCACTGCAGAGAATAAGACAGTTCCTCACCTCATTTGCTCTTTTATAATGAAATTCTAAAGGATCCTGAAATTTGCTTAATATTTTTTTGTTTGTATGTTGGGATATTTATGCTTTAGATTTTGGTTTTCTTCATTTTGGTTTTAAGGTTTTGTTAATTGTTATTTCTTTTATTCTTGTCACTGTTTTAATAGTTTGCTAAGGCTATACATTGTATATAAGGACTGCTGTTTTGAATGCCCCCATTGAGTAAAATTAATGTATTTTTATGAATAAAATCCATTTTCAAATTTCACTCTGCGACTCTTCTTTAGTCAGAAGAGTTTTCACACTGCTGTAATCCCAGAACTCACAGGCTTGGATGTATCTCAGTAAGTTTCAGGAAGCTTTGGCTGCATAAGCATTTCCCAGCCATAGGTCTCAGTGCTACACAGGAGGATGACACCTTGGATGTGGATGGAATACCCTACTCCATGGATACCCACTACATAATAGAAAAACTAGACATATTGTATCCTTGACGTCATATATTTAGCTGCCAGGAAAATGTGGTATGCTGTATACACATGTTCACGAAATCATCATGTAGACTAAATTAAATGAAAACACAAGAATATTGCTCTAGGCTTCTCAGGAAATAAGAATATTCATTAAAATTGTATAAAAGAAATCAGAAAATGAAAAGCAATCTGCCTCTAGTTTTCCTGAAATATAACATGAAATGATAACCGAGAAGAAGAGATAATTTCCTAAAAGACATGTTGGGATATTTTGTGGTGCTTTTCTTTGTACTTATGGGTGTTTGCCCACCATGTACATGCAATTCCCACAGAGGCCAGGTGAGGGCAGATTCCATCTGGAATTTAGGTTAAAGAGGTTTGTTAGCTGTCCTGTGGGTCTTCTGAGACAGCAATGAGTGCTCTTCATGGATGAGCCATCTCTCCAGTCCCTGCAATTGACCTTGTCCTCCCAGCCATGTGTGCTGTCTTAGGTGGACTGGATCACTCCCAACCAAAAGATTCTTGAAACCTGTTGGGACAGGCATACTAACTGTCTTAGGCTGCCACACATCCATGCAGGGCTCTCAGAGGTTCAAGATCCTGCCCCAGTATCACTCACTGTCAGACTGGCACAGATTTGCTAGATCTCTTCTAGGTTGACTGTGCTGGGGTGGAGGTGTGGTGAGGAATCCCACTTGATGGTCCAGATAACCAATGTTGGGAGGAACCTCATTGACTAGGTGGAGTGGATGGAGCCTGCATCAGGGGCCACATGTCTCTGGTGCAGAGTGATTCTGTGCAAGACTAAAAAGGAGAGAGGTAGTTGATGCTGCTCTTTTACCACAGCAGATCTCACATTATGTTGAGAAAGTTCTTCCAGAGACTGATTGACTCTTGTGAAGCTCCTCTGGAATATATCTGACTCCTGAGACTGAGAGTGAGGCAGAGAGTTCATGTGTAAAGGATGTTATCCTATGAGTCTCCAGACTGGAGCTGTCATATCAAGGGTTAAAAGAACCTCATGTCCTCTGTCTTCATGTGGTGGGGCTATGCCACGTCTTGGCCCACAGAAGCTAAGACATTGGTTTTTCATTCCTCACTTAAGCTAGAATCTCTCCATCTCATATAATTTCTTATTTAATTAGATTACTGTGTGTTCCATTTGAGAAATTTTAGACTTGTGTTATTTTACTTTCTTGCCCAGAAGCTATAGAAACCTTGTAGGCTAGCATCAAAGCATCACCTAAAAAGCACGTTAAGGGAATGTGACCATGTGGAATTTAGAACTGAGATAAGGCTGTTGTCAGGCCCAAACTACTCTAAAAGTTCTATACTTCTATACCCTATGACTTTGAGGCTGTGGTCCAGCTAAATGAACATTGGCTGGCTATAATGGCAACGTCCTTGAATCCAGGAGTTGCTCAGTCCACTATGCTTGATGTCTCAGCCCATTAGCAGTATAGTCTGGAATCCCAAAGCATTTGGCTCCAATGCCAGTGAAGGCATGGACTTGCTACCAAGGTGAGAGCAAGCAGGTAAAGAGCAAAGCTCCCTTCTTCCATTTCGTTATATGGGCTTCCAGCACAAGGCCTGGCTGAGATTACAAGTGGGGTTTTTTGGCTCAAAACATCAGAGGTAAAGGCATTTCTTCCCCCATCAATATCCAGATTAAAGATATGTCTTCATACTGCAAAAATCGGGATTACATGTGGACCTTCTCTCTTCTAATTAAGCAAAAATACTTCACAGGTGTGCCATTCCATTTGTGGGTTTTAGTTCATTCCAGATGTAATAAATTTGACTAACAAAAATAGCTATGACAATTGCACCCTTGTCAACTTGACACACAATTATATATTTTTATGTCATGATTAATTTCCAAATGTAAAACAGTAACCAGGTCCTAATAATTTCTAAACATGATCTAATTAATCCAAGTACAATGCAAACACATTATGTATTAGACCAGCTAAAAGTATGCCTAATATTATTTAACCATTATGTACAACTGCAAACACTTTATAAAGTTAGAATAAGTGGCAATGTACCTTGAAGGACATGCTTTTACTATTTCAAATTTAAATATGATAACCATCAATATTCTCCCTCTTTTGGAATGAATGTTGTTATCTATTTGTTTATTTTTTTTTTATATCCTAACCAAAATTTCCCCTCCAGTCCTCTCCTCTCAGTCCTTCCCCCAACATCTACTCTTCCTGCTCCCCATCCATTCCTCCTTCTCTTTTTTCTCTTCAGAAATGGGCAGACCTCCTGTGCATATCTGCCTGCCATGTTATATCAAGTTGTTGTGGGACTAGGCATGACTTCTTACATTGAGGCTGGACACAGCAATTCAGTAGGAGGAATGGGTCCCAAAAGCAGGGATTAGAGACAAGCCCTGCTCCCACTGTTAGGAGTCTCACAAGAAGACCAAGTTATACAACTATAAAATACATGCAGAGGACAGTGGTCTGTCCCATGCATGCTCCCTGGTTGGTGGTTCATTCTGTGAATCACTATGAGCCTAGGTTAGTTAGTTCTGTAGGATGCTTGTGGGGCTCCTGACCCCACTAGCTCCTACAAATATTTAATTGTTTATTAATTATTTTTTGTACATTGGTGTTTTGTCTTCATGTATGCCTGTAGGAGGGCGTCAAAACCTCTGGAACTGGAGTTACAAACAGTTGTGAGCTGCATGTAATCTTTTTCATGTTTTAAAAATTAATTATTTCATATGATGAATGTATGGAAATCTTCCTATTGGTGTTTAAAATAATAATATTCATCTATTTACTTATTTGGAGATGGAGAAATACCTACATACAATAGACAGAGAATGAACATACAATACACACCATGCCATTTTGTCATTCTGTTCATATGGAGGTCAATGAACAAATTAGGAGGAGTCAGCTCTTTCCTTCCACACAGCTACCCATCTCATTGGCCCTTCCCTGGTACTTTTCATGATCAACTCATGGCTTTCTGCCTTAAGAGGGTTTTCTTGTGGTTCTGAAAGTTAGAAAATATTTAAATATTAAAGGGCATTGTGAAAATTTTGTGCAAAATTTTGTTTCAAATGAATGATACTCTCAATAAGAGCTCACCCTAAAAGTAAGAATTCTTGGTGAGTAGAGGTTTGCTGTGTGTCTAGCTTGCAGAAACTGCTGGTCCAGAGTAATTCATGCGAGAAGGCAAAAGTGAAGTTACTCTGCCATGCAGGTAAGTGAGTTCACTGGAAACCACCAGTGAATATGCAAAAGCACCAAGGAAGGTTCCAGAATGATTCAATGAAATGGCATGTTCTTCTTGGCATTGTGCCTTTGTGAGTCTGTCCTGTGTTCCTAGTACACTTCTCAGGTCCAAAGGCTATTGGTCATCAGGAGTGCTTTGCAGGCCCCTGTGGACAGTTCAGGTTTTAGCATTTAACCAGTTACAGCAATCACCACATACTTAACCAAATGCAACATTCTTACAAGGGTAAAAATTTCCAAGGCACTTCATAAGTTAAATATCCTTCATGGTTACTGCGTATTTTAGAATACCAAAGTCTCAAAGACGTAGTGAAAAACATTCCAGTTAGAGAAATTAGTTATATATTTCAATCACTAAATACTTTTAAAACAAGAATTACTAAAACTTTGATGCAAAATGACATGCACAGAACATGATATGAACACAGTCATTAATTATACCCAGACCTTTGGCTTTATTTCATACTTGATGGCACTCAGAATATGACATCTCAAAACATGGGGCTTGACATAGGAAGTTATTTGAGTGGATGAAAGAATGTGAGGAAGGACTCAGATCTTCCCCTGAAACCGCTCATAAAACCTAGGAAGGACTTCCTGACAATTTCCTGAAGCAGTCAGAAGCACCACATGTCCCTCTATGGAGGAAAAGTGCAGCCTCATATCTGAAGACTGATGAAGGCACACAGAGAGGATGTGATCCAAAAGCCCTCACTATTTGCTATTCATCAGCTTGACTCCTATTGCTTTAATTTTGACACACGTTTCATAACATTCCACTTTCCATCAACTCAGGAATAAACTCTCAGGTCTACTCATGCTCTAAAAGGCACAGTGCTGGCCCTGAGCCATGGTGCATGCCCAGGGCTCAATGCCATGCCACTTGGTTGAAATGACTAGACTCACCAGGAGGTGAATATCAAGGAAGACCCCCAAGGTGTGAAGGGTAGAGGTTTTGGGAAATATGTGGGATACATAAAGGCATCATTCTGTGGTAAGGAACGAACTCTGGTGGACATGAAGGCTGTAGCTCACCCTAAGGATCAGGACCATAATAAAATCTAGAGTAAGGACCCATCATCAGTCCTGGGGCCATGTGCTCTTCTGTCCATATACATTGTAGAATTTGGGGAGGGAAGCCTGATTTTAGACCAGATGAGTGTTTGGAAGGCTTCCTTTCTTTGGTTGACTTGTCCTGGTCTCTAGCTACATGCAGTGTCAGTAATTTCTCTTGAGATCATCACCACAGCAAGACTGATGACATTTTACCATCTGCATGGGCTCCATGGGTCACTCTGACTTGTACCTGGGATGTTACCCCACTTCTAAACTAAGGAGTGTTCTGGGGCTGCTGGATGTCACTTGGGACAGTTTTTGGCAGGAGTCTGTGAAGCTTGTGGTGACTACCCTTTGGTGGAGGCATGGGGACTCTTGGGGATAGACTACTCCTGTTGGCTTGCTCATTCTATTGAGACTTTAGGCACTAGTGAATCGTTCATGTCCTTGACTTTGTTCTTGGATTTCAGGCTTGGAAGACTGGCTAGGGCTCGCATAGACCAGGCAATGTGCCCTTTTCTAAGACATCCAGGCATGTACGGGGTAACAGCTGCTCTTATACCCTCATACACATCATCAGTTTGAGTGAGATTTACCTCTTTCCATCCTTCCCCCGATAGCTGGAAGCTCATTAAGTTGTGTCTAAGAGGGACCTCTCTAAATGAGCCTGGTGCCTGGTTGGGTACACAGGGGTCCAGGATTCATGGTTAGATACTCCCCAGGGCATATGAGAGTGAGGTGGGGATGAATGGCAGCTGATGATGCTGTGTTCACCTTCTCCCATCTCCCTTGCTAACTCAGTGGCTGGGCATCAATACTATATGCTTTTATGATTAAATAATTTGATACAGATTAAGTGAAGTCCAAAATGTTGCTATTAATGTACATTTAAAATACCTGACTTTTAATTGTAAATTAGCATATTCACTTAGTATTACATGAGAATATGCACATGTGAGCATTACTTCTTAAGCAAAAGATAATCTATATAATGACAATTAATTCTGAATGAATATAATCTTTAAAAAAAAATCTCAGGTCTAAGCAGGGGGTGCTTGATCATTAGGAAGAGTTGTGCTGTGAAAGTTTGTACTACGTGAGTGTTCATGGTTTTCCCTTGTTCATTTCTGTTTTGTTCTGGAGTCTCTATCAAGGATCCTAAGATAGTTTGAACCAAAAGATTGGTAGAACCAAATGATACCATTCTCCATTTTAAAAAAAGTACTCTCCTCTACAAAACATCTTCTATTAGCACCACCAAAATACTGTTTCATTATGCCTTCTAAGGATATCTTGCAGGTTTGTTAATTTGAATATAAGAAGCTCCCATAAGCTCACAGGAAGAGGCACTATTCGGATGTGTGGCTTTGTTGGAGAGAGTGTGGCCTTGGAGGATGTATGTCACTGTGGGGGAGGGGGTTGTTGAGATCTCTTATGCTCATGCCATGCCTAGTGTCTCAGAGCACTTTTTGTTGCCTGTGGGATCAAGATGGAGCTCCTTCTCCAGCACCATGTCTGCCTGCATGCCTCCATGTCCTGCCATGATCATAATGGACTAAACCTCAGATACAGTAAGCCACCTGATTCAATGTTTCCTTTTATAATTGTTGCTGTGGTCATTGTGTCCTGTCATAGCAATAGAAAGCCTAACTAAGACAGTATGTATCTAACATAATTACAGAAGACAATAAACTCAAAGAAGAATTTTACTTTTGGACCCCCTTTGGGCATGGATCTCTTACATAAACCAGCTCAGATGCAGAATACCTTGTAACGGTTTGTACATTTAGGTGTATTTGTTACAAATGCTTTTAGACCTGTATCCTCTATGTAGACATACATCACTTCAGAGCAAGCCCAGGTCAATCAATTCACCTTGCTAAGTGGAAATCTGGGACACCATGTGTCATGCAGTGGGGAAGTGCTGATCTGTTGTTCTACACTGAGTAACAGCGTGCAGTCAGTAATACCTTTATCTTTGTGTTCTGCCTTTTTGCCTCCTATTACCTCAGACATGATCTTTCACCCATTTAACTAGAACTTTCCCAACACATGCAGACAGCCCACCCCCACTATCTCCTTCCCATGCTACTCACCCTAGTTACCTCTGTGTCTCCAAAGCCTAGTGAAATAAATGTTTCCTAAGCCTACACAGAACCATAAACTAGTACATGAAGAAATTAACAACTCGACTTCTAGGCAACTAGAAGATGCTTTAGATAGAGACAGTAGTGGCCACTACCATCATGGAGAATGATACCTCATAACTTATATATATTGAACACTGCATTATTCAGGGGAGAAACAATTAAATACAGAAAAAAATTAAATATAGGATTAATATTAAACTACTGAAATGATATGCAGGTATAGAAAAAAGCATTGAAGGAAGTTTTGATATTCATTTCTAGATACTGATAGCAAAGTTTATTTCTCATATTTCTGGTTTTTGAAAGTTACATGTTACATATTTTCTAATAAGGCAAATGCAGTGCCTCAGTTGTGAATTAAAAAATGATGCCTTTCATATATATATATATATATATATATATATATATATATATATATATATATATATATATATAAAACAGGCACTCATATTTGAGGCAGCAAAGAGCCAACACAGCAATCTGGGCACTCAGAAAGTTCTGCTGCTTCCTTGGCTGGTGTCTGGGAGTTGGGATTTCAGTTTATCTTTATATTTATATACACATGAATATGCAGTTAAATATGGTTCTACACAATATGTATACCATATAGATACTTATAAAACATGAACATATATAATGTTCATGTATATATAATGAACATGAATAACTATACTCATAGCTATGCATACCATACACATGTATGCCAATACAACAAAGTTTGTTTCTTTTTGATTTTTTGTTATGCCAATTTATTGTACATTTAATTCAATTTCAAAGTATATTTGTGTGTGTGTGTGTGTGTGTGTGTGTGTGTGCACATGCAATTGTGTAGATAAACACATGATCTTAAATGTATGAATGTGGGCACATATTTGTGTGTGTTGTATGGAAACAAGCATATGTGTATTGTGGCACAACATGATGGTGACCTCATCCTTTACGATGGGCTAGTTGCACTATTACAGTGAGGTGGGGTATGCTTGATCATGCTACATTCTGTGCATGGTTACAAATACTAGCCATCATTTAAGGGAATTGGTTAGAAATTATTGGTTAAGATAAGAAAAAACTGGATCAAATTTCAAGCAGAGGATAACTCAATGAATTAAATAGAAAAAAAAGGTATTTTAAGAAGTAATATGTTTATAAAAATTTAAAGGCTTAAGTATGTCATGAAAGATTGAATACATTCTGTATTCGACCTGGGAAGTAGTTTAAGATATAAAAATATGGAACATTAAATCTAAATAAGATTTGAATACAAATAAAGTTTATATGGGGTCTAAGATAAAATGGTTTAAGGTATGGTAATATAAACAGAATATTTAGGGAAAAAAGGAAATATATGAAATGCAACTTCACTTAGATAAAGTTTCTTTTCTTTTTCTTTTTTTTTTTTTTTCGAGACAGGGTTTCTCTATGTAGCCTTGGGCCTTTTCCTGGAACTGACTTGGTAGTCAAGGCTGGCCTTGAACTCACAGAGATCTGCCTGCCTCTGCCTCCTGAGTACTGGGATTAAAGGCATGTGCCACCACCGCCTGGCCCACTTAGATTAAGTTTATAATGAAGCAGAAAGC
This sequence comes from Peromyscus maniculatus bairdii, assembly GCF_049852395.1. Taxonomy (NCBI): domain Eukaryota; kingdom Metazoa; phylum Chordata; class Mammalia; order Rodentia; family Cricetidae; genus Peromyscus; species Peromyscus maniculatus. Next base: position 59,860,440 of record NC_134874.1, on the reverse strand, counting down.
TAGCTTTCTGACTTTGGAAGGAGGATCTACCTAAAGGCTTCCATTGTGACCACAGAGGTTCATGGAAATGGCGCCTTGGATTCAAGTCACTTTTGGGTGAGGTATGAAGCAGGGATGAAATAGCTAGACCATGTGACTTCAGCACATGGACATTCTACTGTCTCATGGAGAGCCCAGGCATTCCATGTGATGTCAGCAGTATTGTGGCAACACCAACTGTCATTGGGGCATTGGTCCAGTGTTTCATGTTTCACCTACAGACATGCTGACTAGACTGAACAGGATTCTTGGAAGACAGGATGGCGAGCACAGGGAGATCAGAGGGAGGCAGAAGAAGGATGGCCTTCAGTCTCCATGTCACACACCAAGAAACAAATGGTTCTGGGGAAAGCACAGTGAGTCCTGGGAAAGGGATGAGGAGCTCCTGAAGGAGGAAGGCTTCAGCTGATCCTTCCAGGAGGGGGGATCAGGAGGGGAGAGTTTTTGAGAAGCAATGGGCCTATCCTGGTCCTCTGAGTTCTTCAAGAGCAGACCCAGAATTGAGCAGATTGTAGAGAGCCAGGGATGATCAAGGCTGCAGCTGCTCTGTTGAGGGCCCTCTGCTTTCACTCTGAGTAGGAAGGAAGCACAGAGGGACTAAAGAGGTTTCAGTTCCAGCCCTGCACTTCACCCACACTGGATTTCTTTTGGTTTGTGTCACTAATAACAGGGAGAGTAAAGTCCCCTGGCCAGATCTAGAGAGTCTCACATTTTAAATAACAACCACTGGCAGGGCAGGAGCCACCAAGTATTGCCACATGTCAGTGACCCCTAAGGTTTCTGAGTTCCTGCCCTCTCACTAGCCAGTCCTCTTTCCTCTACCTTGAGTACAGGACTGGGACATGACTCTTCCTGTAAGTATTTGTTCTTGGTGACTGAAAGCTCACCTGGGGATGCCCAGTCCTTAGGTAGTTTCAGTCATACCTTTCAATGGCTGATAACCCCTCTGCTAATATCATGATGGTTGGAATGTATTTTGCTGGAGGTTTTGGCAAAAGTTGCATCATTACCTATGTGACTCATCATTGTTCTGACAGGACCCACATAATCCGTCACCATTCCCATACATTGTAACTGCCCATTGGATCTTCTCTAATGTGCTTGTACACTTCATGGAACTGATCTTCCTTCCCCATTGTCCTTAGCTAATTTCTTAGCATCCTTAATTTCTCATCTTATTAGCTGGCGATCATCAGGATGAACAGCCATTCCTGGATGGTGTGTAGAAAGTGAGTTTTGCTCTCCACACATGATGAACTATTGAATTAGAATGAACTAGATTCTAATGAGTCAGAGAGATCCCGGGGTGGAAGGAGGAGGTGCAGAGGGCCTTCCTCTATGTCTCAGGAAAGGCTCCTGGAAAGGGCAGCTTGGCTTTTGGTGAATTATGGAAGAGCTTGTTATCAGATAGGTAATGACCATTGGCAGTGGCCCTAACAGTCCATTCTCTGGAAATTCTATTGTTCCCTGGAGAGCCTGTGGTATTTCCTGTGAAATCACCAGTGTTGTGGCAATGCCAGCTGCCATTGAGGCATTCACTAAGTGCTTATAGAGTTCACCAATTGACATTTTGACACGACTGATCACACTGATTGGCAGAGAAAGCCCTAGATTCCTAAGAAGGAGGTGATGTTAGAAATGGTAGCCGGGCGGTGGTGGCGCACGCCTTTAATCCCAGCACTCGGGAGGCAGAGGCAGGCAGATCTCTGTGAGTTCGAGGCCAGCCTGGACTACCAAGTGAGTCCCAGGAAAGGCGCAAAGCTACACAGAGAAACCCTGTCTCGAAAAACCAAAAAAAAAAAAAAAAAGAAATGGAACTTCTAGTAATGGGGTCCCATAGCTGTGATCATGAAGCAATGGGCCGATGCTGCTTGTCCGGGTTCCGAAAGGGCAGATCCAAGGTGGAGGATTCCTGATGGTTAGTTGTCAGAGGGCCAGGATTGGTCAAGGCTGCAGCTGCTGTGCAGGAACCTCCTTCAGTTCATTCTGCATGGCAAAAAAATGCAACAGGAGGCCCAGAACCACTAATGCGTTATCAGAATGTGATGTTGTTGCACTTTATATCTGATGTAAATATGAAGGAAGGAACCTTTCCATCCAGGTACCCAGGTCTGAAACATTCAGTTCGTTTTAGTCGTGGACACAGTTTATCAGTGCTGGGAGGTGAAAACCACTAGGTACTCCTGGACTTTTTTGTATCATATCAGGTATGAGATGACAATTTCAAAACAACATGGCTGGCCTTGTTTATGTCTTTCAGGACCACGGGGGCTTCAGTAAGGGCTGAGGCATATATCTAGCCATAATGATGGGAGACAGACACATGGCTCATGAGGCCCAGCTTAAGGAGAGCTATTCTGATCTTTAAGGGCTTCACTGGGTTCCAGGCTTTTCCTCTTCCTCTGGCCTCCTCTTGGGACTCTACATGATCTTCTTGGCTTATGCCATTTATCTGTACAAATTCACATGTGTTTGTGTACCTACAGGGACTGCTAGGAAGGCATCGTCCATACCCTTCTTCCTCACTGAACAGGAGCAGCAGCTGAACCAGGTGGAAAAACTGAAACTTCAGCTATAGATGCTGACCAATGACAGGAATGATCTGCGTGAATTCCTGGCCAATTACAACAATGAGTTGAACAAGAGGAATTCATGATGCCCTGTTCTCTGGTGAATGTTGTGACCCTACTGTGTCAATTCCAGCAGTCCTTGGGTCACTGGAAGCTGCACCTGCAGGGCGACCTGCACAAACAAATTTTCCTGAATGCATCTGAGAGGCAGAACTGAAGCCTGTAGGAGTGAGATGTTCTGATTCCTCCTAATGAAAACCAGAGCCTGTGGCCTGAATCACAATCCACAGAGAGGGGCAGTAAGGTATAAGATCACAACATGCATTTCAAGAAACCTTGACAGGTGTTGGCTTGTAGGAGATGCTGGGTGCTCTGAGTTTAACCTGAGTCTCTCTATTTGACAAGATATTTTTGCTTGATGCTCTGGGAGTAGCTTGAAGGGCCTGGTGGTACTACTTGGTCCTTCTGTGTGTGACTGGAAGGCCTGGTGTCCATCCCTGCTCCTCTCTTGTCTTGTTCCTTATACTGTGAGACAATGCCTACTAAAGCCAATACTGATTATGAGTTCTGGATATCTTTGTAAGGACAAACCATTTCTATTCTAACAACATTGGAATTGTCCTCACAGATTTCATGTAGGCCCATGCCTGTGGGCCTACATAGAGAGCTAGTCTACTCCTCCAGGCCTACTGAGGGAGCTCATGTAGGTCAGTCTCCCTCCCTGTTGACACCCAGCCTTTTCTGGCCCTGGGGCAGGGTAGGAAGTCTATTGCACATCAGGAGTTCCCAGTACATAGGATTCAGGGTGTGACATCCAGTGGGCTAAGGTAGTGCAAAATACATCCTTAATTCATGGGGTCCCTGAGGCCTGTGTTCACAGGGTTCTTTGTTCCTGGGGCTATGCCCTACCACAGGCTGAATTCTGATCATGAGATGCAGATCACAGAGCATAAGATGGATATGGCAGATGTGATAAAATTACCCAAGGAAATTAGTGAGGCCTTGTACAAGTGTACAGAGCTGAGTGAGAAGACCAAAATCTACCGGTGAGTGCCTGTCTGGGTGGACTCCAGAACTTGGTAAGGACGGCTTCTTGTTGTCTGAAGTTTCTCTAGTCCTGCCTGACCTGCTGTCAGGAGGAATCTGTCCCACCTGCCTCCTGCAGCCAAATGACCCAAATAAACACACAGAGAAACACATTACTTACAAACTGTATGGCCAATGGCTTAAATTTCAGACTAGCTGGCTCTTTCATCTTAAATTAACCCAATTCTATTATTCTGTGTTTTCCCACATGGCGGCTGCATTGCCAGGCTGCTGGCATGTTGCTCCTTGGGTTGCGGCTGGCATCTCCTCCACCTCTGCCTTTCTTCTTTGTCTCTCCTGGATTTTCCTGCCTGGCTCCTGCCTGATGTGCCATAGTCTAAAGCAGCTTATTTATTAACCAATGTGTAGCTAGAGTTTTCCTGCCTTGCCCACAGTCAGGACAAATCTTTGTCACCAGCCAGTACCACAGCTGCTCAGACACAACCAAGAAAACACAGAGACTTATATTGCTTACAAACTGTATGGCCATGGCAGGCTTCTTGTTAACTGTTCTTATAGCTTAAATTAATCAATTTCCATAAATTTATACCTTGCCATGTGGCTTGTGACTTATTGGCATCTTCACATGCTGCTTGTCATGGTGGCGGCCTGCAGTGACTCCTACCGCCTTCCTGTTCTTTCTCTTCTCCTCTCTGTTAGTCCCGCCTATTATTCCTGCCTAGCCACTGACCAATCAGTGTTTTATTTATTGACCAATCAGAGTAATTTGACATACAGACTATCCCACAGCACCAATGAGAGCAATACATATTCACAGCATACAGAAAGACATCCCACAGCATCTTCTTCCCTTCTCCACCTTTGAACCAAAGTGAGGGCTGAAGTTCTAGTCTGTTTACCTCTTAGCAAGCAGCCTGCCTTATAGCTCATGGATTTGTGCCTCCTAGACTGAGTTCTCCTAAGTGTGAAGAGTGGAAGAGCCCCTTCCAACTTTTCCTGGTCAGCTTCTGGAACTTCTAGACAGAAAACATAGTTTGCACCATGGTTTCTGTGGCTCTGGCAGGAGCTTACAGAGCTGGTTTCCATGGGACACACAGATGGAATGTATTCCAGATGGGTCTTCTGTCTCCCTCAGAGCATGGTTTCCCTCTACCTGCTCATGTTTTCCCAATACTATGAACAGTTAAGCACCAGGGTGTGTGTGCGGGACATAGCAGATCTAGTCTTCATAGGTACATGGATCTCTTTTGCTGTCAGGGTCTTCAGAAGTAGTGTAAATCTTTCTGGAATTTGGCTATTCTCTGGCTTTGGACTGCACCTGAGTGATGCTTCCATGGATAATGAGGGCTCCAGCCCAGGGCTGTTGGGGATGGGGACATGGGACCTTGCAGGAATCATGGTATCGGGAGGCAGGAGTGGCAGATGGAGATGGAGCTCATCATTTCTTGTGATATTTCATCACCCTCTACAGTCAGCACCTGAGTGAACAGACTCAGCTGAAAGAAAAAGTGAGAATGTTGCTAGAGGACAAGAAAAAGCTGCAGGGGGAGCAGATTTTACTACAAGAGTCCTGTGAGGAGGCAAAGAGGCTCTGTGAGGAGGCCCATGAGAAGATCTATGACCTCTGGACAATGCAGCTGCAGGTAGGTTGAAGCAACAGGGCCAACCTGGCCACCAGTTTGACCATACACACACATATGCACACACCCATGTAACTATCTACTTACTTATCCAACTGACCCATCCCATCCAATAGTTCACTTCTGTGATCATTTACAAGTCTTTCTGGGGAGTTAGCCTCTTAGAGCAAGCAAACCCTACTGCTCTGCTGGAAGCCACAGTTCATTGAGGGAGACTGGTCAATCATATACCACTAACCTGTATGTCAGTATGGGAGGAGCCATGCTATGATGGAGCCACAGAGATCTGAGTGAGTCGGGTTAAGGGTCTGGGTCTCATTTGCTTGGCAGGGGTCATGTGAGATCAGAGGCAGAAACAGCATGGAAGGAGGAACGCCCCCTGAAAAAGCCACATGACTGGGGCTCATAGACATCTTTTTGCATGTCATGGGGCTTTTTACCCTCTTGTTCCCAGACTGCCATGGTGTTCTCTTTACTTGGCCAAGCTCTTGATTCACAATTCAAGAAACTAAATTAACAGTTTGTCACTACTATTTGCTGTGAGTGGCATTGGCCAGTTCTCCCATCCTGGATCTTACATTCAGAAGCTCACTGGATGACCAGGGATGTGGCAAGGGCTTATAACAGGCAGGGGTCAGGGTGGCAGATTTGAGCCAACTGCATCAACATAGCCTGCAGAAACACAGCATGCTTCCCCAGGCATTTTTAGTCCAAAATGATGCAGAAATGTGGGACTCACCTATAACAGCTAGTGTGAGGAGTATTAATCCAACTGGTAATGTCATCCTCATACTGTGTGATGTCCTCCTCACCGTGTTCTTCTGATCACTGATGATTTGAGGGGTGTGTGTCTGTGTATGAGTGTGCCTGTCTGAGGGTGCATACATCTGTGGATGATTTAGAAGGTCTGATGATGACATTGAGTGTCCTCTGTTGCTTTCTCCCTTATTCCCTTCAGCTAGGGTCTCTCACTGAACCTTCAAATTCCTGTTCTGGCTAAGCTGGACAGCCACAGATCTTTGGATCTCCTGTCTCCTCACATTAGAGCATCCTGTGTTTTTCTGTCTCATCTCATTGCTAAATGGTTCCTTTGGTCAGAAAGAGAACGGATTAGTTGGTTTCTCTTAATTTTTAAACATTTTTATTACTTTGGAATTCACACGTTTTTGTAATAAATATCAAAAATCAAACAATGGAGCAACCTTAAAAATAAAAAGTAGACTTCTTTTCTTTCACAGCATAAAGGTAACTTCCCAGGGAAGGTCTGTTTTGTCTACTGGCTTTACAACATGGAACCTGACATTTTGAAGCTCACTCTTAGGGCAGAGTCCAACTCATAGTTTATAGAGTGCTGCAATTTAGAAAAGTGCTGTGGATGACCTAAGTAGCCTTCCACTGACTGGCCTGGGGCTGTTTTCATATAATGTGCACTGTAATCTGGTCAAAAGTTGTTGGGTAATGACAATCGGTGACTTCTAGTCTCTGGTGCTGTCAATGTCTTCTGTGGAGGAGTCTGGGTAAGTTTAGTGAGGAGACTATGATGGTTCAACTTAAATCTATCTGGAGGCTTCATGTCCCACCCTTTTCTCCAGGACTTGGTTTTGTGTGGTCCAATTCAGTTGTGCAGAGGTTGTTACTTCTCTGTATGATCAGTGAGTCTGGTGATAAGAACTTCCCTGGGAAGGGAAATTAGTTCAGGCCAGGACAGAAGAGCATGGCTGGGTCTAAGAGGCTTGTAGACTGCAGGGAGGATCCACTACCTTCCCTGGATTAGAAACGGTACTGCAACATTCTAGTCTTCTTCCTTGCCTTTCTGGATTCAAGAAAGGTGTGTGTTTGTGTTGTTTTTATGTGTGTGTTTGGGGAATGAGAATGTGTGTTTGAGCCTCTAAGTGTATGTTCACTCTCTCACGGAACAATGGAACATCTTTAAGAATGATGGAGATGGATTTCAATGAGAAAGTACTGTGCCTAATCTGGTTAGTACCACTTTGCCTAAGTCAAAGGACAGATGGAGCTGCCCATCACTCTGCATGTCCACACAGCTAACTACACATGCAAGGCCACAAAATTGATGCAAGCTAAAAGTTTTTCAGGTATTTGTAGAGGCAGAGTTATCTTTCTGCAAAGAAATCCTCTGGAGAAAAACAAAGTAATGGGGTCCATGACGGTGAGAAAGAGGCTACAAAGGCTGCCTGAGGGGTTGTGTCCTTCTCTGTTCTGGATGAAAGGAGGCTGACCACTGATGACTTCCCTGCATCCTGTTTTGTTCTTCTCCACATCGCCTGCTGCCATTTTCCTTTCACCTTTGCCTAACCTTGGTTCAGCTAGCCTGGTCCTAGGAGCTTTGCCTGGACTTTATTCTCAGAGAAATTCTGAACTGCAGAGGTGCTTGTGGCTGCATCCCAGCCCAGCAGATGTCCCACAGCTATGCTGAGGTGTGAGATGAGGCTGTCTCAGGGCACTGCTTAGGCTCACCATACTCTCAAGTACCCACTCCATGTTGTTTCTGCAGCACTCAGAATCTGCTTTTATTCCAAACTTCTTCATCCTGAGTTAAAATCAGCCTGATGGAGAGTTGGGAGAAATGAGATCTCTCAGACATTGCTAGTAGTGTAAAATGGTGCAGCCCTGTGAGAAGCCTGTACAATTATTCAGAAAGTGGAACTGCAGTCTTCGGGTGGAGCATTGATTCCAGAATGGAAAGTGGTGTCCACAGAGAATAGGGGACAACAGGGATACAGCAGGACTTATCAGAAAAGCCCAACTAACAACTATTCAGATACCCATCATTGATGAGTACAAACATACAATGTGGTCCTGGGATATTGTTAAGTTTGGAATAATATATGCAATTATTTGGCTGTGAGTTAGTCAACATTCTGTTCCTCAAAGAAATCTGTGACACAATCTTCTTATTTGAAGGAAAGGTTAATATAGACTACTGATTGTAGTGATTTTCTAGTTTTCTGAGCTCATTCCTTTGGGCCTAAATTGAGGCAACCTCTGGTATAGACAGCTTCTTCAGGAGGAAGCTGCCCTCCTTGGAGGCACCGGGAAGCACTGAGTGAGAGCAAGGGGCTGGTCCACTGCAATCCATTGGTCCTGTGCTGGGGAACTAAGCCTTCAATGCACAGACTGGGGAACTTGCTAGGAGAGCTTAGATTACAGATCAAGGAACCCTGGTGTTCACCTGTGTGTGTACAGGATTTCAAGGCAAGCACCACATTGACTTATCTGCCCACTGAGTTCTTCTTCCATATCAACAGGCATGCATGTGTTATACAGACACACAGGCAGGCTGAACACCTGCACATATAAACTAAAATAAACTGAAAAATGATCAAAACCGAGTAAAAGTACACAATCTTCTCTACATCCTTGAGCTCAAAGCATCCTGTGTTTCCTGACTCTAGGCTGGAATATGGGTAGAGCGGATGTAGGTTAATGAAAGGTAACATTCTTCTTCCTGGTATCTCAGGTGATCTCTTCTTACTCTTATTAGTGTCATCTGGGAAACTAAGCATGGATGGAATTTAGTGTGCTTGTATGTGTGCATCCATATACATGTGTGTGCTGGAGATAGATAGATAGATAGATAGATAGATAGATAGATAGATAGATAGATAGATAGATAGTTGATAGAATGTGTGTGTGTATGTGTGCATGTTTATGTACATGTTGAGGATGCCCTCCCCTAAAAAAAATCTTGTAATGAACAGGAACATCAAAGACTTGAGGAAAATCTTCAGTCCCTGATGAAGCAGAAGGAGCTGTTCACCAGGCAAAGGGACTTGGCAGTAAAGCTGCAGCATCACTTCACTGTGTCCCAGATGAGGTAGGAGCCCTGGCTTCCAGAAGTAGGTGGATCCTAGTGGGTCCGCTGTACCTGGATCTCCGTACTCTTTGAGTTTTGTCAATTGGCAAAGCTGCCAGCCACAGCCAGGGAAAGAACTCCTCAGAGTGTCGTTGCTGGCTCAGTCAACAGGAATTATGACCAGGAAGCAATATGCTCTCTCTGTGGTCTCATGGGGACTCTGACCCCTTCTTCCCTTCTGAGACCTCTAGTATGCTCTGAGTATCTCATCTCTTAGATTAGATCTCCCCACGAATATTCACATGGCAGCAGGAAACCTGGAAAGGAGGATCATTGATCATGAAGGAAAGTGTGTCCTCCTGCATCTATTCCATCAGGAACATCACGTTTAGAGAGAAGTGTCCACCCTTTGCAGATTTGCATACAGTACACTCCTGCTGACTGCAGGCTCTCTGCAGTGTTTTTCAGTTTCCCAGGAGAAGATTTACTCTTGGTCATAAACAGAGTAGGAGCTGACAAGTTAACCCAATGCAGGGTTCTGAGCTTTAGGAATAACCAGAGACTTCTCTGCATTGCGGTGTAGGCTCCACTAGAGGGCGGGCATAGAATTTTCCAGGAAGTTCACATTCACCTGTATCTACTGAAGGCCAGCTACATCTTTCCTGAACTGTGCCTGTCAGACCTTGACATACTGATATTTCTCCAAAATGATGTCTTTGGACTATTGGAGAAATAGGCTGTTTTTTTCAAATCCAGCAAAGTGTGTATTTTCCAGTTCAATTTCTAGCAGTTTTTAAAAGGTGAGAAAAAAATCCTGTCCAGTAGCTCTCTGTCCCTTTTCCCTTGGGGAAGCAGGGAATGAACTCAGCTGAAAGGTAATGCTTGATTGTCTAGCTGAGTAGAGCTGGCGGGGGCTCAAAAGGTGACATGGCAGGTCCCCCCAGGCTTGTGCCCCAGCTGCCTTCCTCCCCTAGGATTGAAAACCTCCAGCAGGAACTGGAGCAGAACACAGCCCAGGAAGAGAGCCTCCTACAGATGGAGCTGCTGGGGCAGAAACACTATGTTCCAGGCAAGTAAGCCACCATTGAGTCCCATCCCCAGCAGCCAGGTTATTCATGGGGTGTGTTTCCTTCCTTAACTTTTGTTCACTAGGGATGAATAAGCCCTGATTGTTCTTGACAGTGGCAAGCAAAACTGTTTCTGAATCCTATTTTCTTTACCGATTTTTCATGACAGCACCTCTTCAGAAAACTGAGAAGGCTGGAAGAAGCCAGAGACACCTTAAAGGCATAACATTCTACACTCCAGGTTCACGGCCTTCTCAGAAAATGCCACCTCTTTTCAGCTGTGAACTCACTAGTGAGGCACATATCAACCTACCATCAGGCAGTCCAGCCACAGTCTGATCCACATCCATTGGCTCAGTATTCCCAGAGAGAAAAGATTGTATCAGAAATAGTCTGAGATTCAGAGGATACAACACAAATTACTAAGAACCCTGACATCCATCAGTACGTGGCCCCAGTGAGGGGCAAAACAACATGGAAGAAGACATGTGGGTGAGCAAGAGTTCTTCTGTCAGCATCCTACCAAGGGTTTTGACAAGCTGATTCTATATGTGATGGAAATCTGAAAAGGAAGACTGTGGTAACATCACACTGCCATCCAGACAGACCACACCCAAAGCATAAGATTCTCTCGTGCAGTGCTGAAGCTGATGCCATGTCATATGCTAGTGTTGCTGAAGATAATTCACTTCAGAGAGTAAGCTAGGTCCTCACCTCATTTGCTCTTCCATAATGAAATTCCAAAGGATCCTGAAATTTGCTTAATTTTTTTTGTTTATATGTTGGGATATTTATGCTTTAGATTTTGGTTTTCTTCATTTTAGTTTAAGGTTTTGTTAATTTTTGTTATTGTGTTTTAATAGTTTCCTAAGGCTATACATTGTATATAATGACTACTGTTTTGAAAGACCCCATTGAGTAAAATGAATGTATTTTTATGAATAAAATCCAATTTCAGCTTCACTCTGAGAGTCTTCTTTAGTCAGGTGAGGTTTCACACTGCTGTAAACCCTGAACTGACAGGCTTGGATGTATCTCAGCCAGTTCCAGGAATCTCGGGCTGCACAAAGATTTCTCAGTCATAGGTCTCAGGGCTATACAGGGGGATGGCACCTTGTATGCAGATGGAATAGCCTACTCCATGGATACCCACTACATAATAGAAAAACTAGACATAATGTATCTTTGACATCATATATTTAGCGGCCAGTAAAGTGTGGTGCACTATACACACATGTTCACGAAATCATCATGTACACCAAATTAAAGGGAAAAACAAGTATTTGCTCCAGGCCTCTCTGAAATAAGAATATTCATTAAAATTGTATAAAACAAATCAGAAAATGAAAAGCAATCTGCCTCTAGTTTTCCTGACATATAACATGAATGATAACTGAGAAGAAGAGATAATTTCCTGCAAGACATGTTGGGATATTTTGTGGTGCTTTTCTTCATACTTAAGGGTGTTTGGCCACCATGTACATGCAATTCCCACAGAGGCCAGGTGAGGGCAGATTCCACCTGGAATTTAGGTTAAAGAGGTTTGTTAGCTGTCCTGTGGGTCTTCTGAGACAGCAATGAGTGCTCTTCATGGATGAGCCATCTCTCCAGTCCCTGCAACTGACCTTGTCCTCCCAGCCATGTGTGCTGTCCTAGGTGGACTGGATCACTCCCAACCAAAAGTTTCTTGAAATCTGTTGGGACAGGCATGCTAACTGTCTTAGGCTGCCACACATCCATGCAGGGCTCTCATAGGTTCAAGATCCTGCTCCAGTATCACTCACTGTCAGACTGGAACAGATTTGCTAGATATCTTCTATGTTGACAACACGTATTAAGACTGTCTTATGAAATGCAGAATTAAGAAGACTGTCCTGGGGTGGAGGTGAGATGAGGAATCCCTCTTGATGGTCGAGATAAGCAATGTTGGGAGGACCCTCATTGACTAGGTGGAGTGGATGGAGCCTGCATCAGGGGCCCCATATCTCTGGTGCAGAGTGATTCTGTGCAAGACTAAAAACAGGAGGAGGTAGATGATGCTGCTCTTTTACCACAGCAGATCTCAGATTATATTGAGAAAGTTCTTTCAAATGACTGATTGACTCTTGTGAAGCTCCTCTGGAAGAGATCTGACTCCTGAGACTGACAATGAAGCAGAGAGTTCATGTTTAAATGATGTTATCCCATGGGTCTCCAGACTGGAGCTGTCACATCAAGGGTAAAAAGAATATTGTGTCCTTTGGTCTTCATCAGTGGGGCTGTGCCAGGTCTTGGCCCACAGAAGCTAAGACATCTGGTTTTTCATTCCTCACTTAAGCTAGAATCTCTCCATCTCATATAATTACTTGTTTAATTAGATTACTGTGTGTTCCATTTGAGAAATTTCAGACTTGTGTTATTTTACTTTCTTGCCCAGAAGCTATAGAAACCTAGTAGGCCAGCATCAAAGAATCATCTAAAAAGCAGGTTAAGGGAATGTGACCATGTGGAATTTATAAGTGAGATAAGGCTGTTGTTAGGCCCAAACTACTCTAAAAGTCCTATACCTGTCTGGTGCATTGGTCAGGGTTTAATGGGGTAACAGAATGAATTTCTATAGATACAAAAGCCTATATTTTAGAATGACTTAGATGCTGTGGTCCAGCTAATTGAACATTGGCTGGCTATAATGGCAAAGTCCACGAATCCAGAAGTTGCACAGTACACTATGCTTGATGTCTCAGCCCATCAGCAGTATAGTCTGGAATCCCAAGGAAGTTGCCTCCAATGCCAGTGAAGGCATGGACTTGCTAGCAAGGTGAGAGCAAGCAGCTAAAGAGCAAAACTCCCTTCTTCCATTTCATTATATGGGCTTCCAGCACAAGGCCTGGCTGAGATTACAGGCGGGATTTTGGGGCTCAAAACATCAGAGTTATAGGTGTTTCCTTCCTCATCAATATCCAGATTAAAAGAGTATTTCCCTAATGCAAAGATCACGACTACATATGGATCTTCTCTCTTCAAATTAAGCAAAAGTACCTCACAGGTGTGCCCCTCCATTTTGGGGTTTTAGTTAATTCCAGATGTAATAAATGTGACAAACAAAAATAGCTATCACATCTGCAACCTTGTCAACTTGACACACAATTATATCTTTTTATGTCATGATTAATTTCCAAATGTAATACAATAACCATGTCTTAATATTGCCTAAATATGATATAATTATTGCAAGTACAACACAAAGACATCATATATTATACCAGCTCAAAATTATGTCTAGCATGATTTAATTATCCCTTGTAGTTGGAGTTTCCCTCTGTCCACCCAGCTCCTGCAGCTGCTCATACCCAAGTAAACACACAGAGACTTAAAAACTGTATGGCTGTGGCAGGCTTCTTATTATCTAGTTCTTATATCTTAAATTAACCCATATTTATTAATCTATAATTTGCCACGTGGCTTGTGGCTTACAGGTAGTTTACATCTTACTTCTCATGGCAGCGGTGGCTTCTCCTGACTCAGCCTTACACTCCCAGCATTCTCCTCTCTGCTTATCCTGCCAATACTATACTTCCTGCCTGGCTACTGTCCAATCAGCGTTTTATTTATCAATTACTCAGAGCAACACATTCACAGCATACAGAAATACATCCCCAGCAATCCCTGTACAACTGCAAACACATTATAAAGTTAGAATAAGTGGCAATGTCTCTGGAGGGACATTCTTTTAGTATCTCAAATTTAAATATGGTAACCATCAATATTCTCCATCTCTTGGAATAAATTTGGTTTTATTTATTTGTTTATTTTTGTTTTTACACCCTAACCAAAATTTCCCCTCCATCCTTTCCTCTCAGTCCCTCCCCCAACCTCTAATCTTCCTGCTCCCCATCCATTCCTCCTTCTTTTTTTCTCTTCAGAAATGGGCAGGCCTCCTGTGCATATCTGCCTGCCATGTTATATCAAGTTGTGGTGATACTAGGCATGACTTCTAACATTAAGGTTGGACACAGCAATTCAGTAGGAGGAATGGGTCCCAAAAGCAGGCATTAGAGACATGCCCTGCTCCCACTGTTAGGAGTCTTACAAGAAGACCAAGTTATACAACTGTAAAATACAGGCAGAGGACATAGGTCAGTCCCATGCATGCTCCCTGGTTGGTGGTTCATTCTGTGAATAACTATGAGCTTAGGTTAGTTAGTTCTGTGGGATGCTTGTGGGGCTCCTGACCCCACTAGCTCCTAGAAATATTTAATTGTTTGTTCACTATTTTTTCTACATTGGTGTTTTGCCTTTATGTATGCCTGTGTGAGAGTGTCAACTCCTCTGGTCCTGGAGTTACAAACAGTTGTGAGCTGCATGAGATTTTTTCGTTATTTTAAATATTAATTATATCATATAAGTGTATAGAAATCTTCTGATTGGTATTTAAAATAATAACATCTATCTATCTATTTTGTGATGAGGAAATAAATACATACATATGATAGAGAGAGAATGAACACAGAATGCACGCCATGCCATTCTGTCATTCTGTTCATATGGAGGTCAATGAACAAATTAGGAGGAGTCAGCTCTTTCCTTCCACCCAGCTAGCCATTTCATTGGCCCTTCCCTGGTACTTTTCTTGATCGACTCATGGCTTTCTGCCTTAGAGGGTTTTCTTGTGGTTCTAAAAGTTAGAAAATATTTTAATATTAAAGGGCATTGTGAAAAATGTGTGCAGAATTTTGTTTCAAATGAATGATACTGTTAATAAACATAAGAGGCACTCAGAAATGAAGGCAGGAAAGAGCTGACACATCAAGCCAGCCATTCAGAAAGTTCTCCTGCCTCTTTTGCTGGTGTCTGGGAGTTGGGATTTCAGTTTATCTTTATATTTATATACACATGTATATGCAGTTAGATATGGTTGTACATGTTAAGTATATCATATAGATACTTATAAAATATGCACATAAGTATATTCATAGTTCTGCATACAACATGAATACCATACACATGCATACCAATGCCACAAAGGTTGTTTGTTTATATTTAATTTATTGTTATGCCAATTTATTGTCCATCTAATAGAAATTCAAAGTATAATTCTGTGTGTGTGTGTGTCTGTCTGTCTGTGTGCATGCAAAGGTGTAGACACATACATGTTCTTAAATGTATGAATGTGGGCACATATTTGTGTTTGTTGTATGTAAACAAGCATGTGTGTATTGTGGCACAACACTGATGGTGCCTTCATCCTTTACAATGGAGTAGTAGCACTATTACAGTGAGATGGGGCATGCTTGATCATGCTTCATTCTGTGCATGGAACTTGCATGCTTCTAGATCACCGATGTTGTCTACCATGTTACTAAAAATGTGTAGATGTTTCAGGATCTTTCTTTGATGGAGATCTACAATCTATGTCACATGTTAAGTCCCTCAGATACCATTTGACACCAAGCACAGATAAGTTTTCACTCTCTTCTTCCTCTTCCACTGCACATTTTATAGGAAATCACCCCCATCAAGTAAGTCTAACTATGCTTACTGGCTATCCAGAACTTGGTGAAAAGCAGGAAATTGTGGGTTCCCAGGATCCAATGATGTTGACAGGAAGACTTCCAGGTGGGCTGTTCCTACTGCAACTGTTGCCACAGGCATCCAGACTGAGACAGCAAAGGGGCATCCCTGATGGGCAACTGTATAACTTCTCTTCTTCCAGATTATGCTGCTGCAGACAGGAAAAGGATTTCAAGCTCTGTGATTAGATAGCTGGTTTAATTGAGGCCACCTTCCCTAAATCCTGTTTGGTTCTGAGGGTAGCACAATGCTTACACTTCATCTAGAAATCACAGGAAGAATCTCCCCACAGTTTTTATTTTATAACTGAGATTTGATTGGATGAGGACCAGTAGAAAAAGATGTTAACTCAGTTTTGTTCTCTTTCTTTTTGCATGCCACAATTCTTAAGTGTAGGTTTCCTTCCACAATAAGATAGAGGAATGGAACACTGTGATACATTGCCTAACTCCTCAGATCTCTAAGATGCCTCCTTCCCATTGTCCTTCAAATGTCGCATTAGGGCAGGAAAAAAACATCCATGGAAAAGAAGAATAAAAAGGAAGCCCAACAATAAAGGACTCTGAGTTAGAAGGATTGCTGGAAATATGAGACCAGCCTTCAGGGATAGACTTTCAGGGAAGGAGACAGGCATAAAGGCAAAGGACAGTGGAAGAACGGGAAGGGGTATGCCCAGAGTAGGATATGTCCATTGTTTTCTACTCCTAATCTCCCCTTGTGTTTGTTAGAAAAGGTGACAACAGTTGAGGCAGAGTCAGCAACTGTCCCAGGACTCCACTTTCCAAATGGGACAGGATGAACTGCTGTTACACTGCTATCCAGTGAGTGACAGCCTCAGAAGTCATCAACTACCATGATGAGAGGAGGTAGGGAAAACCTCATGGCTTTCTGCTTTCTGGTCAATCCCAATTCAAGGTGTGTTTAATGATGTGAAGGGACAGGCTGGAGGGCAAATTTCAAACAGCTCTATTCCCCAAGCTGCAGGTCCTGCAGATGGCACAATACAAGCCTCATGATAAGAGAATCTTGATGATAAACTGAGCATCAGAAATGATAGACCAATATTTGAACTGTGTACATATGGACTGAGTCTGACCTTTCCCCAATGACCTTCCTCTTCTCAGCAGTGAAGTTCTGTAGTAGGAAATGATGATTGTATGGGAAATTGTCCCCAACAATGATGATAACTGAAGCCTTCAGGCACCTCCCCTAATTACTAGTCCAAAGACATCTGCATAGCTTCAACACCTATGTGCTTCCGTGAGCAGAGTGTGGCCTGGCCTCTGTGACACTACACAAGGAATCATTGTCATGGTTACATGTGTGCCCTTGACACATTGGCAGCTCACTCTATTAAAGTGGGCTGTGATTCACAACTATAATAACATGAGCAGGAATCAATTTCTGGTAAGTCAGTGCAGACATTCTTTGTGGGAAGACCTGATCTCACATCAGTGAGTGGATATGACAAGGAGGAACTTTCTTAAAAGGGATCACAAAGGCATGGTTCATTGTTCCAGGGGTTTTCAAGGTAGAAGACAAAGAGCATTTTGTGAAGTGTTTCCATAGCAAGGACCAGAGGATCAACCTCATAGTGCATGCCATAAATGACATACAGGAGAGAACACCATGCCCACACTGCATAAGAGGCCCCATGAAGATCTGTACAACCCTCATGTGCCTATCAAGGCAGCATCTAGATCAATGGGGGACCAGCCTCTGTTGCTATATTAACCCCCCGTGATATCCCTTCATGGGAGCAGATGACAGAAGGAAAGGCAGCAGGGACCTTGTTGGGACTCTATTTTGTTGTCTTTATTGAGAAGCAACAATTTTCCACATGAGCTCATGGTGCCTCTTTATCATGGCCACATTCACCAATGCAACAGCAAGGACTCCCCCAAGCACCACTGTCTCTTTCCACTTCCCCTTTCTTTTTGTGTAATATGTAGTTTATTTCATCTGGAGTCTGTGCTTTGTGTTGGTGCCTGTGCCCATTTCCCTTAGAAAGAGCCAATGTTCCTCAGAATATACTTGAGATGTAAGAGAAGCACAATAAATACAGTCCTCTATCAATATCCACATGTTATTTTTATTCAGAATGGCTGAGCATAATCCAAGGCTAATTACAAATACAAAGTAGCTTCAGTCAAACCTCCACTCAAAAGTATCCGCTGCTTCAACCCTGAAGAGAAACAGGTACCAACAGTCCCAGAATATCAATATAACCAGGCTTAACTCTAACACAAAAACTGCCTGGACACAGCCACACCCCAGGCAAATATGGCCCCTGAAAAGGCCCATGCTAAGCACCTAAATTGAAAGTAGACCAGGATTAACCATTAAACCATGATGTCAAAACAGAAGTATTCCAAGGCCTAAGAATGAACCTGATGAAGACCAAAAATAATGCCTACATTAGCAATGGCTTCCCTCACCCAGAAAGGCCAGGGACCAACCCTAGGAATGAAAAGGCCAAACCTGACCTAAAAGAGGCCTTCACCAAAACCTGAAGCTGCATAAGCTCTGGCTCAGAGGAAAAACAGAGGTATCCCTGGACCAGTCCATTAAATGGAAGAGCCAAGGGCAAAGGAGAAGAAGGAAAAGTAACAAAACAAAATGAAACAAAAAGAAAAGAAAAGAACACCCATGCCTAACCTTGACCCTGAAGAAGGCTGGCCCCAACCAAGAGGGAGATGAGTCCTACGCTATCCCTCAGAAGAAAAAGACCTGGCTCAAAGAAAGAAAAGGAGAGTATCCATGCCCCAACTTTACCTGGACTGAAGCCAGGGCCCTCACCAAGATGAGAATTTGGCCTCAGCATACTTCTGACCCTGAAGAAGACTGGGCCAAACTAAGGAAGGACATGGGCCCAGACCAATCCCTCAAATGAAAGAGGCCGGGGGCGGGGGGCAGCAAAGCAGGAAAAGGAGAATGCAAGAGTGCTAACACTTACCCTGACAAAAAGCATGAACCAAAACAGGGAGAGAGGATGTCCTGGGACATTCTCCAAGGACCAAATGAAGAAGCAGGTCTGGGGCAAATATTGACTGGGAAAAATTAGGAGCTCATACAAAACTCATAGAACAAAACAGGCGAAGTCAAAATTGGAAATGTTATAGGTCAACAATAGACCTTGCTGAAGATAAACCACAAACCCTTAAATCAAGGGAGCTCCTGCCAACCCAATGAGAGGTACGTGGTCAGACTTAATGTTGACCCTAGGAAGCTCAGTTTGAAGAGACAATTTAAATGGAGCCTGGCCCAACCACAATGAAGAACTCTTCCTAGGACAAACCCTGATATCAAGTAGCCAAGGACCAAGCCCTGTGTGAAAGAAGTCCAGGCAATCCAAGAGAAGAAATATCCTGACCATAAACTGCTATCAGTAGAGACCTGCGGCCTACTGAGCAAGAATTAAATTCAGAAGCCCTGAACTTTAAGGATGTGTGGGCAGAATATTCTCTTATTCATCCAACACCCTAAACAAAAGGGAACCAGAAACACCTCAATTATTGTCAATTGAGCTGATGGCTCCCTTACAGATGAAAGCAAATGGACATCATTAACATATTTGGTAGTTAGAGGGAACCTTGAGGCACACTGATCCCAGACCTCAATTTCACGCGATGTTTTACAGCCAATCAAGGCCTCAAAAGAGACACACAGAAGAATGTTTACTGAAGATCTTAGAGTCACAGACTTCATGTACAGATATAAGTTGACATCCTGAGTACCAATGTGGATCACATACATTCCATTTACATTTATCTTCAGTACATGCAAACCAGGATATGCTACTCATCATGATCCAAGCTCTCATCTGAGTAACCAATGATGGGACATAGCATAATACAAATGGTGTTATACTGCATGATGTATTGGTCTGATAAAGCTCCAAATCTTGACTTCAGCTGATATTTTTAGGAACAAACAAGTCTGAAAAGTAACATAGGAATAACCCTTCCTACCAAGAAGCCCGGATTAACCCAAAATCTGCTTCACTAATTCTTTTCTACTTCTTTTAACAGAAACATGGTCCATGATGTTCCTCTTTTCTTATAAGATTTCAGAGAGATGAACTTAATATAAAATATTATGGCAATTGTGGAAATGATTTCTCAAAGAAGGATCCCACTGTATTAGTTTTTAAATTCCCAGGATGATGTGTAATGCCAATCACCAAAGCATTAACAAATACACATATTTTCCCACATATTGTCAGAATTCCTCCCATATTTAAATTTTCTTATTCTGACTTTTCTTGGTTAAAATTCTGGAGTGACCCACCTCATACTCACTTCTCAACTGCAGGCACTTCCACATTTCATTTCATCAACTTGCTGCATCTCCTCCTTCCTTAAAGAATTCCAGACTATGCCGGGCGGTGGTGGCATATGCCTTTAATCCCAGCACTCGGGAGGCAGAGCCAGGTGGATCTCTGTGAGTTCAAGGCCAGCCTGGGCTACCAATTGAGTTCCAGGAAAAGGCGCAAAGCTACACAGAGAAACCCTGTCTCGAAAAACCAAAAAAAAAAAAAAAAAAAAAAAAAGAATTCCAGACTAATCATTGAGTGGGGTGTCCGTGTGCTGGTGAGCTCAATGCTATCAACCCCCCTACTAAGTCTGTTGTCTTTATAAAAATAACATCCCCCAAAGACAAACACAATCAGTCCAACACATTCTAGGGAAGTCTATGAGATGGCCTCAGACATTGGTAGTCTTAAGTCCTCCATTTCCCTCTAACTTTTCTCTAAAGTATGTCCTTAAAAGTCAGGCAATGGGGATTTAGCTCAGTGGTAGAGTGCTTGTCTAGCAAGCACAAGGACTTGGGCTTGGTCCTCAGCTCTGAAAAAAGAAAGTGATCTAAATTTTATCTTCAGAGTGTCTAGCCTGTTGCATATTCCTGCCCCAGAGATTCTTGCCTCTCCATTGCAATAATGCATATCACCATGCGAGAATTCAGCCTGTTTTGTCACAACCTTTCTGTATTATCTGCGGTATCCAGGATTCCTTGTTCCTTTTCTAGAGTTCTACACAGAACCTGGAGCATTCATTTAGAAAGATTCTTGGGGGTCTAGAATGCCAGGGCTCCCTAGATGACCAGTGTTTGTCCCACCTCACCTCATACATCAGCCTAAAGTAAAAGTGGGACCACTGAGAGACAACTGGAACGGAACCAAATTTGAGGGCTATTTCTGGAAACCAGAAGTCCTAGAATTGTTCAGATTCAAAAGGCTACAGATGCTGAAAGAAAAAATCCAGAGTTCTTCACCCATAACTAGTTCTCTGACCAATATGGGAAAAAAGGACAAATGTTCTGAGTCCATTTTGCCTTTGTGGGACACAATAGCCACTGTATTGTATAGCCTGAAAAACTGTATATACTCTATTTTTTTCTATCTATCTATCTATCTATCTATCTATCTATCTATCTATCTATCTATCTATCATCTTTCCATCAGCTATCTCCATCCAGCTATCCATCTATCTGAAAAACTGTATATACTCTTTTTATATCAATCTATCTATCTACCTGTCTATCTGTCTATCTATCATCTATCTATTTATCTATCTTTCCATCAGCTATCTCCATCCATCAATCCAGCTATCCATCTATCTACCTCCATGCATCCTTACATTCATCCATGCATCCATCTTCTACTACTACAACTCTTACTCTTCTATTTCTCCTTCTTCTTGCTCTTCCCTTATTCATCCAGGATATTATAATCATTTTTGCCTCCCTAAGTTTTTACAGGGCCTTATAAAATGCTAGTTACATTATAACAAATAAAAACTTTTCTCTGTGGGTTTTATTCTCCATATTTTCCCACCCAAAATCTTTGTAATCCATATCCTCCCCAGCACTTGCTGAAATGTGACATTCCTTAGATCTCTGACACTGTGACACTAAAAATCTTGTGTAAAAGTGTGTTTGTTAAAAAATGCAACTGTGCTTAAAACCAGCTAAAAAACAACATCTAAAAACTTGATACTTTAATAACTTGCAAACACATCATCTTAGTTTGTTTTTTATATGACAAATGTAATTTAGATATAATGAATTCAATGAGTTGATATATTCAGTGTTTATTAGTTCTCTGTCATGAAGTTCACAAAAACATTTTCTCACTAAATAAATTTTCGTCAAGAGGTAAAATTTGTAGAGTTTTTTAAATGGAAATGGTAAGATGTACACAAATCCAGAAAATCGAGTTAATCATAAGTCAGAAGTTTTATGGAAGATAAAAAATCAAGATCATATATGAAACTGTATCTCCTCCTTCCTTAAAGAATTCCAGACTAATCATTGAATGCGGTGTCCTTGTGCTGGTGAGTGCAATGCTAGAATCTCCCCTACTAAGTCTGCTCTTAAAATTTTTAGGCCAAAATTCAGTACACTTGTATACAATTAGAATGTAATTCTCTGTTTGGAATAAAGGTGATAGAAGATATCACATAGTTCAACCTTTTATACAGAGAAAAGCAAAATCCATGCTAGAACTTATATTTGAGAGCCTTAAAATGGCCTACAAAAAGAGACTGTCTTAGTCAGGGAGTAATCTGTCTCTCAACTGCTTGAATTACAAAAGATTTTCAAAAGATCAATGAAACATCCTGCCAAAGCTTGGCTCATGGGATTGTAGGCTATGAGAACAGATGAGATCAATCTGAGTGCTATAGAAGTGGGAAAGTAGGTCATGCACTTACTTCTACCTCCTTGAAATACAGGCTATGTAATCTAATGAAATCTGAGAGAGATAATTCCTGATGGACTGGCTCACAGGAAGCATTGGTGATGCTTGGTTATCACAAGCAAAGGTCTCACACGGACTGGAAGATGATGAAGGAAGGATGGGGTTTTCCTGATAAAATACATATGAGAGAAGCAATGCTTTACGGCCAATTCACTGGGCATGATGGAGCACTGGGCTGTGCTTACAGAAGAGGTCAAACATAAAATGGTTGATTCACCAGGGACTTCAGGACTGGTGTTTGCCGTTAGTGCCTTTGCAGAGCTCCATGGGAGAATGTGAACTTGTAGAAACGACTAACATTTTAAGGAAAGGGTAAAGTGTTGTATAACAGTTTTCCTTTTTATGACATGAATTCTCTTCTATTATTTTTGAGATTTTTACATTATTTTCTCTTTTATCCTTTCAAACACTCTCTACACTCTTCCTTGCTCTATTTCTAATTAATGACCTCTATTTTCATTAATTGTTGCTACATGCTTATACATATATATGTGCATGAAGATATATATATACATTATATATATATATATATATTTATATTTATATTTATATTTATATTTCCTGAATGTAAGCCAGTCATTCTGTATAGCTAGCATATATGTTTTCAAGAATGACCATTTGATATTGAGTATCCAACTGGTGTGCTCTTCCCTGGGCAGGACTATTTCCTTAAGTCTCAGAAAGTTCTATGGAAAAAGAGAGGAGTGTAGATGTAACCAACTGTCTTATTAAATAAGAAACAGAACCAATGCAAAGAAGAAAGCCAAGAGATCAGAGGTAACAGCCTTAGCCGTCTGCTGCAGCTAGCCTCTTCAGCCAAGAGAGACCTACTTCCTGTGTGTTTGTCTTTATATAGACTTTCTGGTCTGCCTTCCCCTTGGTTGTAAACCCAACCACATGACTGCCTGTCTGTACAGACCTCCAGGTCTTTTATGGTTAGTATTGAGATTAAAGGCTTGTGTCTCCAATGCTGTCTGTATCCTTGACCACACAGAGCTCTACCTAGCTCTGCCTACTAAGTGCTGGGATTAAAGGCATTCACCACTACCGCCCAGCTTTTGCTATGGCTCTAATAGCTCTGACCCCCAGGCAACTTTATTTATTAACATACAAATCACATTTTAGTACCAATAAGATATCACTATAAAGGAAGTTCATAATACCCAGCAATTAATCATGGCTGGGAAAGCTGAAACTTACAGGATGAACAAGGCCCTTCCACTCCCAAGGTTAAATGGGTGATTAATAAGGAGAACTGAAGAAAGGAGACCCTCTGTCCCATTCAGCTGCAAACAAGTCATGCAGACACATTCAGAGTTCTAGTCCTCATGAGTCACCCATTCTAATGTGAGCCATTGTGATGCCACACATTAGAGTTATTCATATTCCTATAAGTAATTCCATACCTATACTCCTGTATTAACCTCAATAAACTCATTAATTTGAGGGAATAGGAATCACAGTCTTCCCTGGGAGGCAGACAGATAAAGAAAGGGGAACTGTTAAGTAATACAAATGGCCAACTTCTAGCTTCCTTCTTATTTTCTGTACTGAGACAGAGGCTTAGTAGGCTTTGTCTTCCACCAGCAGGCTGCATCTTCCAGCTGTCTGGTTCAGGACAGATAGGTGTGTTCACAGTCAGTCCTGAACACTGTCACCTGAAGCTGCAGGTGATCACAGCTCTTGTGTGTGAGCAATGGTTATGTCATGTCCAAAGGAGAGCATGTCACAGCAGTTCCCTCATGCTCAGTCAGGACATTCAGTACCCACTTCCAGGATGTTTCCTATGCCTAGTGGAAGTGGTTGATCTACAGGTCCCATTTAGGAATGAGCATTCATGGTCATTTCAACATTTTGAAGTTATGAGGCTGTGCATTTGCTGCTGCATACCACAGAAAGAGAACCTCTGGCCAAGACTGAAAGCTGAAGAGATCTATGTGTAAAACAAAAATATTTACAAAGCAGTTGCTACTACACTAAGTAACAATAGTAGCATCATCTAAAGGGCTATGACCTGTCAAGCCAGGGTCTTTTGAACAGGTACACAGTAGCAGGTACTAATTCCTTCCTATAGTGCAGGCCACACCAGATCAGAAGGAAGTTAATTACACAATAACTCTCATGCCACTATTACACTAGTGATTTTCTCATATTCTGTATGCTACCACTTGAATTATATTTTCGTATGCTGAAATAAAAAGTCTTAATTTCATGAGATCCTATTTGTTGATTTTTGGTCTCATTTACTATTAGACAAGAGTCCTATTCAGAAAATCCTTACCTGTGCTTAGCAGTGGGAGTATTTTCTCTACTGTGTTCTTTGGCATTTTCAGGGTATCTGGTCTATGACACATTTGGTGCAGAGCTTGTGTATGGTAGAAGATAGAGAGCAGAGTTTCATTTTATGCATGCTGAAAACAATTTTTCACAATCAGCATATCTGAGACAGTATCTCAAATGCCAACAAATATATGAACTACAAATATGGGTGCAAAGTTAAACTAGGTACTCACAAGTACATTCTCCTTACCAAATGGACCACTTTGAAGTAACCAGCCATGCAGTAATATGAGGTTCAGCTTTGACCACTCAGAATAATGCATGGCAAACATTTCAATGAGAATAAATTTTCAGCAGGATTTATAGCCTGGCTCAAATACTATTCTGTGGTCATTTTCTTGGGCCCCAGACCCATTTGTCACATTAGTAAAATAATATTCAGATTGCTCCATAATTCCAGTTTTAAGTGTCTTTTAAATGATTACATTTTTCACCAAATCTAATATTTCAAATGCTGAAAAGAAGGTGGATCAAGAACATATACGCTATGTTCATTGTAAACTAAAACATTCCAGGTACTGTGGCCGCTGTAACGATGGTTATGAATGAAAATTTAACATAGACATGCCCACTGTACCACTCCTGGGTGTGCATACTTATCGAAATGAATGACACTGAATCACTACATATGTAAGGTGAGTTTGTGTGCAATTTTTTATCCCTGCACTACCTGTAACAGATGATTCAGGGAATGTGCTCAGATAACCACCATTATATGAATGACTAAAGACCACACAATATGCATAAATAATGCAGGATAATTCAAAATAAAAATTATAGAAAAAGTTTCATGATTCACACGAAAATTGGTCCAACTATGTATCATTAAGTTTAGAAACAGGCAACTCTCCAAAAACAATTAACACATATCTTCTCTCATAAATGGAACCTAGAAAAATAAGAAAAAGGGGTTAAAATTTTTGAGGAAGTGTGAGGGAAAATATATTAAATGGAGGGAGTATAACTGGGAAACAAGGTGGTATACAGAAACAAATGACTTATTTTATATAATTAAAATGTACAAAATAATAAGATTAATTTTAGAAGTAACAAAAGAGAAAAAGAATCACTTATTTGCACAAAGGCTCATATTTTTATACAACTAAACATAATGACTACATTTTTACTATCTTCCAAACTTCTCTTAAGGTTTTGAATGTTGGAGCTAGAGTTGGCCTAACAGAAAAACGCACACTGTACTCTTTCAAAGGACTTGAATTCAGTTCCCATCACCCATCACAGTGACCCATAATCAAACATCAATATCTCTAGTTCCAGGGAATCTGGAGCCTCTTCTCATCTCTGTGGGAACTGCACTCATGTGTACATACCTACATGTCTAAACAAATATATACAATTTTGAAATCATTGTTTCATAATTTCTCTGTTTAGTTTTATGGACCCAGGGAGGCAGAGAGGCTTGCATCCATGCAGTACATGATGTCAGTTCATTGTCAGACTCTCACTTATAAGAATAAAGGATTGTGACCAAACAGAATATAAGTATTATAAGGTCATTCTGGAACCCAGATCCATAAAAAGATGACACCTGGGAAATATAAAATAATTGGATCATGTGAGAAACCTGAGTTGTACAGAGTTGATGCAAATTAATATGCATAAAATTTAAACTTTAAAAGGGATTTCTTAGCATTTCATTAGTTTTAGTCACTGAAAGGTACAGTGTGCCTAAATTCCATCACCATATTGTCATTTATCATGTGTTTTTAATTAAGAGAGGTTTATAAAAGTCTTGAATTCTACCATAACAAAAGACAGAAATTTTGGCACAAATAATCTGTAAAATATAAACTATTATTTGGCTCAGCTGATATAACACACAATGGATGAGCTCCAGAGGTCTGGTAGCTTTCTGGCATTTTTAGCAAGAAAGGAGCTCTGAGTTTAGTAGCTCTCGGGCCTTCAGTGCCTGAAAAGCAGCTATTATTTTTTTTAAAGATGTCTAAATAACAAGCTAGGTGAGGGGATAAATAGAATGATAAATTGAACCAAAAACCAGACACAAAAGGCATTTTGGACAGAAACAGTGAACTTAAAACAATCAAGATAGAAGACTCAAACTAACCATGTAACTGCATCAAACATAAAGTTCTAGATGGGAGAAATCACCAGAGAAGATAAACAACCACACAGGATTTCACTCTATGAAGAATAGAAAACATGTGTATGGGCAGAGTGTCAGAGTAATGAGGCAGGAAAAGTCAGAATTCTTTAAAACACCCTAGTATCCTTGTTACTACCAAAGTAAACTGAAGAACAGTAAGTTTTACTAGGGAAAGTATCTATTCGGAATAACACAAATACCATAACATACATGTGTGTGGTGAAAAGGGATCAATTTTTCAGGCAATCAGAACACTCTACGTGAAAAGTATTTAACTACAAATCCTCCAACCCAGATGAGAAAGTGGATGGAAACTGACAAATTCACAATTGAAGTTGGAGATGGGAGTTGAGAGAACAAAAGGAGGGAAAGTCCACAATCTTCACTTGCAAATGTTCATTGTGTTATTAGATGTTGGTCAGGTTCAAGGCCTGTGGCTTCAGTATACCATGAATGGTATACTGTAGACCTGCATGATACACAGCAGCTTCCAATGCCACTACGATGATGGAGAGATGATGGAGAGATGATGGAGAGGTGATGGAGAGGTGATGGAGAGGTGATAGAGAGTTGGGAAACATGGGGTCTGGGAGAGCAAAGTGCTTTACTATTTTCTTCTTTATTATTATTGTTTATTTTTATTTTATTTTTGTTCCTTTTTTTATTTCCTTTGTGGTGGGACTCTACAAGAGGTAGGGGCAGATATGGAGGGCCTGGGAGAGGAGTGGGATTAGATTGTACGGTATGAAATTCCCAAAGAATCAATAAAAAATATAATGCATACATAACAAAAATCGACTTTCACTTTCTACCATTTGTTAATATGAACTAAACAATAAGAAGTTGTCAAATGAATGAGGTTTTAAATTTTTAAAAAACATGAACATATTGAATAATACAGTCCATTTTTGACATAGGGACGGAAGTTCCTCTATAACAAGACTTCAAGATGTTATATTTGGAATAGAAAATTCCATTTAACTCTTGATATATCCATATGACAAGATTTGGTAATAAGAAAAAATTAAATTATAACCAAATTAAGTTCTTTTATAGTAAAAAGAGAAAAGAAAGAATGAAAAGCAGAGAAAATCATTAAGGACAAGGAGAACATGAACACTGCTGTTCATCAATTTCTCCTGACAAACATTTACAGAACACCTCCTCAAATGACAGCTTAAGACAGCATTTCCAGAACACACAAGTCACTTTTCAACATACTCCACGTTACAAGCTACTAAACAGGTTTAAATAAACATAAAAGAATTATATAAGGTGATGTGTTCAACCTGACTACAGGGAAATTAAAACACAAGTTAATAACAGAATAGTATCTTGATTATTCCCAATAAATGAAAATTAAACATTTCATTCTTAAAATAATCAAAAAATTAAAAGAGAAAGTCAATAGTGAAAGTAAAAGTATTGAAGTGGAAATAAAATATAACCAAATTTATGGAATAAGCTAAACCATGATTAGAAAAAACTAAAACATTAAATGATTTCATATGAAAGTGAATACATTTGGATTTTGTTTGTATGTTCTATAATAAGATCTCACTCTGTAGCAGTGTATCCCGAGCTACATGTGTAACCCACACTGTTCTCAAACTCATGGAATCCTGATTCCCAAGGGCTTGGATTACAGATATGAAATACTTAACACCTGAATTAGTAGATTTGTAATCTGTGACAAAATTTTATATAAATACTAAAAGAAAGTGAATAAGAAGCCCCTAGTCAATTTTTAAAATTCAATCAATTGAAAATATATAACACTGATAAATCTATACAACACTGATAAATCTCTAGGCACACTAGCAAAGAAAAATGAAAGATTATCAAAGTTACTCACATAAGGAATGAGAAAGGGGATATTGCAGATCCCACAGGTACTAAGATGAAGCAAAGAAATACAGAAAACGTTAAGCCCATAATAATCTGAATGAAAGCCTATAATTTTTTTCAGAACTGCATCCTGCCATCCTGGATCTTCACTGAGGGCATCTCAGCCTCATGAGGACTGGGCTGTGAGGAGTCTCCAGGCTCTGAGAAGACAGCCTCACTAGACCTGGTCTAAGAGGAGACTGCTTTCAAGAAGGTAGGTTTGTCTTCACCTCAGCCTCCCCAGAACCGGGGCTGGGAGGAAGTCCAGACTCTGAGGAGACCCTGAGCCTGGCCACCCTGGCCTGGGACTGCCCTCACCAGATGAACTCCACAGACCCCCTCCACAACAGTTCAGCAGCTCCTCAGCAGTTCCTTAACGACTTCAAGTCTGAGCATGCTCAATGTCCCAGGCAGGAAGACCAAGGTGGAATGGGGGAGGTTTAGTCTCTGCCCGGATGCTCATTGGGCCGGAGTGCTTGAGGGGCGGGCTTAAGGCTCACATGCCATTTATGATTGGATGTGTTGCATGTGGCTCTATTTGGAGGCCGGCATTTTCTGGTGGGATGTGGCTTTGGTGGGAAAGGACTGCAGTGTCTCAAAGGAACAGATATTGTGGAGCCTCTCAAAACTGGGGTCTGCACATCTCAGACTTCCAGCTCAGCACAGGGCAAGTAGGATGCTCAGGCCTCGGTGGTCTGTTGATAAGTTACAGAGGGAGGCCTTGTGGTCAGAGCTGCACACCTACCATCCCATAGTTCTTATTCTATCTTACCTTACCTCATCTTACTAACCTAGCCTCACATACTCTTATCTTAGCAGAAAAACCCATTTGGCCCTCTGGGAGGACAACCGGATAGTGCTGCTTTATTGCAAAAAGGAAAAAATTAAAATGACAACCAGATAGTTTCTTTCTCAAAATCACACAGCTGCTTGTATGGGACAGGGACCCTAGTCAAGTCAGTTCTACAGACAGCTAGATTAGAGTTGACTTCTATTGCACAGAACTGGCTGTGTTTATCCCAGTGAGGAAGCAGTACCTAATAATGTTGATTTTGTATCAGGTCATCAGCTTGGCATTCCTGTGACTCAGCATGGACAAGGAGCTTGCATAAGCGGGACTTCACCCTTATCATTCACCTGCCCACGTGGTTTGGTAAACATTCGGCATGTAAAATGGCTTAGTGGCTCATGGCTGAGAAATGTCAAAAGCATATGTTTGAGTGATTTTATCATTTTTAAGATAAGAACTGTCATGCAGAAGAGAAAGGAGGAAAAACAGTTTGTGTCCAGGAAAACAGATTTTATTTTAGTCTTACTGTGAGGCTTCTCAAGTTGTACCTCCTCTGTCTTCCATCAGGGTCACTTTTTGTCCTGAAGGTTGTAATAATGATAATCTGTGCTGGTTACCAGCGCTGGTTACTGTGAGGAAAGGTCATGGCCACGACAAACCCCAGTATCAGTATCAGAGCTTTATTAGGAGGAAGAGGGTTGTGGGGGGGGGGGCAAGAGAACCAGGCCTGGGGAAAGAGAGAGAAAGAAAGATGTTGAGGGGGGGGTGAAGAGAGAGAACAGAACAGACTGAGAGGCGGTGAGGTCAGTGTCTGGTTCTTTAAGGTGCAGATGAGCTTACAGAGCTACACCATACATGCTAGATTTCGTGAGGCATAAGTAATCACTCCTAATGATTGGTATTTCCTTGCCCATGCTGCTCTTTCTGGGGGTGACTTTGTCCTCTGGAAAACAGAATTTACAAAAAATTGTCAAAAAGTTGCTAAAAAAAAATATTGAACAGCCATCCTCAATAACTTGGACGCTAAAAAAAACTTCTCGGCAACCCCCCTTATGATACAAATGCAGCACAGACAAAATTCCCTCATGGCCTCCTGGCCCAGATTCAAAAGCAGGGGTCCGGGCCTGGAAACACCTGCCCCAAAAGAGTTTGACTACCACCTCATTAGCAAAGATTGTATAGGCCCTGATGAATCTTTTAGTGACTTTGTTTCTTGCTTAAATGATGCAGCTGAGAGACTTTTTGGGGGGAACGAACACAAAAGCACCTTTGTTAAACGCTTGGCCTTTAAAAATGCAAACCCTGCCTGCCAGGAAGTCCTCCGCCCTCATAAAAACAGAGCGGACCTGTGTGGATATGTCAGACTCTGTTCAGGTGTTGGTGCAGCCCATGCCATGGGATTGGCCATAGGTGCAGCCCTGAGGTCTTCACACAGCCTGGGGCCCCCACCTGTTATTTCTGTAAACAACCCGGATATTTCCCAAGGGAATGCCCCCAGAAAGGTCACAGCCTCGCACCCTTAGCCCAGCCTGCCTTGGAGGTGGTTCCCTGGGATTGGGGTGCTGGTGTGGCCAGATGCTTGATGTTGAGGAGGGTTGGGTCTTAATGGCACTGGGGGGAGGGGAGTTTATGGGACTGTGGAGGGTGGATGGGAGGGCCTTTCCACCTTGGTGCCTGCAGGCTCCTTCATTCATGGGGAGAGAGTCACAGGGGCCGGCAGGGATAGGGGAAGTCTGGGGGGGAGGCAGCAGCCTTCTGATTCTCATGATGTGAGGTAGGAGAACATTCAGCATTAACACCATTGCTGATCATCACAGAAAGACTAAATCCTGTTAATGGTACCATAAAAGAGATACACTCTGTTCTCAGATGGTTACCAGAACAGAACGCCTGTAAATATACCTGATCTGCCCA
The DNA here is from genome assembly GCF_049852395.1 of Peromyscus maniculatus bairdii. Taxonomy (NCBI): domain Eukaryota; kingdom Metazoa; phylum Chordata; class Mammalia; order Rodentia; family Cricetidae; genus Peromyscus; species Peromyscus maniculatus. The sequence goes on along the minus strand of NC_134874.1, from coordinate 59,828,894 downwards.
GGAGAGATAGCCCCTCTCCTGAGGAAACTTCTATTTCAAATGCTGTCCCTCTGGCAAGCAATCCAGGCTATTGTCCTCACCCACAGCAACCCCCACCAGCCCATTAGCTCTGTTATCACTCTGCTCAGAGTTCCTGTGGGGGGACAGTGGGAACTTTACAGCAAACTGTGTTTGAGACCTTTCACACAGTATACAAGTCCCATAGTCAATCACATTCTGGGCTGAGCAGGGACACTGCTTGTCACAAATCCAGTCAGACAGCAGGGGTCATGTTTCCAAGGGCAGTGCTGAACTTTCATCCAAAGTGTCAGAAAGGCTTGTTGGACTTGCTGGCCTTGGTGTCACAGGTGGTCATAGCCATGTTGGGCCACCTTGACACAGGCTGTGGCTGGCAGGTAGCACAGCAAACAGGGTAGCACCAGAGATGCCACTCAGGGCACTTAGGTCCCTTCCAACTAGACTAACCTATTATTCCTCAGATCAATTCCTAGATCTCTAGGAAGAGAAACTGCGCTGAGATGACTGCCTTGACGGGAGACTGTTACTGCCATCACCTTAGCAGTCCTTCTGGGGGTTGGAGCAGTGGAAACAGGCACAGAAATTACCTCTCTGGTCCTGTCCAACCAACATTACTCTGAGCTTCACATGTCCATAGATGAGGATATTGCCCAATTTGAACAGGGAATTTCTGCCCTCAAGCCATCCCTTTCCTCCCTAGCTGAGATAGTTTTACAGAACAGGAGAGGCCTGGATCTCCTCTTTTTACAACAGGGTGGCCTTTGTACTATGCTCAACTAGGAATGTTGCTTCTTTACAGACCACACCAGGGTAGTCAGAGATAGTATAATAAATGTCAACAAAGGACTAGAAAAAAAAAAGGAGAACAAGAGCTTGGATGATTCAAGAATTAGTTTTTCAAACTCTCCTTGGGTAACGGCCCTTCTTTCCTCCCTCCTAGGACCTGTTTGTAGGCCTGCTCCTGGTCCTTGCCTTTGGGCACTTTCCTGGCTCACTCAGTTCATCTGACGCCAAATAACAGATCTGTCAGCCAGGCAGATCCAGATTTATTACCACTGCTTTGATATGCAGGACTCCAGGGTTGAAATTTACCCTGACAGAGATGCCCCACACAGACCCCTTCACTCGGGGGAGGCTGCACCTGTGTGGGGGGAAAAGGCTCACTCAAGGCATGATTGGAGTGCAGCTGGGACTGTACAGGCTGGGGACCATGGTACCCCCAAATCCCAAGAGCCTGGATTATATGCCCTGTTGCATAGCGGTTGTGCAGTAGCAGCCTTGAGCTTACCCATTTCCGCTCCCTCAAAAAACTGCACGGTCCATTGATTCCCGCACTATGGGGATGCCTGTGGTGCTTGAGTCTGGAGAGACATTCCCTCTCGGACCTTTTTTCACAACCTTTAGAGGGATAGGGCCTCTGTAATCCTCCTTGCAAAGCCTCTTTCAGAGCCCTCCTTTTAGACCATTCGAACCTGGTTTATGTTGGCCCTTAGATTATTACTAAGAAGGGGGAGATGTCAGGGACAAGGACAGAATCTCTAGTTAGTGGAAAAATACAGACCCCCCATAAGACAGGGAACTAGATCAGCTTACAGTCAGGTTGCCTAGCAACAGGACATTGAGTCAGAGCCCTTGACCCTTTCACCCTGTAAACATCCTACATGAACATCCTGTTAGCTTGCCCCACCTTATGTAGATGACAGCTTCTTGCTCCCCCCACCCTGCGGAACTATATAAACCTTTGTGGAAGAGAAATAAAGTGGCACCTTAATCAGAATCTAGACTTGGTGTGTTTTCCTTTGGATCTCCTGTCCCTACATTCCCTCCTTAGTGTGGTCGAGAACCTGTTGAAGCACTGCAGGCAGGGCAATTTTGTTTCCACACATACACACAAAATACATGGATTTTGGTCATTTCAGTTAAATGGGTTACAAATACTTGCCATCAATGAGGAGAATCGGATACAAATTATTATTGGTTAAGATAAGAAAAAAACATATCAAATTCCAAGTAGAAGATAACTAGTGAATTATGCAGAAAAAAAGATATTTTACGATGTAATATTTTTATAAAAATTTAAAGGCTTAAGTATGTCATTAGAGATTGAATACATACTGTATTGGGTCTGAGGAAATAGTTTAAGATATGAAAATATGAAACTTTAAATTTTAAATGTTATGAGATTTAAATATAAATAAAGTTTATATGGGGTCTAAAATATAAAGGTTTTAGGTATGGGAATATAAAAAGAATGTTTTGGGAAGAAGGAAAATATATGAAATGCAAGTTATTAGAATATGTAAAAGAAATTTATCAAATTCTGAGCATTAAAAGACTTAAGTAATGATAAAAAATGATTTGAGATGTATAAAAAATAAAACATGTTTTGGATCTCTTTCTCTTGCTATTCTGCCATTACACTGAGACTCCAAAGGTTTATAGTTTTAAAAATGTCTGTCTACTCTGTAGGTATGGATAAAAATGTGGCCACTTGTATGTTTGATTTTGAATGTCTGAGTTTGCATGTCCTCTATGTTAAGGAATACATGCTAATGCAAGTCACCCAGCTATCCAGGTACTAGTTTAAAGCATAAACTGTTAACTCTTATTTAATTATAAGCTATTAAAAAAGAAATAAAACAGAACCTGAGAGGTCCATTTGACTAATGCATCTACAGGATAACAAACTGACCTAGTTATTGTTACCAAACTTGGAGATGTTTTCAAGATTAGGCTTAGATTTGTTTAGCTCAGATATATTTAATAGACAATGGTCCTCAAACCTGTCAAAGATCTGATGAGTATATTATTTAAATTATTTGATAAAAAGCTTACTAGCTCACTAGAACAAACAGAGACTCCTAGGTCCTAGCTTTAACTCCCAAGGTTTCCAAGAAGTATGGAACAATGACAAGACAACACCCAGACTCAACACCTACTGCCAGGGATCTGGCCTAGAATGGACATATGAGACACCGACAAGATAAGCTCAGTCTTTCCCAAAGTTGCCCCTACACAGAGAACTTTAACGATATAGGCCCAGCAGCCAAAACTGATGCTGTTCTGACACCTGTCCTGCCAAGGTTATGAAGACTACAGGAGCCTGGGATGATGGCAGTCTGGGCAATGGATGGTCTCTGCCATTCTTTAATAGATTTGGAAGTCTGTACTCAGGTAAAATTTATCCTTCTCAGATCTCTGATGGCATTGACGATTAGGTAGCTACAACTTTGTCAGCTTAGCAACATCAGGCAACCAGTTTCCATGGGGTTGCAGCTACCTTATTAATTTGTTGAACAATGAATAAATAATAAAGCTACTAGGTCTCCTGAAAAAAAATGACAAACAGGTTTGCCTTACAAGCTTCATATTAAGGGACAAACAGGTTTTAAACATAATTTGAAGTGGCTGTTCTTATAAAAGATACTACAAAATTTCTTTCCTTTACCATAGTATCATTGCATTAAAACTTAAAAAAGTTCAGAATTTAACATTAATATAATTCTGATAAGATAATAGAGCAATGACTGCTTACTGTTTGGATTATGAGCTTGAGATTTTGGATTTCTTATGGTTATCTTCTCAATGTAGTCTTACAGACAGATACATGTTACCTGCTTTTTCTACAATATGTATTTCACTACTGATTGATAACACTAATATATTTACTAAGGCTGTGGACCTAAAAATTCCAAATAAGTTAACTTTTGTCTCTAGTCTACATCTGTTTCAGTGGGCTTCCATTTAGCTGGCAGACAGATCCAGGCATCAGCTACTAACTTCAACCTGTGACACATGGACTTGCTGAAAACTGATATGGACCAATTCAGCCAATATAAATGCTGTTTTTTCAGCTGGTCAATGAACCAGATGCTTCTAAATCCCCTCCTTGCTTTTGACTAACATTCTGGCTTTCTAGGACCCTGAAAACAATGTCCCAACATCAGCAGGAAGTAATTACAGAAACAAAAACATCTCCCTTATTCCATTCTGGAACATTAGATAGAAAAAAAAATTCTTGTCATAGAGAACCTGAGATAAAAGAATAACTGTCCCTATTTTCATTTCCAAGTTCCTTCAGGATAAGGAACTCTGTCAGCCATCACAGGGCTTTTCGTCCTTCTGCTTCTATATTTAAGGAAAACAATCAACAAATGGCTAGACAGTTGTAAAATTAAAATTTTTATTAAAAACTGATATTTTGGTAATTGAAATCCATCCAGGGTTGGCGGTACATGCCTTTACTTTAATCTTAGCACTCAGGAAACAGAGACAGGAGGATCTCTGTGAGTTTGAGTACAATTTGAGTACATTTTTATATAATGTGTTCCTGGCTAGCCAGGACTACATAATAAAACCATGACTCAAAAATAAATGAAGAAATAAATAAATATTAAATATAAATTATTAACAATTTTGGAAAACCATCTCTCCCCAGAATTTTAGCAGTTTCTGGTACTTAACTACATTTCTGAGGAAAGTGGTAATATTAATACAAATAATTTCTCTAATATTGTGTGATGAGACTTGTTTACAAATACTTTATAGAAGAACAAAATATAGCAGTAGAAAAATTACACATAGTTAAAAGATCCACTTAGAGGTATATGATAGAAAAGAGCTCAAACTATGCCACATTATGGGGTGCCTTATAAGCCCCACCTCCCAGAGGCAAGAAACATGGAGGTATGCCCTTTCTCCTTTGATACCCGGGACAAAGAGAGCCACTTGCTCCAGAAGGAGAAGAAAATAAAAGAAATGGAGAAAGGGGAGGTGCCCAAGTTCAAGGCCCTTCCTGTGCCCCATTTTGACACCATTAACTTGCCAGAGAAAAAGGTAAAGAATGTGACTCAAGCTGAGCCTTTCTCCCTGGAGACAGACAAGAGGGGTGCCTATAAGGCTGAGATGTGGAAGCAACAGCTAGAGGAAGAACCGAAGCAGCAGAAGGAAGCAGCTTGCTTCAAGGTTCATCCAAACCCCATCATCTTCCAGGAGCGCTTTGTTGCCAGAAAGAGAAGAAATCAGCAGGCAGTGAGGACTACCACACCCTCCTTCTACTGGCCAGTCTCATGAACAAACTCCTCTTCATCCTTCAGAGCCCATCTTTTAAGTTACCATACCATACCTATCACAAGATGTAGGTTTTCTTATAGTTTTTTATATGCCCTTTATTCTAGTTAAGTCTTTTCTGAATGCGTCACTTCCCCATCCATGTTTGAACCTTTCCACTCCGAGCATTTCCCCTCTCTACCTTGATTTTTTACCTGTATCATCTGCCTCACGAGTCCATCCCCAATGGCCTGTCTCTAATTACCTGGCTTCCACATGTACTCCAAAACACACAAAAGAAAATATTCAAAGCCAGGATACCTGTGTGAGAGACAGTACAGTGTTTGTCTTAATGAGGCAGGGATTCGTGTGCTTCTGGCTGGCCCTTTTACTCACTGTGTAGCCAGGATGACCTAGAACTTCTGATCCTTCAGCCTTTGCCTCCCATGTCCTTCAATTACAGGCAGGCAGTACCATGCCCTATTGTGTGAGTGCTGAGGATGGTGCCCAGGACCATGTGCATGCTAGGTAAAAAACCAACCCATTGAACTGCATCCCTAGACTAGGGAAGAAACATACAATAGGAAGAAAAAATGTATTTCAACACTAAGTTTATCATGTGTATTTTTTGAGGCTGGTCTTTACTATGATGCCCAGGATGATCTCAAAGCCCCAAGTTCAAGGGTTACACATGCCTGGGCCTCCTGAGTAAATGACACTGTGGGTGTGTACCTCCACGTGAAATGTGTTTCTTGAGCAGATTCTTGGCATGGCTTCTCTGCACATCCATCTCCATGAGCATTCATGGAAAATGCTATGTATAGGAAAGAGTGGATGGATGGGGCCCCTGCTGGAAAGGTGGCCACAACTTCCCACTGATGTATGAACCCAATCTAGAACCTTCATTTACCTGAAAATGCCTATAGACCTGACGATATTTGACAAAATACCAGGACCTGAACGTTCAGGATGATGTTCTCATCCTTACATATCACCCCATACATAAATGGATTTAATATGAGTGACTATGACACATAATGTCACCACCTAGAAATAGGAATCCTGGAATAATTCAAAGAAAGGAGGAACACTCATAACCAAATACTTCCTTGAAATGCTCAGAGCAGCAAAGTTTTCTTCTACCTTGGGAACTTTGCAAATAGCTAGAAGAAGACTCAGCTGAAGGGTTGCTATTTATACCAATGTTGAAGACCACTCAACAAATAAAATACTGGAAAACTGAATCCAAAAACCCAATAAAAAAAATCCACCATGACCAACTAGGCTTCATCCCAGGGATGCAAAGGTGGTTCAACAAACAAAAATCTGTCAATGTAATACACCACATAAACAAACTGAAAGGAAAAAAAAAAACATATGATCATCTCATTAGATGCTGAAAAAGCCTTTGACAAAATCCAACACTCCTTCATGATACAGGTTCTAGAGAGATCAGGAATACATGAAACATACCTAAATATAACAATGGCAATTTACAGCAAGCTGACAGTCAACATCAAATTAAATTGAGGTAAACTCAAAGCGCTTCCACTAAAATCAGGAAAAAGACAAGGCTGTCCACTCTCCCCATATTTATTCAATATAGTACTTGAAGTTCTAGTTAGAGCAATAAGACAACAAAATTTTACCAGGGAACTCCTACAGCTGATAACCTCCTTTTAGTAATATGGCAGAATACAAGATTTACTCAAAAAACAATCAGTATCCCTCCTATATACAAATAATAAATGGACTGAGAAAGAAATCAGAGAAACATCACCCTTTACAATAGCCACAAATAATATAAAATTCCTTGGGGTAATTCTAACTAAGCAAGTGAAAGACCTGTATGATAAGAACTTTAGGTCTCTTAAGAAAAAAAATCAAAGCAGATATTAGAAAATGGAAAGATCTCCCATGCTCACGGATAGATAGAATTAACAGTAAAATCAGTAATCTTACCAAAAGCAATCTATAGATTCAATGCAATCCCCATCAAAATCCCAACACAATTCTTCACAGACTTGGAAATAACAATACTTAACTTCATATGGAAAAACAAAAAACCTGGGCTGGAGAGATGGCTCAGAAGTTAAGAGCACTGGCTGTTCTTCCAGAGGTCCTGAGTTCAATTCCCAGCAACCACATGATGATTTATAACCATCTGTAATGAAATCTGGTGGCCTCTCCTGGCCTTCAAGGATATATGCAGGCAGAACACTGTATGCATAATAAATAAATAAATAAATAAATAAATAAATAAATAAATAAATAAATATTTAAAAAAGAAAACCAAAAAACCCAGGATAGCTAAAAGAATCCTGTCTAATAAAGCAAAAATGCAGGCATCATGATCCCTGACTTCAAGCTCTATGATAGACCAAAGTAATAAAAAACAGCTTGGTACTGGCATAAAAACTGACATGGGGACCAATGGAATCAAATTGAAGATCCTGACATTAACATACACACCTATGAACATATGATTTTTGACAAAGAATCCAAAACTGTACCATGGAAAAAAGAAATCATCTTCAACAAATGGTGCTGGCATAACTGGATGTCAACATGTAGAAGATTGAAAATAGATCCATATCTGTCACCGTGCACAAAACTCAAGTCCAAGTGGATCAAAACCTCAACATAAATTAAGTTACACTGAACTTGGTAGAAGAGAAAATAGGAAGTAGTCTTGAATGCACTGGCACAGGAGACCACTTCCTAAATAAAACACCAGGAGCACAGACACTGAGAGCAACAATTAAATGAATAAAAAAAATATGTAAAAAAAGCAAATGCTTCAGATTCCTGCTCAGTGGTCATCATTACTAGAGTCCTTTTGACTGGAAGGAGGATCTCTCCTAGCACCACAGTTCTTCTATAACCTCCATCTATACCTTACTCCTCACTAAATAAACAAACTGATACAACAAGGAGAGATACAGGAATCAGAGGTAAACTTAAAAGTCCAAGTAATACAACTAGGCAACATGATCTGAAAGAACCGATGGGTAAATATTGTCTAGTATTGTAACCAGGAGAATTCACTGATGAATCCAGTAATCTAAAGAAATAGTTGTAATGATCCACAAATCTTCCTGTAGTCCCTAAAACTGAGGGAAGGCATTCTTTCAAATCTATTCATCAAATAAACACTTTTTATAAAGCCCTTACTCTATAACCAAGTAAAGACACATTGAAAGAGACAAGTATCTGGCAGGTCCTTGACTAAGAGCATGACACTATCCTCCATGAGAGTACTAGATGCTTTAATTCATACTCAATGACACATTAAAAAGACCATTCATGATCAAGATGCCTTTGCTATGAACACAAGAATCAATGAACATACAAAAATTAACAAAGATCATAGCATGGTCACAACATTAAGTGGACATAGTCACCCATGAACAGGAATGAAACGTTCCTGCCAAGGGCAAACATGGAACTAGAGAAAGTTTCACCACAAACAATCCACTTTCACAAACACAAAAATATTAATTTTTGTCTAGCTCTAGACACATTCAGACAAGGGGACAAGTTTTTGTATTTTGGGAAGTAATAATCACATGACATGAGCAGGGAGGTGGCATAGAGCTGGTGAGTGTTACCAGAGTTTACTACAAGAGGACTATGTAATCCTGATTAAATTCTCATTGTGTACATCCACACCACCAAAGTATAAAATAAGCCAGAACACAGCTCACAATGAGAAAGAAATGTCTTTGAAAAAATGGAAAATCTCAGTGAAGAAGTAGAAATACAGGCAAATTTTAAAACAAAAAGTAATATTGTAAAAAGATCAATCAATAAAAGCCAAGTACAAAACCTAAACAGAAAGCAAAGAAAACTCACTTTCCCAAGATCTATCTGGTTGGGAAAGTCCAAGTCTATGAGAAATGACTGAGTCCAACTGCTCACCCACCAACCAACTCCTTACCTATAGTACAAGGACAAAACCCAGTCCCATGTAGTATCTTCTGTGGACTGGTATCTAACTTGCCTCACAGCGAGTCCTTGTGATGTCACATGTAATGGGCCAATCACGGCTCAAGAAAACCAACAGTATTTTGTATTTGTTGTTGTTTCCTCCTCTCCCTTTCCATCCTGAACAACTACACTAATTCTTCTCATGGCTGTGATCAAGTAGCTTTAAACAATTTACTTATGAGAGGGGAGCTTCTTTAACCTCAGATTTACAAGGGCATAAGGAAATATAATGTGGAAATTGGTAGGATGTACATCAGGAGGGTGATGTACTTGATTACATGACATTTTCATCCCCTGTTCCTCCAATCACTGAAGATTTTCTGGTAGGTCCTGTCTGCATGGATTGCACTGTGTCCTCAAGAGCATAGTCTGGTCCGGACAAGTATACAAACCTATGTGACAGTGGTGACATTGCACATCACATCCCTTTCATGGACCCTTGCTTTTTCAATATGAATAAATATAATAACTTACTTATGATGATAGACTGGAGAAACTTTGAGCTCTGCAAGGTAGTGGACACAGCTGTATTAACTGCTTCCAGCTGAATGAATGAGGGGGTTTTATGGAATTTCATTTCAGCACTTAATTTCCTTAGGAATTTTGCCTTTTACAGACTGAGCTCACCATACCTACTTACAGGGTCAAGGCTTTTATGTTGACATTTACAGTGGTGAGTTTACAGTACAGCAGAGTTACTGACATTGTGATGCTCTACATCTCACACACAGGAAATCAACATCTCCTGACTCTGGTGGTCATGAGACTTAAGTCCTCACTGGGAGTTTGTCAGTTCCTCTGTCTCTGACATGTTTGTGTCTTCTCTAAGTAGCATTAGTGAAAACTTTAGCAAGTTTCTGTAGTCAGCAAGAGTCTTTACACATTCTAAGTGTCCTGTCCCTTAGCCAGGCTCCTTCTACTTTTCTGTCTCTTACTCCCATCAGTTATTTCTAAAAGCATGGGCTCCATGACCACCTCTGATCATGTTCAGGAATGTCTGTGTTTAGACTCCTTTTCACTGTGCTTGTTGATTGCAAGAATTTTCCAATGCACTTTGGGATGCATGAACTCAGCACTGGTCACTTGTGGAAAAGGGTGGAGAGAGAGAAGGCATGGCAGGGACCAGGGCATGGTTTCTGCTGGGTATGGAGGAGAATCAGATTCAAGCAGGATGACAGGCACAGTCAGGGAAGATGGAGGCCTGATTCAAGGGAAGTGTTTGGGTGGGAGCGGCACCTCCACCCCTGGCACCCTGGCATCCCTACACCCAAAGAGTCCAGGATGTTTGGAAGGAGGAGTCTGGTGGAAGATCCACCTCAACTTTCCTCCCCGTCTCTTTCCCCAAACTCGCCCCTCCAATGCCCTCCAAACACAGCTCCTCACCCAGAGAGGCACAAGACCATTCTGACAGGGTATATAAGCGGCATCCCTGAAAACGGACACTTGGTTCTTCTGGCCTCTTGGCCCTGTCTCCTTTCTAAGGGGCTGGGAATCACCCTGGAAATGTTTTACCCATTAAACCTGGGCTTTTCCAATTCAGTCTGATTCGGTTTCTTGTGACTGGCTCAGGGCCTGGTGGAGGGAAAATACCCCTCTCCCAACACCTGCACTCCACCAAACCGAGATTGGCTCCCAGTTAGGTAAGTTTCCTTTTCGAGTTATTGCCTAGGAGGCCCAGGGCCTCTTCATTTTGGGGGGTGTCCTGCCAAAGATGTGGCTGCAACCAGGCTCCCAACCCATTCCAGAGACAGGGCTGCCTTTGCTCTGCCCATCCCGTTCCAGAGCGAAGGGCTGCCTCTGTTCCATGAGACTCCCTTCTCCAGAAGATATTCTGTTGAAGTGAATTTCCCACACACACCCATTTTTGACCTAAGACTTACCAGAGTGGATGTATTCTGCTAGGCTTCAGATCCCCGACATAGACTTGAGAAATGGCACTTGCCATTCAAAGCCTGATCCCCAAACAACCCTGTAGGGTCTTTTACAAGATCTATTCAAGTTGGGGATATTTGATATAATTGAACAGAACTGCTCTACATCCACGGTTTTTGGGTTTTGCATTCCTGCCCTCCCTACAGGGACCAGTGTCTCATAGCATGGTCCATTCACTGCTGGAGACACTAACTGCCCCCTTCCCCTAAATCTACCTACCCAACCCCCTCCTCTAGGGCCACAAATCTAAGACCAAATTCCTCATCTTCCTTCCTGTCCTCCCTCCCCCCACTGCTCCCCCTATCTCCCAATGCCTCAAACTACACACTGGCCTAACACCCCAAATCTTCCCAGGTTTCTTCTTAGCCTTGGTCTCACCAGACTCCTGCCTTCCCACCCACTTCATTTCTCAGTCAGTGCGAGATATTAGAAAGAAATGTTAAAAGGCTGGGGAGGATCCCCAAACTCCCCTACAGGAATTGGTGAAAATGGCTTTTAATGTTTTTAATGCTTGAGAATGACAGCTGAGTCAACCCCACGGACAGAGCTGTAACAGAATAGGCTCCAAGCCCAGGCCCTAGCAGCTTCTCTGAGGACACCAGGGCCCCCACAAGGGGTACAAGGGAAGTCAGCCATGAGGCTCAATCCTGCTGGAGCTCAGCCCAAATCGACCCGCCAAAAAGTTGCTTCAAATGCGGCAAGCAGGGCCACTGGTCATGGTATTGCCCTGACCCCCAGCCACCCAGGAGGCCATGCCCTGTCTGCTGACAGGCTGGGCACTGGAAATGCCCCCTTGCAGGCTCATCCTGGCAACTGATAATTCCTAAGCCTGGCAGAGAACTGACACAGTCTAGACCTGCTGACTCCCATTGCCCTCTCCAAGCCTAGGGTGACACTGCAGGTAACGGGTAAGTCCATTGACTTTCTTTTGGACATGGGAACTAAATATTCTGTTTTGACATCTCACTCAGGCCCTACAGTTCCCTCACCAGTTTCTGTCATGGGGGTGGACAGGATCCCTTCCTTCCCACTTGAGACCCTGACACTTCTCTGCATTCTTGCAGGGCGACTCTTCTCACACTCTTTTTCTGGTCATACCTGCTTGCCCTGCACCTCTGCTTGGTTGCAATATTCTCAGTCTTTTTGGAGTCATACTCACCTTGGCCCCCACAGTCTCCTGAATATTTCACAGGCCCATTCACAGGGGTCCTCCACATATGTCAGCCTCTGCACCAGCTTCGAGGACACCAACCAGGCTAGAATTGGCAGGTGGGCTTCACTCACATGCCCACACATAAAGAACTCAGTTATCACCTAACTATGGTTGACAACTTTATCCTCAGGAAAGGTTCAGAAGGGCAATGGACTCATCAAACAACAGCTCACCAAGCTCTCCATTGTACTCAGGTTATTTTGGCCCTTCCATCTCCCCATTGCCCTTACCCACCTCCAGGCCACCCCATGCTCTCCCACATGTTTGAGCCCTTTTGAGATCCTTTATGGAAGGCCATTCCTTCTCAATTGCCACCTCCCAGCCAAAACTTCCCCACTGTCTGGTTACCTCCTCTACCTCTCTCTCCTGTTGCAGTCATCTCTTTCAGTAGAGTGCCCCTTCATGCACCTCCCAACCCAGATCCTCATGTTCCCATCCTCACCTGCCCCCATTGGGTTTTCCTTGTTACCCAGCCTTGAATTTGGTTAAGCCTCTCTTATTGTTGGCCACTACATTGGAATTGGTCATTTTGGAGGAGTTATGTTGTCCTGGGTTTTTCAAGTTACTTCTGTTTTTGTCATGGGCCTTGCTCATCTGGATTTAGTTTGTTACTTGAATGTTTCTGTTTGCTTTGTGTTGGGGAGTATTTGGATTGATCCTTGGTGTTCCTAGTGTGGCTGTGCTAGGCTCATCTGTGTTCTGCTTGAGCTCAAGTGTGGAGACACACAGTGCTGATTTGAAGGTCAGATAGCAGCCGATGCTGGATGATCTAGAAATGGTATCCCTTCTGATCTCATCAACCAGAATGCAGGAATTGAGATGAGATGTCTGCTGGGGCAGGATTCAGAATATCCCACATGCTCTGATCTCATGAGCCAGGTTACGTGTATTACAATGGTTGTGTGTGCTGGTCACGATGTACTAACATATATTCTGACCCCATGAGCCATGTTCCACAGAGTGCAGTGGGTATATTCACCAACGTGTATAATCCAGAGCATTAACAAGCCATGATGTTTTCATAGTTCTGCCTGCCTCCTGAGGTTTCAGCAACCAATGTTACTGATTACACTCCCCATGATTAACTATCTCAAGTCATATGATTTCACTCCTCTGTTTATACCCTCTGACTGGTGCTTATCATATTAAAAAATACACTCAGATTCCTCCCCTGTCTCTGTATATATCATCAGGCACTATTTCTTGTCTCTCTCCTCATTCAGCAATATTTGTCCAATCTGTCTGCTTGAGATGCATTCTATGTTTAATTTCATTAAAATAACCTGACCTCATGGAAATGTATTGTATTGGTCCTTGATTTGTTTTCTCCCTGAGATCTAGTCAACCTTAAAACTTCTATTTATATATGTTTATATTACATTTTCAAAGCCAGCAATCAGTAGGTGAAATTTAGAGGATTACAAATTGAGGCCAGTCATGGGAAACTGTCCTAGTATACTTTTTATTGTTTATAAACACATCCTGACATAACCCAATATGGTAGAAATAGTTTATTTGGCTCCCATGTCCTGTTCAATGCCCATCATTAGGGAAGTTTTCTATGAACTCCAGTAGATTCAGAGGACAGTTCTTTCCTAACTTGCTCTTCAGGGCTACTTCACTTTACTTTCTTACACAATTCAGGACCAACATACAGGGGTGGAGGCACCCACATTGGGCCTGATCTCCCACTTTAGGCATTAATAAAGAAATGGATCCTGTAAACTGCATGTAACAGCAAAATCACAGGACTACTTTCAGACACTCAGCACAATAATCCTCTTTGTTTTTAAGTCATCTTTCTGTGTAAATGGATGGATGTGGAAAAGATGATATTGAGAGAACCCAGATCCAGAAAGACAAATGCCAGAGGTCATCTCCATCAGCTGTTTCTGGCTCTCAAACATCTGAAGTGGGTATAAAACATGGAGCTACAGAGAGGAGAGGGGATACCAAAAGTACCTGACACTAGCTTTGTGTGTCTAGCTTTGGCTGTAAATATATTTCTCTTCCACAGCTAGATACCATGTCCTCTTAGAGATCCTCCTGAGATCCTACCAGGGAGATGGTATCTAGTAGGAGTCAAAACCTAGCCCTGTGTGTGTATGTGGGATTTTTACTATGGGCAGGAAATGTCTAGAAGTAAAAGAAACACAGTTGTGTGTATATGAGAGAGAGAGAGAGAGAGAGGAGAGAGAGAGAGAGAGAGAGAGAGAGAGAGAGAGAGACTTTGATTATATGGCAGGGGAAGTCAGAATGACTAAACACCATCTCTGTGTACCTGTAACATTGGCTATAGACATTAGGGGTACCTAGCATGATGTGACACCTCACCATGAATATATAGTTGAAGGTTTCCTTTAGGGGAGGTGATACTGAGGAGGACATGATACCCTAGTCATAGGTGGGTTTTTTCAATATTGGGTGATATTCCTAGCAGGTTCTGAGATTTGTGTCAGTTTGGCTAGGCTGTAAGGAAGGTTTTATCCAGCAGGAACAGATAGTTAGCCATATATGTGTATGAAGGCCTTTGGCTGTATGGTAGGTATGTCAAGACCTAGGTATTATTTCACCTTGCTAAAGCACAAACCCATACACACACACACACACACACACACACACACACACACACACACACGAGTCAAGTCCTAATGGACTTCTATTTTATGCCCAAGCTCTCCACACAGGGCTAGGTGTCAATGGTAGCATTGTTGTCCCACCCTTATAGCCAAAGCCATAAACACATATATGGCTACTTGTATTCCTGCAAGGAATCTCCCACTTCTACAACAATACCACAGACTCGCAGGTAGGTGCAAAGTCCTAGCCTTCCCCTAAATCCAAAGCTCCATGCATGTGGCTAGAGGAAAAACTCCTGGGACTCACACCCTGGGGAGGGTTCCCACAGGCCTGCATGCATGATTGTATATGTGCATGTGTGCATGCTTGCATTTGTATGTTTGTTAACCTGGTGTTTTGCTGTGGGGAAGAAGGCACCTAGCAAATCCTAAAACCTAACCATGTTTGTGTATGTGGAACTTTGGTTGTAAGGCTAGAGACAAATACCTGAGCCTGACACTTGCCTTATATGAATATGAGAGCTGTGCCTGGGTGTTTGCCCCTGTCCGGGGTTCCTAGCAGGATATGACGCCTAGCCTTGTGTGTGGGACTTTACTGTATGGCAGTGGATGTCTAGGAGTTCATGATACCTAGCTGTGTAAGAAGAATATTGGCTGTAGGGAAGAGTAGACCTAACAAAAGCTGACACCTGGCCCTGTTTGGAAGGCTTTGGCTCTAAGGCAAGTGTATATCTAACAGAACCTGCCACATAACTACACTAGTGTGTGTGTGTGTGTGTGTGTGTGTGTGTGTGTGTGTGTGTGTGTGTGTATTGTGTGTTGATGAGGGAGTGGCTTTGCCTTTAATGGAGGCAATACCCTGAAGGACCAGTCAAATCGCATGTATTGGAAGTCTTTGTCTCTAGGCAAGTATATACCTATAAGTATAGTGGCTTAGATGTACATATATGCGTGTGTGTGTGTGTGTGTGTGTGTGTGTGTGTGTGAGAGAGAGAAAGAGAGAGAGAAAGAGAGAGAGAGAGAGAGAGAGAGAGAGAGAGAGAGAGAGAGAGAGAGAGAGAGAATCAGGGGGAGGAAGGGAAAGAGAGAGGAGCAAGAGAGGAGAAAGAGAGGGGAGAGGAGGGAGAGAGAGAGAGAGAGAGAGAGAGAGAGAGAGAGAGAGAGAGAGAGAGAGAGAGAGAGAGGAGAGAGAGACTGTAGGTAATGGACACCTAGCAGCAGAAAAACCTTGTTGGCTACTGCCCCCTAGTCTTGCTGCCAAACCCACCCATGTACCACTGCCCGGCTGGACACTCCTACCCCTGCCACTATAGCCTGAAACACACTGCTTGGTTTCAGGCTTTGCTGCATACCTGCCTGAGGCCTGGATGCCCTACTGTGTATCACATCCTCAGGACTCCCCAGTCCTAACCCGGATATTGTGCATGATAACGGCCTCATCTAATAAGTTTCTCTTCCTTCACCCATCCTGCTGCCACAATAGCGCTGCTAATTTTCAGCTGTGCTTAGACCCATGCCCCTGCCTGGTAGTATATGTTGTCAATAGAATGGTGCTATTTTGGGTAAGACTTGAAGCCAATTATTATATATGCATACAATATACTTCAATATACATGACTGAAATCTGCACAAAGTGGTAGTGTCTGATAGCAAGAAACTTGATATGT
This sequence comes from Peromyscus maniculatus bairdii, assembly GCF_049852395.1. Taxonomy (NCBI): domain Eukaryota; kingdom Metazoa; phylum Chordata; class Mammalia; order Rodentia; family Cricetidae; genus Peromyscus; species Peromyscus maniculatus. Next base: position 59,812,446 of record NC_134874.1, on the reverse strand, counting down.
CAGTGATGGAGGTGTCTAAAAGAGCCTTAAAATTGCAATGTTCACTGGGCCAGTAGTGTATATAGGGGGTAAGGGTGTGTGTCAACATTGTCGGATACCTAGCATGTCCCATGTGATGGAGCCTGGTGCTCAATTGAACCTGACACACAGCACTTTATATGCACTGTGGTTTGGACAGGGTTAATGTCCAGCATGGCCCAGTAACTAGCAGTAGAGCCTGAGACCCAGCACATGGTATAGCATAGGAAGGATTCCAGTAGAAGCTGATGCCTAGCAGTGTGGGTGTATCTTCAGCAGAAGGAGGGGGTCCAGAAATGCTAATTGCTAGGTATTGTGCAAGACCTGACAGGGGGAATGTTCCCAGCATGCTCTGATGGCTGTCAATTAATGTGGGGTATGAGGTCAAACTGGACCTGGTACCTAGAGTGGATGTGTGGTCACAGGGGTGGTGGTGTGTCCAGTGTGTTTGATGATAACTGTATGTCAGAGGGGAGCAGTGGAAGGACGGATGTCAAGCTCTGCACAATCCCTACTGAGTGTGTGTCAGCTCATGGCTGAGCTGGTGTCCGTCAAGGTCTGATCACATTTTGAAGTCGGTTGTCAGTGGACGATGAGATGTCAAGTGGGGTCCAATACTAGCAGAGTATTTGGGTACAGTAGCAAGAGAGTGTCCTGTATGGCCTGAGAAGTAGCTGTTAATAAAAGATTATGTGGGTGACATACCAGATCCAGACCTAGGAATACATGTGAGTTATATCTGAGGGTTTAGCAATGCTGGACACCTAGCAATCAATATGTGGTTGGGTGAGAAGTCATTTATGGCCCAAGACTTAGAAGTGTATTAGAGGCTGTGTGAGTGTGTGTGTGTGTGTGTGTGTGTGTGTGTGTGTGTGTGTGTGTGTGTGATGTAGAGATTGTTTGTCATGATCTGACAGCTGGTAGTACAAGTGAGGTGGCGTGGGTGTAGTGTCCCACGCTGCATTATACCTAGTGTTGTATGTCAGTGCAGGAAGATTCCAGGAATGTTTGAACAAAGCAGTAAATGTGTGTCCTTGTCAGAAGATAAAGTGTGCAACAGGGCCTGGTACATTTCCCCATGTCTTAGGACATTGTGGTTGGAGGCATGTCTAGCCTGGTCTAGAATCTAGCATTGTATGTGGGACATCAGAAGGGAGTTGAATACCTAGGCCTAATACCTAGAGAACTCTGTGGAGAGTGTGGGTGAGGGGAGTCCTTCATACATATACAGTCCTGGCACTGTGTATAAGTTGTTAATAGTGGCAGAGGCATGCATAGCACATGTGAGTATCTAGATGTCAGACCTGCTGCTTTCCCCAGCTGACTGGACCATCAATACAGTGCTGTTATCAGATCATCTGGATAGCTCATCTCCATCCCACATGATGTGATAGGTTTCAGCCATCCTCACACCACACAGAACACACTACACCTCCACCTCCTCATAGCCACACAACTTTCACTGTCAGGGATTTGTTGTCTGCTGGGGTGTGTCAGGAGCCAGGCTCTCTCTAGATGTCCTGGGGGAGTGTCTGCTCCAGCCATGCTCCAGCCTCTGTATTTTCATGTCTGGTAGCAGCAGGGCTCCCGAGTCCATAGTTCATCTACTCTGTGTTATTTCTGATCTTCCTTTTTATAATGCAGGAAATCATGTAGTCCTCTTCTATAACTTTATGTGAGCATTATAGTGTTTGTATTTGAGCTCAATAGAAATGCTGACTGTTTCTGAGCTTTCTATTCTGTTCCACATATCCTGTCTCCATTACTTCCATGTAGGTCTTTGTGGATTTCTGAGGCTTTCCGGGAAGTCGTGGAAGAAGAAGATCTGGGTCTGGAGGAATCTCTTCTGACCTCGGCCATGTCTTCTAGGTTTAGGTCCCATTGGTCATTACATCTTGTATTTGAGCATGAGACTGAGTTTTGCTGAGTCTATAGATGAAATGCAAACATCTGTCACCTTTAGAATAACAACTGGTAGAAGCTGAGAGCTCATGTAGCTTTGAATTTCTCTCCTCCAGGGGTCAAAACATTCTAAATGCCAATTTATAGAAATTATGTTGGAATTCTAATTAAATATTTCAGTATTTCTTTGTAAATTGTCTCTGCATAATACCAGTGAGAAATGGGCCAAATGTATGACCTCAAGTTCTGCCTCTTCATGTTAGTGGAGGCCTGGGACAGGTTGTCCATGGATACTACCCTTCTCATGAGATCCACTCTAAAGTTCAGAAAGATAAGCAGATTTAATTCCCAAGGCTCTTCTGAGATATTTCTTTACCTTCTCAGGCAGGTTTTCTTTGTTATCTTTGAAGACAGAGAGGCATAGGTGACTTTCTGAACTGTCAAAATGTAGATGGGTCTAAGCTGGGGAGGATTCAACAGTAAGTACCCACTGGGAGGCTTTCACAGGGGCACACTCCTGTAGATTCCCCAGGTCTTGTTGGTAATTTAGGGTGGTTGTCTGTAGTTGGATGGTGGCAGAGAAACCATGTCATCGTCCTCCACAGCATGTCCTCCTGTTGCTGTGTGGAGCCTCTGAGTTCCTCTGGAGCTCAGACAATGGCATGCTAGTCTGCCACGAAGGGGAGGGGAGAGGTGCTCTTTTTCCTCCATGTCACCAATGCTCAGTGTGCACACATGCAAGTCAGGAATTCTTGGGGTCCACGATTCAGGATATGGCCAGGCACCTAGAAGAAAAAGCTGATGTTAGACCATTGATGAGGCTAGCAGAAAGATTCATTTACCACCCTAGACCTGTGGCCTTTCAGATAATAGCTGGTTTATTTCTGGTGGAGTTCAGGACCTAATGAGGCAGGAATAATGACTTTTTTCTTCCCATGTGACTTCCTGTGGGAGAATTCAGTGGGTTCTCCCTGCAAAGCCCTGATTGCAGGGATTGGTTTGTCCTAGCTGCTCTGCTACTGTCCCATAAACGGGCTCTAGGATCAAGAAGGAAACGCAGTTTCACCAACTTGTCTGTTTCTAGACGCTGTGCTTCCTGCACCCAGCTCACGGAACACTTGCCTAGATGAGACAGGATGCACATACAGTGAAGATGAGCTTTGTCTCAGAACATATCCCGCAGAACCTGCAGATCTGAGGAAAGAAAGGATGTCAATGAGAGGTCTGGGGTTGACCTCTCAGATACAAGAGACTGAGACTGTTACCACAACAGTCATCCAATCTGTGTCAATGACCTAAGAGTAATTTAAACATTCCCAACCAGTCAGACTGTGCAAAAGAGAAAGCTACCCGGGATCAAGCGGACTCACTTTTCTCCACAAGGAAGTGAATATTACTGAGCGACTTTGGGGTAGTGTGTGGAAAGTTCTTGGTACCAAGAGCATGCATTGTCTGCACCTGTTTTTACTGCTTCCAGGAGGCAGGCAGTGGGGGAAGGAGGGTGTTGAGTGTGTGAGTCTGATCATAAGCTGACTTCTCTCATGTAACTTTTAATATCCCTGGCAGTGGCCAGGGATATTAAAAGTTCACATTATACTCACCTGGCCTCTTAGGCATCAACTCTGTTTCCTGACATCCACATTCTCAAAGACCATTACCAGGGTTTAGGGCCCTGGTGCACATGTGCTGTCTCCTGAGAGTTTGCATGCCTGGCCATAGTACCCAAGACTCCCTTCTACAAGCCCCTGTTTCGGTTAAGTGCATCAGGGTGAAGCCTGTCGGAGTAGTTACACAGAGACCTACAGAGCAGGCATTGGCTGAGGAGCAAGCAGGTCATTGTCTCTTGGCTGGTTTCCCTTGCTAGGTTGTGTGAATCCCCACGCCCCAGTCTCTGGAAACAACACAGACTAAGTCACTGTCCAGGGACAGAATGGATGTCACAACATACAGGTGTTGAGCAGATGTTCACCATCTTTGATTCCAAGTGTTCCTTCTCAATGGTATTAAGATCAGAGGGGAGAGATGTGCCACCTACACCAAGTTATCTCAATATCCCTCTGTAGCCATGCCTCAGCTCTCTCTCTCTCTCTCTCTCTCTCTCTCTCTCTCTCTCTCTCTCTCTCTCTCTCTCTCTCTCTCTCCTTCCTACTTCCCTCTCCTTCCTCTCCCGCTTTTTCTCTTCCTCTGTAACACAAGCTCAATGATCACCTACCCTTGGGATTGAGGCAGACCTGCCTGAGAAGCCTCATTCTTCCTAACCTCTAAGCCAGAGTCAAGTTTAGATCAGAAACCAAAAACTAATCATCTACTACAGGCTGTTAGATTGTGGTCTCAGTGATGCTTTCATCCATGTGTTGCCCAGAAATGAGCCTTGACAATTATTACATTCAGAGTGGCCATCCTTCACTGCATGGAGAGGCTGTCTGCCTGTCAGGTGCATGGGACAACAGTTTAAACAATTATCCCAGCAGGACAAGCAAGCAGACAGCCTAGCAGAAAGCCATAGCTCTATGGTCAACAAGGATGTCTAGGCCTGACCGCTGACCAGTGGAACTCGGTACAAAGTAGTTGTAGGAGTGCTGACCCCACCTCTGACCACTGTGCCCTAGGCTAGGTAAGGCCTACTCACATCCAAAGTGGAGCAATGTCCCAGCATTCCATGCAAAGTGGTACCCATTTTCCTCCAGCTTGCTGTCACTTTCCTGTTAGGAAACAAATATGGTTCTGATAAAACTCCCTACAGTGAGGCCCCTTCACAAACACATAAACTAGACCAGCATGCTGTGGGACTGTGTCTTTTCTGATGGTCAGGACACAGGGACAAATGAAGGCTGCAAATACAACAGCAGGGAAGGGGGAAGAGGAAGGAGAGGAAGGAGCTCTCTTTCCCTCATGTGTGGAAACAATTCACTAGGATCAGAAACCTAAAGGGTGGACAGGTTAATGAGTACTGCTAGTTATTCCCCTGCAGACTGGTCCACAGGGTCTGCATGTTCAAGGGCAGCTTGCACGTGATAATGGCTCATGGCCCCTGTTGAGGACGATGCTGTGAAACACCAGCCCTTGAACATATTACCTTGATAATGAGGATTTTCTGGAGGGAAATCTATGGTAATTGGCTCACCTCCTCCTGTGCAGGACACAGACCCTTCATGCTGGGGAAGTGGGCACACTGCCATCTGGACTTCCTGCAGAGCTCCTGCTTCTCCTGTCTCAGGCCACACCTGCAAGTCACCACCCTGTGTCTCCTGATGTAGAGAGCTCATCACTTTAAAGAGGATGGACCTGGGAAAGGGACTCTAGGGGAACTTGAAATATGCAGCACTTAAGCTAGATCTACTGTACATCCCTCCCCCATGGCTCCTCCCATCTGTCTCTTCCATTCTCTCTAAATTGCTCCCTTAGTCAATTCTTTCCTGCTGCCTCTGCAATCCCTGGTTATCGTCCTCTGCTCTCCATCTCCAGCTCAACCATGACACTTATTTAGAAGTGTGTTTGTACTGTGGCACTGGTGATATTGAAGTCAGAGTTTTAAATTTGCATACAGAGGCAGTGAAAAAGTTAATGTGCCAAATGCAAAGGACAGATGACAGTATCAAACACAAAATTAATTAGTGTCGTAGACACTGAAGGCCTGGAACCAGACCAGTGACTCGGCAATGAGCACTAAAAAGTGAAGATATGTGGACAGAGGGGTTTACAGTGTGACTCACTCTGTCACATTTGGTCACTGCAGCTTCCATGAGGAAACCTTTAAGTTCCCCCCTTTTCCCCCTATTTAATTTTATCTTATGTTTCCCTTTTTTGTGTTAAATTTTGTTGTATTGGGGGAGTTGTAGGGGTGGAGGGCAGATGTGAAATGATGGGGACATGAATGTAATCAAAATCCCTGATGTAAAAGACACTTAGAATGAATATATATATATATATATATATATATATATATATATATATATATATATACATATATATATATACATATATATATATATATTATATGTATACAGAGAGAAATAAATAAATAGATAAATAAATAAACAAATGGACAAATAAGAAGCCAGGCGGTGGTAGCGCACGCCTTTAATCCCAGCACTCGGGAGGAAGAGCCAGGCAGATCTCTGTGAGTTCGAGGCCAGCCTGGGCTACCGAGTGAGTTCCAAGAAAGGCGCAAAGCTACATAGAGAAACCCCGTCTTGAAAAAACAAGAAACAAAAAACAAAAAAACAAATGGATAAATAAATAAGTAAATGGAATAAATAAATGAATAGCATACAGGCAAGGGGAAAGAGCACATACTCACCCCAAAGAGTGAAATTTACACATTTTTCAGAAAACAGATACAACTGAGGATGACTCTATTATGTGTAACAAGCTTGTCCCAAGACAAAGGTCACTTTCTTTTTCATATGCAAAATATGCAGTTTATAGGCATCAGAACATGAACAACAGAACACTCAGGACATGGAACAGGACAGTGGTCTTCCTGAAACTGTCCACAATGTTCTTGGGAGGCTTATCACCTCTACCATCATGCACTGTCTTGAGTGGGGTGTACAGAGTCCTAGTTGGTTCAGAATCCAGAAACCTACAGCCCTGGCTCTCCATTAGCTAGGGAGTATGAACAAGATTCAGTGGCCTAAAAGCAACCCAAAATGGTTTTGACAAATAACAAAAGCATTGTGGGACCCATGAGTAGCCATGGAAGTCAGCAGACACGCAGACAGAATCTGGGTGTCAGGTGAGTAGAAGTGGAAGCTTTTGTCTAGAATATGTGGCTTCATATACTGCCTCTGCCACTGGTGTCCTTAAAGTGAAATCCCTGCCTCCAACATCCCAAGACAGGCACCAGCTGTCTCAGTGACCCACCTTGAATCCTCAGCTGTGATCTCAAGGCTCAAATGGAAAGAACTCAATCAATCAGACCAGGTAGTCTATCTGGACTCTCCTGTTTGGTCAGGTTGAGGTCATGGGATTTGTGCCTGGACTACAGTGGGAATCCTGAGAAAACGATTAGAGAGTAGCCTTTGCATGCTCCGTGCCTTGTTTCCAAGGGTGTTTCAGCTAGGACATACCTCCTCCAGCCCACTGACCAGTGTCCCCAGAAGAATTCATGACAGCAGTTCTCACCTCCAGGTATCTGTTCACTGGTGGACATAGACTTCTATTCTGAAGGTTAGATTTGGACTTTGCTGCTGTTTGTAGTCCATCCTGGATGAAAGAACCTTCAGTTCAATCCCTGACACTGTTGAAATGAAAGAAGGACAGGACTTGTCTCCTTTCCCTCAAATGTTTGGAGAAATTTACCATTGATGCTATACAAACAGTATGTGAAGCCATGCATGGGAATCCACATGTGTAATCACAGCAGTCAGGAGGCAGAGAAAGGGGGTCAGTCTCTATGACTTTCAGAGCTGTATGTCTACACAGATAGTCTCAGGATAGCCAGGGCCATACAGTGAGATCCAGTCTCAAAAAGAGTAAAATATATAAAATGAGGATTCACGAAATATCCCTATCTCATTAACAGACTCCTCAACCATTTCTCAGCCCTGCCTTCACTGATATGCAGCAGAAACACAGTCTGACACCAGGTGATACCCACAAACTGAAAATTTCTCTTTCTCTCTTCCTGAACAAACTGACTGATCTTGTATTGTGCACTTGGGACTCTCCAGATGGTCAGGGTTCTAGAAGTCAGTAACAGCTGGCTATCATCCACTGGGAAGATCGGGCCAAAGACTTTAACATGAATCAGTGTTTGCTAACAGCCCAGGATCAGATGGTCAGAGTGGAGCTGGAGGCCAACTACAGCAGAGAAGCTGGTTCCTCCCTTGTCACACCTCTGCAGTCTCTAAGTCTCCCATTGTTCTTCAGTTGAACAAGTCAGTGATAACTTTCCTTGTGTGTCAGGGATGCTGGCACATGCTACTTCAAGGGATCCTTTCCAGCACATCAAGACCAGACTTCAGAGACTTATCTTCTGCCACATACAGATATTTACTGTACTCAGTCTTACCTTCAGGTGCATGATTCACACATATTAGGACCCTGGATTCCCTGTCGATTTCATTTCCCGTTTCCAAATCAGTGAGCTGCTCCCTAACTGGAAGGTGTCCTGGAAAAGAGTTGAGACACTACAACTCAACCAGTGCTTCACACTGCACCAGGGGCTGTCATCAAGAGATCCATGATGATCAAGGTTTCCTTCTGAGTCTGACCCCAATGGTGGGCATTGGTCATAAAGAATTCCCATTGCTGCTGTTCTTGTAGAGGCAATACTCAGCATCTGGCCTGGCAAGGCCTACTTACCTTCCCACATTGGAGCAGAACAATGTTAATGTAAGGTCAAATATCAGTTATAAATGCCTCTATGAGATGGAAAAATGATGCAGAATTTTTGGATCAGGAGGTGGGAGGCACCATGGGAAGACTGGATGAAGGAGGCTATGGAGAAAAAGACATAGATGTCATCAGATCTGCCAAAGGCCATGACAGACAAGACCAGCAGAGGACCCCACTGCATGATGCAGCCACCCTTCTCTTGCAACACCCTTCTTGAGTAGCCCAAAATCAGGATCCCTTCCAAAGCAGCCTCATAGTTCTCTACCTCTACATATGCCAAGCACAATCAAGGTCATGTTCCGCATTGCTGGCTCTAAAGCTGAGGTCACATTTTGCTCTGTTTGAGACAAACAGACATTTGTTCCTGGTCTCACTTCTTCAACACCTGCCCCAGCAAAACCTCCTTTTCACCACTCATTTCAGGTAAGCCCCTCTGGACACACTCTACCCTCTCTACAGGTCCTCTCATTTCCTTTTCATCCTCTATACCTCCTTTCCCCTATTCCTCCCCTCATCTCCATCCTCCCATCTCCCAGTGGATTTACAGTTCCTGCAGTTATTCTGAAAGAAAGTCAGAAAGCAGTTTGGAGGTAATGAAGGGATCAAAGAAGAGGAAAGGCTGAGACCTGTGTCCAAGTCTGCCCTGTTGACAGAGGCAGCCCTTTTTGATACCATGGAACCCTGGTCCCACAGTAACCATGAGGGATGTAGATATTCATTGGGTCGATTGTACATGTGACACTCAGGGATGTTCAGCAACAGTGCAGGGGCAGCAGTGAGGTGAAGGATGGGGAAGATTGCAGCTGAGACTCTAACCTGGAGGTTGGATACTGGAACCTGTAGCCCTAACATATCATCATACAGGACACAAATTTCCAGTCTGGATCATTCCTGTTGCACTACACCACACCAAGACTGTAGTTCAAGTAGACCATTTCACTTTTTCCAAATAAAACCCGAAAGAATAAGGAAAGTACCTCTCTTAGTGACTTTAACAGACAGGACTTACTCAGCACTGAGGACAGGACTCCACTGACCAGTAGTGCTGCATCTTTCTCCTGGTGCACCCCAGATCAATAGGAAAGACAGGATGTTATTTCCAAGACAACATCCTACTTGTGTGCATTGACACACGCTAGGAACCATCAGAGCAGGCCCTCTCCTCCTCATTGCTGGCTCTTCCTAGCTCCCTCCCACTCTGCACTTGAGGGGAGGTTTGTTCCTGCTCTAGACTGTGCATGGCCCCTGTCACAGGGAAACACACACATCCCTTTCATGTTACTTTGTTGACAGGAAGTTCCTCAGGACAGACTCTACTCCTTATTCTACACCAACTCTCATGTCCCCTATTCCTGTCTCGAAACTGTTTCCCAATTAGTCCACTTTATCTCCTTTCACCCACCTCCATTCTCCAGAGGATTTGCACAGGTCTTGCTGTTTTGTCCATAAGGCAGTCACAGAGTAAGTTGGAGGGTTAAAGTGACCAAGATGATGAGCAGCCGTGATTGTATGAAGTCCTTCCTGGTGGTAGAGGCTGCTGTTTTCCATGCAGTGTGAGTGGTCCTACAAGCACAACCAAAGCTAGGAAGGTAGAGGGTCATGGGGTCCAAGTGCCTTATGACCCCCAATTGTCCCACAACAGTTCTGAAGCTGGATTAAGCAGAAAGAGATGCAGATTGGCAGTTCAGACGCAATAGCTGGTGGATGAATGCAGGCAAGAGCCTGTTGCTCTGTGCTGGAGGGAGCTGGCACTCTGGCGATCTGTCTTGGGTCCCTTCCGTGGCTCCTCACCAGGTCTGGAATTCTATTGGGCCATTTCAGTTTCCATACTTCAAAGCAGAAAGAAACATGAAAGCACCTCTATTAGTGACTTTGGCAGATAAAAGTTCTGTGCCATATTCCTCCCCTGATTTCTCCTTTCTGAACCTTTGCCCCATTTAGCCAAACTCTCCTCCCTTCCTTCCCATGCTGTGGTCCCCATGCTATGCTACTTGCTTTTGCCTCAGCCTTCTAGGAGTTTACATGAACAGAAAGCTGTGAATTTGCCATTTAATGTACCACATATCTGAAGTTCTGGGCCCTCTGAGTGTGTACAACTTTTCATTTAAAAGGGATATTGAAATAGTATATTGAAAATACAATGTAGGAATTCATCTATGTGGCACATCTAACTGTTCTCCATGTAGGTCTCCCCTCTCCCCTCTTTTCCTTGAACCCCTGATGCAAGGGTTCAGGACTCACCTTGGGGTGGGCAGGCAGCAGCAGCAGTAGCACAGTGCTCTCAGTGCATGGGACATTTGCTTCCTCACCAGTTTCCAGATCCTGAGTGGCCTGGATCCAGATGTCATGGGTGCCACCTGGGGATGGTCACTGGGAATGTCTGACCCCTCGGATGAATCTTCTTCACAGAAGCCCAGGTTCTGAAATCCCATGGGTGTAGCCTCCAAGATTGATTCGGGAGAGGAGAGATTGCCAGGCAGGGAGTCAACAGAATTCCTCTTGACTTCAGTGTCCTCTGTAGCAGTGTTGATGACATCAGCCACAAGAGCATCTCTTTCTGGGACTGTGTTGTCTGAACAGGGAAGCTCGTCTGGGAAGGAGAGTCTGTGAGGCATGGTGTAGCTTCTGCATCTTTTGCCTCTTTCTTCCACACCCTCCTCCTTAAAGTGACCCTTCCCAGCATATGTACTGGTTGTAAATGCTGGTTCACTGGCTCTCCTCGTCAAGGGAAGAGGGAGGTGAACAGAACCTGCAGGGCTGCTGGTTAACCAGGGCATCTGATCTTGCTGATTGCTGTCCCCACCACTCAGCTGATATTTGAGAATGTTGCATGTAGCCTTTACATGATTATCTTCTCGCCTGTGAGTTAGGGATGAAACAATCTCCTCACAAGTATAGCCTATGGTGCACATGGTCTCCATGACCCTGGGCAGGATTTCTTTGGTGGTAGGCAGTACATGTTCTTGAATTGGGCCCAGCCATGCTCTTTCCACAAGCTGACAGATTGTGAATCGGTACCAGGTGGGGACCATGAGTAGTCGGGCAATGATGAAATAACAGGGTTTTGAAAGATGGTAGGGAATGGGACACATTGTGGTGGTGATGACCCTGTGCATACGTTCAAGGATTTCTTCCATGTATGGAAAGTGCCCTGTGACCAAGACATATAGAACAATACCCAAGCTCCACATATCACCTGCCAGTCCATCATAGGGCTTTCTTGCCAAGATCTCTGGGGCCCAATAGAGCAAGGAGCCACAGATCTGCTCCAACATCTGCCCCTCTGTGATTTCAATTGCCATACCAAAGTCACAAAGTTTTGCATTTCCTGCTGCATCAACTAGGATGTTTTCTTTTTTTTTTTTTTTTTTTTGATTTTTCGAGACAGGGTTTCTCTGTGTAGCTTTGCGCCTTTCCTGGGACTCACTTGGTAGCCCAGGCTGGCCTCGAACTCACAGAGATCCATCCGCCTGGCTCTGCCTCCCGAGTGCTGGGATTAAAGGCGTGCGCCACCACCGCCCGGCCAACTAGGATGTTTTCTAATTTGATATCACGGTGTGCAATGTGTCTCTGGTGGAGAAAGTGAACTGCTGACACTATCTGCCGGAAAATCCCTCTAGCCTCCTCCTCCTTTAGACAGCCCAGTGCCTGGAGGCAGCTCTCCAGATCTTCTCCTGCCACATACTCCATAATCAGATAAGTGGTTGTCAGTGTGTCAATCATGTCAAAAAAATCGAACGATGTTCCTATGTTCTAAAGACTGAAGGATGTTCACTTCAGTACTGATATCAGCCACACTGTTCGTGTTTTTCTCAAGGACCTTGACAGCCACTCGGGTATGTGTGGGAAGGTGGCAGGCCAGCTTTACCTCCCCGAAGGAACCACAACCTAGAGATGTTAACATCCTGAAATCCTTTTCAAGAATGTCCTCATCCATGTGGCTGCCCATGGTGTTCTGAACAATTTCAACCACTTTATCTTGTGGGCAATTTCAGACCCACACAATGCTAAAAGAAAAAGATTAATGCAGTTTTAGAAGGGGGCGACATAGTTTGGATTCTCTGTTATGAAACTGAGATATCCCAAACAATCTAATGATGCTCTTCAAGAATATAAAAATATTGGAAGAACCCAAACCCAAGGCAGTGGATGAAAAATCTTAGGAAAGATCAGAGTTGGTATTAGTAAATTTGGTATGCAAAGAAAAATCCTGAGAATCCTGAAAGAATGATCTGCACTGTTCACAGATGTGCCACGATTCAAACAAAGAGAGATCAGATAAAAATAACACTATAGAAAAATCGATGTAACTGATACAACTACAGTCCAGAAGGTCTTTAGGATATTACAGTATTTATACTCCAGAAAATTATAAAATATGAAAGGAATTCCTAGACATGTGTGAATATTGAGTTAAAATAAAATAAAATCACTTAAACATATAAGTCATAAACACCAGTGTGGATTGGCAACAAAAACAGCTCCAAACAAGGCAGAGCCCAGATCTCATGGATTCCCTGAATCATTCAAAGCTTTGCAGAAGAATGAAGACCAGCGTTATAGAAAATACTGCAAGAAAGAAAAAGCAAAGGAACACATCCAAACTCATCCCTGTGCCAGTGTTAGCGTGAACCCACAACCAAGCAAGCTCAACAAATGGAACAAGTGTGAGCTCCTTTCTTTGATGAACATAGATGTGAAAATCATTCATGAGAGTCCCTCATACTTCACCTCCATCTCAGCAACACACTAAAGAGTGTTTGTTCAAGGTCAGAATGGCAGAAGTAACATTGTAACAAATGGAACAACAGCATAGCACATAAGGAGACTGTGGGAAGAATCCACACTCAGCACAGTGACTAGAGAACTGCTGTGTTATAAGGAAAGAAGCTAAACTAGATATAGTTTTTAGGAGACAAACAGGTCCACAGACAGAAACAGGATCTACTTTGTCTCTCCTGGTCACAGGAAGGAGAGAGCTAGGCTTGTGTAAAGTCACAGTATCAGTCACAAAGATATGGTGGTGGACTGACATAGTACAGAGGAACATGATCAAAGTACAGTATAGGCATGTATGGAAATGTATCATGCAATTGCTTATGAGAATGTATATAAAAATTATCTCGAGATAACCCATACTCAGAATGATAAAGATGGTATGTATTCACTCACAAGTGGATACTAGATGCAAAGCAAATGTTAACCAGATTACAACCCACAGCTCCAGAGAAGCTAGCCAACAATGAAGATGCCAAGAGAGACACATAGATAGCTCAACAAAGGAGAAATAGATGAGATCTACATGAGCAAACTGGGGGTGAGGTGGGGTAATGGAGGACAAAGAATGGAGAATGAGAACATAAGGGAATGGGGTGGGGTTTGAGCTGGAAAAAGGACAGAGTGGGAGAGCAAGGAAAGAGATAACATAATAAAAGAAGACATCATTGGAATAGAGAGAAACAGGGTGCTAGAGAAGTTCTCAGGAATCCACAAGGATGACCCCACCTTAGACTATTAGCAATAGTCAAGAGGGTGCCTGAACTCTCCTACTCCAGTAATCAGAACAGTGAATAGCCTAACTGTCATCATAGAGCCTCCATGCAGTAACTGATAGAAGCAGATGCAGATATCCACAACCATGTTCAGTCCAAGGTCCAGAAGTCCAATCAATGAGAGAGAGGAGGGATTCTATGAGCAAGGGACATTGAGAACACGGTGGAAAAACATACAGAGACAAGTAGCCAAACTAGAGGAAACACATGAACTGTGGAGCAATAGCTGAGGAGCCCCCATGGGACTGGAGTAAGCCCTCTGGATAGGCGAGACTGTTGTTTAGCTTGAACTGTCTAGGGGGACCCCGGGCAGTGGGATTGGGATCCATGCCTGGTGCATAAGCAGGCTTTTTGGAACTCAGTGACTATGGTGGGACACCTTAAGCAGACTGAGTGCATGGAGAGGGTCTTGGACCTGCCTCAATGTATGTACCAGGCTATGCTGACTCCCCATGGGAGACCTTGCCTTGGAGGAGGTGGGAATGGGATGTGGCAAGGCTTGGGAGTGGGAGGCGGGAAGATGGGGAAATCTATGATTGGTATGTAAAATGAAAAGAAAAATTTATAATAATAAAAATAAAATGAAATTCTTAAAGAACAAAAAATTAAATGCTTCTTCAAAAGTATTTACAAATTAAAAAAAAGAAAAAAAAACAAAATTTAAATATAATCTGAGTCTTGTTATCCGATGTTTAGTTGATATCCCTTGGGGCCTGCTCTTTTCTCAAGGAAAACTGAAGAACAATGGATCAGGTGGAGAGAGGAGGTGAGGGGCAACTGGGAGGAGTGGAGGGAGGGGAAGATGCAGTCAGGATGTAGTGTACAAAAGAAGAATAAATATAAAGAAAACTGAAAAAAATAAATATAAATATGAAGCAGCAAATCTAAATCCCAGGACCCCAAACTAACAAACTGGAAATCAACTTGTCCAATCTCAACAACTAGCAGCAATGATCTGCAGTATTTCAGTAGTCCATAAAATGGAGGGAAGGCACACTTTCAAGCACAGTTTATTAATATTATTAATATTATTACCCCAATTTCCAAACCATATAAGACATTTCAAAAAGATTCTAGTATCAGCCAATATCCTTGACTGACAGATTGGAAAAAACCTGAATGAGGATAATTGATAACTCACCTCAAATTCAACACCACATTAATAAGACCAGACTTCATGATCAAGACGTCTTTAACCAGGAACACTCAAGATTCGTACACAGACACAAATTGCCAAAGGGCATAGCATACATACCACACTGAGGTAAGTCCTAAATCAGACATCAGTGGAATGGAATGCCTAACTCAGGAAAAACTTGGAATTATTGAAAGTGTTACTACAAACATGCCAGTTCCACAAACACAAGTGTCACATTTTGTCCACTGCAGGTCATGAGCAGGCAAGGGGATAGCCTTTGTATAAGGGGTCCAATTCAATGGGACTTGTCCCTTTGACAAAGTACTTGTCCAATTCAATGGGTCAGGAAGTAAAATGTAGCAGATAAATATGATCAAAGTAGAGTACAGCTAGATGATAGTCATGATCAAATTCCTCATCCTATGCATTTAATATATAACAATAAATTTGTAAAATACACAAGAACACTGCCAAAAATGACAAAGAAAAGAAGGTGATAGAATAAAAATAAGTTGAGATGAAGAAAAAGGATTTACAGAAAAAAAATACAACCCAAACCAATAATGTAAATAAAGAAATAATTAAATAAAATTGACAAAATCCCAAACTGAGAACTTGGGAATCAAACTCACTATGTCCAGATCCAACAGGTCAGGGAAAAGGTCAAGTATATGGGAAAAAACAGAGTCCAACTGCTCTCCCACCAACCAACAGATTTTCCGAAGTACAGACAAAACCCAGCCTCAGGCAGTGCCTTTTCATTGGCTAGTATCTAGCATACATCACAAGGATTCCATGTGATGTCACATACTATGGACCAATCAAGGCTCAGAAAAAAACCACAGTGATTTTTTAAAAATTATTTTCTGTTAAATTATTATGTTTTTTCCATTCACATTCTTGTTCCCAAGGAAATGCCTTTAGCAGAGAAGGTTACTATCCTTCCCAACCCCACTCCTGTTACTTTCCCAGAAGCCAAGACAGATTCATTGCTGTCACACAGTCACACATTGAACATATCTCTCCCATCCACCCTGTGAATATAATCAATGAGCTCTTCAAGTAGCCTAAATTCCAGATCCCATCCTCTGTCATGTAGCATAGGTCTCATATTAACCAAGCCTGCTTCTTGATATTGAAGCAACTCCTTTCCCCTCAGACACCATGAAGTTAATGGAGACACACTTGTCTGGTGGGAAGAAAACTCCTCAGACACCCACAGAGTGTCCAGACCATCTTTACTAATGACCTATTGTCTGAAAGGAAGATCTGTCCATGCATCACTGTCCTTCTGTAAGCTCTGGCCATTCCCTCCTTCCCCTGATAAAAAATAAAAATACATCCAAGAAGGAGAGAAATAATAAGTCAAAGGAAATATTAAAGTCTAGTAAATAAAACTAGACAAACACTCTGAGTGCTGAGTATCAAGAAAGACTCATACACTGACCAGGACAATTCACTGATGAATTCTGTCATCTCAACATAAAACAGCAATGTTCTCCCGATATTTCAGTATCCTATAAGTCTGAGGAAAGGAACATTTTCAAATTTTTTTCTCATCAAAGATGCATTACACTTATTCTCACACCAAGTAAATAAAACGTAAAAGGGGGCCAGTGTCAGGCAATATCCTGGACTAACAGATTATAAAAATCCTTAATGAGAGATAGCTCACACCAAATTCAACAACACATTAAGACCATACTTCACGATCACCCAGGAACATTAGGATTCGTCCACACATACAAATTGACACAAAGCAGAACACACACACACACACACACAACACTGAGGTAAGTTCTATAATCGGACATCAAAGACCTATAATCGGACATCAAAGGAATGAAATGCCTTTTTCAGGAAAACATTTGGAACTAGAGAAAATGTTACTTCATATGTTCCAGTTCCATAAAGATCAGTGTCACATTTTGTTTCCTAGGGATTCTGAACAAGCAGAGAGAAGAACCTTAGATCATTTGGAAGTACTTGTCACATTCAATGCATGGGTAAGTAAAATAGAGCAGGTTAATATGATCAAAATGCAAAATAGTCAGATATGGGAAGTCATGATCAAATTCCTCATGTTATAGAGATAATATATACCACTATATGTGTAAATTCCACAAGAACAAAGGCAAAAATGATAAAGAAAAAATGAGGTGAAATAAGGAAAAAGCATTTACAGGCACAAATCAAAACCCAAACCAACGATGTAAATAAAGCAATGAATAGATACCAAATAGATACAAAAGCCCAAACTGAAAGCCTGGTAATTATACTCACTAAGTTGAGATCTGACAGGCTTTGAAAAGTCCAAATTTAGCAGAAGCAACTGAATCCAACTGCTCTCCCACCGACCAACTGCTTCTTTGAAGTACAAAGAATAAACCCAGCCCTAGGTGGCGCCCTTTTATTGGCTGATATCTAGCTTACATCACTTGGACTCCATGTGATGTCACATGCAATGGTCCAATCAAGGCTTGGCAAAATCCATAGTGATTTTTATTTTTTTTCTCTCACATTCTTGTGTCAAGCCACTCTACTAGTAATTTTTTCCTGGTTATGATCTAATAGTTGGCAAAGATCTACTTACAGGAGGCAGGGTTTATTTAACTTCAGATATAGAAACACAAGTCAACCAAATGGGAGGAAATAATGGCATGGACATCAGCAGAGTTGTCCTGTTGGTTATATGGCATTTGTCATCTCAATATTCTTCTGACAATTCCTTGACCTATCCAAGTAGCACTAATGCATTCTCAAGCATGTGTCTCTAGTCAGAGTGTCAAGTTACATTTTAGGTGCCCTGACAGATACAGTCATCTGTGGTTCTTTCTTCTTGACTTTAGCCAGAGTATCTGCATGTGAACAGGCCAATGTTCATGACTGTCTATTGGACCACATGACACACACAAACTCAGTCAGTGTGATCCCCAGGTTCCTTGGTATTTGACTCTTCCATAAACTGTCCAGTGGGCCCCTGATAATAGTACTTTATGAATTGTGAATAAATGGAGTACCTGTGTTCACAAATCTAGTCTGCCTTGAAGACTGTCACAGGAAATTTCTCTATTAGGTTGACACACACCAACACCACATGTCTCTCATTTTAAATGCAAGACCAGTCTTTCAGAAGTAGGGCTCTTGTCCAGATACCTTTTCCTCTGTGGGTCCTCCCATCTACTATCAGCTGGTCTCCATGTGGGAAGAGTAGACTGTTCCCTTCCTTTCTCCACATTGTCTTTCTGGTTTCCTCTTTATATGGGTCCTGGCTCCTTTGTGGATTCCAGTGCTCTTACTTTCTTGCATGTCAAAGAATGAACTCCCCCTTTGTTACCCTGAACCTTTATACTCATCTTGTACCATGGAAATACTGTCTAAACTTCCATCTACACTGAGACTTTTCAGCTTTCTAGTTTTTATTTTTTAAGATTATAAATGTGAGTCCAGCATTATTCCCCATTGTCTTTAGGCTGATGAGTTCCAAATTTCTTTTTACATTGTGATATCACACACAATGATGTATTTAATTTTTAATCAAACAGGTGTTATATTCCAAACTGTGAAAATAGTGATGTCAAAGTTAATTAATGCAAAAAGATGCTTCTATTCAGAGCAGGTGGTGTCTAATACTGAGACAAGCTATTGGCCAAGGTACATGGAATATGAGTGGATAATGATCAGCCTTAGGGACATTTACATTGTATCACCTCCTCACCAGTTCATGGATCACTGTGGAGGAGTAGAAATATTCTAAGGGACAGACAGTGTTGATTACTTCTAGGAAACAGTGTCCTCGGTACACAACATGGCAGCTGAGTCATGAACTCACATTAAGTGTGACAGCATGCACAAGCCTAGTGCAAGCACACAGGGAACCACATTCCTGCATTGAGATTGGAGGTAGCCATGAAGACCTACCACTAGCAGAGGAGTAAATGGCATTTGACACATGCATGGGGAGAAGTAGTATGAAATTTCATCTATAGTTATACCCTGGGTTACTCCACTATGTTACAATGGAATGCAGTCCAAACATATATGTGGACAGGATTCATTTTACTCGATGGTTGAAAACTAGGATAGAAAGTTTAAGGGATACAGACAGGTGTTAGAGCTAAGGTAACTGAGGGGAAGGGACTGAGTGCAGATCTCAAAAGAAATAATAACAAGAAATAAGTAATTCTGTGATCTTGGGTCAAACCTGGTGATTTAAAGCTGTAGGAAGTTTATGACAAAGCTCCTGGAATTGACAAAGACATGTATTATACTAAACAGAAAACTAAAGCTGTGCACAGTGATAATATTTTGGGTCCCTTCGGTTTAAAAGAGCACCCATAGAAGACTATAAATGAGAATATGACAATTCCTTTGGATTTTGACTGAAAAGGCTGTTGAGATGGATTCCTGCTAGAGAGTGATTAAATACAGACATATTCCCGTGGATTATCACAAAGAGACTACTGTAACTATAACCCAAGGCATCACGGTACAGTTTAAGATGGTGGTAGGGCATACTAGAATTTTAAAAATGGTTCTGTGTTGCAGGAAGTAAAGAGTTGCAAACTTGAGGGACCCAAGGAAGTATGCGTCAAGGTTTCCGACTTAACTGACCAGTGTTGTAAGGCATGCCCAGAGTCCTGTGAGGAGGGAGGGCCTCAGAGGATATTGCATCTGGGACGTCTTTTGCTGAGGAAAGTCATATGCATGGTGTGGAGTTGAACCCACATTGTGTGTTATATAGCAAGCAGACCTGATGTTAAGGGATGGTGCATTGTGGATCATATCATCTCAATACTACACTAAGATGTTGGTTGTGTATCTGAAATTGGGAATATTTTTACTTATGGCTGCTGTTCTTTCTCTAATTCAGATGATTGTGATACTGAGATTCTGGTTATACAAGGAGATTGTAGGATTTTGAAGAGTTTGGGCCTATATGGTGAAAGTAGGTCATTATTCACAGACTTTTGAGGGTTCTTCCTACCTTAGGTTCTGGCCTCCAGTTCAGGTTCCTTGTACTCTACTCTGTAAAGAGTTGATACACTCAAATCTCACCACCTGCAGCTCTCCTGAATCCTACAATGTCTCCTCTTTAATATTGATGATATCTCTTAAAAACAAGGAAGCAAAATAAGCCTATCTGCCATTATCTTTTTCATTTCAGGTAATTTTTCTCACAGGGAACAGAGAAGTAAATTATAAAAATGATGAGCAACTATTTGTCCAGAAGTCAATATATATATATATGAGCTGATATGTATTTGTGGATTTTGTTAGAATATTGGAATACTAGAAGTGGAGAGGTGTGTTTTAAAGAAGTTTTAGGTTAAAGTGTGGGGTCTGAGTGTGTAAATGTCTTTGTTGTACCTTATGTCTCTCTCCACAGTACTTGTCCTTGTTACTATAAGAATTAAATTGAACATTGCTTATTTTAATAAATTTTGATCTAGAGTCAAAGCTATCTTTTGGGAGGTAATCTGTCCAGGTTTGTTTTCCACCATCAAGTATTTATTACATTTTAAAGAAAGAGCATGAGTTCTGAAGACTAGATAGTTATAGCTCTAATTTTCCATGCTAACAAATACAGAAAAGAAACTCACTAAAGACGTGTAAAGTGTACAAGTCTGAAAGACATCAAAAGACAGTTTTCGGTTGGTAATACAAGTTAGGGTAGGAAATGAATTAGATACAACATTTTGGACTCACTAAAATAGGATAAATAATGGAGCTCTTTGTCTGAATTTGTCAAATGTTAATGGACTGGACATTGTTAATGTAATTCTTGACTGTATGTATTGTATATACTTATTGTATATAGTTTTTCTTATATTAGCTATAACCTTCTCTTATTATTTTAGACCAAAATGTGGAAATGTGGTGATATATTGTGCACCCTAATAAAATTTACCTGAAGATCAGAGAACAGAACAAGCCACTAGATTAAACATAGATGCCAGACAGTGGTGGCACCTACCTTTAATCCTAGCACTCCTAAGGCAGAGATCGTCTGGATGTCTGTGAGTTCAAAGCCACCTTGGACTACATAAGATTGACTCAATCTAGGAGATAAACAGAGTCAAAGAGTGGTGGCCATTTTGGTTGAGGACGCTCATTCAACCTGAATCCTATCAGCGGAGGACTTTTCATGCTGAGGAGTCCTAGAGGTAAGACCTGGCAGTGGCTTGTTGCTTTGTCCCGCTGATCTTATGACAAAGTTTAGTGTGGTACACAATATATCATGAATGATCCCATTTTAAAGAATTTCCACCTGGGCAGTGGTGGCCCATGCCTTTAATCCCAGCACTCAGGAGGCAGAAGCACGTGGATCTCAGTGAGTTTGAGACCAGTCTGGTCTACAAAGCAAGTTCTAGGACAGCCAGGGCTGTTACACATGGAAACCCTGTCTCAAAAAACAAAACCAAAGACAAAGACAATTTCCCTTCCTCTTATGACCAATTTTTTGTTACTTCAGATGCTTTAAAAAGAAAAATCCAACTTTTTCAGTTAATCACTGCAGAAACTTAAACCTGCTTAGGAAATGAAAGGAAAAATTTGTTTCTCCCATGAGGTCGCACAGGATATACAAAGGACACTGAAGGGCAGGCCCTATGCCCAGCAGTAGATGGCAACACAAAATGAACTCAGCGGGGATTGATGACTTTTTCTATTTGTTTGTTTCCTATTCTGAATTATTTTTATTGAGTTATTTATTTTGCATGTCTGTGTGTTTATAGTGAGGGCAAGAGAAAAGATGTGTTTTGGGGTGGGTAGGAAGGTGCAGGAGATCTACTAGGAGTGGGGGAAGGAAAACCTTGATAACAATATAGTGCATGGAAAAAAACTATTTTCAATAAATAACAAAATTAAAAAATGAAATCAATGATATCTTGGAAGTTTGGGGGCTCATAATATTCTGTTTTTGCAAAATTTAGCTTATACAACATTTGCTTAAATATTATGGTTTCCAATTATATTTTTTATCTTTCCTTTTCATTTATGGAAAATATCTTTTTTCTTACATCATATATCCTAATTACAGTTTCCCCACTCTGTTCTTCTCCATGTTCCTCCCCATCACTCCTCCTGCTCAGATCTAACTCCATTCTATCTCTCATTAGAAAACATTAGGCTTCTAAGGAATATTTATAAAATATAATATAATAAAATATAGCAGTATATCAAACAAAAACTAGCACATCAGAATAGCACAAAACTCCCACACAAGAGGAAAATTGCCCAAGAGAGCACACAAAAACAGATATAGACACAGAGACCCACTTGTTCACGCTCTCAGGAATCTCATAAAACCACTAAATGAGCAAGTCATAATACATACACAAAATATATAATAAAATACAAAAGGGAAAAAAATGAGAATCCTGACAGGGCATTATGACACAAGGATGCTCCAAAGAAACCATTGAGTTTCTATTCTGTTGGCAATCTAGTGTTAGTTTTGTATCCTATACTTAGAAGGAGCTTTTGTTTCTTTAGTGAGACTCTCTTGGAAAAAATTAGACTTTCCATTTGCAATTGCTTAGAAATGGGAAACAGCTATTGGGTTAGGAATGGAGGAATGTGAACACATCCACTTGTGCCCCATCAGGTACAGACCAGTGCAGTCCCTGTGCATGTTGCCACAGTCTCTGTGAGATCACTTGTGTACCTATCTTGTTGATGTAGAGGGCCTTGTTCTTCTAGTGTCCTCTAGTCCTTCTCCCTCCAACACTCTTTCTGCCTCATCTACCACAGTGATCCCTACATCCTGACGGGAGGGGTTAGAGGGAGACATAATATTCAGGGCTGAGAGTTCCAAGGTCTATCATTCTCAGCATAATGTCTGACTGTGGGTCTCTCTATTTGCTCTCATCTGCTGCAGGAGGAATCTTCTCTGACAGTGGTTGAGGAAGGCACTGATCTATTCCAGAATGTCATTAGGAGTCATCTTATTGCTATGGCCTTTTAATAGAACAGTGGCATTTGGTTTTACCCTCCTCCCTTGTTCCGTTTCGTTTCAGGTCTTTGGCACACACACAAAAGTTTCAGGTGTGTTTTCCATGGAGTGGACCTAAAGTCAAATCAGATGTTGACTGGTTACTCCCTCAAAATCTATGCCACAGTTGCACTAGTTTATATTGCAGGCAAGACACGTGTGTGTGTGTGTGTGTGTGTGTGTGTGTGTGTGTGTGTGTGCCTGCCTTTCCATGTGTTCTACAAACTTTACCTAGTTTTGTTGTTGTTTGTTTTATTTTGTTCTGCTTGGGTGTTTTTCCTGTTTTTTTTCCTAAAGAGAGAGAAAAAGGGGTCAGGGAGTTGGTTGGTTGGCTTTAAGGAGGATCTGGGAGGAGATGAGCGAAGGCAAACCATGATAACAACTTATGGTATGAGAAAATGTTTTTATAAAAGTCACCCTGATGAACCCATTCACAAAGATAGACTCTGGCTTGTTTTTAATTTACCTGTAGTGATTGTCATAAGTTATCCTTTACCTTATTCTTGAAAGTTACAGCTTGTAAACTAAAAAAAAAAAAAAAAAAAAAAAACTAGACAAACGACAAGATACAAGGCACACAGCACATAATGTCTTACATATTTATGCAAATGTATACTGCACATGAAATAAGAAGAGTCAGAAATGTTGTTCCCAAAGAATTACATATCTCTTAAGTGATATTGATAAAATATGGAGAAATGAGTACTCATAAATACTCAGGAGTTACACAATAAAGAATATAGAGCAATTTATCAAAATTGAAAAATTGTGAATGAGTGAGTGAGTAGAAAAGCCATTTTGATATCTATAGTCAAAGATAGACATGAGCACAGATTCTACAGAACTGGTTAGAGCAGGACATTTCACAATCTTTACAGATTTAACAGAAGCTTCATGTAATTGGGTAAATATCTTATTAACTGACATCTGAGTTTGGGTTATAATTAAACAAATTGGTCTATTCTATTCTAGTATGCAGCTAATTATGCAGTATTTTTGGCAGAGTAATTCCTTCATGTCAAAATCATATTCATTTTTAAAAATGTGCCTTTCTTCATAGCAAAGCATAGATGAAATGTAAGCACGATGAATCCAGGAAACATACCGAGGGCATCAAAAACACCTGAATACATATGAAAACATTTGATGCTGTAAACGCAAAGTTATGCAATTTGGAAGAGGTAAAGAATACATTCAAATCCCATTAATATTGTCTTTCATATTGATTGAGAGAGACAAGGGATTTTTATGAAAATAGGCTTTCTAATTAAGAGAACTATGTAAAAACAATAGAAAATGAGAGAATGAAGATCAATTTCATCAGTAAACAGAACCAACAAATATAAAATCTCAAATTGCTATATGATCTCTGACAATTGGATTTGTGCTAAACAGGCTTGAAGACTTCTATGTAATTAAGAAAAACATGGAGTAATCTGTAAGATCCACACAGGTATGCCAGGAAAGAATGGAAGGAAATAGTGGAGCCCTTGTTGCATATAATAATGTGTCCATGCTCAGAGTAAGCATTTGACTCAATAAATGGAGGAGAGGTGCTCAGCCAAATTCCACATAGCACAAGTTGGATAATGGTGCAGATGGTAATTATGTAGTTAGGTGCTCTTGATACCATTATTCACCTTATTAGTCTCCCTGCAACAGTTATCTTGAAATCCAGAACCACAGTAATAGTTTGGCCGAGACTGTGGAGAGAGCTACCATGAACAGAACTACAAATGTGCTCTGCTGCAGGATACAGGTGGCTGTGTTAGGACGGCCAATGAAGAGCAATGGACAGAGAAAACAGAAGGTCAGAGTGATGAGCAGGATGTAAGTGAGAACCTGATTGTTGGCCTTGACAATGGGAGTGTGGTGGTACTTCACAAAGACACCAAGAACACCTCCTGTTAGTGCAGAGAAGCCCAGGACCAAGTAGGTCAGTGTCTTTCCCAAAGGGTCTTCATGTTATTGCTTTCTGGAGGCAGTTGATCTGCTCTGTGTTTGCATAATGACTTTCTGGACACGTCACACAATAATCCATATCTACTAGGAACAAAAGTTCTTGTGGGTCTCTGCTCAGGTTCTCCTTTTACTTCAAGCCATTTCTCTGCACCAGCTCTCTGGCATTTACCCACATTTCCATTGTCTTTTCAGACTCAAGTAAATCATTTCTCAATAGTGAAAATTCCCAAATGCTCTCAATTAACCATTCCAGATTGATATTGCTCATCTACTTTGTTGGACATAAGTGAACAATCTATCTATTTCATTGTTATACTTTAGTATATTTTCAATTACGTGATAATTTGTAAATGTGCTGCCGAAGCGAGCACACAATTACGTGATAATTTGTATTTTCTTATATTGACAAAAATTATTGAAATATACTACAAAAACCTAATATGATAGTAGAATTTCCTCCTTCTGAATTATCTTGTCTGACTTTTTCATGTGAGCTCAGTATAAGGAGTATGTGCTTTGAATTTCTTCCTTGTAATGTTGTTCTCCGTCATCAGAAACAATTCTACCTATTTCCAAAGGATTTATTAAATTCTCCCGTGTGATCATTCTGTGACTGTACTTGAGAGAATGAGAATTATTAGATTCTTGATAGTTGGGAAAAACTCCCTTTGTGAAACTGTTTAGTCATTTCCAGGGAGAAAAGATCTTTTTAACAGATAGATATAAAACTCTTGCTTTAGTCTTAGTTGGTCATGAAATAATTTTGTGATACTTGTCTACTTGTAATTTGTGACTGTCATCATGAATTCAAATGATATAACTATCAATATATTTGTTATTTATTTTCATTCTTTAAAAATATCCAGTATATTTGCAAAGTAGATTTTTCAATTTTGTTTTTTCTGAAAAATCGCATTAATATCTATTGAATTCATTATTTCTCTAGTGCCTATTGTATCATTTCTTCCATTATCAGCATTTTATTTGTTAATTCTTCCAGATGTTGTTAACTGCTATTCTCTATAGAGGCACTCCATCTCTTCTATAACTTGTGTGTTTACGTGTGTTTGTTTCTCACAGAGCATTAATGCTTCATATGCACAACACTGTATCTTCATTAGTAAAGGCACAGGGTATATAAGAAATGGCAAATATTTTATAGAAATTTAAACATATTTTTTAAAGATATATACACCTTTTCCATAGGATTGGAAGTATAGGATTCACTGTTTTGAAATATTTAGCATTTATGTTTTAGTTTCTTCTTTCAAACTAAAAATATTTTTTAAATTTCTTCTTAAAATGCAACCATGCAGGGTTTGACATTGATGTTTCTGGTTTCCTCACATCAACGTGTTTAACATAAACTTAACCATGACTCCAATGTACAGAAAGTACTTATTTGGACATTAAGTCTTTGGTAGTCTGTATAATCAGTCTCAATATGCATATTTTGAATTTAGGCATATTAAAGTCACCAAAAAATTGGAAGTTTTTGTGTTAATGAAATAATGTTAAAATATCTGAGTATGGGCTGCAACTGTTCCCTGAAATAGAGCCTGCCAGCACCAGATTGGACTAAGAGGTAAGTCTTTATTCCTCATACCCTCACCCTGCAGCCCCTAGGCTTTGGGCCCAGGGGCACAACCCTGCACCCCCACACCATCCCCTGATTCCTAGGCTGAAGTGGCCAGAGGATTACCTAGTTGAGTGTCCCCAGGTATTGGATGGCTGATACAATGTTGTGGAAATGGGTCAGAGCGGAGTCGGACAAGGTCCCCAGGAAAGAGGATACCCGAGTCTGCCACGAGAATCCCTTTGTATAAAGTAAGGGCATTACCACTCCAAGGAATGGTTGAGGAGAAGGTTCTTAATGTTGAAAGGAAGAAAAGTACAGCCATGGGCATCTGGAAGAGTCTAGAGGAGGGAAAGAAATTAGTAGACTAAACATGGTCGGTAGACTACTGAACTGGGCCATGAAAGGAGAGATATGGGAATAGACATAGAGAAACAGAGAGACAATACAGAGACAGAGGAGCCAGAAGAGGGAGTACAAAGAGGTGAAAGGGTCAAGAGAGAGGGGACCAAGAGGACCACAAGACAGCCAAGAGGGCACAAGGCCAAAATTGCAGGGCTATATATGAATGAGAACCTGGAGGAAGAGAACCCATGAATGAAAATTTTGTAGTAGGGAGCATTGTGAGAAAAGCTGTAGGAACCAGGATGCCAGCATGCACTCTGAAAGAGCTACTTCAGTTGCTGAGAGAACCTGGAAACCAGCATGTACTTTGTAATGCTGATATGCATCACAGTTAGCAATTGGTTCCAATTTTTTTGGACCTGACACCCTGGAGTCCCCAGGGATAGGAGTCAGGGAGGTAGTCTAGGCCCTGGTAATGAAATAAATCCATTTGAGTCTGCTTAAAAAGTATTGGGGAAAGTTATTAGTGTAAATTGAGGAAATACCCTCATGAATACAGAACAGAGTAGACAGCTGACGTCTTCCTCTGATCTGACCAGGGCAAATCCATCTGGCAGTTCAATCACACTAGGAACCAGCCAGCAGGGAGAAAGGGCTCATCACACTCCCCCTTTTCCTTTTAAGAGGTCACATACAATGGCAAGAAGCATCACCTCCTACTGTTCCTATAGCCCAAGGTCATGGACAGAGCAAATACCACTACATTCCCATGAAAGAGGATTTTATTTTCTTTTAGTTGTTCTTCTTGATTTTTAAAGGTTTATCTATTAATTTAAAATTGTTGTTTTCTTTATAAATCCACTTTTCCCCCTCCCTACTGTTTTCCCTCTCCCCCTACCTCTCCCCATTCCACTCCCATCCACTACTCATAGTGGGTAAGACCTCCCTTGAGTATTCAACACAGGCTGGCTCACCAAGTTGGGGCAGAATCAAGTCCCTGCCCCTGCATCAAGGCTGAGTAAGGCATGGCACCATAGTGAACGGGCTTTAAAAAAAAGTCAGTTCATGCACTCAGGATGAGTCCTGGTCCCATTGCCAGGGAACCCACAAACACATCAAGCTGCACAACTTTTACCCTCATTCAGAGTGCCTAGTGTGGTCCCATGCCAACTCCCCAGCTGTCAGTTCAGTATCCATGGATTCTACTCTCTCTGTGGTCTTTCCCATCATAATCTTGACTCACCTTGCTCCTATAATTTCTCCTCCCTCTCTTCAGCTGAACTCCAGGAGCTTGGCCAAGTGTTTGGCTATGGGTCTCTGCATCTGCTTCCATCTGTCACTGGATATAGGTTCCATGATGAAAATTAGGGTTGTCACTGATCTGAGTACAGAGGAAAGCTAGTTCAAGCACCCTCTCCACCATTGCTATGAGTCTTAGCTGGGGACATCCTTGTGGATTCCTGGAGATTTCCTAAACACCACATTTTTCTCTAACTCCATAATGGCTCACTCTGTCAAGATATCTCTGTCATTACCCTCCCTCCCTGTCCTTCCATGAAGTTGGCCATCTCGAACCCTCATGTTCCCCTCATCTCCTCCCTTCTACTCCCCAACTCCTAGTTTACCCAAGACATTAATCCTTTCCCATTCCTGGGGTGATCCATGTGTGTTCCTTTTTGGGTCCTCCTCTTTACTGGCTTCTCTGGAGCTGTGTTTTGTAACCTGTTTATCCTTTGCTTTGCCGCTATTATTCACTTATGAGTGAGTACATACCATGTTTGTCTCTCTGGGTCTGGGTCACGTGATTCAAGATAATTTTTATCTAGTTCCATCAACTGGCTGCAAATTTCATGATGGCATTGTTTTTTTTTGTTTGTTTGTTTTGTTTGTTTTTACAACTATGTAATACTCCATTGTGTAAATGGGCCAAAATTTCTCTATCCATTCTTCAGTTGAGGGGCATCTAGGATGTTTTCAAGTTCTGGCTATGATGAATAGTGTTGCCATGAACATAGTTGAGCAAATGTCCTCGTGGTATAGGTGAGCATCTTTTGAGTATATGTCCAAGAGTGGAATGGCTGGGTCTTGAGGTAGGTTGATTCCCAGTTTTCTGAAATACTGCCATACTGATTTCCAAAATGACTGTACAATATTGCACTCTCACCAGCAGTGGAGGAGTGTTCCCCTTGCTCTACATCCTCTTCAGCATAAGAGGTCATCAGTGTTTTTTATCTTAGCCATTCTGAGAGGCATAAGATGGTATCTCAGAGTCATTTTGATTGGCATTTCCCTGATGGCTAAGGATGTTGAACACTTTCTTGAATGTCTTTGGGTCATTTGAGATTTTTCTGTTGAGAATTCTCTGATTAGATCTGTACCCCATTTTTAATTGGATTATTTGGTATTTTGATGTCTAGTTTCTTGAGTTCTTTATATATTTTGGAGATCAGCCCTCTATCAGATGTGGGGTTGGCAAAAATCTTTTCCAATTCTGTAGGCTATCGTTTTGTCTTATTTACTGTGCCCTTTGTCTTACAGAAGCTTCTCAGTTTCAGGAGGTCCCATTTATTAATTATTTCTCTCAGTGTCTGTGCTATGGGTGTTATATTTGGGAAGTGGTCTCCCATGTTAATGCATTCAAGACTACTTCCTACTTTCTCTCCTATCAGGTTCAGTGTAGCTGTATTTATGTTGAAGTCTTTGATCCATATGAACCTGAGTTTTGTGCATGGTGATAGATATGGATCTATTTGAATTTTTCTACACATGTGACAGCCAGTTATGCCAGCACCATTTGTTGAAGATACTTTCTTTTTTCCATTGTATAGTTTTGGATATTTTGTCAAAAATCAGGCATTCATAATTGTGTGAATTAATGTAAGGATCTTCAACTCAATTCCATTGGTCCTCATGTCAGTTTTTATGTCAATAACAAGCTGTTTTGTTGCTATAGTTCTATAGTAGAGCTTGAAGTCAGGAATTGTGATGTCTCCAGAAGTTTCTTTATTGTACAGGATTGCTTTGACTATACTGGTTTTTTTCATATGAATTTGGGTATTGTTCTTTTGAGGTCTGTGAAGAATTGCTTTGGAATTTTGATGGGGATTGCTTTGAACCTTTAGCTTGGTTTTGATAAGATTGCCATGTTTACTATGTTGATCCTACCTATTCAAGAGCATAGGAGATCTTTCCATTTTCTGATATATTCTTCAATTCCTTTCTTCAAAGACTTAAAGTTCTTGTCATAGAGGTCTTTCACTTATTATGTTAGAGATACCCCAAGATATTTTATGTTATTTTTGGCTATTGTAAAGGGTGATGTTGCTCTAATTCCTTCTGGCCTGCTTATCATTTGTGTATATGAGGGATACTGATTCTTTTGAGTTAATCTTGTATCCTGCCACATTACTAAAGGTGTTTATCAGCTGTAGGAATTCCCTGGAAGAGTTTTGGGGGTCATTTATATATACTATCATATCATCTGCAAATAGCGAAAGTTTGACTTCTTTCTTCCTTTCCAATTTGTATCCCCTTGATCTTCTTTTATTGTCATATTGCTCTAGCTAGAACTTTGAGTACTAGATTTAATAGACCTGGAGAGAGTGGACAGCCTTGTCTTTTTTTATTTTAATGAAATTGCTTTGAGTTTCTGTCCATTTAGTTTGATGTTGGCTTGCTGTGTGTTGTTCTATTATGTTTAAGTATGTTCCTTTTATACCTGATCTCTCCAAGACCTTTATATGAAGGGCTGTTGGATTTTGTTGAGGCTATTTCAACATCTAATGAGATGATCATGTTTTTTTTTCTTTCCATTTGTTTATGTGGTAGATTACATTGACAGATTTTTGTATGTTGAACCATCTCTGCATCTCTGGGATGAAGCCTACTTGATCATGGTGGATGATTTTTTGATGTGTTTTTGGATTCAGTTTGCCAGTATTTTATTGAGTATTTTTACATAAATGTTCATGAGTGAATATGGCCTGTAATTTTCTTTCTTCATTGTGTCTTTGTGTGGTTTATATATTAGGGTAACTGTAGTTTCATAAAAAGTTAGTCAATATTCTTTCTGTTTCTATTGTTCAGAACAATTTCAGGAGTATTCATAGTAGCTCTTCTTTGAAATTCTGGTGGAACTCTGCTGAAACTTTCTGGCTCTGGATTTTTTTTGGTTGGGAGACTTTTAATATGCTCTGGGCCAAGGAATATGAAGCAGGAATTCAGCTGACTATAACAAATGCTAATACCTGGAAGAAGCAGGGCTCTTTCAGAGGAAAAAGCCAAGCCTCAAGTAGTCTTGGTAAATTTAGCAAATATATTTTATATAGTATATATTATATAAAGTATATATATATAAGATATATATATATAAGTATATATATACTTTATATAATATATAATATAAAATATATTTTCTAATATATATTAGCTAACAATATTATATATACATATGCCAGTTCCTGCAATGATTTTGTGCACTATGTTTTCCCAGTTGATTATTTTCCTAAGAACCTCTAACTTCTAAACAGTATGGATTGATCATATACATATACAACTAAGGAATTGGATACACTCAGACAGACAAGGCTTCCTGCTTCCAGGCTTTCTGCTTATTCTTTATAGCATTAGAATTCAGATGTTTGCCTTCTGCAATTATTTGTTTTAGCAAGCACATGAAGCCAGAGCTAGCTCTGGACAAAAGAATCCAAGGACAAACAGCAGACAGAATAAGCTCTCCAGAGCACCTACCAGGTAAAAGTGCATATGGAGACACCACCTAGGCCAGGCAGATGTTAGAACATAGGTTTGACTCTTGTTCAAATTAAGCTCAGACCCCCCTTTCTCTCACAGCCCAAGTGGCACCCTCAAGCAACTTACTTAGAACAAAGGGGCTTTTACATACCAGGTTCATCAAGCTATGGGGCATATTTCCTAGCTCTGAGCAGACTTACCCCACCTGAACAGAAAGCAGGAGGGCCAGAGTATTGCTGATGGTAGGTGTATGGACGGGTCACAGGGAGAGGAGAGGAAGGAACAAGGATGAAGAGAGGAATGAAGAGAATGAGGAGAATGGAATAGAAAGAACTTAGAACTATGAGAGGACTGGAGGAGAAGGGACAGAGAGGAGCTAAGGATGAGAACAGAATTGAAGCTGTGTAGATAGAATTTTGTCTCAGAAGAATGAAGTGAATGAACCTAAGAGTTTCATGTAAGTAGTTTCATTTGATATCCTTGAGATTGGTAACCCCTGCCCGCATAGCGTCTTCCTCAGGACTCTGGAAGAAATCTCTGGGAGAGCACCTGAGGGGAATTTGATATTAACAACTGCATCTATTTACTTAGGAGTTAGAGGTATTTAAATTGTTTATCTGGTGTTGATTTAATTTTGGTATGTGGTATCTATCCAGAAAACTGTCCATTTTTTTAATTTCCCAATTTTATGGAATACAGGTTTTTGAAGTATGACTTGATAATTATCTGGATTTCCTCATTGTCTGTTATGTCTCCCTTTTCATTTCTGATTTTGTTAATTTAGATGCTCTCTCTCTTTGCCTTTTGGTTAATTTAGATAAGGGTTTATCTATCTTGTTGATTTTTTTCAAAGAACCAACTCTTTGTTTTATTTATTGTTTTATTTTTCTCTTTGTTTCTATTTCATTGATTTTAGCCCTCAATTTGATCATTTCCTAGTATCCATGCCTTCCGGAAGAGTTTTGCTTCTTTTTGTTTTAGAGCTTTCAGGTAAGCTGCTAATTCATGAGTGTTAGATTTCTCCATCTTCTTTATGTGGGCATTTAGTGCTATGAATTTTCCTCTTAGCCTTGCTTTCAGAGTGTTCCATAAGTTTGAGTATGAAGTAATTTCATTTTCATTGAATTCTAGGAAATCTTAATTTCTTTCTTTATTTCTTCCTTGACTCATTGGTGATTCATTTGTGCACTGTCCAGTTTCCATGAGGCTTTCTGTAAATTTTGTTGTTGTTGAAATCAAACTTTAAGCCATGGTGGTCCAAAAGGATACAGGAGGCTATTCCAATTTTTTTTTATCCATTGAGATTTGCTTTGTGATCGAGCATGTGGTCGATTTTAGAGAAGGGTCAATGGGGTTCTGAGAAGAAGGTATATTCTTTTGTGTTTCAGTGAAATGTTCTGTATATATTTTTAAGTCCATTTGAGTCATAACTTCTATTAGGTCCCTTATTTCTCTGTTAAGTTTCAATCTGGCAGATTCACCCAGTGATAACTCAGGGTGTTGAAAACTCCCACTATTAATGTGTGGGGCTTGACATGTGATTTAACCTTTAGTAATGTTTCTTTTGCATATGTGGGTGCTCTTGTGTTTGGGGCATAAATATTCAGAATTAAGACTTTATCTTGGTGGATTTTCCCTGTGATAAGTATGAAATGTCATTGCTGATCTCTTTCTATTGATTTTAGTTTGATGTCTATTTTATTAAATATTAAGATAGCTACACCAGCTTGCTTCTTAAGTCAATTTTATTGGACTTTCCCCAGCCTTTTAATCTGAGGTAGTGACTGTCTTTAAAGTTGAGGTATGTTTCTTGTATGCAACAGAAGGATTGATCCTGTATTTGTATCCATTTTGTCAGCCTATGTCTTTTTATAGGTGAATTGAGATCATTGATATTAATGAATATTAATAACAGTGATTGTTAATTCCTGTTATTTTTGTTGGTAATTGTTGTATATTTCTCTTCTTTGGTGTTTGTTGGTGTGGAATTTTCTACTGCCTGTATTTTCATGGTTGTATCTAACTTCTTTAGGTTGGAGTTTTCCTTCTAGTGCTTTCTGTAGGGCTGGATATGTGGATAGGTATTGTTTAAAGCTGTTTTTATCATGGAATATTTTGTTTGCTTCATTTATAGTGATTGAGAGTTTTGCTGGATATAATAGTTTGGGTTGGCATCTATGGCCTTTTAGTTTCTGTATTAGTTCTGTCCAGGACCTTCTGGCTTTCAGAGTCTCCATTGAGAAGTCAGGTGTTATTCTGAAGGGTCTGCCTTTATATGTTATTTGGCCTTTTTCCTTTGCAGCTTTTAATATTATATCTTTATTCTATATGTTTAGTGGTTTGATTATTATGTGGCAAAGGATCTTTTTTTTTGGATCCAGTCTATTTGGTGTTCTATTAGCTTCTTGTACCTTCATAGGCATTTCCTGCTTTAAGTTGGGAAAGTTTTCTTCTATGACATTGTTGAATATATTTCCTATGCCTTTGAGTTGGTATTCTTTTCCTTCTTCTATCCCTATTATTCTTACAGCTGGTCTTTTCATGGTGTCCAAGATTTCCTGGATGTTTTATGTTATGAGTTTTTTTACTTTAGTGTTTTCTTTGACTGATGAATCTGTTTCCTCTATTGTATCTTCAATGCCAGAGATTCTTTCTTCCATCTCTTGCATCTGTTAGTTATGCTTGCATCTGTAGTTCCTGTTTGTATACTCAATATTCCATTTCCAGCCTTCCCTCAGTTTTTGCCTTATTTATTGCTTTTCAGTTTCCAAATATTGGACTTTTTCATTCACCTATTTAATTGCTTTTTCTGGACTTTCTTTACGGGATTTACTGATTTATTCCAATTATTTGTTTGTCTTATCTTTGAGTTCTTTAAGGGCATTCTTCATTTCCTCTTTAAAGGCTTCTATCATCTTCTTAAAGTCATTTAAATGGCCTATTTCTTCTGTCTCTTCTGCTTTGGGATGTTCAGGTCTTACTGATGTAGCACTACTAGGTTCTGATGGTGCCATATTAGTCTTTATGGTGTTGACTGTATTTTTGTACTGGTGTCTACCCATCCCTTCCTCCATTCCATGAAAGTGCTGTCTTGTTTTAAGGGAGACTCTTTTGGTTCGATTGATTCTTTTGGTCTAATGGGAGCTCTTGGTCTAATCCAGGCTCTTGGTCAAATCTGTGCTGATGGATTTTGTGTTTCAGAGAGCAGAACTTAGTCCAATGGGCACGAGTAGGCTCTGTCTCAGGGAGGAGCTATTCCCAATGGGTGCAGAGTGGGACCTGTTTTCAATTCCCAATTGTGCAGGGTGGGCTTATGTTTCTGGTTTTCACTGGTATCACAGGGGCCTGTTTTCTTGGGAAGGAGGTGAGGGAATGGGCAGCTGGGTAGTCCCTGGGGCTCCAATGGCTTGGAGGAGAGGCACGGGGTGTTCCCTCCAGGGCATAGGAACTAGGGACCTGATCTGCCGAGTCCAGAGATGTGGCCTTACATGTTCCAAATGGTTCAAGGTGGACTAGTGGCTCTGGTTTTCACTGGTGTTGCAGGGGGCTGTTCTCTTGGCTGTAATTGAATTTTGAATATGTCTATTGCCCATAAATTTATAGATAACAAGAATAGCTAAATAAAGTGAATTTTCAGCAGTAGCTTCTATTTGGAAATAGATTGTCTGTATGTGAAATACAGTGAGGGGCTCTTCTACTTTATTTAAATATATATTTCAGAAAATCTTACTGAAAAGTAAGTTCAATTTTTACTATACTAAACTAAAGGATTTTATGAAAAAGACTCAATTCATTAACCAGTCAATTTTTTCTAGATTGTGTTTTGTTCTTAAAATATTTCAAAGTGTTTTCATCAGGTTTAACAAGAATAATGTAGCACTTTGGGATAAAGATGCATCCTAGCAGCCCTGCACTGGAAGTCAAGATGGAGAAGACCTCCACAGCCACCATGGCCTTGTCCTTGGTGCTGTGGTAGACAGGGAGGAAGGTGACCCAGACACTGCAGAACACCAGCATGCTGAATGTCAGGAACTTGGCTTCATTGAATGTGTCAGGCAGGTTCCTGGCCAGGAAAGCCAGAGTGAAGCTCCCTAGGGCCAGGATCCCCAAATATCCCAGCACACAGTAGAAAGCAGTAAGTGAGCCCTTGTTGCACAAAATGATGATGTAACTCTGTTCAGAGTGTGCATCTGCCTCAATATAGGGAGGTGAGGTTCCCAGCCAGACTCCAAGAAGAATAAGCTGGATCAGGACACAGATGGGGATAACAGAGTTATGGATGCCTGAGACAAGCAGCCTTCTCATTGTCCTTCCTGGTTTCAGGGCTCTAAAGGCCAGAATTACAGTTATAGTTTTGGCCAAAACAGTGGACAGAGCCAGAGTGAACACAAGTGCAAATGCAATTTGCTGCAATATGCAGGAGGCTGTGCTTGGGTGGCCAATGAAGAGAAAGGAACATAGAAAACAGAGGAGGAGGGAGATGAGCAGGATGAAGCTGAGCATCCGGTTATTGGCCTTAACAATGGGTGAGTCTTGGTATTTGAGAAAGATCCCCAAAACTACAGCTGTGCTGACAGAGAAGCACAGAGCTGTGCAGGAGACAGCCGTGCCCAGAGAATCCTCAAAGGACAGGAATGTCACTGACTTCAGAAGGCAGTTGTTTCTTTCAGGGTTTGCATACTCTTGAAGTGGGCAAGGGATACACTCCTGCTGATCTACAGGAGGAAATGAATCAACATTTAAGCTTCTATAATTATTTACATTTTGTACTTCAGCCATGAAGAACACTGAGGTTGTGTGTAGCCTTGTTCATTCTGCCTTACTATCATGTCAAGAAGGACACTAACTCTTTAGACATCCCCTTCCTAATGTCTGCCATGAATACCTCATGGTACACCAGGTGCTGACAAGTTTATTCTTGTTTTTCTAGGGCAATGAAAATAAAATTGTAATCTACGTGTTCAATTGAAGTAAAACTGTCAAGTAATCCTTTAAAGAATTCTAAACTTAAGTCACACCAGCTTGATCAGTCTTCAGCTGCTCATGTGTCTAGTCAGAGAGATTTTTGTGTCCCCACCTGCTGGCAGTAGGGACAAATCTTTCTCAATCACATCCCTCAAGTAAACACACAGAGGCTTATATTAATTATAACTATATGGCCATTAACTCAGGCCTACCACTGACTAGCTCTTACACTTAAACTCAGCCCATTTTTGTTAATCGATATGTTGCCATGTGTTCTGTGGCTTCACCTGTGTGCTGTTACATGCTGCTCTCTGGACTGCAGGCTGGCCTCTGCTGACTTAGCCTTCCTCTTCCCAGAATTCTTCTTGTCAGTTTATCTTGCCTATACATCCTGCCTGGCTACTGGTCAATCATAATTTTATTTATCAATCAATCAGAGCAACACATTCACAGCATTCAGAAAGAGATTTCCCATCACAGATGCATGCCAAACCAGTCAGAAGAACAGTGATCCCCTGCTACACCAAAGGCCAACCTAACAGCCAGAAGAACAACTTCCAACTTGAACAGGGATTCCCAACTAGGCTAGAAAACTAAACTAAAGCCCAGGCCATTCTTTGTATTTTATTTCATTACATATAAGCCATTTTCAACCTCTAGACATGAGAAGCTTATATATAATCCCTTTGCCACAATTTGCATTGTGTATCTGAATATTAGGAGTAATAAAACATTCACATGCCCAAATATTATCAAAAATACCTATAATATCACAGATACAGACAATATATTCTCTCCAAATGTACCAGTCTGTTAGAAATGTTTGCCAATGAGTATTACCTAATGAAATTCAGGACACAGACTGTAAAATAACATTCCTTATCATCATAGAGTATTTTAAGCAGTTGAAAGAAGACACAAATGGTTTAATAAAACTAAAGAGAAATAACTCAAGGAAAATAAATGCCATAATGATGCCAGAGAAAACACAAACATAAACCTGAAGTAAATGATGAAGACAATGCAAGACTTGTACATGGAATTCAACAAAGAAATAGAAAGTGTGATGAAGACTGAAGCTGAAATGAGGACAGGACTGAAAAAACACATAGGCCAGCCAAAAACTCCAGGATAGGCTTCCATGTCAGAGGAAACAAGCAGAAAGAAGAAGTTAGGATCCAAGATAGAATAGAGGATAAAAATAATCAAGAAATATGAAAAATTGAAAAAAATGTGGGATGCTTTAAGAAAACTGAATCTTTACATTATTGGCATAGATGATGGAGAAGAATTCCAGGTCAATGACATAGACCAGTTTTTCAATAAGGTCAGTTTCATAGAAGAAGAGTTACTGAAACCATGGAAAGATATATCCAAATATATAGAAGAAGCAGAGAGTACACCAATAGACAAGACCAGAAAAGAAAATCCCTACAGTTTATTATTACTAAAACACTAACAAAGAAAAATATTTTAGAATAAATTTTAATTATCACTTAAAAGCATAATAAGAAGGTGTGCTGAAAGCTGCAAGAGGAAAACAAAAGACAAGACAAATATAAATGAAAATCCAAGAGAATAGAAGCTGATTTCTAAATGCAATCCATGAGAGCCAGAAAAGCCTAGAGCAAAGCATGTCAAGTCCTGAAAGGCTATATTGGCCAGCCTAGAGAAATGTACCCAGCAAAAATAACTGCCAAACTGAAGGAAAAATAAAAACTTTCCAAGACATAAATGGCCTACAACATCATATCCACCAAACCAGAACTAAGGAAAATACACAAAGTTATATTTTAGACTGAAGAGAGCAATGAACACAGCAGAGATGGTGGAAAGAAATAAGAAGACATAATTATTACAACATAAAACAACACTGAGGACACAGAAAACAACAAATTTCAACATCAGAGTGACCACAAATAACACAAGTTTCTACAATATCTTAAAAATCAGTGGCCTCAATTCTTCATTTAAAAATGTGGACTAGCTGAATGGATCATAAAACAAAATCTATCTGCCTCTTCTCTTCAAGAAACATATCTTGATTTTAAAGATAAACACCACCTTAAAATAAAACGACAGACTAAATACTCCAGTTTCATCCATTCAGGAAGCAAGCATCATGCCACCATGAAATCTGGTAAAGCAGATTTTAATTTAAAACTAATTAGAAAAAGTAAAACAGGAAACCACACTCTAATGAAGGAAAGATTTTTATCAAAAATACATTACAACTCTACACATGTATGCATACAATTCTGGGGCAGTTAATTTTATAAAAATTGTACTGCTGTGTTTAGTGACACCATAACAACAATCTACTAATAGTGTGTGAATTAAAAAGCCCTCTTTCTCCAACAAACAGGGCGTCTGGGAAAAAATAAAGAGAAATATATCAGAATTAAGTCACATCTAAAATCTCCTGGACTCAACAGATATCTACATAGTATCCCCCAGAAACTGCAAAGAAAATTTATTCTACTCTTTAACACATG
Source organism: Peromyscus maniculatus bairdii (assembly GCF_049852395.1). Classification (NCBI taxonomy): domain Eukaryota; kingdom Metazoa; phylum Chordata; class Mammalia; order Rodentia; family Cricetidae; genus Peromyscus; species Peromyscus maniculatus. The sequence goes on along the minus strand of NC_134874.1, from coordinate 59,773,403 downwards.
GGAGCACTTCAAAAATAGACCAAATCATGGAAGACAAAACAGGTATTTACAAATTCAAAAATATTGAAATACCTGTCCTATCTTATCGCAACACAACAAAACTTAAGCTTGACAGCAAATATATCTGTAGTAAATACACAGACTGCTTGGAGATGAAACAACTCAGTACTTACTGATGAATGAGTCAAAGAAGAAATCAAGAAAGAAATAAAAAAATTCCTGGAACTAAATGAAAATGAAAACACAAACCAACAAAACTCCTGGGATGCATTGAAAGGTGTTTTACAAGGGAAATTTACAGCTCTAAGTGCCTACGTTAAAAGTATCAGATGGAACACAAGTAGATGGCTTAATGATGCAACTCAAAAATTGGAAAAACAAAAAATGCAAACACAAGCAAAAATAATGGCAAGAAATAATAAAATCTACACCATGAATATTAAAGAGTCTTATTAATAAAAACAAACCTGAGGCCAGTTATTGGGGTGAATGCTAGAAGATCATAGAAGCAGAACAAGCCACAGCTTCCTCAACTCGACAGTTCCTCAGCTGATCCTGTTTCCTCAGACAGGAAGCTTCTGTGTCCTCATTCCAATGGCTCTCAGCTGAAATGCTGCTAGAAGCCTAAAAGCTTAACCAGCCAAATGCTTCTAGTTTCTGGCCTTCGTGCCTTATATATATTTCTGTTTTCTACCATCACTCCCTGGGATTAAAGACTTGCTTTCTGGGATTAAAGGCGTGAGTCACCATGCTTGGCTGTATCCTTGAATACATGAATTTCTGCCTCTGGATTAAAGGCATGTGCTACCACTGCCTATCCTCTATGTTTAATATTGTAGATATTCTGTTTCTGACTCCAGATAAGCTTATAAGGGTGCACAATATTTCGGGGAACACAATACCACCACAAAAATCAGAGGAAAAATAAATGTAATAGAAACAAAGAAAACAATACAAAGAAGCAACCAACATAAGAACTGACTCTTGCCGGGTGGTGGTGGCGCACGCCTTTAATCCCAGCACTCGGGAGGCAGAGCCAGGCGGATCTCTGTGAGTTCGAGGCCAGCCTGGGCTACCAAGTGAGCTCCAGGAAAGGCGCAAAGCTACGCAGAGAAACCCTGTCTCAAAAAAACAAAAAAAAAAAAAAAAAAAGAACTGACTCTTTGAGGAGATAAATAAAGACAGACACTTGGTTCAAGTAGCCCAAAGAAAGAAATGGAGGACTCAGATTAAGAAATCAGAAATAACCAAAAAAAAGAAAGAAAGACAGACAGACAGAAAGAAAGAAAGACAGACAGACAGAAAGACAAACAGACAGAAAGAAAGAAAGAAAGAGAGAGAAAGAAAGAAAGAAAGAAAGAAAGAAAGAAAGAAAGAAAGAAAGAAAGAAAGAAAAATCAGAAATGACAGGGAAATATTACAACAAAAACCAAGAAGCATAATTGTAAAGGACTATTATAAAAAAAACAAAAGAAAATCTGTATTCCAGTATTCTTGAAAACCTATATGAAATGGATAAGTTTCTAGATTCGGTCAAACCATTAAAAAATCAAAATACCAAGTCAACAAGCTAAACAAACACATAATACACAGCAGTTTGAAACAACAATAAATTCCTTCCAGCTATAAAAATTTCCAGGTCCAGATGAACTCACAGCAGAATTCCACCAGACATTCAAAGAAGATATACAGTCAGACCTTCTTAAAATATTTAAAAAATATTTAAAAAATATTTAAAAAAGGATCATTTCCAAGCTCCCTTAGAAAGCCATTTTCATTCTAATACCAAAACTAGGGAATGTCCCAACAAAAACAAGAAAACCACATGTTATTATCCCTGAGAAACATAGACTCAATAAAATGGTTGCAAGTAGAATACAGACTCACATCAAAACTATTGTATACCATGACTAAGATAGTCTTATCATTGAAATGTAGGAATAGTTCAACATATTTAACTCAATAAATGCAAAATCCACATAAATGGATTATAGACAGAAGTCACATGAACATCTCAATAGTTGCAAAAAGGTGACAAAATTCAACTCCCTTTATCATAAATGTTCTAGACAACATACAGAAAGAGGGAACACACCTCAACACAATTAAAGCAATATATAAGAAACCCACAGGCAATATCATTCTCAATGGAGAAAATTTAAAACAATTCCACTGAATTAAGAAATCAGACAACTAATTCCACCACTCCCACTCCTTTTCAATATTTCAAAGTATTAGCTGGAGCAATAAGGCAAGATAAGTAAGTTAAAGGAATACAAATAGAGAAAGAAGTCAAACTATCCCTATTTGCAGATGATATGGTATTATACACTAGAGATTCCCCCAAAATATACCACAAAAATTCTTGAAATGATTAACAAATACAACTATGTGGCAGGATACAGAATCATCTTGCACAAATCAATGTCCTTTTTTTTTTTTAAAGGATTTTGATTCTGAACAGGTTTGTATTGAACATTTTTAACAATCCCAAGTCTAAGGCTAGTCTGTTTTGAAAACCGATTCTAATACAATTTTTGTTCTTGCCAATCAGCTAGTTAGCTACCTCTCTGAATATACACCGATGACATCAGCTCTTAAAACAGTTCAAATCTGTAGTGTGGTTAAGTGACGTCAACTACCAGTGAGCAGAGTGAGTGGAGTGTCCACATCTGGAGAAGTACTTTGTTGAATATTCTAGGGTTATTATTCATCCCCAGCTTGCTCTGCTTCAGAGTTCACATTTGGCATTTTCCAGGAGAGAGTCTGGACCTCTGCCTTCCTAACTGAGCTGGGACGTCGGTAAGCGCCTTCTCTATTTAGCGTGCTCAAGACTAAATAAAACTAGACAGACATAAAAGGTTACATTCCTGATGCATCTCTCCAACATGGGAAATGTTCATATGTGAAGAACGCCCCCTACATATTTGTGCAAGTCAATGTCCTTTTTTATACACTAACAACAAACATAGAAAGGCGAGCATGGGCAGACTCCCATTCACAATTTTCCTAAAGAAAATATATTACTTAGGAATAAATCTGAGCAAGGAAGCAAAAGACTTTGACAGGAGAACATTAAACCCCTGAAAAAAAAACATTAAACACAGTAGAAAATTAAAAGACATCCCATCCTGTAATCACTGATTGGTAGAATTAAGTATATGAAGATGAACATTCTACTGAAAGCTATTTAAATAAATTCAATGCAAACCCAATCAAAATCATGTTCTCATTTGTGCAGATAGAAAAAAATAACTATACCAAAATTCAACACACCAAGGAGACCAAAATAATACTTAATAAGAAATAACTATGACAGAAGGATTGCCACTTTGAATTTTATGATATATTACAGAGGCATAGTGTAAAAAAAAAAAAAAAACTTGCCGCAAGCCATTCCCCTGTGGTGGATGGGTCCTGCAGAGGATGTAAGGAGTTGGCAGGAGAATGAAGTGAGCCAGGCCATGGTGGTCAGGAGAATCTTGCAGCCTGACTGACTAGCAGCCAGAGTGTTTCTTTATTTATTCAGAATTTAGTTAGCAGGGATACATTCATGATGTTCCAAAACATAGATCATATCATTTTTGTTTTTGACATATGTTTCACTTCCTTTTGCTCATCTTTTAGTCACCATTAATAAACTATGACAGAACAGAGTTATCATTTCCAGTCATTTCCCCTCAAGTTTTGACATCATTAATAGAGTTATCATTCTTACTCATAAATGCCATAACCCAATTTTTGCGAATCTAGAGGAATATGACCGCATGTGCTCAGGCTGGTTGTTTTGGTTGCTTCAAGGACATTAGACCAAAACAAAATGTTCAACCACCCTGGGCATTTTGTCATGTCCCAAGCAGTAGTCACAGTACCCAGGAAAAATCCTCAGGCTAAAGCTGCTGCACTTATTATTCAAATTCTGGCATAATACAATCAATGTTCACATTTATATCCTTATAGAATTCGTCTATATGTCTAATCCTGGCATTCTGTTATTCCTTGGTCATATGACATTATAGTGGCTCTACATGAGCTAACTTCTAAGAGAGGGAGGTCCTAACACCTCATACTTTTATCATCTTTCCACTCCACACTTTGCTCATCAATATATCTCTATGTAGGGCAGACTTGTGTGGTGGTATTGTGTTCTCCAAAATATTGTGTACCCTAATAAACTTATCTGGGGTCAGAGAACAGAAAAGCCACTAGATACTTAGGATAGGCAGTGGTAGCACACACCTTAATCCTAGCATTCCAGAGGCAGAAATCCATCTGTTAAAGGCCACATTAGAAACAGCCAGGCATGGTGACACATGTCTTTAATCCCAAGAAGCGAGCCTTTAATCCCAGGGAGTGATGGCAAAAACAGAATGATATATAAGCCTTGAAGACCAGAAACTCGAAACATTTGGCTGGTTAAGCTTTTAAGCTTTTAGTAGAAGTTCAGCAGAGATCCATTCTGGATGAGGACTGAGAAGCTTCCAGTCTGAGGAAACAGGATCAGCTGAGGAACTGTCGGGGTGAGGTAGCTGTGGCTTGTTCTGTTTCACTGATCTTCCAGTATTCACCCCAATAACTGGCCTCAGGTTTGATTTTATCAATAAGAACTTTTAAGACTCCTGCTACAGAGTTGTATGCCACATAAATGTCTGAGTGTACAGTGGGAAGAGACTTATAATCGGAACTCTGGCCAACTCCTCTAGCCCACCAGATCTTGTTGACCTTTTTGAATTTACTTTGATTTGAATATCTTGTTCCAGTGTAAGTACAGAGACAGATGTTTCAAGAATGTCTCATAGCCTCATGAAGAGACCTCTGGCTTCTTCTTTATGTGTCACAACCTCCAAAGCATAAGGAAGACCTTCAAGTAGATAAGGATATCTCCCTCAAAGTCCCGGGTGGGGGGAGGATAGTATGTTCAGGAATTTCCTGGGTAAGCTTAGAAGCAGCATTCCTTGGAGTAGGCATAATTGATTCATATGGAATTTTCCATCAGTCCAACATCCCCAAATTGTACAAATATTAAAAGTACCCCAAGTATGTAACAGATGGAGATGAAAAACAAAGGTGGCATGGCAGCCATCATGTGGCTCAACTCTGCTGGATCTTTGTCAAGCAGCTGTGCTGGCTTTATGACTTCTGCCATTACATTGAGATATGGCTGTGCCATAAACAACCACAAAATAATATGGCACTGACAGAAAAATATACCTGTAGATCAATACATAAATCCAAAACCCAAATTTGAGCACCTGTTAGTTTAGTCATTTAATGTTCAATAAAGACACTAAAAACAAGATTGAGAATTGAAAGCATCATGAAGACATGTTCTTTGTAAAACTGGAGTTCCACAAGTAGAAAAATGCAATTATGCCCATATCTAGCACTGTTGCAAATTGTAACTCCAAAGGATCAAAGACCTGAACCTGAAAACAGGAACACTGAAAGTGTTAGAAGAAAATATAGGCAAAACTCTCCATGATCCAGATTCAGGAAAAGACTTTCTGAATAGGACTCCATTTGACTAAGAATTAATGCTAACAACTGAAAATGTAGGACTTCATGAAGTAAAATGCCTCTTTACAGCCAAAGAAACAGTCAACTGAGTGGGGATAAAGCCTGCACAATGGGAGAGAATCTTTGCCAGGTATATATCTGACAGTGGATTGATATCCAGAATATACAAAGAAGTGAAAACAGCAAAGTCTTAAAAAACAAATGACCTATTCTATAAGAAATGATCCTGGCATCTGAAAAGAGATTTTCAGTTGGAAATAAAATGCTAGTTAATAATTCAAAAAAGTCTGCCATCCTTAGCAATTATGGAAACATAAATCAAAACAACTTTAGATTTCATGTTACCACTTGAAGAATATAAAGATCCACAGAACAACTGACAAATGCTTGAGTGACACAGAGGAAAAGGAAATCCTCATTCATTTATGGTGGGATTGTAACTGGGGCAGCCACTTTGGAAATCAGCATGGGGAAAGTAATTCTGCCATATGATCCAGCAGTACCACTCCTTGTCTTATGTCCCTTGGACTCCACATCCTGCTCTACAGGTATCTGCTCTGCATGTGCAATGCGGCTTTGTTTAAAGCAGTTAGGAAACAGAAAAACTTCTAAATAATCTAGAACTGACTAGTGGATAATAAAACTGTGATACACATAATCCATGGAAACCATTTGAGTATAAAGAAAAATGAAATAATAAACACTGTAGATATATGGGTGGAACTAGAAAAGATTATATTGAGTCAAAAAATCCTGACCCACCAAGACAAATGTCTCATGTTCTTTCTCATCTGAGGCTCCTATCTCCAAATCTTCAGATGTAAGTACATGTCCTGGAGAAACTGCAGAAGACAGGAAACTGAGCAGGACCACTGCAGGAGCTGGGGAATAACAGAATGGAATAGCAGAGAAGAGATGACCAGAAGGCTGACATGCAAAAGAGGGAGACTCTAATCATGGAGGTAAGAGAGAGATAAGTACAGGTGAGGGAGGGAAGAGACTGAAATAACAATAAGGATGTCCAGAATAAGTGATGTGATGAAAAAGGAAAAAAGGGATGAGGGAACTTTAGGGAAGAGGAAGGGAAGTAAATACAGAACAAGGAGAGAGGTGGTAAAATATCAGTAAGGATGTCTGAAAACCACAGAGTCTCATAATATTACTGTAACTAGAAAAACCCTACAATACCATTAATTCTCTTTATACTGATACATATAGCTTTAATAAACCTTTCTCCTCTGGGCTGATGCTCCTCTCTCCAAGAACAAGGCTATAAACACAAACCCAACACCAGACATGAGAAACTTCCTTTGGAGCTGTTGTCCAGGGTTGTTGAAGGGTTCCCCAAGCATACCGCCCATCACTGCTGCCTTGTTCATCCTGCAGAGTTGAAAAGTGAGTCCCTACTGCTGACGACACCATGTACTTCAGAAACAGAGCCCAGAGACCCTTGAGGTGGAACTTATATGAATGGCCTTTCCCTGAGGACTGGTTTCACAGTACCAGAAGACATCATGCAAGCTTCCAAATGATGGAGACAACCAACAGTCCTAGCCTGCTATGTCCACTAAGAGCCATATCAATGACCAGCATAGCACAAACCCTAAGGGTGTGGTAGTGGCATGCATACCTTGACAGTATTCAACAGCTCTTTAAATAGGACTCAAGACCCACTCAACAATAAAGAAACCATTTCTATGCCTGAAACCTAAGTACGCAGTGATAGTGAAGTCATGATTATTACTAATTTACTAAACCAGCATGATCTGTAACAACAATCTGTAATGTTTGTGCTGATACCCACAGATAATTGTAGTCTTCACCACACACACCCCTGGCAAGAAAACTTCTCTTTACAACAGATGAGACCATTACGGACCGACCAATCAAATGCAGAGTTGTGGAGGGCACCTCCAGTGGATAAATCTCCAATACCATTCCCAAACCTAAGGCTCACAGAATATTTCAGATTAGGGTGTGGAAAGATTATAATAAACGAAAGTTCAGGGGTTTGTCTGTGAGATTGTGTCTCCTAGTAACATCATAAGCTAAACCCATACATCAGTCCTACCAACATGACCACCTAGATATGTGGAACTGACCAGAGACAACAGGGGCAGACATGACAAAGCATTCAGGAGAATGATCACAATGCCCCAACCCTACCCAAAGAACAGGATGCAACTACAAAATGTTGAGAGGGGGAGAAATGGTCTTCCCCAGGGAAGAGCACAGTTTGTCACTCAAAATAAAATGGTCAGCCCTAAAAACATATATTCAAGTAGTGTCATACAGAACAATCCAGTTATATTAGTAATTCATATGTATACATGTATCATTGTAATCCAATCAATGAAAAAAGGCTGTAATGTGAAAGAGAGTAGTAAGGTGTATATGATACATTTCACATCAAGGAAAATGAAAGAGAAATAACACAATTTCATTATACTTTCAAAATCAAAGGAAAAGGAAACAAAAAACAAATGCTTGATATAGCAATTGCTCTAAGAATCAGGGTAGGTATTAGTGTAATATATAATTCTGTAGAGAAAAGGGCTGACCATGCAAACCTGATAACCTGAATTTGAACTCATGTCAAAGTCAAGGAAGATGCCCCAGCTCCACAAAGGTGTCCTGTGTTCTCCATATGTCAGCTATGGCACATACATGCACGCACACATGCACACACACATAGCAAAATAATCAGAAAAGTTACTTTTAATAATCTTTTCTTTACCTGAAGACATCCACTAAGGAATTAGATATTTCCAGTTATCCTGCCCTTATGATGATAACAATCACAGAGCACTCTGCCAATAATTTCACCTATGGTAACATTAGCTTTCAGAAAACTAAATTCTATTTAATTAATCTCCCCGACTTTCATTTTGTTGTGATAATGTATTCCATTTGTTATACAGTTGCTTAGTGTTGGTTCTATTGAAGCCAGTACTTAAATAGTAGATTGTCATCATTATTAGAATTTCATATTCTACTTTCACCAATTTTTTAAGTTATCTTTCCTTATTTAAATTGTAATATAGTTACCTCATTACCTCTCTTCTCATTTTCCCTCTAATCCTTCTCCTGGACTCAACATAGTCTTATTTTCTGTTAAATTTATTCCTCTTTTTCATTAATTGTTGATTTGTGTGTGTGCATGAATGCATGTATTCTTAAATACCACCTGTTATGTCTGTATAATATTAGCTGTATATATGATCTCAGGGCTGACCATCATCCTAGACAAAGGTCAACAGCTGTACCTTCCTGTACAAAGACTTGTTTTTCATCCTATATTTAATATTCCAAATGACAATTCTAAATGTTGTAAACTTAATCCTTTATATGGTACATTTAGGAAACAGCCCCAGATGCAATTTTCCAGGACTTATTTTCAGGAAATAATCATTGGATTAATTTATTCAAGAAATGCACATGCATCCTGGACACTTGCATACCTCATATTGCCTGGCAGTACATATCATGGATCACTGCAAGAGCTGAGATGAAACTACCAAGTAACGAAAGGCAGTTTGGGGAAGTGGGGATGCAGATGACACAATAACATGAAGACTGCTATCAAATGTTCACACATTGTGTGGCATCAGCAGTGATTATTAATGAATATGGGGATGAGTGGAAAAGATATGGAGAACCGTGCTGCATCACAACACCATGGACATGTCTTAGTTTTCTCCTTCTACATTCACAAGCAGATTGAGGAAAGTATTAATTCTCTACCTGTCTGGTTGGAAATGTAATTCTCTGGACAAAGCATACAAGAAAAACAGCAGATTGGTCTTTCATCTTCTAGAATTTTCCAGAAACCTGGACCACAGCTCTGTGTACATACAGATTGAGGAGTCTGAGGGCAACACAGAAAAAAAAATCATCATATTTTGTGCATCAGTCACAGCCTTAAAATATTTTTAAGCTAAACTACCTAAACTGCAAGCAGAATCTGAAAACTGTACATACTTATGAGGCACTGTGATTTCTCTATACGGTAGTGTAGAATGTAGAGTTGAAGTTATCACACTTCCCGATGCTGAAAGTTCAAAATTTCATTATGGTGTCCCAACTGTGACTAACTTCTCCTGGCTTTTGTGAAATGTGTAGGACATCTATATACTCTCTCCTGTGAGGCAGAAAGCCAGAAATCCTTCCTTGTATGAATTATGGAACAGCTGAGTTGTCAGACATAAACCCGGACACATTTCTCTATCCATTTCTACCTTTACATTCCCAGCTTGTAGTCACAACCATTCAGTCTGATTAACATTTCCCATGAAAGAAGGTATGGCCATTGGTTGGATGGCCACAGCTTCTCCTGACACCATCATATGTTGATAGTCCATAGATGCTGAATTATGATTCATTACTGTGACTTTTATCCTTGACTCCACATATTCAGAATAGTGCTATGTTTTTTCTTCCAAACATTAGTGACATCATCACTTAGAATTTTCATCGTTGCCTTCTTGGTTAATCAATAACTATACTTCTGAGAGTCTACCAGTGCAGATTAGACTAAGAGGTGAATCTACTCTCATCGCTGATCACCCCAGCCTCCAGGCTTTGGGCCCAAGGGCACATCCCTGTGCCCCCTCACTACCCATTGCAGTCCCAGTTTGAGGCCAGCAGGCAGGTCTCTTGCAGGCAGTTCAGACTACCACCACCCCCTACTGGACCCTGTAAGTAAAAGCCCCACCCCACCTCCTAAACCCACTCACCCTTTGAAACCACAGCTGCTCCCTGAGACACAGAATCCATCAGCACCAACAAGACCAGGAGCTCCTATTAGACCAAGAGTTCCCATTGGACCAAGAGTATGAATCGAACTGAGAGGCTCCCTCAGACACAGACACCACTTTCACCAAGTAGAGAAAGAGATGAGTACACACCAGTGCAAAAATACCATCAACAATATAAAGACCAATGTGTCAACACCAGAACCTAGTAGTTCTACATCAGTAAGACCTGAGCATCCCAATGCAAAAGAAGCAGAATAAATTGACCTTAAAAATGATTTTAAGAAGATGATAGAGGTCTTTAAAGAGGAAATGAAAAATTCCCTTCAATAAATTGAGGATAGATAAACAAAAAATTGGAAGAAATTAATAAATCCCTTAAAGAAAACACAAAAAAAGCAATTAAAGAGGTGAATGAAACAGTTCAAGATTTGAAAACAGAAATAGAGGCAATAAAGAAGATACAAACTGAGGGAAGGCTGGAAATAGAAAATCTGAGTAAATGAACAGGAAACAAAGATGCAAGCATATATAACAGAATGAAAAAGAAGGAAGAGAGAATCTCTGGTGCTGAATATACGATAGAGGAAATAGATTCCTCAGTCAAAGAAAACATTAAAGGCAACAAAGTCATAACAAAAAATGTCCAGGAAATCTGGGACACCATGAAAAAAAAACAAACCTAAGAATAATAGGGATAGAAGAAGGAGAAGAATACCAACTCGAAGGCACAGAAAATATATTCAACATAATCATGAAAGAAAATTTTCCCTTCATAAAGAAGGAAATACCTATGAAGATACAAGAAGCCTATAGAACACCAAATAGACGAGACCCCCCAAAAAGTCCCCTCAACACATAATAATTAAACCACTAAACATACAGAACGAAGAAAGAATATTAAGAGTAGCAAAGGAAAGAGGCCAAGTGACTTATAAAGGCAGACACATCAGAATAACACTCGACTTCTCAATGGAGACATTGAAAGCCAGAAGGTACTGGGCAGATGTAATGCAGACACAAAGAGACCATAGATGCCAGCCTGGACTAGTATACCCAGCAAACTTTCAATCAGCATAGATGGAGTGATCAAGGCATTTCAATACAAAACCAGATTTAAACATTACGTATCCACAAATCCAGCTCTAGAGAAAGCACGAGTAGGAAAATTCCAACCTAAGGAAGTCAATTTCTATTGTGTGGAACAACTTGAAGAGTATTGAAATTAGTTCTTCTTTGAAAATCTCGTATAATTCTGCCCTGAAGCCAACCCCACAACTGACAGAGGACTGATCTCCACAGTATATAAAGAACTCAAAAAACTAGATATCAAAATGCTGAACAATCCAATTAAAATTGGGCTAAAGAGTTAAACAGAGAATTCACAAAAGAAGAATCTCAAATGGCTGAAAGACATTTAAAGAAATGCTCAACATCCTTATTCATCAGAGAAATGCAAATCAAAATGACTCTGAGACACCATCTTACACCTGTCAAAATGACTATGATAAAAACACTAATGACAGTCAATGTTGGAGAGGATGTAGAGCAAATGGAACACTCTTCCACTGTTGGTGGGAATGCAAAATGTACAACCACTGTGGAAATCAGTATGGCAGTTTCTCAGAAAATTGGGACTGTAACTACCTCAAGACCCAGCCATATCACTGTTGGGTATATGCCCAAGGAATGCTCAATCATATCACAAGCATACATGCTCAACTATGTTCATAGCAGCACTATTTGTATTAGCCAGAAACTAGAAACAACCTAGAAGCCTGTCAACTGAAGAAAGGATTAAGAAAATGTAGTACATATACACAATGGATTACTACTCAGCAGAGAAAAACAATGACAGCATGAAATTTGCAGGCAAATGGATGGAACTAGAAATAATCATCCTGAGTGAGGTAACCCAAAACCAGAAGGACAAACATGGTATGTACTCATTCATAAGTGGATTCTAGTTATAAAGAAAAGAACAATCAGACTGCAACCCACAGAACCATGGAGGCTATATAGCAGGGGGGACCCTAGAATGACTGTGGCTTATAATAAGTTATGGTTTTACTCAATTACTGAGCAAGTCTCAATGAAACATTTCACTATTAAGATAAGAATGTATACTGTATCAAGCTGATAATAGAAAAATAAATAAATTTAAAAAAAAGAAAAACTAATTTTAAAAAAAGGAAGTCAGATAAACCCACAAAAACACAGACAATAGATAACCCCGCAGCAGTAAATACCAAAGAAGAGAAAAACACACACACTTCCACCAAAAGATAATAAGAATTAACAATCACTGGTCATTAATATCCATCAATATCAATGGGAGTAATTTACCTATAAAACACACAGGCTAACAGAATGGATACAAAATCAGGAACCATCCTTCTGCTGCATATAAGAAACACACCTCAACTTCAAAAACAGACACTACCTCAGAATAAAAGGCTGGGAAAAGACTTTCCAATCAAATGGATTTAAGAAGTAAGCTGGTGTAGCTATCCTAGTATCTAATAAAATAGACTTCAAACTAAAATTAATCAAAAGAGATCAGGAAGGACATTACATATTCATGACAGGAAAAATCTCCCAAGATGAAATCTCAATTCTGAATATTTATGGCCCCAAATACAAGAGCATCCACATATGTAAAAGAAACATTACTAAAGTTTAAATCACAAATCAAACCCCACATGCTAGTATTGGGAGATGGCAATACCCCACTCTCACCAATGGACAGGTCTGCCAGACAGAAACATAACAGAAAAATAGGGGAACTAAGAGATATTATAACTCAAATGGACTTAATAGATGTCTATAGAACATTCCACTCTAACAACAAAGAATATACCTACTTCTCAGCACCCCATGGAACCTTCTCTAAAACTGGCAACATGCTTGGTTACAAAGCAAATCTCAACAAATACAAAACAATTGGAATAACCTCCTGTATTTTATGAGACTATCAGAATCTAACTTTAATCAATGAAAATGAATATACAACATATACAAACCTGTGGGACACTCTGAAAGCAGTACTAAGAGCAAAATTCATTGCACTAAATGCCCACATAAAGAAAATGGAGAAAGGTTATACTAGTGACTTAACAGCACACCTGAAAGCTCTAGAGCAAAAAGAACCAAACTCACCAAGGAGGAATAGATGCCAGGAAATAATCAAATTGAGGGCTGAAATCAATAAAATAGAAACAAAGAAAACAATACAAGAAATCAATGAAAACAAAGAGTTGGTTCTTTGAGAAAATCAACAAGATAGATAAGCTCTTATCCAGACTAACCAAAAGGGAGAGACATAGCATCCAAATTTACAAAATCAAAAAGGAAAAGGGAGACATAGCAACAGATAATGAGGAAATCCAGAGAATCATGATGACATAGTTCAAAAACCTGTACTCCACAAAATTGGAAAATCTAAAAGAAATGGATAATTTTCTGGATACGTACCACATACCAAAGTTAAATCACGATTAGACAAACAATTTAAATACATCTATAACCCCTAAGGATATAGAAACAGTAATTAAAAGTCTCCCAATCTGGCCAGGTGTGGTGGAACATGCCTTTAATTCCAGCACTTTGAAGGCAGAGGCAGGCAGATATCTGTGAGTTATAGGCCAGCCTGCACTAGAGAGCAAGTTCCAGGATAGGCTCCAAAGCTACACAGAGAAATCCTGTCTAAAAAAAGAAAGTCTCCCAACCAAAAAAAAAAAAAAAAAACACAGGACCCAATGGTTCCAGCAGATAATTCTACCAGATTTTCAAAGAAGAGCTAATACCAATACTCTTCAAATTGTTCCACACAATAGAAACAGAAGAAACATTACTAAACTCCTTTTATGAAGCTACAGTTAGCCTGATACCCAAACCACACAAAGATGCAACAAAGAAAGAGAATTACAGACCAATCTCCCTCGTGAACATGGATGAAAAAAATTCAATAAAATGTTGGCAAATTGAATCCAAGAACACATCAAAAAAGTTATCCCCCATGACCAAGTAGGCTTTATCCAATGGATGCAAGGATGGTTCAACATATAAAAATCTGTCAATGTGCCGGGCGGTGGTGGCGCATGCCTTTAATCCCAGCACTTGGGAGGCAGAGCCAGGTGGATCTCTGTGAGTTCGAGGCCAGCCTGGGCTACCAAGTGTGCTCCAGGAAAGGCGCAAAGCTACGCAGAGAAACCCTGTCTCGAAAAACCAAAAAAAAAAAAAATCTGTCAATGTAATTCATCATATAAACAAACTGAAAGGAAAAAAAAAACATGATCATCCCATTAGAGGCTAAAAAATCCTTCTACAAAATCCAACACCTATTCATGAAAAAGGTCCTGGAGAGATCAGAAATACAAGGAACATACCTAAACATAATAAAGGCAATTTACAGCATGTTAACAGCCAACATCAAATTAATGTAGAGAAACACAAAGCAATTCCACTAAAATCAGGAATAAGACAAAGCTGTCTACTTTCTTCATATTTATTCAAGATAGTACTCAAAGTTCTAGCTACAGTAATGGGACAACAAAAGGAGATCAAGGGAATATAAATTTGAAAGAAGAAGTCAAACTTTTGCTGCTTGCAGATGATATGATAATATACATAAGTGACCCCAAAGATTCAACCAGGGAACTCCTACATCTGATAAACTCCTTCCGTAATGTGGCAAGATATAAGATTAACTCAAAAAAATCAGGAGCCCTCCTATATACAAATGATAAGTGGGCTGAGAAAGAAATCAGATAACATCACCCTTTACAATAGCCACAGATAATATAAAATACTTTGAGGTAACTCTAACTGAGCAAGTGAAAGACCTATATGATAAGAACTTTAAATTTCTGAAAGAAGTAATTGAAGAAGACATCAGAAAATGGAAAGATCTCCCATGCTCATGGATAGATAGGATTAACATAGTAAAAATGACAATCTTACCAAAAGCAATCTCCACATTCAATGGAATACCCATCAAAATCTCAACACAATTCTTAACAGACTTGAAAGAACAATATTCAACTTCATATGGAAAAACAAAAAACCCAGGATACCAAAAAGAATCCTGTACAATAAAGCAACCCCTTGAGACATCACCATCCCTGACCTCAAGCTTTACTATAGAGCTATAGTTAAAAAAAAAAGAAAAAAAAGAAAGAAAGAAAAAAATCAGCTTGGTACTGGCATAAAAACTGACATGTAGACCAATGGAATCAAATTGAAGACCCTGACATTAACACACACTCCTACGAACACCTGATTTTTGACAAAGAAGTCAAAACGGTACAATGGAAAAAAGAAAGCAAATTCAACAAATGGTGCTGGCATAACTGGATGTCAACATGCAGAAAATTGCAAATAGATCCATACCTGTCACCATGCATAAAACCCAATTCCAAATGGATCAATGCCCTCAACACAAATCGAGTTACATTGAACTTGATAGAAGAAAAAGTAGGAAGTAGTTGTAGTTGAAAGTTTTCCTGTGTCGTGGCTAGCTGGCTATAGGGACAAATCTCTCCCACTTGTGTCCCCCAAGTAAATACACAGAGGCTTATATTAATTATAACTGCTTATAAAAGCTCAGGCTTATTACTGACTAGCTCTTACACTTAAATTAACCCATAATTCTTATTTATGTTTAATCATGTGGCTTGTACCTTTTCTCAGTTCTGCCTGGTCATCTTGCTTCCTCTGTGTCTGGCTAGCAACTCCTGACTCAGCCTTTCCTCTTCCCAGAATTCTCCTCATCTACTCACTCTACCTATTCTTTCTGCCTGGCTACTGGCCAATCAGCACTTTATTAAACCAGTGTACAAGGGCATTATCCCACAACAAGTAGTCTTGAAGGCATTGACATGGGAGACCACTTCCTAAATATAATACCAGTAGCACAGACACTGAGAGCAACAATTAATACATAGGACCCCCTGAAACTGAAATGCTTTTGTAGGGCAAAGGACAAGGTCATTAAGACAAAACAACAGCCTACAGAATGTGAAAAGATCTTCACCAGACCCACATCTGACAGAGGTTTGATATCCAAAATATATAAAGAATTTAAGAAACTAGACATCAAAATACCAAACAATCCAATTAAAAAATGGACTACAGAGCTAAACAAAGAATTCTCAACAGAAGTATCTCAAGTGGCTAAAAGACATTTAAGAAATTGCTCAACATCCTTAGTCATCAAGGAAATGCAAATAAAAACAACTCTGAGATACCATCTTACACCTGTCAGAGTGGCTATGATCAAAAACACTGATAATAGCTTATGTTGGAGAGGATATGGAGCAAAGGGAACACTCCTCCACTGTTGGTGGGAATGCAAACTTGTACAACTGCTGTGGAAATCAGTATGGAAGTTTCTCAGAAAATTGGGAATCAATCTATCTCAAGACCCAGCTATGCCACTCTTGGGCATGTACCCAAGGAATTTCAGTCATACCACAAGGACACATGCTCAACTATGTTCATAGCAGCATTATTCATAATTGCCAGAACCTGGAAACAACCTAGATGCCCCTCAGCTGAAGAATGGATAAATAAAAGGTGGCACATATACACAATGGAGTACTACTCAGCAGTAAAAATCAATGACAACATGAAATTTGCAGGCAAATGAATATAACTAGAAAAAATACCCTGAGTGAGGTAGCCCAGACTTAGAAGGGCACCTGGTATGTACTTGCTCATAAGTGCACACTAGATGTAAAGCAAAGGATAACCAGACTACAACCCACAGTTCCAAAGAAGCTAGTTAATGAGGATGACCCAAAGAGGAATGAATGGATCACCCTGTGAAGGAGAAATAGATGAGCTCTCCATGAACAAACTTGTGGGGGGCGCTTCATCCAGTAACTGATGGACACAGATGCAGAGATTCAAAGCCAAGCACCAGGCCAAGCTCTAGGAGTCCAGTTGATGAAAGAAAAGAGGGATTCTATGAGCAAGAGGCATCAAGATCACAATGGAGAAGCCTACAGAGACAACCAAGCAAACTAGTGGGAACTCAGGGACTGTGGACTAATAGCTGTGGAGCCCCCATGGACCACACTAGGCCTTCTGCAAAGGAGAGATAGTTGAATACGTTGAACTGTTTAAGGGGACCCCTGGCAGTGGGGTCAGGATCCATCCCTGGTGCATGATCAGGCTTTTTGGAGCCCAGTGCCTATGGTGGGACACCTTACACAACCTTGGTGCAGTCCGGAGAGGGCTTTGGACCTGTGTCTACTGAATGTGCCAGGCTCTTCTTACTCCCCATTCGAGGGCTTGCCTTGGAGGAGGCAGGAATGGGGGGGGGTAGTTTGGGAGGGAAGGCTGTGGGGCGAGAGGAGGGAGGAGAGGGGGATCTGTGGTTGATAATAAATTGAATAGAAAATTTCTCAATAATATAAAAAGAAGAAAGAAGGAATTAAAAATATATTTATATTAAAAAACAACTATACACAATTTTAATATTAATAGTTTTGGAAATTGTATATGCAAGGATATATTTCTGTCCTTCCCTTAGACATGCTTCTTGCCATGATTTGGAAGTCAGTGTCTGTTTCATAAATATCTACATATTAATAGATACATGGGGCTGGAGAACCAGCTCAGTGATTCAGAGTGCAGGCTGCTCTCACAGAGAAACCTGAGTTCTGTTCCCAGTATACGATCCAGGCAGCTCACAAACATCAGTTATAATGAGAAATTGCATAAACATTGGTAATTTATTTCCTCTTTGTAAAACCTGTGGGCATGTTTGAGTTTGAGTTATCTTAAACTGAGGGAAAATCAATCATCAGCATGCATATATATAAGGAAAATATGTATATATTTATACACATGATTGTGTGCATGTATGTGAATACTCACAGAAACACACACTCATATATACAGTCATGAACGCTGATTTATTCATTCCCTGCAGCATGAATGAACACACCCAAATTGAATTTCAATTTAAACTAATTCTATCTACCAGCATTATCCATCGAAATGTGTGTGCTTGTGTGTATATGTATATGTACCTGAACATGTATATGCATATCTATACATATATCAAAGTCAAAATCAAAAGAGTGATTTATTTCTAAATTGAAGATATCAAACAGAACTAAGGAGATGGCTCAGTACTTAATGTACTTGCAATATAAGCATGAGGTCCTGAATTTGATCATGCAGAAGGGAAATATAGAAAAGTGAGGTGGAGAACTGTGTTCGTGTATTCCCAATATGGCATTCATAGGGACAGGGTGTCACTGTCCCGTTGAATACAGCTAAATCATAAAGCAAGGGGTTCAGAGAGAGACTATGTTCACAATAAAATGGAGAAAAACTGAGGAAGGTAACCAGTGCTGACTGTCGCCACAACAAGCACAGGCAGTGACATGCAGGAGAATTCATGCACAACCTCACAACAGAAGCTAAGAAATTAGAATATAAAAATAATTTAAAATTTCAAAGAGACATCACAATCAGTTCTCATAAATCGTTGCAGATATTTGTCTATATATTAAATATTGAAATTCAGCCAGACCTGATTGAAGTTGCTTGGCCATTTGATCATAACTTCATTGATGAAAAGGCCTTGATCTTGTGGACTCCTGGAGACAAACTCTCCTACTTTAACTAGAAATGAATAATGATTTGTATGTCCCATAAAATTTTGTACATCATACTTTTCCACACGATTCTTGTTCTCATCAAAGCATATTTGGTCTCCAGCAGCATTTGTAAATTGAATTTTTCTCAGAAAAGGATGAAGCTGGAGAGAGACATCAATTGGATATGAGTAGTGTATGCAAATCTCTCACTTGTGGTCCCTAAGAGCAATCCTCTTTCTCTCTCCCTACACTGGCTTTCTTTTTGAAGAGGCTTCATTTGAGCAATTGTCTCCCCCACTTGTTCCAGTGAGATGAACTTTTCTCCCTATGAAATTAATGTGGAAGTAGCTGAACAAAAAGAAAAATGTTGTCTAAGGGGTGGAACATACTGCAGTGTGGACCATGTTTTAGTGGGAACAAGGCCCTGTGTCTCTCCCCAGCAAGAAAAAAAATGTCTCTAATTAGAAAATACAGATGATTTCTGAGTGAATCTGGAACAAAATGGAAGCAACACTAGTCTATTGGTTTATAGGTGTTAAGATATTTACCTTATTTATGGCTCACCATGAACCTATGTGTGTATGGTTAGGTAGGTAGATATGTATACATGTAGATAGAGAGAGTGTCTGGACTTGATAATATTAGCAGGGGTTTATTCAAAATTCCATATTCTTGACAATATATATTAATATGCAGAAATTTTGTATGCAATTTGTTTTACAGGAAATTGGAAATAGACCCACTGCCTGCCTCCAATCCTTAATTCAGTTTGGGTCACAACTTTTGTTTTTCAACTTTGATAAGAACAATATTGGAGTCAAAATTAAAATTTAAATGTTCTGTGATTAAGCTAAATTTTTAAAATGATTTCTAATATTTTTATATTAATTTATTTTGTGTATGAATTTCCTTCCTGGACATATGTATGTGCACTACACATGTTCCTGGTGCCCGTGAAGACCAGAAGAGGGTGCTGGATTGAGTGGAAGTGGACTTGGAGACATTTGTAAGCTGCTATGTAGATACTAGGAATTGAACCTGCATCTTGTCAAGAGCAGCAGTTACATCTGACTTCACAGCCCTCTCTGGTCCCTAGATTTGTATTATTTTTAATTCTGTGTATTACCTATGTGTACGTATGTATATTCACAAACTGTATTCCTGATATCTGCAGAGAGCAGAAGAGAGTGTCACATTCCTAAGACCTGGAGTTACAGACAACTGTGAGCTGCCATGCTAACAACCAAACACAGGTCCTCTGACTGAGCATCACGTGCCCCTAACTGCTGAGCCATCCCTCCAGCTTGATTTCATTACATATTTAAATTAATACAATGGGGTAATTAATTTTTCACATTTTGAGATTCACTATTGTGTTAACTAATTGACAACTCGTTTCATAAAGAACGATTTTTTAGATATTCAGTTATTTGTACAAGAGACACACTAACTTACCTAATATCACATCTCTGGATGCCATGTTCACAAACTGTGTCAATGTCTATGTCAAATATTATTGTTATCCATAATACTAAAAACTGCATAGTACACTAAACATTCAGAGTTCATTTTCTATTTACCTTCTTTAGACTGAATGAAATGAAATAAAAATGAAAAGTTTCTTCAACAAACTTCTTGATGATCACCTATTTGAAGGGGAACATCAAGGCTCATATGTATAACTGAGCTGTAAGTTTATATCAGGATGGTTTAAGCCCAAACATACCCACTTTTAACTATAAAAAGGTGATATGCCTAGGCTCATGAGCACCATCTGTATTATAATATTTAATAATGGAGGCATAGTCTTTGGTTTCTCCTTAATTTTATCTTATTTAAGAGTAAATAGTCTGTAAAAAGCAATTTCTTTCTCAGATACTTTTGAGGTTCTGACAGCCTATTTTTATTTTCCAAAAAAGTTTCTCCCCATGGTCTTGAGTGGTTAAATATATATTATATTTTACATGAAATAGCTGCTGTTAGATATGGTGACTATGTTTGTATGTGATAGCATCAGATATATTCCTTGAAATTGTGTAAATTTTTATTATTGAACATGCTAATTTTGACAATAATTGATTTTGGATTTTTTAACAGAATTTCATCTAATAAAAGGAAAACATTTGTTAAAATATGCATAAATTTCATGTCTTGAAATCAAAGCTACAGTAGCCCAAATCATACACTGTAATTACAGACACATACTCACCCACTGTGAAAGAACTCTTTCCATTTTGCCTTTTATTTTTATTACAAGATGAAAATGTGTTGTACGTTTGACTTCAGTGACTCAACTACTAATAAGTTCCCAGTGCTACCTTTGCTTTTGAGATAGGCTTACCTGCCAGGGTAGAAGCCTGCCATGGTTTGTGTCTTCATGAGATCCTATTCCTGTTGTCCTCAAAAGCATTTTATGGAGGATGTGGGCCACTGCATACACTGCATTCCATATGGAAAAGCTAGGCTCAGAGGTGATCATCACATTTATTTCTTGTTTTGTCTTTAGGGATGTATTCTGTGGGCAGGGTTTATTATTTCCACATAGCAGAGGAGGAGGTGAGCAATAAAAATTGTCAATCCAGAATTTATGGAAATAAAGATCTCCTGGGTACCTGGAGGGTATAAGTGCCTCTAGAAAGGGCTTGAAGCCAGGGATATCTCTCTTCTTTGAAAATGAGAAGCTTCCTTCAAAAAAGTCCTTCAAATAATTGTTTTCATAGAATACAGACTCTAAGTAAACTAAGTGGGACTTTGCCATGATCCACATCTTCCTTTTGGCTTTCATGATTTCATTTTCCATGCAGAAAAATACTAAGTCATCTATATCACCATAGAATACATGCACATTTGCTTGTGTATGTTGGATCAAATTCACCAACCCAACATTAGATCTTAACTGAAACTTCCAATTAACCTGGAGTTTTTCAGTAAAAGCCACACAGATATCTTCTGATACCATCTCTGCTTTCAGGTCAGAGAGGAACTCCTTTCCTTTCAGATCATCAGACACAATGAGCCCTACCCACTTCCAGCCAAAGTGCAGCAGTAGAGAGGTCACCCCTTGGGTTAGAGCTGTGTCTTTAGGAGACATCTGGTAAAGGGATGGGAATGTATCTCTATCACTTAGCATAGAATCAAAAGTTCCATATGTGACCTGTAGAAGCAAACAGAAAAAAAGGGGATTCTGAGTTTCTAGGTATTTGGAGTCCTCACCTTACAGAGAAAGTGAGTTCATTATTCACATAAGGGGATCAGGAAACTGGATGTTGTTAAGGAGACTGTCTTCTGTGATATTAGCTTCTCTCTCTCATTGTGTGATGGAATATGGTCTTTGTCAAGTAATATGGACTCCAAAGTTATTAAGAACTCTGAAGCAAGTGAGTGAACAATGTTCTGTTCATGTTACATTTTAAAGGCACCAAGGATTTCTCTTGTTCCAATAACAATGAAACAGAGTATGGGGCGTAGAGATAGACTGCAGAAGCATTACCAAGTGCTTTACTCTGACCACAGGACATCACCTTCCCTAGAACCTCTGCCTTCAGGAATGTAAATAACACATTTTTTCATAGATTTCGCTCCTGTGTTAGAAAAGAGCAAATCATGAATATCTGGGGGAATTTCACCAAGCACTGTTGCATCATATTTCCCAAATGATAGGTTTGACAAAGTCATTACCCAGAAAATAATTTACAATGCAAATCTCTGAGATAGATAGAAATTCCTGTATATATAATTTTTTCTTACTTTAGGGTACAATAAATGTATGAACTGTTTTACTGGGTGATAATAATCAGTTTTACACTGTCTGATTTTCTAATCTTGATTATCCGTGAGTAAGTCACTCACCGAATATTTTCTCAATTTGCAGTGATGCCTACTGATGGTTGCTTTGCTTCAGTAGTACCTGGCAAGAGCCAATTGTCGGGATGTATCTAAGTGGATGTTCTCAGTGAGTGGTACTCTGAGATCTACTTTCCAGAATGAGAAAATAAACTCCTTGGAACATCTTCATTTGTGATGGCCCAAGGATTGTCCCAGATTTGTTTACATGTCCTGAACATACTATTCCTCTATCTGTCAGTCATTGAACACAAGATTAACTATAAGATGTTTATACCCCAGCTTGGGCATCTGGGTTGTATGTTTGACTTATGAACAGCACTCAGCTAGGAGCTGCCACAGTACATCTTGCCAATGACTGGAGATAGAATCATGAATATTACTAAGTGATCTTCTTAGAAATCCACAGTATTTACTGCTCATGTTTTTCACCACACTCCACTGTTGATCATAGCAGGATGCACGTAATTCTTTCACTTACATTTGAAATCACCAGCAGGAAACATAGACAACTTCTCCATTTTCTTTTGGTCAGATGTTTTATGTGATTATGGACACCAAAACTTTGCCAACTTACTTGTGGAACTTTATAGAGCTCTAAAAGTGTTCCAATTGCAGCAGAAAATTCAGGCCTGGTTCCTGCAATGATTCCAAGAGCTTTGTGTTGAGTTTTGCATTTGTAGTTAGGGATAAACTCACTCCTTCCAGACAGCCACATCAGAGGGCCCTCCAAGGTTCTCCGGTGGGAGTTAAAGGCATTGTAGAGGTGGAAACCCAAGGTCACATTGGGAAGCAGGTGGACATCCTTATTGATCTCCTCAATGGCAAAGTAGAAGGCCAGCAAATATTGATAGTTTTTCCATCTCCCTCTAAACAGGAGGGGCAGAATGATGGGTACAGTCAGGCCATTGTTCTTAGAAACTCCTTAGCAAATTCAGGAAATTAGAGGTCATTAAGTCCTGACTTCTTTCCCGACACATAAAGCTTGTGTGAATAAGCCCCTGACAGCTCAGAAACATCATGGAATAACTCATGAAGTCTCAGTACTTGGTTTCTTGAAGAGCATAGTGTGGATTTAGTGTCACTTGTCTGTGTCCTGTGCCTGATCAGTACATGGTGCTTATGATGTTTCTATTCATGGAAGCATTGGGCAAGGGAAGACACTAATGTTCTCTCTAAGATTGTGAATAAGAGTTTCATATCCTTTTATTTTGTAATGATTTACTTTCATACTCGTTCTTGAAAAGTGTAATAATTTTGTTTGCATGCATGCCTAGTGTTAAAGTGTTTCTTATGGAGGTAGACAGAGAGCTAGGCACTAGGCATTCTGCCTCCTGTTGTAGAAAACCTTGCAACAATCCCAGAACCTACATGGTGGCTCAGAACCATCTGTAGATCCAGCCAGGAGCTCCTCTTCTAGCATATTTGGGCCCCAGGCACACATGTGGCATACACACATATGTAATAAGGAAAGCACTCAAACACCTGCCATAAAAATAAATAAACCTTTTTGGAAGTGCTTCTGGGGCTTTGAGAAGTGACTGAGAGGTTAAGACTACTTGCTGTTCTTGGGGAGCGCTCTAACAGGTCAAAGAAGCTACTCTTTGGGTTACAATAGTGTATACCAGTTTTAAGAAGTTATGTGTTCTCCTCTAGCCTCTTCAGTCAGAAGGCACACATATGGTACACTGATAGACATGTAGGGAAAACACTCATAGACATAAAATAAAAAAATTAAAAATCGAAAAACTAATAAAGAAAAGAGAGTTTCTCTAAGCTTGCAGAGTAAATGAGTGATAGCATCTCCTGTGTAAGCCAGTGAAAGAATCAAAGTTCATGAAAATAGAATATGAAAAATAGGAAAAGCTCCCAAATCCATGAAGGCAGTGAAGAGTGCTCAGAATGAGAGGAAAGGAAACTTTAGAAGCAGGAAGTTGGGCTGAGCTGTTGCACACAGGTCATTTGGTGGTTGGGGAGCGGTCTCTAGGAGCTGCTTTTAAAACTTTGCTTGACAAGAGCCTGCCTAGTCCCACTGCAGACAAGTCAGAGAATTCATGAGGCCTAAGTCCCCTGGGTTCTGTTGAAGCAGAATCTACCTAGAGGCCTGAGGGCAGCAGGAAGAAATGCAATTTGTTTACACTGTGTTAATTTGAGATCTACGGCTAGATCCTCTGTTAAGAGAGAATCTGTTGTTCAAAACCTGGTAATTGGAAGCTATGGAGAGAGGGAGAAATTATTTTTCCCCAGGGATTATCCAATACCAAATATTCAGCAGTAAAAGTGTATACATGACTACAAATGTATACATGTGTAACAATGTATGCATGTATATAAATGAATACATGTGCATAAGTGCAACTATGTGTATAAATATATGCCTGTGGACACATGCATGCATGTGTATAAATGAGTACATGTATATAAATGTATGCATGTATATAAATGCATATATTGTAAAAATGAATTGATGCGTATAAATGTATTCATGTATAAAAATGCATATGTGTATATACATGTATGCATAAGTATAAATGCATGCAGCTTTATAAATGCATACATATGTATAAATATATGCATTTTTGGCATGCTATAGTCTATGCATGCTTATAAAAGAATACATGTGTATAAATGCATGTATGTGTATAAATGAATACTTGTGCATGAATTATGAATTTCTATAAATGCATACATGTGTACTAAACAATGTGTACAAATGTATACATGTGTATAAATATACATGTGTAGAAGTATAAGCATGTGTATAAATGCATACAGGTATATAAATACATACATGTGAACATAATTGCATACTTGTGGATAAATACATACATGTGTACAAGTTCATAGATGTGTTTAAATGCATACATGTGTATAATTGTATGCATGTTTATAAATACATACATGAGAATCCCTGGAAAGAGCCGTGTCTGCAAACTGACTGAATAGAACTTCATTGATATGGAAGGTTGAAGTGTTGTAGGTCTAGAGACTCATTAACTTATTCCAGGCTAACTGTAGCACCCTGAACAGCCATTTCTTGCACATGTCTGCAGGTGAGCTAACCTCCTATAACTAGTTAATGAAATATGTTTGAAATCTACTAACTTATGTGACAACTGACTTCCAACAACCTAAAAGCTAAAAATGACATTGCATAGCATCTTGCGTCTGTGGGATAAGTTTTCACATCTTGTCTGTGACTTCCTCTCTGTTGTTTTTACTAATCTTTTGATTTACAAATTTCTTATATTTGACTATAAAAACTTCATGAAACTGCCCCCACCTTGGAACATGGAATCTGGGGTCAGCCAAATCTGTGGTCACCAGCCACAGTCACTCAAATTTGGTTCTAGAATGAATTGTCTCTTCTGTTTGATCTGAGGGCTGAGGTTTTTCCTATGACACAAAAGCAATACTCAACACGAAACAATTGGTTCAGCTGGTTAAATTTGTGTACTCATTTGTTTATATATGTATGCACCCTTCTTCATAAAAATCATAAAACAAAATTAATTTGAGAGGGAGTAGGGCTGGGAGGACAGGATAGAGTTGGAGGTAGAAAATGAAAGAGGAAATGATAGAATTGCATCTTAAATATTGAGGTGTTGGGGAGCAGAGAGATCAAAATATATTGTCTGAGATACTTTTATGAATACTGCATTTAGTCTGCCTCATGTCCTGGGTGATAGAAAGTATAGAATGTGTATTTAAGAGAGAAGGAGTGTAGGAAAATTATGGACCAAAAGGATTAGGCAGCAGGCAAGCTATTCCAGGAAAGACATAAGAAAGAGAGCCCAGTCTAGGGCAACCACAAACCAAGCTTCTCCCCACAGAGTTATCTTGGGGTTTGAATGAAACCTCTGAGACCACGAGGTCAGTAAAAAATACGGAATTGCAAACCTGTTGGTTATTGCAGTGAAGTCCAAGACTGTGACATCCTGTTGTCAGTCTGAGAGTCACACAGCAGCCCTCTCACCTGGTGATAAATACTGAACAGGTTTTCAAGTGTCAGCACCTGTATTGTTCTCATGATATGGTGGCTTCCTGGTCTCAAGTCACCAAGGAGACATCCTCCAGCTAAACAGTAATCAGAGCAGTATGGTTGGGGTTGGCCCCAAAGTATGAGAAAATCTTGCTAGTTCTCAGAATTCACAGCTCAAAGTGGCTACATGGCTCTGATGTTCAAATGGGAAAATGGCTCCTATGAGCACAGGCTGGTGGACTTCAGATTCTCATCCAATAAAGACTCAGGAACAACATAAGCCAAAGAAAAGACAAGAGTCCCCACTGTCAGCTGACCTCCCTCCAAATGTTCATCTTCTTTTTTTAATTTTTATACTTGATTCAATTTTTCTAAACTCCATTTAGCAGAGTACGGATGCTTAAATTACTTGAGAATACCTTATATGCATAGCATATGTGTTCAGCAAATCTATGCCACCCCCATTACCACATATTCCTCCCTTATCTTTAATGACACTTTCTCCACCCAAATTCAAGTACATTCCCTGTAATTCCCCATAGAGTCCACTCTGCATTACCAGCATATACATTATAGTAAGGCCTTCTGCTGCAGTATGGGATTCCTCTCAGTGTTTACACCCTAAAGAAAACTGAATTTCCCATTCCTGGAAGCTACCAAATGCCAAAGGCTCCTCAGGCAGAAAGGTATTCATGATCCTCTATCCCATTAATGTGTTTGGCGTCTTTCCTGCAGGTCCTGTGCAGTAGGTTTGTGTGTGCCATGACCATGTGATGTAAGGAATAATTTCACCCCAAACCATACACTACTTTTGACTCTTAGAAAATTATGGTTTGTGAAAAACAGAACTTACAGCAAATATTTGATGAATCTGCCACCTCTCATTTGACCATGAGGGGAGGGACTCTTCTCCTACCCAGACAGTCCTGCCTCTAGGACCCAGGCCCTGGGACACAGCCAGTCTCCAAGAACCCCGACCCAACTCTGTCCCAGTTGCTGGCCAGCAAGAAAAAGTCCTGTGGGTAGACTCCCCTGCCAAAGTCCCCCACTGGACGCTGCAATCTACAAGACCAATGCCCTACCCAGTACCCATATGCATGTGACCCCAGTAACTTCCAGAGATAAGGAATCTACCAGCTCTCATTAGACCAAGAGGTGAGTAACTCTTCTCCCACCTAAATAGTCCTGCCTCAAGGATCCAGGCCCTAGGACACAGCCTGTCTATGAGAACCCCCACCCAACTCTGCCCAAATTGCCAGCCAGTAGAAAAAACTCCTGTGGGCAAGCTTCTCCACCAAAACCCCCCATCAGACCCTGCATTCTACAGGACCCATGCCTTACCACAATAACCATCTGCCTGCGACACGAGTAACTTCCTGACACATGGAAATACGCCAGCTATCATTGGACAAAGAGTTGCTGGCCAGGAGGTAAGATTCCTGTGTCAGGCTCCCCCACCAAAACTCCCCAAAGGACCCAACAATCTACAAGACCCATGCCCTACCCAATAGCATCACCCTGGGATACCAGTAGCTTCCTGAGACATACAATCTGCTAGCTCATATTGGACCAAAAGATGCTGCCTGAGCCGGGCGTTGGTGGCACACGCCTTTAGTCCCAGCACTCGGGAGGCAGAGCCAGGCGGATCTCTGTGAGTTCGAGGCCGGCCTGGGCTACCAAGTGAGCTCCAGGAAAAGCGCAAAGCTACACAGAGAAACCCTGTCTCAAAAAAACAAAAAACAAAAACAAAAACAAAAGATGCTGCCTGAGACACAGAATCTGCCAGCTCTGACTGGACCAAGAGTTCTAATAAGACCAAGAGAGGCTCCCTGAGTATCACAATCAGCTAGCTTGGACTGGACCAAGAGCAGTTCCCTGACATACAGAATCTGCCAGCTTCAATTAGAGCAAGAGCTAAGATTGGACCCAGAAGGGTCCCCTGAGACACAGACACAGCAAGCACAGAGTGGACCAAGATCAGATAGATCAGACACAAGCACCTATTGCAACTATTGGAAGAAGAAATGAGTAGATGTCAGTGCAAAAATACATACAACAATATAAGAGAAATCTGGCATCACCAAAACCTAGCCCGCCTGCAACAGCAAGATCTAAATATCACAATGTAGAAGAAGCAGATGAAGATAACCTTAAAAATAACTAAATAAAGATTCTAGAGGCCTTTAAAGAGGAAATGAAATTTTCCCTTAAAGAAACTGAGGGAAAGACACATAAAGAAATCAATAAATTCCTTAAAGAAAGCCAAGAAAACCATGTAAATGCAAATAAAACATGTGAAGGAAACAGTTCAAGACCTGAAATTTTAAATAGAAACAATGAAGAAGACACAAACAGAGGAAATTCTGGAAATAGAAAATCTCATTAAACAAACAGGAAACACAGATGCAAGCATAACCAACAGAATACAAGAGATGGAAGAGAGAATCTCGGGTATAGAAGATAAAGCAGAGGAAATAGATTCATTGCTAAAAGAAAACAGTAAAGCCAAAAGAGTCATAACACAAAATGTCCAGGATACCATGAAAAGGCCAAACCTATAAATAATAGGGGTAGAAGAAGGAGAAGAATACCAACTCAAAGGCACAGAAAATATATTCAACAAAATCATGAAAGATCTTTCCCAACATAAAGGAAATACGAATGAAGATACAAGTTTATAGAACACCAAATAGACTAGAACTCACAAAAAGTCTTCTAACCACATAATAATTAAACCACTAAACATACAGAATAAAGAAAGAATATTAAGAGCAGCAAAGTTTCTCCTTTCTCAGTCAAGTGACTTAAAAAGGCAGACCAATCAGAATAACACCCGACTCCTCAATGGAAACTTTGAAAGCCAGAAGGTCCTGGACAGATGTAATGCAGACAATAAGAGACTATGAATGCCAGCCTAGGTTAATATACCCAGCAAAACTTTCAATCACCATAGACAGACTGAACAAGATATTACAAGACAAAAACCAGATTTAAATAATACCTATCCACAAACCCAGTCCTACAGAAAGCACTAGAAGGAAAACTCCAACCTAAGGAAGTCAGATGTACCCTCAAAACCACAAGCAATAGATAACCCCAAAGAAGGGAAATACACACACACACTACAACCAAAAAATCACTGGTTATTAACATCCCTTAATATCAATGGACTCAATTCTCCTATAAAAGGACATAGGCTAACAGAATGGATACAAAATCAGGAACTATCCTTCTGCTGCACACACCTCAATTTCAAAGATAGCCACTACTTCAGAATAAAAGACTGAGAAAAGGCTTTCCAATCAAATGGACTTAAGAAGCAAGCTGGTCTAGCTATCTTAACATCAAACAAAATAGACTTCAAACTAAAATCAATCAGGAAGAACACTACATATTCAACGCAGGAAAGATCCACCAAGATGAAGTCTCAATTCTGAACACATATGCCCCAAATACAAAGGCACTCACATATGTAAAAGAAACATTACTAAAGCTTAAATCACACATCAAACCCCATACATTAATAGTGGGAGACTTCAACACCCCACTCTCACCACTGGACAGATCTGTCAGATCAAAACTTAACAGAGAAATAAGGGACCTAACAGATGTTATGACTCAAATGGACTTAATTGATATCTACAGAACATTCTACCCAAACAACAAACAATATATGTTCTTTTCAGCACCCCATGGAACTTTCTCTAAAATCAACCAGATACTCAGTCACAGAGCAAATCTCAAGACATACAAAAAATGGAAGAAGCTCATGTATTCAATTGGACCAACATGGCTTAAAGTTAGATTTTAACAACAAAAATTACAGAAAGCCTACAATCTCATGGAAGCTGAATAATGACCAACTGAATCACCACTGGGTCAAGAAAGAAATAAAGAAAGATATTAAAGACTTCCTAGAATTCAATGAAAATCTGGGTACTACATACCCAATCTTGTGGGACACTATGAAATCAGTGCTAAGAGGAAAATTCATAGCACTAAATGCCCACATAAAGAAGCTGGGGAAATTTCACACTAGTGACATAACAGCACACTTTAACAGCTCTAGAACAAAAAGAAGCAAAGAAGCAAACTCACCCAGGAGGAATAGATGCCAGGAAATAATCAAATTGAGAGTTGAAATCAATAAAATGAAAACAAAGAAAACAAATCAAAGAATCAATGAAGGAAAGAGTTGGTTCTTTGAGAAAATCAACAAGATAGACAAACCCTTATCCAAGCTAACCAAAAGGCAGAGAGAGAGCATCTAAATTAATAAAATCAGAAATGAAAAGAGAGACATAACAACCGACAACAAGGAAATACAGAGAATCCTCAGGTCATATTTCAAACACCTGTACTCCACAAAATTAAAAAAATTAAAAGAAATGGGCAATTTTTTATTTAGGTACCACATACCAATGTCAAACCAAGATGAGAAAAACAATTTAAATAGACCACTAACTCCTCAGGTAATAGAAACAGTCATTAAAAGTCTCCCAATGAAAGAAAAAGCACAGGACCAGATAGTTTCAATGCAGAATTCTACTAGATTTTCAAAGAACATTTAATATCAATACTCTTCAAATTGTTCCACACAATAGAAACATACAGAATATTATAAAACTCCTTTATGAGGCTATAGTTACTCTTATTCCCAAGCCACACAAAAATGCAACAAAGAAAGAGAGTTACAGATCAATCTCCCTCATGAACATTGATGCAAAAATACTCAATAAAATATTGGCAAACAAAATCCAAGAACACATCAAAAATTATCCACCATGATCAAGTAGGCTTCATCTCAGAGATGCAAAGATGGTTCAACACATGAAAATCTGTCAATGTAATACACCATATAGAAAAACTGAAAGAAAAAAACCCACATGATCATCTCATTAGATGCTGAAAAGGCCTTTGACAAAATCCAACACCCCTTCATGGTAAAGGTCTGGGAGAGATCAGTAATACAAGGAACATACATAAACATAATAAAGGCAATTAACAGTAAGCCAACAGCCAACATCAAATTAAATGGAGAGAAACTCAAAGCGATTTCTCTAAAATGAGAACAAAACAAGGCTGTCTACTCTCTCAATATCTATTCAATATAGCACTTGAAATTCTAGCCAGGGCAATAAGATAAAAACAGGAGATCAAAAGAATACAAATTGGAAAGGAAGAAGTCAAATTTCACTATTTGTAGATGATATGATAGTATACATTAAGTGACCCCAAAAATCCTACCAGGGAACTTCTGCAGCTGATAAACACTTTCATTAATGTGGCAGTATACAAGATTAACTCAATAAAAATTTAGTTCTCCTAAATACAAATGATAAATGGGCTGAAAAAGAAATCAGAGAAACATCACCCTTTACCATAGCCACAACTAATATAAAATACCTTGGGGTAACTCTAGCTAAGCAAGTGAAAGACCTGTATCACAAATACTTCAAGTCTTTGAAGAAAGAAACTGAAGGCGATATCAGAAAATGGAAAGATGTTCCACTCTCATTGATAGGTAAGATTAACATAGTTAAAATGACAATCTTACCAAAAGCAGTCTACTGATTGAATGCAGTCTCCATCAAAATCCCAACACAATTTTTCCCATACCTGGAAAGAACAATGCTCAACTTCATATGGAAAAACGAAAACCCAAGATAGATAAAACAAACCACTAGAATAAAGCAACCTCTGCAGGCATCACCATCCCTAATCTCAAGCTCTACTACAGCTATAGTCATAAAAAACAGCTTTGTATTGGCATTAAAAAAAACGATGTGTGGACCAACAGAATCAAATTGAAGACCTGACATTAATCCACATGCCTATGAACATCTGATTTCTGACAAAGAAGCTAAACTGTACAGTGTGGACTGTATTTATGGTTTAAGGTTTTACTTTGATGCTAAAGGATCTTCAATTAAATCTTCAACTCAAAATTTTAAGGCTCAGATTGACAGGGATAAAACTGTAAAATTCTAATCTTATACAAACTATGAACTTGGTATAAATTGTAGAAGATCATCAAGACACGCAAGTTAATGGTCAGTTGTAGTTATATAGGCCAATAGAGTCGAGGAAATTGGCTCAGACCAGTAGCCAAGGCATGCACATAATGTACTTCCAATCTAGAGCCCACATGGAGTCTGCCTGAAGGCCTAGCAACAGGAGCTATCAGAGTTCCTGGTCACTGTCAGAGATCCTGAGCTGTCAAAGTTCCTGATCATGCAGAGTCTGCCTAGGACCTAGCAACAGTCCCTGTCTAAGTTCCTGATCATACCCAGCCAATGAGGGATGACCACACAGACTAGGCACTGGGAGGAGGGTATATAAGGGCTTCCCTATTATTGAATAAGAGAGTTTGTTATTTGCCTTCAATGGACTCTTGGTGTCTGTGCCGATGATGCTGTGCCTTCTGACCCCCTCCCCCAAGGGAGCCATTAGAATCTAAGCAACAGTCAGTTACTTTGTAAATGATCAAACTTTTTATTGTGCTCTGAACTGTGGTTTTGGTAGTGCTGAGTATAAATATAATTCATTGACAGAGGGGCAAGCCATTGCCTTCTGTACATGCTATCAAGGACAAGCAAAAAGCAAGTAACTGAAAAATAAGTAAAGTTTGTTTAAAATCAGGTATAGTTAATAAATTGGATGATGTCCCTCTCACTGCTCTGAGAGATCTGCTGAATATGGAATGTAGACTATTTAACAAAAAAAGCTTCCCCTGATACACAAAAAATACCAGCTTTTAGAATCAGCTTCTAAGACTATTCACAAATATGGTGGAAGAACATATTCCACCTTGACCTTTCCTCATTTGTGCTAATGTGGACAACTGGGCTCATACCTGGCACACAATTTACCCACCACCAGGTCCCCATGAAAATGTGGACACTTTTGAGTTAGATGCCCTATTCTGCCCATCCAAGGTAGGTCAGTTTTCCCTAGTTCCTCCTTCACAGAAACATCTCTCAGACCTCACGAGTCTGGTGTTTGAAGGCAGATGCTCCACTGTGTGGCAACCAAAGTCTTAATAGTGTCTTGTGTGACATCCAAAAAGTGACAGCCCTGCCCCCAACAGAGTCATAGAGATGACCATGGAGAATTCCAGATGGATGCTTAGGTATCAGGTAAGTCTCTGTCGTTTTAACTGATACAGGGGTAGTTTTGATATACTTCCTACTCAAATTGGTCTCTCTGATTTCTGATGGTGGTGCTAACAAGTTGTTGTTTTATAAGTTTAGCAGAAGCAAGCAGACCTACCCAGCTCCTTCCAACAGGGCTACAGCTGCATGGTCAGTCCACATAATATGTGAAAATTATGTCTTATTTATTTTTAAATAATAGGTCATCTGCTGAAGAAGGCAGACTCACAGACAGGGTCATTTTGCTGACAGGCTTCATACTGAAAAAGATATCCTCACAAACTAGGTTTAAAAGGAAACCAAACTGAAGCTATCATGCTGTTACTCAGCAAAAAGAAAACATTTTACTATTCATTTAAAGGAACTTGCTTTTCAATCATTCTTCCTATTAATCAGTCATATATGTCTTCTGGTAAATGATTGGATAGAAAAAAATGGATTAAAGTTTATATAATTTTGAGGTCTTAGGAAGGATATATTATGTACACACAAGTTGGAAAGGTCTGAGGAAGTGACTTAAGATATGTGAAAATAAGATTAAAGATTTCTAAGTTTTAGAGTTTTATGTTAGTAGTATGTGGAATTCCAATAAGCTATTAATCTAGCCTCGGTAAAGCACTGGCTACTATTATTACAGTTACAGGCCAAAATTTTTAATTTTCTTTCATAGTTTACTAAACATAGACTTAAAAGTGCTGCTGGCTGACTGTGCTGAAAATTTCCATGTCATATATATGACATTTATATGTATATGTATACACACACACACACACACACACACATATATATATATATATATATATATATATATATATATGAGAGAGAGAGAGAGAGTGAGTTTGGGTATAAAACTTGACTAGAAGAAAAAGTATTCATGTTTGTAACTGAGAACCATCCTTTGGGTCCCCAAGTTTTTACTAAGTCTATAAAGTACAAGTCTACCCCAGCTGTACACAAACACTGTTTTGTTCTTTTATACAATGAGGATTTAAGCACCAATTACAGACAGTGTTCATGACAATATATCTAAAACTTTTATCTCCGAGAGTAAACTTAAAAAAAATTAATGTAAGCTTCAGGAAGTCGTGACTTAAATCCACCTATGACAGATCAAACAGACTCCTGAAAAAAAGCTCCTGTCAGTTAACAGTTCAAGCTTTCCTCCCTAATGCCTATCCCTGAAGATAGACTCTCTCCTTCTCCTGGCCTTGGGACTCAATCTGCCTCCTGCTGTAGCATGATACTGAACTACATACAGTCTCTTCATCCTGTAAAAGCATTCCTAAGAGAACTTTAAGTGCTAAATAAATTAGGCATGTATGTTGGCATTTTTCTTTTCACATACTCCATAATACCACAAATACCAGGACTACAGGCCTGGAAGACTGTTTCCTGCTCACAGAGCAGTGCATGGATTGGACCTTCAAGAAGATACTTCTCAGTAGAGGACCAACTTAATCTAGAATTGATGTTCAAATGAACAAAGGTACCAACAATAGCAACAATAGAAAAAAAAGTAGGAAATATGAAAAAGCAAGGCCAAACAAATCCTCCACAATATCATAACAAACTAACAAATGAACTCAAAGATACTGAGAGAGACCAAGTGCCAGATGAGTAGTTCAAAAGGCAAAAAGATGACGTCCTAAAAGAACATAGAAACAAGCAAGCAAAATCAACTGGGCATTGAGAGGAGATGCAACACTGTACAGGAAAACAAAGGCTGAGGGACAAGAACAACAGCAATTATATATATATAATTATAAATATATATAAGACTCAGTACCAAGAAAGTCAAATCCTAAATGGAAACTGAGATTCTTCCAGGGGGAGAATAGATAGAAATGTTGGAAATGAGAAACACAAAACCTCCAATAAAAACACAGGGGAAA
Organism: Peromyscus maniculatus bairdii; assembly: GCF_049852395.1. Taxonomy (NCBI): domain Eukaryota; kingdom Metazoa; phylum Chordata; class Mammalia; order Rodentia; family Cricetidae; genus Peromyscus; species Peromyscus maniculatus. Next base: position 59,737,646 of record NC_134874.1, on the reverse strand, counting down.
GTGACCCCAGGAGAACTGACTAAGCAGAAGACATAATATCAGCCCTGAAGGATGTGATTTCAGAACACTGCATTAAAATATCAATAAGGAATTAATAAGTAATAAACATGACCACAGTGTCCAAACTCTGGGATATTTTAAAGAGACCAATGAAAGAACCTGAGGGAGAGGAGATGCTAAACCATGTACTAAGGAAATGGGGATTTAGCAGAAACTATCCAGGTCTGTAGAAAGAAAGAGACATTCCTACAGGAGGCATTTAGATTCTCAAAAATATGAGAACAGGGTGGAGCCTCTCCTTGAATTGTTAGAGTCAATGTGTGAAAACAATATAAGACTGTCTGTGGACTCAGAATGGACTGACACAAAAGTTGTTTTCCCTCTTTGATCTCTACCTGACTAAAAAATAAACAAGAGGAAAGCAAAGGTCTGTAAGATGCATAATGAATAAGTAAAGTTTGCAAATGAGTTTCACATTTCTGTGTATACAGTTCATTATACTCAAAGGAATTACATGTGCACAGAGGAGCACGCACTGTCATGTAGCCAGAATACCCATAGCACAGTCATACAAATACTTACGGATAAATATCAAATATATCCGGTTTGATCTCAAAAAACATATGGATTTTGAAGAATCCTTCCATTGTGATGTAAATGGGGACAAATGCACCTAGGATCATGTCAGCCTTCATATAGGTGCTGGGCTTCCAGTAATCAAAGCATCTCTGATGATTCATTTCACCTAATGTAATCAAAGAGTGCAGGAGTAGGAAGAGACAAAGCAAACGAAGGGACATATCAGAGTCTGCACCACACAGAGACAATGCCCTGCAACTAGACTGAGCTGTGGAGATGATTGACTTAGGTCAAGGAACAGGCTCAGACCTCAACAGTGTCAGAGAAGACTCTGTATGCTACAGCTGGCTCCTGATGTTGCATCAGTCTCTCAGGCTGCACATAGTCTATGGTTCTCATACCAGACAAGAGCACCGACAGAAGCAAAGTCCAGACAACTGAGGGTAAGACAGAGTGCTGAACTTCTCCTCTAACTGTAACTAGAGTGGCCCTGAATGGGCTGGCTTTTCTTGATTCTATTCCCCTCTTACACATGTGCTCTGGGGATCTCCTAGTCCTGGGGCTCTGCACCTGCATCCTCTATCGTGGTAAAAAATATGTTTGTTTCTTTCCTTCTTCACCCACCTCTATGATTTCATAATGGTCCACAGTGGCTTTGAAGAGTGCCATAGCCAGAGACAGAATTGTAGGTCATCAATCCAGATTGTTTTATTTAGATTGCTGTTTTGGAAGACACAGATAAAAATTATAAACACTGAGAAAAAGCAATAGCTGGCCGCCACAAAGCATGCACTTGTAATATTCCATACAATGATTTAACAAGAGGGTGTAGTGGTGATGACAGTTTCTAGTGTCTGCCATTCAGAAGCACAATGAACTTGTATCTATCTTGACTTCCTGGTCTCCTTTCTCCTCCTTGTAGAAATAATTATGAAGGAGTAAGGACATTCCAGACAAATACAGATCATTTCCCACCTCAACCATTCAAAATATTAAGATTCCCAAGCAGTATTCTGTGTTCTGCTATTAGTAGACTCTGGTACATCCTTTCCCCTCTACATTTTTAAAAATTCACAGTGAAATAGAATCATACTTGATTTATACACTTCTTCCTCTCTCCTGTAATGCTATTCATCAGAAATACCATTGATATACTGTTATATATTATGGATAATTATTATATAGTGTAAGACAAATCAAATTTTGTATATGTATATAAGTTAGATAGGTAGCAACAATTTATGAAAAAAAGAGGCCATGGATTTTCAAAGGAGCAATGAGGACTACACTGGGGAATTTGGAGTACATAAATGGAAGGAGAAATAATGCTATAAATTAAAAAATGGATGTCTCTTATGTATAACCTTACAAAATTTTGATTATTGGAATCCTTAAAAAATATACAAAGTACTTTTCAATTCAACACTGTATATTTAGTAGTAGTAGTAGTAGTAGTAGTAGTAGTAGTAGTAGTAGTTCTGCACCCAGCTTGAAGTATCTCTTTAAGTTACCCCTCTTTTGTCACTGAAATGTGTTCTTTGACAAGCAATTCCTCAACACCCTGATATTCAGCCTCTAACAGTCACCATTCAAACTTAGGTCAGGGGATTGACTTTAGGATCCAGTTTTGAATGAGGTCAGACAGCATTTGATTTTTTGTGCCTAGCTCATGTCCCTGAACATAATCTCTGCATTCATCTGTATGTTCAAAATAATAGGATTGCCTTTCTTGAAATGTTGAATAGTACTTATATGTATGTAGGAATACATATATGTATATACATATATATACATACATATGCTTGATGCATGTAACAACAGTAACTGATGATAAAATTCCTGGTAATCAAAGAGCCCACGAATGGCTGTATGAGAAAATTTGGAGAGAGGAAATGAATGTGAGAGCAGGCATGATTATATTACAATCTCAAAACCAAAGAAAAATGTTTTCTCTGCATAAAAAAATCAAATAATACAATATCTTGCATTCATGAGTTGAAGGACAATCAAGTCATTTCTAATTGTGTGCACTCTAAATTATGCTTCAATAAACATGAATGGAGATGTGTCCTTGACCAGCACATGCCATGTGTTGTTTTCATACATATGATGGTGGAATCACTCACTTAGTGTATACAGTGACTACTCTATGTGGTGGTATTCTAATTGTACTGAAATGTGATTTTGATTGTATGTTAATAAATAAAGTTACCCGGGGGTCAGAGCTATTAGAGCCATAGCAAGAGTGTGGCGGTGGTGGCACACACCTTTAATCCCATAGATCTCTGTGTGTTCAGGGTTACAGCCAACATTGGAGACATATGCCTTTAAGACCTGGGGGGCTGTACATACAGACAGCGATGAGGCAGTCACATGTTTGGATTTACAAACAAGAAAAGGCAGGTTACAAATCAGAAAATTTAAATAAAGTGGTTCAAAGTCTATATAATTCAGTTCAAAAATCAGAATTGTATGATATTCTGTTGGTATTAATGAATTTTTCAGAACCTCTCAACATAGAAACTGACTCTCAGTATGCTGAAAGAGTGGTGTTACATATTGAGACTGCAGAATTTATCCCTGATGCTTCAGAATTAATTTCACTATTTATTCAATTAAATGATACAATCAGGAAAAGGAATCATCCTTTACATATAACTCACATTCAATCCCATACTGGTGTGTCAGGCCCTCTAGCACAAGGCAATGATGAGATTGATAAATTATTGATAGGAAATGTGCTGGAGGCCTCAGAATTTCATAAAAAAACATCATGTCAATAGTAAAGGTTTAAAAAAGGATTTTTCCATAACCTGGCAACAAGCCAAAGAAATAGTAAAGAAATGTCCTACTTGTTCCTTCTACAATCAAACGCCATTACCAGCAGGATGTAACCCAAAAGGTACTCAGAGAAATGAAATCTGGCAGTTGGACGTGTTTCACTTTGCAGAATTTCGAAAATTGAAATATGTACACCAAACCATCGATACTTATTCAGGATTTCAATGGGCAACTGCTTTGAGTTCTGAAAAAGCTGATTCTGTAATCACTCATTTGCTAGAAGTTACGGCCATCATGGGTATACCTGCACAAATCAAAACTGACAATGCTCCATCATATGTCTCTGTTAAAATGAAACAGTTTTTTGCTTATTACAATATAAAGCATATTACAGGCATACCACATAATTCTACAGGTCAAACAGTTATAGAAAGATCAAACAGAACTCTAAAGGATATGCTAAATAAACAGAAATGGGTAACAAAAACTCCCAGAAATAGACTGCATAATGCTCTTCTAACTTTGAATTTTCTGAATGCCAATGAGAAAGGAACAACAGCTGCAGAGAGACATTGGATAATAGAAAAAACTACAGAATTAAATCAGCCTATATACTTTAAGGATGTGCTGACCTCAGAATGGAAACCAGGGTATGTATTACATTGGGGACGAGGTTTTGCTTTTGTTTCTACAGGAGAAGATAAGCTGTGGGTACCATCAAAATTGATAAAGGTTCGATTTGAACAAGAGAGACCTCTTAATTAGAGGAGGTGATAGTTCATCAACCAGCATGAACATCCAATTTAAACTAACTTGTATCAATAACACATGCCTTTTCATTTAATCAGATAATAACTTGCCAAAAAGGAACAGCCCCAAAATTAGTCTTGGGGAAAGGTTTTTGTTTTTGTCTTTTAGGAGAATGAAGGTTAAGGAATCTGAAGAACACTGGACAAATGAGACAACTGAAGAAAAGGGACAAATCATCTATCCCAAAAAACATAGTGAAATGGTGTATGGGTATATATAATCTAAAAAAATTTTATGTCTTCTTAAATGTTTGTTTCTGCTTTTCTCTAAAGATTTAACACTATTGGTCTTCTAATAGTCCCAATTCAATTAAAATTTAAAGCTGACTTTGGAGTTGGAGAATGGCTCTCTACTTCTTTAAACTCAAGCATGTTGTTAAAAGGAAAATGCAAACTCCCTGTATCATGCCAGAATGAAAGAGCCATCTTCTGCTATGGTACAGAACAAAAGCAAAATTAATTAAGGGACTATTCTATTACTAATCTCAACTCTTTGATTCTATTCTGATTCTTTAAACTTTTCTTAAAGTATGAATTTTATATCAAAATTTACAAGATTAACATATACAGATATATAGATATATATACATTTTAAACTTTGTTAAGATATGAATGGTCATATAGAGTACTAACTAATTCTAGAAAAAAAAGGCTTCAATTACCTGCATATATATGTCATTGTGTTCGAGTCTCTTATCAGTTTTCTGCAGGAAATCATGGCCAGCCCTAACATCAACTGAAGTCTCCAGGAAGAAGATGGGGCCCCAGAACAACAACAATTCCACGTGGACAATAATAATATCATTAAGCTGACAAACATCATCCACAGATCAGCTTTGAACTACAAGGTGCTCAGAGCAATTTTGAGATGACTAGCTGAGATGATCCAGTCTCAAAGACTACTTGAATAAGGACTTAAGATAAATCCTGAACTTTGGCATTATACACAGACTGGATAATGAAGGATATAATTACCTCTCATAGAATTTGACAATTAACCTAAAATTTTTCTTTCAGGATAAAGAAAACTTCGCCCATACCCAGCAGGAAGCAATTTTAAGAATATGACGCCCACATTCCCAAAGAGGTGGTGTGGGGCGGGTGGTTTTTTGGTCTTTTTAATGGGTTTTGGTTCTGGGATAATTTTCAGTGTTTAGGGGGGTTGGTTACAAGTTATTGTCAAGGGTTAGGAAAAAGGCTAAGCAAAGGAGTTTAGATTTAAGGTTCTTGTTTAAAAAAAAGAAAAGAAGAGAAAAGAAAGAAAAGAAAAGACAATTACTAGTTTTAAATACTTTACATTGGATTGGATTGTTTTATATTGTATACAAATTTGAAACTGATATTGTTAGAAAATGCTGTATGTATATTTCTAATTGTATTTATACCATTCATTTAACAACGTAATGCAATTTTCTGATCCTTGAATATTATTATTACCAACTATTAGGATATAAAGAAATGAAAGTTAGTAGTTAGACATTACAGTAGAACTTGTAGTCATATTAGATATGTTTTAAAAATTGAGCAGAGATGTTTTAGATAGGTCATCTTCAAACCCTTCAGAGATCTACAGAATATGGCATTTAAAATGTTTTACTAACTTAGAAAATTTTTCTTTTTTGAGACATGTCGGCTCCTGGCAGTACCAATCTACTTCAGAGAAAATATGGGCATTGAAGAAACTGCATATGGAGTCAACTTTCATTGTGGCAAAAGTTAGGCACTGGACAACAAAGTATCCTCGAATCAACAGGACAAAATGGACACACAGAACATGAAACAAAGGACTACTGATTCTTGCCAAAACAAGTGTGGTTATGGCTTTATCAAAAGGCATCTTCTGAGGCCAGGACAATATGGCACCATCTCTGAAGTGGCCTTCGCAATCCGGTAAAGGTACAGTGCCCTTTTCTTCGAAGGCAGCTTAACGGGCAGAGGGCTGATGGCTTCTGTTGTGCAAGGGAACAGCAGCTGAAAGCTCACACCTCTCAATGGTAGACTGGCATTTAATAGAGGGATGTGGAGAAGAAGGGAATGTTGAGATGAAGCCATATATACACAGCCAAGAAGAATGGACAGCTGAATTAAAAAACTGTCAACAATTTCCAGAATTTAAAATCCTGAATCATGACAGGACACTAGTGGAATTCAGGTGTTTCCGATATGTGGACTGCTCTCACCCAATGTGAGGTTGAACTGTTGACCTTGTGTACATCCTACTTCACAAATGAGTCTGTCAGATACACTAAGCCTATAGGCTGAAGATGATGCCCCAACACTGCGGAGAAACCTCAGGTGACTGCCCAGGTACCTGGCTGTTTCTGTCAACTCACAATTTTTTTGGAAGTTGCTTGCATTCACTTCCTGTTTTTATTTTTGTTAGCTACTATTATTCCCTTCTTGGGTCTCTGAGGGAGTTGAAGATTAGTTAGTTATGGTTGAAGATTAGTTATAGTTGAAAATTAATTAGGATAGAAAGTGCATTAGGTACATCTTGGATTTACCAAAATAGGATAGATAATGGAATTATTTTCTCTGATTAATCAAATACCTGTTTAGGTAATTATTACTTGTATATATTGTATATAGTTATTGTACTTTTGTATATAGTTTTTCTTTTGTTAGTTATAACCTTTTGCTTTTTTTTCTTTTTATTAAAATAGAAGAGGGGAAATGTGGTGGTATTCTAATTGTACTGAAATGTGATTTTGATTGTATGTTAATAAATAAAGTTACCCGGGGGTCAGAGCTATTAGAGCCATAGCAAGAGTGTGGTGGTAGTGGCACATGCCTTTAATCCCATAGATCTCTGTGTGTTCAAGGATACAGCCAGCATTGGAGACATATGCCTTTAAGACCTGGGGGGCTGTACATACAGACAGTGACGAGGCAGTCACGTGTTTGGGTTTACAACCAATGAGAAGGCAGAACAAAATACTATAAAAAGACGGACAGACAGGATATAGCTCTCTTTTGGGAAACTGGGACACCGCAGGAGGAAGGGTGAGATTTTAGCTCTGATCTCTGACCTCTCGGCTTTCTCTATTACATTGGTTCTGTGTTTCTTATTTAATAAGACTGTTGGTTACATCTACAAATCTATTTTTAACTGACTGAGGAATTTTGTGATATTTTCCTTGATAACTGTAATATTAAATTCTCTCTGTCTTGGATAGGGTTTCTATTACTCTTATGAAGGAAAACATTTAATTTTTGTGGCTCTCTTACAGTTCAGAGGTTTACTTCTTTATCATCAGGGTGAGAAGCAACGCAACAGGCAGACAGACACGGTGCTAGAGCAGGAGCTAAGAGTCACTACATCTTGACTTGGAAACAACATCATGCGGTCTGATTCACTGAGTGGGCATGTATGAGAACTCAAAGCCTGCCTCCACAGTAACACACTTCCTCCAATAAGGCCACACCCATACCAACAAAACCATACCTTCTAATAGTGCCCCTCTGTGGAGAGCCATCCCTCACCCCCACATTTCCCCCAGAGTACTCTTGATTAGGAACAGCAGGAAATATTAGTTAGAAGGATAGAGAGGAGAGAAACAGAGAGAAATGCAGGATAGCCTCATAGGGCCTGGATCCCAGTCCATCAGGACATGATTATTACTGCACTAGGGTATTTAAATGGTATTAAAGGCCAAGGGGGGAACAAAAGATCTCCCACCAGCACAGCCAAGTTCATACCACTCAGATACTTGCACTCAAGCCTATGGTCTAATTATCCTCTCTATGGAGACCTACTGGGTAAAGCCACTAGGAAACCTAAAAATGGGCTCCAATAGGTGCCTCCTTTCTTAATATATAAAAAAAATCATTGAGAGCTCACAGGAATCTCCATAGTTGTCATACCTCCAAGTATGGGAGTAAAGGATGATAAAGATGGCATTTCTTGCCGGGCGTGGTGGCACATGCCTTTAATCCCAGCACTCGGGAGGCAGAGGCAGGCAGATCACTGTGAGTTTGAGGCCAGCCTGGGATACCCCAAGTGAGTTCCAGGAAAGGCGCAAAGCTACGCAGAGAAACCCTGTCTCGAAAAAGCAAAAAAAAAAAAAAAAAAAAAAAGATGGCATTTCTTTTTTGAAATGGGTCTAAGATGATTACAGCAGTCTAGGCTGCATCAAGCCCTTTAAATAATAATAATAATAATAATAATAATAATAATAATAATAATAATAATAATAAACTCCTGATGCAAGTGTATCAGACTGAAAAACTCCCATAGTGTAATCATTGACATTAACAGGTTAACATAATTCTAACATAAATATTACTGTACATAGTTACAATTCGCTCAATCTTACATCTTAAAACAAACTCTTAATACAACCATTTGAATTTCTTGCTAAACAAAACATAGGATAAACTTCTGATGTATTCACATCAAACTTAAATACTTCCTTAACTTCAACAAACCATGGTGCATTATATCAATAGGTTAATATAATAATTCTAACATGAACATTACTATACACCATTATAATTCCTACAAATATACATTCAAAGGCAGTATTCTCACGAAACTCATCAATACTTACTTATAAACCTACATACGAAAACAATTTCTTAATAGAACTATACAAAATATAACATTAATTCACTCAGGTAACACTAAAATATTTTTAAATTTAATAGACTAAGGAATATTAACACTCCCCTTTTCTTTATAATTTTTTAGAAAAAAGAAAAAACCCAAACTTCTCCATTTTTAACCAGTTTCATTTTTACCTAAACAGTTCCATTTTAACACAAAACAATTCATGAATCACCACAGTTAGTAAAGCATATGTGCATACACAAAACTGAATCTTGAGCCTAGGTAAAATTAATAATAATAATAATAATAATAATTTTCTCCATTTTAGCAGTTTCATTTTTAACACAAATAATTTGACAAAACTCTTTCTAAGTCACCACCATGGATACAGTCTATATGCATAAGTAAATTCAAACTGTCCCATTGTAATGAAATCATTACTGTCCAACTCATTTCTTAAGTCTAAAAATTCAAATAATAAATTATGGTACCAGCCTTCCAAATATGAAGAAACCCATAACCAAAACCTTTTTGTAGTTTTATTTCATTTTTTTGTAAGTTCAAAAAGTTCAAATAAATTCTGGTACTAGAATTCCACTTCCAAATATGAAGAAACATTTTACTGTCAAAAACAATTTGCAGTTAACAATTTTAGTTCAAACAAGCATATCTGCTGCTTTCATTCTCAGGCCAGAGACACTTTTGTTACAGCAGCATTTTATGGCAGTTTTTCCTACAGGGTGAAAGCTATTAGTTCTGTGAGAGCTGGTGGTAGAAAGTCCTCTCTAAAGAGACTTTCTTTTAGCTATCAAATAGAAACTGCAATGTTTTTACTGCTAGGTTTTTCCATACTGTATTGATGTTCTGCAGGTCTCAGCTGTGGATGCCTGGCCATGGCTGTTGTGCTTGCTTTGGCATCTGCCATTCTTAGCAGCTTCTGAAGTTTCTGAAACCACTCAGATTGACAGCCAACAGTCTGTTATGGATGCTGTTTTCTCTGTCCCAGGTTCCTTCACCACACACATTAAGCATAGACTCACATTCAACATTAGCACTTTTTCACAAACTCACATTCAACATATACTTATTTATATTCTTACAAGCTTTTATTCTTAAGGAAACTCTACAGGACTATCTTAGCAAATGTACTTCTTATATTCATACAAGTTTATGTTCTTAAAGAAATTCTGTAGGACTACCATTCAAATTTATATTCTCACTACATGTCTTAAAGGAATTTTATAGATCTGTTTTACAAACTTATACTCATAAGAACTAGTAAGGAAACTTTCTATAGTGCTACTATAAGCAAACACCTAACTTGGAAAAAACCTAAAAGATTTCTTAACATTTACATTATTTTCCAACAAGACAGAGAGTATTTTTTCAAACTCACAGAAAGAATGTGAAGAAAAACCTTCTAAGGGGCATATCATACCTCTAAGTGACTTAGCTCCTTGAACAACATAGTGTCATTGTTAAGGCTGTAATCCTTGGTGTAAAGTTATTTTTCCTAGTCATCTTTCTCACCAGGCTCTCTTAGCTGTTCCTGAACTGACAGAAAATACACTCAGGAGCAAACAGTTTCTAACTAGAGGCTGTCCCTTTACACAAATTCAAAACAGCTCCCTGTTCCATAATTCAGACAATTGTTTCTGTTACAACAGAACTTTTGGTTTGCTTTACAGAAAGCTTGGCTTTGGGATGAGGGTAAAATTACCATATTGAACTGCTGTAAAGCTCTTAGCAAAAATTTCTTGTGCAGCTATTAGGCAATATAAGGCATTTTCTAAAAGGAGCCTGTATGTCAGATCTGCTACTGGTCAAAGGCAGAGCAGCTCCAATCTCACAGTCTTTTTAGATTTTCATAGGAACTGACATTCAACAAACTCTTAAGACAATTTTCCTCCTTAATTTTTTTTAAAAGCTGCATTTTAAGTTCACTATGAGCTTCTTTAAATGCTGTACGTGTTTCTCTGGAATCTTAAATACAACTCAAACTCATAAGCTTTTTTTCCTTTAAAATTATCTCTTGTGAGGCAAGCTGTTTATTTGTTTTCAACTTTTTGGAAAGTAAAACTAAGCTTTCTAGCAATGCTTGGGAAAGAAACTTCATTTTGAATTGAAAAAGTGTTTCTGGGCAGGATTGCCATCTTTAGTGGAAAAACCACCTTTCCCAGAATGCATTTCTCTTATATCAGCCTGTAGCTAGAGTTTTCCTGCCTTGCCCACAGTCAGGACAAATCTTTGTCTCCTGCCAGTCCCACAGCCGCTCAGACCCAACCAAGTCAACATAGAGACTGCTTCAATCTTTATGGCCATGGCAGGCTTTTTACTAACTGTTCTTATAGCTTACATTAATCCATTTCTACAAATCTATACCTTGCCACATGGCTCATAGCTTACCGGCATTTTCACATGCTTCTTGTCCTGGTGGGTGGCTGGCAGTGACTTCTGCCTTCCTATTCTTTTATTTCTCCTTTCTGTTAGTCCCGCCTATACTTCCTGCCTAGCCATAGCCAATCAGTTTTTATTTATTGACCAATCAGAGCAACACATTTGCCATACAGACCATCCCCCAGCACGGCCAAGTGCAGACCATCTCAGACACCTGCACTCAGGCCCATGGTCCTAATCATCCTCTAGGCAGACCTGCTGAGTAAAGCCACAAGGAACCCGAGAACAGGCTCCCACAGGACATACAGAACATTCCACAGCATCAGCCTACTGTTGTGAGCTACCTTTCAGACTCCATTTCCCACAAATCTTTTTGGCTCTGGGAGTCAACTTCTGGTTACCTTTTACCAGGCTTGTTTTCATGCTTCTAGCCTGGGAGGTTTGAGTCAAGTTTTTTGTTTTGTTTTGTTTTCCACTTTTTCAGCATGGGAGATGGAGAGATTTCTGTTCTCCTTGAGCTGCCCTAGCTAGGTGATTTTCTTTCATCTGATACTGGCCCCAGATCAGATTCACACATGCCCCATTAATGTGCACAGAGGGGAGCATCCCTAATACCAAAATTCTCTCTGGGCTTGTTCATTTGCCTCAGCTAGTCAGTGAAAAGGAACAAAAGCAATTAAAGCAGACCTTTCCTACACCTCCTACAGAGACACTTTCCCTGAAAGATCTTTATCTAGTCCAGGTTGTTCCTTCCTCCCAGAAGCAGAGCTTCATATGCCTCAGGTTGCAGTTCTGATCCTCTTTTAGCTGCCTCTGGAGGTAGGAGCTTTACTCTGTTTCTGTTTTCAGGGTCTGTGTAGTTTGTGTTCATAAATCAAGCTTCTGCTTTTCATCAAGGGAGGTTTTTGTAATCCCTAAGCTCACATTAGGACAAGTGTACTTCCCTAATCAGACCTTTCCCCTGGATTAGTTCCCCAGTGGTGTGTTCATCTGTCTGTGCACTCTCAGACAGTAGCTTATTCACAGAGGCAACAACCCCTGAGGGCTTCACTCCCTCACCTCACTGGGAGTCAGTGGGGGAAACCAAAAGTGCTTGAAACAAAGCTTTTCTCAGAAAGGTCCTTTCTCTGATAGAAAGAGTTTTACTCCTGGATAGTTCTTCATTCTGTCCTGGCTCAGATCTTCCCCCCAGATAGAGTTTCTGATGCTGCCTCTACTGCTGCTGCAGACAGGGCTCAGCTTTATTGCTTTCTCCAAGCCAGGAACTTCCTCAAGCTGCCCTGCACTTTCTCGAGCATCTTTGGTTAGGTTCTAATTGTGGAGGGATTTTTGATCACCATTCACTGGCTAGAAAAGTCAGAACTTAGAGACCCCAGCCACTTCCTGAGACTTAGAGACTGGCCCCCAGCTTCCATCCTGCCCCTTGACTTCCCTTCTGGACCAGATGTGAGTATCAGGACCCAACCCGGACCCCATCCCTGGGCACCAGCCACTCTGGGAAGACCTGCCCAACTTGACCCCAGGTTCTGGCCACCGGGCAGGTCCCCTCCTAGCCCCACCGGGAGGGATCCCCTTTTCCAAGCCCCCCAACAACCCCTGTAATCTCCATGCCCTGCCCCCATGCCCATCTGCCCGAGACCCCAGCCACCTCCTGAGACTTAGAGACTGGCCCCCATCTCCCATCCTGCTCCCGACTTCCCTTCTGGACCAGAGACTTCCAGTCCAGATAAGAGCTTCCATCCTGCCCAAGAGTTCCCATTTGGACAAGAGAACTCCCTTTTGGACAAGAGAGAGAGAGACTTCCTGAATCTGTCAGCTCTTTCTGAACCAAGTACAATGATAAGACCAAGAAGGAACCACAAGGAGATGGGCAGACATCAAGGCAGAAGTACATACAACAAAATGAAGAGCAATACAGCATCACCAGAACCTAGCCTGCCTCCAACATCTTGATCTGAACATCAAAAATTGGAAGAAGCAGAAAAAAGTGGCCTTATGAGTAACATCATGAAGAAGGTAGAGGCTTGTGTAGAGGAAAAGACAAGAAAATTGGAAGAACGCTGTAAACAACTAGAGGAAAGGGCAAACAAATTAGAAGAAAACAATAAAGTCCTGGAAGAAAACAATAAAGTCCTGCAAAAAAAACAATAAAGTACTGGAAGAAAACAATAAAGTACTGGAAGAAAACAATAAAGTACTGAAAGAAAATTATGAAAAAAGCAATGAAACAAACAAAGGGAACAGTCCAAGACCTGAAAAGGGAAATTGAACAAATAAAGAAGACACAAACAGAGGGAATGCTGGAAATAGAAAGCCTGAATGAGAGATTGAGAACTTCAGATGCAAGTATAACCAACAGAATGCAAGAGATGGAAGAGAGGATCTCTGGCATTGAAGGTACAGTAGAAGAAATAGTTTCATCAGTCGAAGGAAACACTAAAGCCAACAAAGACATGAACCAAAATGTCCAAGAAATTTGGGACACCATGAAAAGACCAAACCTATGAATTATAGGGATAGAAGAAGGTGAAGAATACCAACTCAAAGGCACAGAAAATATATTCAACAAAATTATAGAAGAAAACTTTCCCAACTTAAAGAAGGAAATGCCTATAAAAATACAAGAAGCCTATAGAACACCAAACAGACTAGACCCCCAAAAAAAGTCCCCTCAGCACATAATAATTAAACAACTAAATGTACAGAATAAAGAAAGAATATTAAGAGCAGCAAAGGAAAAAGGCCAAGTGACCTATAAAGGTAAACCCATCAGAATAACACCCGATTTCTCAATGGAGACTTTGAAAGCCAGAAGGACCTGGACAGATGTAATGCAGACACTAAGAGACCATGGATGTCAGCCCAGACTAATACACCCAGCAAAACTTTCAATCATCATAGACGGAAGGAACAAGACATTCGAAGACAAAGCCAGATTTAAACAATACCTATCCACAAACCCAGCCCTACAGAAAGCACTAGAAGGAAAATTCCAACCCAAGGAAGTCACAGGCAATAGATAAAGCCACAACAGTAAACCCCAAAGAAGAGAAGTACACACACACTACCACCAAAAATAACAGTGATGAACAATCACTGGTTGTTAATATCCCTTAATATCAATGGACTTAATTCACCTATAAAAAGACATAGACTTACAGAATGGATACGAAAGCAGGACCCATCTTTCTGCTGCATACAAGAAACACATCTCAAATTCAAAGACAGACACTACCTAAGAATAAAAGGCTTGGAAAAGAATTTCCAATCAAATGGTCTGAAGAAACAAGCAGGTGTAGCCATTCTGATATCCAACAAAATAGACTTCAAACTAAAATCAATCAAAAGAGATCAAGAAGGGCATTACATCCTCATCACAGGAATGATCCACCAAGATGAAGTTTCAATTCTGAACATTTATGCCCCAAACACAAGGGCACCCACATATGTAAAAGAAACATTACTAAAGCTTAAACCACATATAAAACCCCACACATTAATAGTGGGAGATCTCAACACCCCACTTTCACCACTGGACAGATCTCCCAAATCGAAACTTAACAGAGAAATAAAGGACTTAACTGATGTCATGACCCAATTGGACCTAATAGATATCTACAGAACATTCCATCTTAACAAGAAAGAATATACCTTCTTTAAGCACCCAATGGAACTTTCTCTAAAATCGACCACATACTTGGCCACAAAGCAAATCTCAGCAGATACAAAACAATTAGAATAACCTCCTGTGTTCTATCAGACCACCATGGTTTAAAGTTAGATTTCAACAACAACAAAAACTACAGAAAACCTACAATCTCATGGAAATTGAATAATGCTCAACTGAATCACCAATGGATTGTGGAAGAAATAAAGAAAGAAATTAAAGACTTCCTAGAGATCAATGAAAATGAAGACACCACATACCCAAACTTATGGGACACTATGAAAGCAGTGCTAAGAGGGAAATTCATAGCACTAAATGCCCACATAAATAACAGCACACCTGAAAGCTCTAGAACAAGAAGAAGCAAAGTCTCCCAGGAAGAATAGACACCAGGAAATTATCAAAGTGAGAGGTGAAATTAATAAATTAAAAACTAAGAGAAAAATACAAAAAAATTAATGAAACAAAGAGTTGGTTCTTTGAGAAAATCAACAAGATAGACAAGCCCTTATCCAAACTAACCAAAAGACAGAGAGAGAGAATCCAAATCAACAAAATCAGAAATGAAAAGGGGAACATAACAATAGACATTGAGGAAATCCAGAGAATTATAAGGTCATATTTCAAAAACCTCTACTCTACAAGACTGGAAAACCTAAAAGAAATGGACATTTTTCTGGATAGGTAACATATACCTAAGTTAAATCAATACCAGATAAACTATTTAAATAGTCCAATAACGCCTAAGGAAATAGAAACAGTCATTAAAAGTCTCCCAACCAAAAAAAGCCCAGGACCAGATGGTTTCAGCGCAGAATTCTACCAGATCTTCAAAGAAGAGTTAATACCAATACTCTCTAAATTGTTCCACATAATAGAAACAGAAGGAACATTACCAAACTCCTTCTATGAGGCTACAATTACCCTGATTCCTAAACCAAACAAGGATGCAACAAAGAAAGAGAACTACAGACCGATCTCCCTCATGAACATTGATACAAAAATACTCAATAAAATACCAGCAAACAGACTCCAAGAACACATCAGAACAATTATCCACCATGACCAAGTAGGCTTCATCCCAGGGATTCAAGGATGGTTCAACATACAAAAGTCCATCAATGTAATACACCATATAAACAAACTCAAAGAAAAAACACCACATGATCATCTCACTAGATGCAGAAAAGGCATTTGACACAATCCAACACCCCTTCATGATAAAAGTTTTGGAGCGATCAGGAATACAGGGAACATACCTAAACATAATAAAGGCAATTTACAGCAAGCCAACAGCCAACATCAAATTAAATGGAGAGAAACACAAAGCAATTCCACTAAAATCAGGAACAAGGCAAGGCTGTCCACTCTCCCCATACTTATTCAATATAGTACTTGAAGTTCTAGCCAGAGCAATAAGACAACACAAGGAGATTAAGGGGATACAAATTGGAAAGGAAGAAGTCAAGCTTTCCCTATTTGCAGATGACATGATAGTATACTTGAGTGACCCCAAAGATTCCACCCAGGAATTGATAAAGCTTATAAACACCTTCAGCAACATAGCAGGATACAAGATCAACTCAAAAAATCAGTAGCCCTCCTATATACAATGGACAAAGAAGCTGAGAAGGCAATTAGGGATACATCACCCTTTACAATAGCCACAAATGACATAAAATACCTTGGGGTAACACTAAGCAAGTGAAGTACCTATATGACAAGAACTTTAAGTCCCTGAAAAAAGAAATTGAAGAAGATGTCAGAAAATGGAAAGATCTCCCATGCTCATGGATAGGCAGGGTTAACATAGTAAAAATGGCAATCTTACCAAAAGCAATCTACAGATTCAATGCAATCCCCATCAAAATACCAAAACAATTCTTCACAGACCTGGAAAGAATAATACTCAACTTCATATGGAAAAACAAAAAACCCAGGATAGGTAAAAGAATCCTGTACAATAAAACAACTTCTGGAGGCATCACAATCCCTGAAATCAAGCTCTCCTATAGAGCTACAGTAATAAAAACAGCTTGGTATTGGCATAAAAACCGACATGTGGACCAATGGAATCGAATTGAAGACCCTGACATTAACCCACACACCTATGAACATATAATTTTTGACAAAGAAGCCAAAAGTGTACAATGGAAAAAAGAAAGCATCTTCAACAAATGGTGATGGCATAACTGGATATCAACGTGTAGAAGGCTGCAAATAGATCCATATCTGTCACCGTGCACAAAACTTAAGTCCAAGTGGATCAAAGACCTCAACATAAATCCAGCTACTCTGAACCTGCTAGATGAGAAAGTAGGAAGTAGTCTTGAACGCATTGGCATAGGAGATCACTTCCTAAATATAACACCAGTAGCGCAGACACTGAGACAAACAATCAATCAATGGGACCTCTTGAAACTGAGAAGATTTTGTAGAGCAAAGGATATGGTCAACAAGGCAAAGCGACAGCCTACAGAATGGGAAAAGATCTTCACCAACCCCACATGTGACAGAGGACTGATATCCAGAATATATAAGGAACTCAAAAAATTAGACATCAAAACGACCAACAGTCCAATTGAGAAATGGGCTTTAGAACTAAACAGAGAATTCTCAACAGAAGAAACTCAAATGGCTGAAAGACATTTAAGGAATTGCTCAACATCCCTAATCATCAGGGAAATGCAAATCAAAACAACTCTGAGATACCACCTTATGCCTGTCAGAATGGCTAAGATCAAAAACACTGAAGACACTTTATGCTGGAGAGGATATGGAGCTAGGGGAACTCTCCTCCACTGCTGATGGGAATGCAAGCTTGTACAACCACTTTGGAAATCAATATGGCGCTTTCTTAGAGAATCAATCTCCCCCAAGATCCAGCTATACCACTCCTGGGCATATACCCAAGAAATGCTCAATCATAACACAAGAGCACTTGCTCAGCTATGTTCATATGAGCATTGTTTGTAATAGCCAAAACCTGGAAACAACCTAGATGCCCTTCAACTGAAGAATGGATAAATAAATTGTGGCACATATACACAATGGAATACTACTCAGCAGAGAAAACAATGACATCATGAGTTTTGCAGGCAAATGGATGGATCTAGAAAAAATCATCCTGAGTGAGGTAACCCAGACTCAGAAAGACAAATATGGTATGTACTCACTCATAGGAAGATGCTAGATGTGGAACAAGGATGACTGGACTGCTACTCACATCACCAGTGAGGCTACCTGGAAAACGGGACCCCAAAAATAACACGGAGAAATGGATGAGATCTACATGAACAGCCTGGTCATGAGTGGGAGCAATGAAGGGCTACGGTCGAGGGAAAGAGAGTGGGAGATCCTAGCTGGATCAAGAAAAGAGAGGGAGAACAAGGAATAGGAGACCATGGTAAATGAAGACCACATGAGAAGGTTAGGAAGCAGAGAGCTAGGGAGGCCCATGGAGATCCACAAAGATACCCCCGCAAAAGACTGCTGGCAATGGTCAAGAGACGGCCGGGACTGACCTATTCTGGTGATGGGCAGGCCAAACACCCTGATAGTTGTGCCATAAACCCCATCCAAGGACTGAGGAATCTGGATGCAGACATCCACGGCTGGGCCCCTGGTGGAGAGCTGGGAGTCTAATTAGTGAGAAAGAGGAGGGTTTATATGAGCAAGAATTATTGAAGCCAAGGTTGGATAAAGCACAGGGACAAATAACCAAATGAATGGAAGCACATGAACTATGAACCAAAGGCTGAGGGGGCCCCAACTGGATCAGGCCCTCTGAATGGGTGAGACAGTCATTTGGCTTGATCTGTTTGGGAGGCAGCTGTGCTGTGGTGCCAGGTTCTGGACTCGTTGCATTAGTTGGCTATTTGAATCCTGGGACTTATGCAGGGACGCTTGGCTCGATCTGGGAGGGGGGGACTGGACATGCTTGGACTGAGTCTATCAGGTGGATCCTGGTCCTCGGGGGAGACCTTGATCTGGAGGAGGTCAGAATGGGGGGTGAGCTGGGGGGAGGGAGAAGGGGGCAGGAGGGGGAGAGCATGGGAATCTGTGGCTATTTTGTGGAACTGAATGGTGTTGTAAAAGAAAAAAGAAGAAGAGTCAGAACTTTAGCAGAGAGGATTTGCCCTGTTCTAAGAGGTTTGTTGTTTTTTTCTTAGAGTGAACCACAGGTGAATTCCTGCACTAATATCTCCAGGTGATTCTTACTTTTTGTCCTTATAGAAAGAGAAACGGAGAACGTTCTGAAAGCTTTTCAGTTTTTTAGACAGACACTAAGTATTTTAAAGAAAGCTTTTCGCTTGAGAGAAACACAACCAAGATTTTTCCTAGAAAGTTTTTAGTTTGAGAGAGACCAATTTTTGCCAAGACTTCTAAACTTTGGTTTATTTCAACCACGTTTTTTACCTCTGGGAGACTTACTTTCTTCTGCCACTAGAGAAAAACAGCTACCAATAGGAATCTCTTTTCTGCCCAATAAGCTTAACGAAGAGCTCTTTTCTGCCTGTTAAACTCAAAGAAGAGCTTTTTTTTTCTTCCAAGTTTGTGTTCATAGCCCTAAAATTAGAAAATTAAAGACTTGGTTTCTCTGTCTTGTAGCTTAATATATTATAAGATTTTCTTATGCTATTTTTCTAAATTTTTCTACACTGCCTTACTCTAAGTATCTTCCTGCACTGTATTGCTACACTCTACCTTCCTTATATTTGATACATAGAAATTAAGAGAGAGAGTGAGAGAGAGAGAGAGAGAGAGAAATCTTGACAGAGAATATTCTATGCTGCAGCCTTATACTCAAACATCTTTCCAGGCCATTTTTTCTTTTTCTCCTGAGGATAACACCCCCTGCCCTATTTAACTTTTTTCACTACAAAACCAGGTCAGACCCTCTTTACCTGGAAGGGCCTAACTCTTTCTTTCACCTAGCACTTTGGATATTTCTGTTTGTCTTAATCCCTGTTCAATGGTTACATCTGTGGTGGTCCCCGACATTTCCCCCAGAGTACTCGTGAGTAGGAGCAGCAGGAAATATTAGTTAGAAGTATAGAGAGGAGAGAAACAGAAAAAAATGCAGGATAGCCTGTAGATGTAACCAACCGTATTATTAAAATAAGAAACACTGAGCCAAGGTAAAAGAGAAAAGCCGAGAGGTCAGAGCTCAGAGATAAAATCTTACCTCCTGCAGTGCTCCTAGCTTCCCCGAGAGAGGGAGGTACTTCCTGTGTCCCTGTTTAAATAATCTTTCTGTTCTGCCTTCTCATTGGTTGTAAACCCAACCACATGACTGCCTCATCACTGCCTGTAAGTACCGCCCTCCAGGTCTTAAAGGCATATGTCTCCAATACTGGCTGTATCCCTGAACACACAGAAATCTACCTAGCTCTTCTAACCACCACGCTCTCACTATGGCTATAATAGCTCTGACCCCAGGGCAACTTTATTTATTAACATAAAATTAAAATAACATTTCAATACAAATAAAATATCACCACATTTCCCCTTTTCTATTTTAATAAAAAGAAAAAAGGCAAAAGGTTATAACTAACAAAAGAAAAACTATATACAAAAGTACAATAACTATATACAATATATACAAGTAACAAATACCTAAACGATGTCTAGTCCATTTGTATTTGACAAATCAGAGAAAATAATTCCCTTATCTATCCTATTTTAGTAAGTCCAAAATGTATCTAATTCACTTTCTATCCTAATTAATCTTCAACTATAACTAACTAATCTTCAACTCCCTCAGAGACCCAAGAAGGAAATAATATTAGCTAACAAAAATAAAAACAGGAAGTGCACAAAAGCAACTTCCAAAAATTTTGTGAGTTGACAGAAACAGCCAGCTGCCTGGACAGTCACCTGAGGTTTCTCCACAGTGTTGGGGCATCATCTTCAGCCTATAGGCTTAGCGTATCTGACAGACTCATTTGTGAAGTAGGTTGTACACAAGGTCAACAGTTCAACCTCACACTGGGTGAGAGCAGTCCATGTACCAGAAACACCTGAATTCCACTAGTGTCATGTCATGATTCAGGATTTTAAATTCTGGAAATTGTTGATGGTTTTTGAATTCAGCTGTCCATTCTTCTTGGCTGTGTATATATGGCTTCATCTAAGCATCCCCTTCTCCACATCCCTCTATTAAATGCCAGTCTACTATTGAGAGGCGTGAGCTTTCAGTTGCTGTTCCATTGCACAACAGAAGCCATCGGCCCACTGCCTGTTCAGCTGCCTTCAAAGAAAAGGGCACTGTACCTTTTCCAGATTGTGAAGGTGACTTCAGGGATGGTGCCATATTGTCCTGGCCTCAGAAGATGCCTTTTGATAAAGCCATAACCACACTTGTTTTGGCAAGAATCAGTAGTCCTTTGTTTCGTGTTCTGTCTGTCCATTTTGTCCTATTGATTTGAGGATACTTTGTTGTCCAGTGGCTAACTTTTGCCACAATGAAAATTAACTCCATATGTAGTTTCTTCAATGCCCATATTTTCTCTGAAGTAGATTGGTACTGCCAGGAGCCGACATGTCTCAAAAAAGAAAAATTTCTAAGTTATTAAAACATTTTAAATGCCATATTCTGTAGATCTCTGAAGGGTTTGAAGATGACCTGTCTAAAATATATCTGCTCAATTTTTAAAACATATCTAATATGACTACAATTTCTATTGTAATGTCTAACTACTTTCATTTCTTTATATCCTAATAGTTGGTAATAATGTAAAGTATTTAAAACTAGCAATTGTCTTTTTCTTTTCTTTTCTTTTCTTTTCTTTTCTTTCTTTCTTTCTTTTTTTTTTTAACAACAACCTTAAATCTAATCTCCTTTGCTTAGCCTTTTTCCTAACCCTTGACAACAACTTGTAACCAACCCCCCTAAACAATTGAAAATTATCCCAGACCCAAAACCCATTAAAAGAACCAAAAAACCACCCGCCCCACACCACTTCTTTGGCAATGTGGGTGTCATATTCTTAAAATTGCTTCCTGCTGGGTATGGGCGAAGTTATCTTTATCCTGAAAGAAAATTTTTTAGGTTAATTGTCAAATTCTAGGAAAGATAACTATATCCTTCATTATTATCCAGTCTATGTATAAAGCCCAAGTTCAGGGTTTATCTCAAGTCCTTATTCAAGTAGTCTCTGAGACTGGATCATCTCAGCTAGTCATCTCAAAATTGTTCTGAGCACCTTGTAGTTCAAAGCTGATCTGTAGATGATGTTTGTCAGCTTAGTGATATTATTATTGTCCACGTGGAATTGTTGTTGTTGTTGTTGTTGTGGGGCCCCATCTTCTTTCCGGAGACTTCAGTTGATGTTAGGCCTGGCCGTGATTTCCTGCAGAAAACTGATAAGAGACTCGAACACAAAGACATATATATGCAGCTAACTGAAGCCTTTTTTCTAGAATTAGTTAGTACTCTATATGACCATTCATATCTTAACAAAGTTTAAAAGGTATATATATATATTAATCTTGTAAATTTTGATATAAAATTTATACTTTAAGAAAAGTTTAAAGAATCAGAATAGAATCAAAGAGTTGAGATTAGTAATAGAATAGTCCCTTAATTAATTTGGCTTTTGTCCTGTCCCATAGCAGAAAATGGCTCTTTTATTCTGGCATGATACAGGGAGTTTGCATTTTCCTTTTAACAACATGCTTGAGTTTAAAGAAGGAGAGAGCCATTCTCCAACTCCAAAGTCAGCTTTAAATTTTAATTGAATTGGGACTATTAGAAAACCAATAGTGTTAAATCTTTAGAGAAAAGCAGAAACAAACATTTAAGAAGACATAAAATTTTTTAGATAATATATACCCATATGCCATATACTCCCATATACTCTGTTTCCTGGGATAGATGATTTGTCCCTTTTCTTCAGTTGTCTCATTTGTCTTGTGTCCTTCAGATTCCTTAACCTTCATTCTCCTAAAAGACAAAAACAAAAACCTTCCCCCAAGACTAATTTTGGGGAGGTTCCTTTTTGGCAAGTTATTATCTGATTAAATGAAAAGACATGTGTTACAGGTACAAGTTAGTTTAAATTGGATGTTCATGCTGGTTGATGAACTATCACCTCCTCTAATTAAGAGGTTTTTCTTGTTCAAATCGAACCTTTATCAATTTTGATGGTATCCACAGCTTATCTTCTCCTGTAGAAACAAAAGCAAAACCTCGTCCCCAACGTAATACATACCCTGGCTTCCATTCTGAGGTCAGCACATCCTTAAAGTATATAGGCTGATTTAATTCTGTAGTTTTTTCTATTACCCAATGTCTCTCTGCAGCTGTTGTTCCTTTCTCATTGGCATTCAGAAAATTCAAAGTTAATAGAGCATTATGCAGTCTATTTCTGGGGGTTTTTGTTACTCCTTTCTGTTTATTTAGCATATCCTTTAGAGTTCTGTTTGACCTTTCTATAACTGCTTGACCTGTAGGATTATGTGGTATACCTGTAATATGCTTTATATTGTAATAAGCAAAAAACTGTTTCATTTTAACAGAGACATATGATGGAGCATTGTCAGTTTTGATTTGTGCAGGTATACCCATAATGGCCATAACTTCTAGCAAATGAGTGATTACAGAATCAGCTTTTTCAGAACTCAGAGCAGTTGCCCATTGAAATCCTGAATAAGTATCGATAGTGTGGTGTACATATTTCAGTTTTCCAAATTCTGCAAAGTGAAACACATCCATCTGCCAGATTTCATTTCTCTGAGTACCCTTTGGGTTACATCCTGCTGGTAATGGCGTTTGATTATAGAAGGAACAAGTAGGACATTTCTTTACTATTTCTTTGGCTTGTTGCCAGGTTATGGAAAAATCCTTTTTTAAACCTTTACTATTGACATGATGTTTTTTATGAAATTCTGAGGCCTCCAGCACATTTCCTATCAATAATTTATCAATCTCATCATTGCCTTGTGCTAGAGGGCCTGGCAGACCAGTATGAGATCGGATGTGAGTTATATATAAAGGATGACTCCTTTTCCTGATTGTATCTTGTAATTGAATAAATAGTGAAGTTAATTCTGAAGCATCAGGGATAAATTCTGCAGTCTCAATATGTAACACCACTCTTTCAGCATACTGAGAGTCAGTTACTATGTTGAGAGGTTCTGAAAAATCCATTAATACCAACAGAATAGCATACAATTCTGATTTTTGCACTGAATTATAAGGACTTTGTACCACTTTACTTAAATTTTCTGATTTGTAACCTGCCTTTCCTTGTTTGTTGGCATCTGTATAAAATGTACGAACTCCAGATATGGGTTTTTGCCGTACAATTCGAGGCAAGATCCAATCAGCTCTCTTTATAAAATCAATTCTGTTGCTTTTGGGATATTTGCTGTTAATTTCTCCCAAAAAATTACTGCAAGCTCTTTGCCAAGGTTCACTTTCTGTCCATAATTTTTCAATGTCCTCCTTAGTTAAAGGTACGACAATTTCTGCTGGGTCTATTCCTGCTAATTGACGAAGTCTCAATTTTCCTTTCCAAATCAAGTCAGAGATTTTTTCCCCATAAGTTTTTAATTTTTTATTTGGTTTATTTGGTAAAAATATCCATTCCAATATAATATCTTCCCTCTGCATTAATATTCCAGTAGGGGAATGCCTAGAAGGTAAAATAACCAAAATGCAATCCAGCTTTGGATCAATACGATCCACGTGCCCTTCATGTACTTTCTTTTCTACCAAGGCCAATTCTTTCTCAGCTTCAGGTGATAATTCTCTTGGACTATTTAAGTCCTTGTCACCTTCTAAGGTTTTGAACAAATTAGTCAGTTCATCATTTTTTACCCCAACAATAGTTCGTAGATGAGAAATATCTCCAAATAATCTTTGAAAGTCATTAAGAGTCTGTAGTCTATCTCTCCTAATTTGCACCTTTTGGGGTCTAATTTTTTGTAGCTCTATTTTATATCCTAAATAATTAATAGAATCTCCTCTTTGTATTTTTTCAGGAGCAATTTGTAATCCCCAGCAAGGCAAAATTTTCTTTACTTCTTCAAACATTCTTTCTAAAGTATCTGCATTTGAGTCAGCTAGTAAAATATCATCCATATAATGATAAATTACAGATTTAGGAAATTTTTTACGTATCACTTCCAATGGCTGTTGTACAAAATATTGACACAGAGTTGGGCTATTTAACATTCCCTGTGGGAGGACCCTCCATTGAAATCTTTTAACCGGTTGAGAATTATTATAAGTAGGCACTGTGAAAGCAAATCTTTCTCTGTCTTTTTCTTGTAAGGGTATTGAAAAGAAACAGTCTTTTAAATCAATAACTATGAGAGGCCATCCTTTTGGTAACAGAGTAGGCAAAGGAATTCCAGATTGTAGAGAGCCCATCGGCTGAATTACTTTGTTAATTGCTCTAAGGTCTGTTACCATTCTCCATTTACCAGATTTCTTTTTAATAACAAATACAGGAGAATTCCAAGGGCTGGTTGACTGTTCAATATGCTGAGCATTTAACTGTTCTTCTACCAGCTCTTCTAAAGCCTGGAGTTTCTCTGTTGTTAAAGGCCATTGCTGAACCCATACAGGCTTGTCTGTTAACCATTTTAAAGGTAGAGCTGTTGGTATTTTTGGAAGATTATCAGTTGTTGTGCCCTGTTCCTGTATAATATGGATGGCTGGTGACCACTCAAAATAATGCCTTCTAATATTTCTCTCAGAAACATGTGCTAGTTTATGATTTGTTTCTGAGATTGGAGGGATTTTAATCTGAGTATTCCATTGTTGCAACAAGTCTCGACCCCACAGGTTCATAGCTATGTTAGCGACATATGGTTTTAATTTTCCTCTCTGTCCTTCTGGACCTATACATTCCAGCCATCTTGCACTCTGTTTCACTCCAGATAATGTCCCAATTCCTAACAGTTGAACGTTTACCTCCTGAAGAGGCCAAGCTGGATGCCAAAATTCTGGTGCAATTATGGTAATGTCCGCACCTGTGTCTACCAGACCAGACAACAAAACACCATTTATTTTTATCGTTAATTTTGGTCTCTGTTCATTAATAGAAGTTTGCCAAAAAATTTTCTTTATGTTTTCTCCTGAATTTTCTATTCTCTCTTTTTCATCATCCTGACCAGCATGATTTATTCCAATAGTCATTTGGTTATTTAATCGCTCAGAGCAGGGATTTCCTCTACAGCTGCAGGAAAGGTTTGAACTGGTTTTGCTATGGGGGCCTGCATGAGGCCCCTCCGGGAGTTTCCCGAAAACTGAGGCAAAGGATTACCCTGTCTGTCCTTTGTTGATCTACATTCATTGGTCCAGTGTTTTCCCTTACCACACCTTCTGCATACTCCAGAAGGAAGGGGCCTTCTGTTGCCATTGTTCCTTGAAGAAACATTGCTTCTAGGAATGACCTGTTTACAGTCCCTTTTAAAATGTCCTTGCTGTCCACACCCAAAACATCTAACACTCCTCAAACCTTTTGAAATTACTTCTCCTACCCACGTATCATGCTCATCAACCTCAACATTAATTGTTTCTCTAATCCAATCTTCCAAAGGTGCAGATCTTGCCCTTAACGGCCTGATTATTCTTTTGCATGCTGCATTCGCATTCTCAAATGCCAAAGCTTCAATTATTGCCTTACTAGCTTCTGATCCTGATACCATTCTGTTTACTGCTGAAGCCAGTCTTTCTAAAAAATCTGTGAAAGATTCTTTAGGGCCTTGCATAACCTTTGTGAATGACTCATGTTTTTTTCCTGGTTCATCAACTCTGTCCCATGCATTCAAGGCTGCCATTCGACATAAAATTACGGTTTGAACATCATATAAACATTGTGTTTGTATTGAAGCATATTGGCCTTCTCCGATAAGCTGATCCTGACAAACTTGTATTCCTTTATCCCTCCATTGTGTTTCTACGTTTCTAGCTTCCTCCTTAAGCCAAGTCAGAAATTGAATTCTCTGGCTGGGTTCCAGAACAGCTTGTGCAAGGTCCCGCCAGTCCTGTGGTATAATCCTATTATATGTTGACCAAGAGTTTAACATTTGCTTTACATATGGGGAATGCATGCCATAAGATACTATTGCCTCCTTAAACCTTTTAAAATCCATCAGTTCAATTGGAGCCCAGATATTTTGTGTAGCCATTTGATCAGGCATCTGCTGTACGGTTACAGGATAAATTAAGGATGATTGTGTGAAAACAGGCTTTCTTTCTGTAACCTTATGATCCAAACTTGAACCAACTTCACTGTTAAAATTAACAGGTTTTTCTAAAGCTGTTATCCTGGCACTTAAATCGACTATCTTTTTAAATAGTAAAATGAGAATAAGCATGGTGATAAACTGCATAATTCGATCAACATTAATCTTCTCATATAGTTGTTCCATTGTCAGACTGCCTAAAATTTCAAAAACCCAATTTTCTTCCAATGTACACAGAAAACCCATTTTTTTAAATGTGGAAAAAATTTGTCTTTTAAATAGTTTCCTTTATGACTTACCAAATCTGCGTAGAACAGTAGAAATCCGAGCGAATTTCAAAACAGCCACCTAGAGTCCTAGGTGTAAATCCAGAGAGAGAGAGAGAGAGAGAGAGAGAGAGAGAGAGAGAGAGAGAGAGAGAGAAGAGACAGAAACAGAGAGACAGAGAGAAAGCAAGAGAGAAAGCAAAAGCGAAAGCGAAAGTGAAAGTGAAAGTGAAAGCGAAGGGGTAGCCGGCTAAAGCTTAAAGCCATCCACTTGTTCCCTCTTGAGCCGAGTCAAGGCTTGGCTTTACAGCCAGGGGCCCTGTTTAGCAGGGCAGGCCTGAGCTGTTTGTAGCACTGGCTTTAAGCAAGCAGCTCACAGTCCAGCCTGAGCCCAGACCTGGGCCGGGGCTAGGGAGCCGGCTGCTCCGGCTAGGGAGCCAGCCCCTAGCAGTTTTTAATGGATTCTTGTCACGTTGGGCGCCAGATGTAGATGTAACCAACCGTATTATTAAAATAAGAAACACTGAGCCAAGGTAAAAGAGAAAAGCCGAGAGGTCAGAGCTCAGAGATAAAAATCTTACCTCCTGCAGTGCTCCTAGCTTCCCCGAGAGAGGGAGGTACTTCCTGTGTCCCTGTTTAAATAATCTTTCTGTTCTGCCTTCTCATTGGTTGTAAACCCAACCACATGACTGCCTCATCACTGCCTGTAAGTACCGCCCTCCAGGTCTTAAAGGCATATGTCTCCAATACTGGCTGTATCCCTGAACACACAGAAATCTACCTAGCTCTTCTAACCACCACGCTCTCACTATGGCTATAATAGCTCTGACCCCAGGGCAACTTTATTTATTAACATAAAATTAAAATAACATTTCAATACAAATAAAATATCACCACAATAGCCTCATAGGGCCTCGATCCTAATCCATAGGGCCTTGACTGTCTCTAACCTACGGTATTTAAGGGAATGCCAAGAGGTGGAGCACAAGACCTCACCCCAGCACAGCGAAGTGCAGATGTGATCAAACACCTGCAGTCAGGCTCGTGGTCCAATCATCCTCTCTATATAGACCTGCATGGTAAAGTCCCTAGGAAAGCTGAAAATGGACTCCAACACCCTTCCCTTTGGGAGCCATTTTCTTTTAAACCATCACATTCTACTCACTGGCCTCAAAAATTGTAACAAATTAATGCAAAATACTTTCAGTCCAACTTCAAAAGTCCTCATAGTAACACTACCAAACTCATTAAAAAGTCTGAACTTCAAAGTCTCTTCTGAGATTCATTTAATATCTTAACTCTAATCACCTGTAAAAATCAAAATACAAAGTCAGATAATATACTTCCATCATGAAATGATGACACAGGATATACATTACCATTCCAAAATGTAGAGAAGGGAGCACAATGAGGAAATATTGGACCAAAGCAAGATCAAAAACCGGCTGAGCAAACTCCAAACTCTGCATCTCTATGTCTGATGTCAGAAAGCACTGGTTGACTGCAACACACTTCTTTCTCTTGGGCCGTTTGCACTCCCTGTTATCAGCTCCCCTAGGCAGGTATTGCAAGGCTCTGGCATCCCCAACATCATAGAGCCTCCAACGCAATCCAGGCTACAACTTCAAAGCTTCACACAATGGCCTCTCTAGGCCTCCAGTCAAGGACAACACTGACACATGTCTGGACTCAGTGACTTTCTTTTTCACATGGGCAATTTCCACTGCTCCTTTCTTCTGTCCTTAATTACAGAACTATATGAATGGAGCTGCCAATTTCTGCTGCTTCCTGGGACTGGAACATGCAGCCCATCATTTAAATACATCTACACCAATTTTCTGTTTTCAATGAGTACCTTCACACCTAAATTTGGGTGTTCTAAAACTTACTCTTTGACCAGGCTGGCCTCAAAACTGAGAGTTTTTCTAGCCTCTGCCTTCCAGGTGCTAGGATTAAAGGCATGTACCATCACACCTGGATCTAAGCTTTTCTTAAATTCCTTTTTACAAGTTGGAAACTTAGCTGGGTGGGATCTTGCCCTGAGGTCATCACTCCATATATACCATTTCTAAATCTGTTTATCTCTTTGCGCAGCTTGCACCTTTTTATTATGAATCTTTATTAGAGTTACCACTAATAACCACAGAACAGAGTCTATACTAGGCTCTTTTCAGATTTTTTTCTGCCAGTGGAATTAATCCAAATTATTTTATATCTCTTCACTTTAGCCTCAGGCAGACTCCTCTGACAAGGGCAAAAATCAAGCACATTCTTTGCCAAATTATCAAAAGAATAATCTCTTGTCCATATATTAATATTCTTCTATTCTGTAATGTCTTGAGCAAGGCCCCAGAGGTACATCAAATCATACTAAGTATCACCATGTTCCATGATCATATTGGTACGGCCCATTAAGCAGGATTTAAAGTTTTCAACTGCTTTTCTAATCCACTGTTCCAAGGTCCATATTTCATGAAACAAAATCATGGTCAGGTCTATCACAGCATTACCTCAGTCCCTGGTACCGACTTCTGTCTTAGTTATAGTTTCTATTTCTGTGAAGAGACACCATGACCACAGCAAGTATTGTAAACAAAAACATTTAATTGTGGTGCCTCACAATTCTGAGGTTTAGTTCATTATCATAATGGTGGGAGGCAAGGGAGCATGGAGGCAGACCTGGTGCTAGAGTAAGAGCTGAGAGTCTTCACATATTGACTCACAGGCAACAGGAACTGGATATTATCTTGAGAATATGTGAGCCTTCAAAGCCTGCCTCCACAGTGATACACTTCCTCCAATAAGGCCACACCTACTCCAACAAGGCCTTGGCTTCTA
This sequence comes from Peromyscus maniculatus bairdii, assembly GCF_049852395.1. Classification (NCBI taxonomy): domain Eukaryota; kingdom Metazoa; phylum Chordata; class Mammalia; order Rodentia; family Cricetidae; genus Peromyscus; species Peromyscus maniculatus. The sequence goes on along the minus strand of NC_134874.1, from coordinate 59,707,556 downwards.
ATAGTCCAATCCCTTTGGTGGCCATTTTCTTTCAAAACATCATACCCTCTAAACTATTTTTCATGCTCCACTTTCTTGTAATGTCTCATTCTGTCCTTTTTTCCAGTAGTGATATCAATCCTTGATGGTAAAGCATTTTTAATAGATAAAGAAGAAGGATGGATCTTGTTTTCTAATCCATTCTGTTAATCTGTGTCCTTTTATTGGGGAATTGAAACTATTCTGTTGAGAGTTTTCCATGAACAATGGCTATTCATTCCTGTTATTTTGTTATAGTAGTGTGGATTTTTCTACAAGTTCTGATATGTATCTCTGGAGATATTTATTCCCTTTTTCACCTTAGATGTGGTTAACCTCTTCAGACTGAAGTTTTCCTTCTATTGCCTTCTGTAGAGTTGGAGGTATATATAAATATTGCTTACATTTGATTTTATCATGGAATTTTTGTATTTCTCCCTTTTTTCTGATTGAAAGGACTCCTGGGTATAGCAGTCTGTGTCTCTTAATGTTTGCATCTATTTAGGCCCTTCTGCATTTTAGAGTCTCCCTTTAGAGGACAGGTGTTATTCTAATGGGCGTGAATTTGTATATTATTAGTCTTTTCCCCTTACAGCTTTCAATAATCCTTCATTTTTCTGTGCACTTACTGTTTCATTATTATGTGTTGATGGTAATTTCTTTTATGGTCCAGTCTTATTTGGTGTTCTTCATGCTTCTTGTAACTTTAAGGCCCTCTGTCTTTAGGATGAGGACATTTTCTTCTATTATTTTGTTGAAAATATTTTTTGACCTTAGCCTGACTCTAGTCTTCTTCCTTTATTTCTATTAAGCATAGATTTTTTTCACACTGTCTTACATTTCCTGGATTTTCCCATATATGTTTTTCAGGTAACATTTCCTTTAACTGAAGAATCTCCAATGATAGGAGTCAGAGAAGTAGTACAGGCCCCTGCAATAGGATCTTTTTTTTTTTTGAATGTTGATTTTTTTTCAGTTTTTTTCTGGAATTGAGTCCCTTAACATTGAGTTATTATCAAAAGATGGGTACTAATTCTTGATTTTTTTTTATTTTTGGTTCTATATGTGAGAGTTGTTTTTTTTTTAATTGATTAAAATTTATTCCTATTTAACTACAGTCACTTAGAGCCATTTAATCTTGTTTTAAATAGAAAATACAGGCCAAAAAAGTACAACAAAGAAACTGTGGTAGTTTGAACAGCCATATCCTCTACGGGCTCATATATTAAATGCATGGTCATTAGTGAGTGGCCCTGTTTGACAGGAATTAGGAGGTGTTGCCTTTTTGGAACAGGGGTCACCTTGTTGGAGGAGGAATGTTATTGGGTATAGGCTCTGTCATTTCAGAAGACCAAGCCAGGCCCAGAGGCTCTCTGTTTCTCTCTCTCATCCTGCTATCTATGGGTTTCAATGTGGAACTCCCAGTAACTTCTACAATGTCATGATTGCCTCCATGCTACCACACAACCTGTCATTCTATAAATGAACTAAACTTCTGAGATTGTAAGCCAAGGCTAATTAATTTTTTCCTTTATAAGTGTTGCCATGGTGTCTCTTAACTGCAGTAGCATACTCATTAAGACAATAACCATTTGATTATATTTTTTCCAATATCATTTCCATTTATACTTCTTGGCTACAAATATAAACAAAGGAATGTTATTCATAATATTTTTATTATTTACTTTTTGAGATTATAATATAATTACATCATTTCCTCCTTTTTCATTTCCCCCTCTGAATCTTCTAATATACCTACTGCTGATTTTATTCAAATTCATTCATGGCCTGTATGGTCATTAATTTTTTTACATATATATGTGTTTATACACACAGAGTTACACACACAAACACACAACACAAGTACAATTTGCTCAGTATGCATATTTTTACTTGAAATTACATTTTCAGGGCTGATCATTGGTAAATGATCATTTAATAATCAATTGATGTGTTCATTCATGGGAAAGAGTGTCACAGAAAATGACACAGAGACTTATTATTAATTATAAAAGAGCACCCTACTACTTAGACTTGTCCCCCCCAGCTCCTATAACGTATTAACCCATGTCTCTTAATCTAATTTATTTTATATGACTCAATTATCTTTACTCTGTAATGTCCATCCTGCTTTCTCTCCATCTGGCTGGTGACCCTGCCTTTCTTATTCCCAGCACTCTCTCTGTACAGAAATCCCTGCTCTAACTCTTACTAGCTATTGGTCATTTAGCTTTTTATCAAACCACAGTGACACATCTTCACACAGTGTAAAGGAATATTCCACAATATCCTCTCCCACTTTTTCTAAATAAAAAAAAGGTTTTAACTCTAACACAGTAAGATTATATACAATAAGAACAATATCAGATAAGAATAATATTCACAATTTCCTGTCCATTTGTATTTGTCAAATTTAGAGAAAATACTCAATTTTCTGTCCTATCTTAGTCCAGTTTTATACCTAAACCATTTTGGTCATAACGTGTGTTACCATCCTAACAATATGTTTTTAGACCTTAAAACATCTTTTTGGAAAAACAGTTTAAGCTTTTATGTTTCTCAACCTTAGAAACTTTATGCCTCTTATGTAAGTTTCTTTTCTGAATTTAGTAACAAAGGAAATTGTAAAACTATAACTATCTATATCATAGACTCAAAAAGGATAGAATATTAATTGACTAAACAGGAAGTGTAGAGAAATCAACTTCTAAAACTAAGAGAAATGACAGAAACAGCTGGCTGCCAATCAGTCACCCAAGGTTCCTCTGTAAAGTTGGGTAATTCATCTTTGGCCTACAGGCCTAGCACATGTCACAGACTTTTCTGTAAAGCAGGAATTTTGAAGGATTCTCCTTCTTTGTCTTGACAAAGTTTGGCAGACACTTTCCTTTGTATACATCTTATCCAGTTTGGAGAGTGCACTGTCAGCAGTTGAGGAAAGGACAGTTTCTTATCCAAATAGCTAGCTTTGCCACAAAGAAAGCAAACTACATATGGAGGTTCTTCAATATCCATCATCCTTTTCTGCAGTAAATTGATGCTGACAGGCAAAGACATGTCTCACTGTCAAAAAAATCCTTATGTTATTAAAACATTTCAAATGCCATATTCTGTAGGTCACCTATCTACCTAAAATATATTTCTGTATCAACTTGAAACATAGATACCATCATTTTATAAATTTGATTTTTATAGAGTATTATTAACCCATATTACTTTATTATGCTAAATATCTTTCAAGGATGAAAACTTGACATTACTATTACAAATGAGCTGCATATGTACAGTACAAGAATAGAAACATATATACAGTATAACAAAAATAATGTTAATTTGTATCAATAAACAAAAATATCTTAAACAATATAGTAGAAACATAAAGTATAGATGCAGTATAACAAAAACAACCTTAAATTTGTATTAATATACAAAAATTCATAACTGTGAAATATTTGAGACTAGACATTTTCAAAAGTAGACTCAACAATCCATCCTTTTATCCCATGATTTCTATACAATATTCCCTCTTTCCCTTCAGAAAGAGATTCCCGAATCTAATCACCTTTCTTTAGTTTTTTCCCTGGCCATGTCAAGCAGCAATATGTAACTAACCCCCCAAATGATGACAAACATCCATAACCCATTGAATGGCCAAAAAACACCCACCTACCTCTTGGGAAAGTTAACATCATATTCTCTATACTGCATCCTGTTGTCTGGGGGTGATGGCCTCATTGGAGGACCCTGAGAAAATTAGGATAATGCTCAAGTCCTAATTAGAATAGTCTGTGAGTCTTAACATCCCAACCAGCAAACTTGAAGCTGTTCTGGTTGCAGAACTCTGAAGAAATGGCAAGAGAAGTATTATGAAAGGCTGGATCACCTGGACCACCCATTTTCATTTCAAGATCCCCTTGTTCTGAAAACACACAAACTTTCAAAGTAACATATATATCTACATTAACAAAAGTAAAGAATGTGCAGTGTGTACAAAGCAGGCAAAAATGATTTTTTTGTTTTATATTTAAGCAGGTAAAATATCATCATTATGTTGGGTTTTTTAGGTTTATTTCCTGATGTCGGTAACTAGGATTTTCAAACAGTGTCCCCTGATGAAATGTAATCTCTATCAATATTCAATGAATCCACAGCCTTTATTTTCTGTGGAAACAAAAGCATAACCTCTTCCCCAATGCAACATATATTTACTTCCATTTTGAAGTTAACACATTTATAAAATATATAAATTGGTTCAGTTTTGCAGTTTCCATAATCCAATGTTCTCAGCAGCTATTGTTCATGCCTCAGCAATCAAAAAATTTAAAGTCAACAAAACACTACATAGAATCCAGAATCTTTGTATATTTTCTCTCTATACATGGCTTATGGTTTTATATTATTTTATTTTCCTTTAAAGACTTATTTTATTATTTATGAACTATTTTTCCTTTGACTGTCTATACTCATTTTCTTTTCTTTTGAACCCTTCACAGGTTTTTTTTAAACACACTGTAACCTGTTTAGAGATCTTTTCCTTTCTGGATGTGTCTTTATTGAGCTTCTTAAACTGCTATGTCATCCAATGGTGTGGCTCATTGATGGAGACACAACCAAACACAAACTACCTGTTCTTCTGGTTCTTAGAATGTTTACATCCCTTCCCCTGCAATGGTCCCTGAGTTTTAAGTTCAGGAGTTATATTGTAGATGTAACCTTGAGACAGGGATACAAAACTCTTCCTTTCAGTTGGTTGTGGTTTTCTGTAGTGGTCTCTGTCTGTTTCCTTCATAAGGGTTGGTTGCTTTACATTTCTTTGGTGAAAAGAACAAAGATTTAGAGTATAGTTAGGGGTTATGCTGATTTAGTAAAATGAGGCTTGTACGTGCCCTTCCAACATCCATAGGTTCGTTAGCCATGGGTCATATTTAGGTTTACATTACCAGTTATGGTTTATCTCTTGTTGATCAGATCTTAAGTCTAAGTAGACAATTGTTGGCTATCAGCATGATCTACATGCCTCTATTGCAGCTTTCATGTTATTTTGTCATGCTGATATTTTGTGTGGTTCACACTTTTATGAGATGCATGGTACCTTTGCTCCTTTGAAATCTTACATATCACTGAATATAAAAATATAGATTCTTGCTTTCTTTAAAATGAATAGCAGAAAGAGCAATGTATTGTTCTCTCCATTTGCTATATTTTTTATTTTTGCTCTGTATTATATTTGTTTTTTATTGAAAATGAAGTCCTCTCTCATACAATATATTCAGACCACACTTTCCCCTCTCTCCACTGCTCCCAGCTCATCCCAACCTATCCTCTCCCTCAGATCTACTCCCTTCATTTTTTCTTCAGAAAAGAGTGTGCCTATAAGAGTCAAAAATTCCAACAGGACAAAACAAGATACACTAAAACATGGCAAAAGCCTTCATATAGAGGCACATATGTGCTTAGATTAGGAGCTAGAAACCTCAGAAGAGAGAGAATGTTCAAGGTTTATATAATGGATCTAGGTTAGTTCATTCAATATTTTCTTCTAGTTTTATCCAATTTTCTGCAAATTTCATTTATTAAACAACTGAATACTTTTTCTTTTTTTAAGTTATAATATAGTTACATCATTTTCTGCCTTACATTTCTTCATCTAAACATTCACAAAAAGCTTTCCTGACTTTTTCAAATCTATGGCCTCTTCTTCATTGTTATTACAGGCATATATGTATGTGTACATACTCTCTATATAACTTGTTCAGTCTTTATGTTATTTGTATGTATGTTTTCAGTGCTGACCATTTGGTATTGGATAACTGATATGTGTGCTTTTTCCAAGGGAAGACTATTTTTCCCACTTTCAGCCTTTATTTATTCAATGTAGTTTTTTTGTGTGTGAGGTTTGGGCCTTAAAGTCTCTTCCTGAACTACTTTGTAATGTCTATTAGCATTTTCCTTGTTCAGTTTATGTTTATGCATCACATTGGTAAGACATAAGAGTTTAGCTCCTGATATTGGGATACACAATCTCAGAAAAAAAAAAAAAAAAAAAAAACTCTGATCCTCTGCCTTTCACAGTCTTTTAGCCCCCTATTCTGCATGTTCTCTGAGCCTTAGATAAGGGAATTGTTTTGTAGATGTATCAGACATGACTAGGCTCCAGAATTCTACCATTTGATTAGTTATGGTTTTCTCCCACAAATTGTTGCAAAGAAATTTTTCTTTGGTGAGGGAGAAACTATATTTATATGAGGGTATAATGATATTTTTGTTTAACATTGGCCTATTTTATTAAAGTGATGGTTGTAGGTTTTCCATTTAAACTGCATTTGTATATTTATATCCAAAGTAACATGTATTATAGGTATTTTTAGATAGATAGTTCATAGTATGGCTGCTTAGTATTCTTTCAGATATATTTGAGTTATTCTTGTATTCTGCCACATTACTGAAAAAGTTTACAGCTGTAGGAATTCCCTGGTAGAATTTTTGGGGTCACTTATGTACACTATCATATCACCTGCAAATAGTGAAAATTTGACTTTTTCCTTTCCAATCTCTATCCGTTTGGTCTCCTTTTGTTGTCTTATTGCTCTAGCTAGAACTTCAAGTACTATATTGAATAAATATGGGGAGAGATAACAGTTTTGTCTTGTTCCTGATTTTAGTGCAATCACTTTGAGTTTCTCTCCATTTAATTTGATCTTGGAGGTCAGCTTGTTGTAAAATGCCTTTATTATGTTTAGGTATGTTCCTTTTATTCCTGATCTCTCCAAGACCTTTATCATGAAGAGATGTTACATTTTGTCAAAGGCTTTTTTGGCATCTGAGATGATCATATGGTTTTTTTTTCTTTCAGTTTGTTTATGTGGTGTATTACATGGACAAATTTTTGTATGTTGAATCATCCTTGCATCCCTGGGATGAAGCCTACTTGGTCATGGTGAATAATTGTTTTGATGTGTTCTTGGATTTGGTTTGCCAATATTATATTCAGTATTTTGCATCAATGTCATGAGGGAGATTGGTCTGTAATTCTTTTTCTTTGTTGCATTTTTGTGTAGTTTGGGTTTCAGAACAACTGTAGCCTCATAAAAAGTGTTTGGTAATGTTCCTTCTGTTTCTATTGTATAGAACAATTTGAAGAATATTGGAATTAGCCCTTCTTTGAAATTCTGGTAGAATTCTGTGCTGAAACTATCTGGTCCTGGACTGTGATTGGTTGGAGATTTTAATGACTGTTTCTATTTCCTTAGGGGTTATTGGCCCATTTAAATTGTTTATCTGGGCTTGATTTAACTTTGGTATATGGTACCTATTTCCATTTCTTTCAGATTTTCCAATTTTTGTAGAGTACAGGTGTTTGAAGTATGACCTGGTGATTCTCTGGATTTCCTCATTGTCTGTTGTTATGTTTCCCTTTTCATTTCTGATTTTGTTGATTTAGATGCTCTCTTTCTGCCTTTTGGTTAATTTGGATAAGGGCTTATCTATCTTCTTGATTTTTTCAAAGAACCAACTCTTTGTTTTATTTATTGTATCTTTCTCTTTGTTTCTATGTCATTGATTTTAGCCCTCAATTTGATTATTTCCTGGAATCAATGCCTTCTGGGTGAAGTTTGCTTCTTTTTGTTCTAGAGCTTTCAGATGTGCTGTTAAGTCATGAGTGTTAGATTTCTCCATCTTCTTTATGTGGGCATTTAGAGCTATGAATTTTCCTCTTAGCCCTGCTTTCATAGTGTTCCATAAGTTTGGGTATGAAGTACTATCATTTTCATTGAATTCTAGGAAATCTTAATTTCTTTCTTTATTTCTTCTTTGACTCATTGGTGATTCACTTGGGCACTGTCCAGTTTCTATAAGCTTTCTGTAAATTTTGTTGTTGTTGAAATCTAACTATGTGCCGTGGTGGTCCAATAGGATACAGGAGTCTATTCCAATTTTTTCAATCCATTCAGATTTGCTTTGTGATAAATCATGTGGTTGATTACAGAGAAGGTTCCCTGGGGTGCTGAGAAGAAGATATATTCTTTTGTGTTTCAGTGAAATGTTCTGTATATATCTATTAAGTCCATTTGAGTCATAACCTGTTAGAACCCTTATTTCTCTGTTAGGTTTCAATCTAGCATATTCACCCAGTGGTAAGTTGGGGTGTTGAAATCTCCCACTATTAATGTGTGGGGCTTGATGTGCGATTTAACCTTTAGTAATGTTTTTTTTTTTACATATGTGGGTGTTCTTGTATTTGGGGCATAAATGTTCAGAATTAAGACTTCATCTTGGTTGATTTTCCCTTTGATAAGGTTATCAGGGCTGGGAGGTGAAAACCACTAGGTACTCCTGGACTTTCTTGCATCACATCAGATATGAGATGACAATTTCAAAACAACATGGCCAGCCTTGCTTATGTCTTTCATGACCGGGGGGGCTTTAGTAAGGGCTGAGGCATATATCTAGCCATAATAATTGGAGACAGAAACATGGCTTATGAGGCCCAGCTTAAGGAGAGCTGTTCTGATCTTTAAGGGTTTCACTGGGTTCCATGCTTTTCCTCTTCCACAGGCCTCCTCTTGGGACTCCACATGATCTTCATAGCTTATGCCAAGCTATGAGACAGGCAGTAGGGTGTAAGATCACAGCATGCATTTCAAGAGGCCTTGACAGGTGCTGACTTGTAGGAGATGCTGAGTGCTCTGAGTTTAACCCAAGTCTCTGTATTTGACAAGACACTTATTTTTGCTTGTTGTTCTGGGAGCAGATTGAAAGGCTTCTTGCTCCATCTGTGTGTGAATGGAAGACCTGGAGTCCATCCCAGCTCCTCTCTGGTCTTGTTCCTTAATCTGTGAGACAATGCCACCCACCTGCATTTCTCTGAAATCCTAACTGTGTATGGGTTTGTGTGCATGTGAATTGCCCTATTAGGGCTCAAATATCACAAACATGGCAGTGGCAGGTTTTGCCCTTTTCACCACCCTCTCCCTTAATCATTAGATTACATTCCTAAATTTAGTCCCCAAAGTTCATTCCCTTTTGTGGACACTGACTCATTCTTGATACTGAACACCAAAGTCCAGCAATCAAAATTCATTACTCAGGTACACTTGCCAACCAGTCCAATCAGATCTCAGCAACTCACCCTAGCACAGACTTAACCTTTCTATTTAAAATTCCAATGCTGAAAAAAGCCTGCTGTGTGTTATCTGCCTTTGCCTGACTCGGAGGTGGCTCCCAATGCCATGCTTGCCCTGCTGGGAATGCATCTCTTTGTGCTGAGTATTTGGTGTCTCAGTGTGTTCTGTACTGTCTCTGAGAGGCCCCCTTACACTGTGTGTGTGTGTGTATGTGTATTGTGTGTGTGTGTGTGTGTCTTCAGATCTTGTAAGTTGGAGATTGATAGTAGGCCTGAGGATATGCCTGATTCAAAGATTTCGGGTGCTATAAGTGCTGAGACCAGGGAGCTCCACTTTGAGCATCAATGTTCTCAGTCTTTGTACTCACCCTGGTGCCTCATTGGAATCCCATTGTGAGTTGATAAAGCCATGCTCATGGAGTGCCTCCTCCATGGCAATACTTATGATGAGTTTTGGATATCATTGTAAATACAAAATATTTCTGTTCTCACGAGAGTGGAAATGTCATCACAGATTTCAGGTAGACCCACATCTGTGGACCTTCTAGGAGAGCTACTCTACCTCTCCAGGCCTACTGAGGGAGCTCATGGAGCCCTGTCTCCCTCCCTGTTGACACCCAGCCTTTCCTGGCCCTGGGGCAGGGTAGCAAGTCTAATGCACATCAGGAGTTCTCAGTACATAGGATTCAGAGTGGGACATCCAGTAGGCTAGGGTAGTGCAAAATACAACCTTAATTCATGGGGTCCCTGAGGCCTGTGTTCATAGGGTTCTTTGCTCCTGGGGCTATGCCCTACCACAGGCTGAATTTGGTGAATGAGATGCAGAACACAGAGCATAAGGAGGATATGTCAGATGTAAAGAAATTACCCAAGGAGATTAGTGAGGCCTTGTACAAGTGCATGGAGCTGAGTGAGAAGACAAAAACCTACCGATGAGTGCCTGACTTGGGTGGACCCCAGAACTTGCTAGGGACAGCTTCTTGTTGTCTGAAGTTTCTCCAGTCCTGCCTGACACTGCTGTCAGGATGAATCTATCCCAGGTGACGTCTGCAGCAAAATGACCCAAATAAACACACAGAGGCACACATTACTTACAAACTCTATGGCCAATGGCTTAAGTTTCAGGCTAGCTAGCTCTATCATCTTAAATTAACCAAATTCTATTCATCTGTGTTTTCCCACATGGCTGCTGCATTGCCAGGCTGCTGGCATGTTGCTCCTTGGGTGGCAGCTGGCATCTCTTCCACCTCCGCCTTTCTTCTCTGTCTCTCCTGGACTTTCCTGCCAGAACTTTCCTGCCTTGCCATAGGACAAAGCACCTTATTTATTAACCAATGGGAGCAATACATATTCATGACATACAGAAAGACATCCCACAGCATCTTCTTCCCTTCTCCACCTTTAAACCAAAGAGAGGGCTGTGGTTCTAGTCTGTTTACCTCTTAGCAAGCAGCCTGCCTTATCGATAAGCTCTTGGACTTGTGCCTCCTAGACTGAGTTCTCCTAAGTGTTAAGAGTCTGAGAGCCCCTCCCAACATTTTTCTGTCAGCTTCCAGAACTTCTAGACAGAAAACATGGTTTGCACCATGGTTTCTATGGCTCTGGCAGGAGCTTAGAGTGCTGGTTTCTATGGGACACATGGATGCAAACTATTCCTGATGGGTCTTCTGTCTCCCTCAGACCATGGTTTCCCTCTACCTGCTCATGTTTTCCCAATACTGTGAAGAGTTAAGTACCAGGGTATGTGTTCAGGAGGTAGCAGATCCAGTTTTCAGAGGTACATGCATCCTTTTTGCTTTCAGGGTCTTCAGAAGTAGTGTAAATCTTTCGGGAATTTGGCTATTCTCTGGCTTTGGCCTGCACCACAGTGATGCTACCATGGCTAATGTGGGTTCCAGTGCAGGGTTGTTGGGAATGGGGACATGGGACCTTGCAGGAATCATGGTATTGGGTGTCAGGATTGGCAGATGGAGGTGGAGCTCATCATTTTTGGTGATATTTCAGCACCCTCTACAGTCAGCACCTGAGTGAACAGACTCAGCTGAAGGAAAAAGTGAGAATGTTGCTAGAGGACAAGAAAAAGCTACAGGGGAGCAGATTTTACTACAAGAGTCCTGTGAGGAGGCAAAGAGGCATTGTGAAGAGGCCCATGAGAAGATCTATGACCTCTGGACAAGGCAGCTGCAGGTAGGTTGAAGCAGCAGGGCCCACCTGTCTTACCATACACACATACACACATGTAACCAACCATCTACTCACTTACCCCACTGACGTACCCCATCCAATAGTTCATTTCTGTGATCATTCACAAGTCTTTTGGGGAGTTAACCTCTTAGAACAAGTGAAACCTACTGCTCTGCTGGAAGCCACAGTCCATTGAGGGAGACTGGTCAATCACATACCACTCACCTGTATGTCAGTATGGGAGGATCCATGCTATGATGGAGCCACAGAGATCTGAGTGAGTCAGGTCAAGGGTCTGGGTCTCATTTGCTTGGCAGGAGTCATGGGAGATCAGAGGCAGACAAAGCATGGAAGGAGGAAAGCCCCCTGAGAAAGCAAAATGACTGGGGCTCATAGACATCTTTTTGGGTGTCATGTGGCATTTTACCCCCTTGTTGCCAGACTGCCATGGTGTTCTCTTTACCTGGCCAAGCTCTTGGTTCACAGTGACAGAAACTAAACACTTTGTTAGTACTGTTTGCTGTGAGTGGCATTGGCTAGTTTTCCCATCCTGGATCTTACATTCAGAAGCTTACTGGATGACCAGGGATGTGGCAAGATCTTATGACAGGCGGGGATCACTGTGGCAGATTTGAGCCAACTGCATCAATATAGCCTGCAGAAACACAGCATGCTTCCCCAGGCACTTTTAGTCCATAATGATGCAGAATTGTGGGACTCAATTATAACAGCTAGTGTGAGGAGTCTTAATCCAACTGGTAATGTCATCCTCATCCATTGTGATGTACTCCTCACTGCATTCTGATCACTGATGATTTGAAGGGTGTTTGTCTGTGTGTGAGTATGCCTGTCTCAGTGCACATACATCTGTGGGTGTTTTGGAAGGTCTGATTATGACATCGAGTGTCCTCTGTTGCTTTCTCCCTTACTCCCTTCAGGCCGAGTCTCTCACTGAACCTAAAAATTTCTGTTCTGGCTAAGCTGGATAGCCATAGATCTTTGGATTTCCTGTCTCTTTACAGTAGAGCGTCCTGTCTTTTTCTGCCTCATATTGTTGCTAAATGGTTCATTTGGTCAGAAAGAGAACTGACTTCTTGGTTTCTCTTAATTTTTAAACATTTTTATTGCTTTGGAATTAATGTGTCTTGTAATAATAACAGAAATCAAACAATGGAGCTATTTTTAATATAAAAAGTAGACTTCTTTTCTTTCACGACATAGAGGTAACTTCCCAGGAAAAGTCTGGCTTGTCTACTGGCTTCACAACATGGAACCTGACATTTTGATGCTCACTCTATCGTGTATGTGTCTGTGTCTAAGGAGAAATTCCAACTGATAGTTGAATGGAGTGCTGCATTTTAGAAAAGTGCTGTGGATGATCTAAGTAGCCTTCCACTGACTGACCTGAAGCTGTTTTCATATAATGTGAACTGTAATCTGGTCAGAAGTTGTTGGGTAATGACAATTGGTGAGTTCCATTCTCTGGTGCTGTCAATGTCCTCTGTGAAGGAGTTAGGTAAGTTTAGTGAGGAGATAATGATGGGTCAACTTAAATCTAACAGGAGACTTCATGTCCTGCCCTTTTCCTCTGACAAGTGGTCCTGTGTGGTCCAACTCAGTTGTACAGAGGTTGTTACTTATCTGTATGATCAGTGAGTCTGGTGATAAGAACTTCCCTGGGAAGGGAAATAAGTTCAGGCCAGGGCAGAAGAGGCTTGTAGACAGCAGGGAGGACCCACTACCTCCCCCTGGAATAGAAAAGGTGCTGCAACATTCTTGTCTTCTCCCTTGCCTTTCTGGATTCAAGAAAAGTGTGTGTGTGTGTGTGTGTGTGTGTGTGTGTGTGTGTGTGTGTGTGTGTGTGTTTTATGTGCATCTTTGGGGAATGAGAATGTGTGTTTGAGACTCTATGTGTATGTTCCCTCTCTCATGGAACAATAGAACATCTTTAAGAATGATGGAGATGCCGGGCGTTGGTGGCGCACACCTTTAATCCCAGCACTCGGGAGGCAGAGCCAGGCGGATCTCTGGGAGTTCGAGGCCAGCCTGGGCTACCAAATGAGTCCCAGGAAAGGCGCAAAGCTACACAGAGAAACCCTGTCTCGGAAGAAAAAAAAAAAAAAAAAGAATGATGGAGATGGATTTCAATGCGAAAGTACTGTGCCTAATAGTACCAGTTTGCCTCAGTCAAAGAACAGAAGCTGCCCATCCTTATGCATGTCCACACAGCTAACTACAACCAAAGGCCACATAACTGATGCAAGCTAAAGTTTTTCATGTATTTGTAGAGGCAGAATCATTTTTCTGCAAAGAAATTCTCTGGAGAAAAACAAAGTAATGGGGTCCGTGACGGTGAGAAAGAGGCTACTGAGAGGCAGGAAAGGCTGCCTGAGGGTTTGAATCCTTCTCTACTCTGGGTTAAAGGTGGCTGACCACTGATGACTTCCCTGCATCCTGTTTTGTTTTTCTCCTCATCGCCTGCTGCCATTTTCCTTTCACCTTTGCCTAACCTTGGTTCAGTTAACCTGGTCCTTGGAGCTTGGCATGGATTTTATTCTCTGAGAAATTCTGAACTGCAGAGGGTCTTGTGGCTACATCCCAGCCCAGCAGAAGTCCCACAGCTATGCTGAGGTGTGAGGCGAGGCTGTCTCAGGGCACCGCTTAGGTTCACCATACTCTCAAGTACCCACTCCATGTTGTGTCTGCAGCACTCAGAATCTGATTTTATTCCAAACTGCTTCATACTGAGTTAAAATCAGCCTGATGGAGAGTTGGGAGAAATGAGAACTCTCAGACATTGCGAGTAGTGTAAAAAGGTGCAGTCCTGTGAGAAGCTATGTATACTTACTCAGAAAGTGGAACTGCAGTCTTCAGGTGGAGCATTGATTCCAGAATGGAAAGTGGTGTCCACAGAGAATAGGGGACAACAGGGATACAGCAGGACTCTTGAGAACACCCCAGCTAGAAACGATTCAGATACCCATCATTCATGAGTGCAAACATACAATGTGGTCCATGGGATATTGTTAAGTATGGAATAATATATGCAATCATTTGGCCGTGAGTTAGTCAACCTTATGTTACTTAAAGAAATAACTGACACAATCATCTTACTTGGAGGAAAGGTTACTATAGACTCCTGATTGGAGAGATTTTCTAGTTTTCTGAGGTCATTCCTTTGGGCCTAAATTGAGGCAACCTGTGGTACAGAGAGCTTCTTTTGGAGGAAGCTGCCCTCCTTGGAGGCACTGGGAAGCACTGAGTGAGAGCAAAGGACTGGTCCACTGCCAATCAGTGGTCCTGTGCTGGGGAACTAAGCCTTCAATGCACAGACTGGGAAACTTGCTAGGAGAGCTTAGGTTACGGATCATGGAACCCTGGTGTTCACCTGTCTGTGTACAGGTTTTCAAGGCAAGCAAGACATTGACTTATCTGCCCACTGAGTTCTTCTCCCAGGTCACAAGGCATGCAAGTATCACACAGACACATGGGCAGGCTGAAAATCTGCACATATAAACTAAAAATAACCTGAAAATTTATCAAAACCAAGTAAAAGTACACAATCTTCTCCACATCCCTGTTCTCAGAGCATCCTGTGTTTCCTACCTCTGGGCAGGAATATGGGTAGAGAGGGTGTATGTTAATGAAAGGTAACTTTGTTCTCCATAGTATCCCAGGTGATCTCTTCTTACATTAGTGTTTGCTGGGAAACTAAGTGTTGATGGAATGTAGTGTGCTTATATGTGTGCATGCATATAAATGTGTGTGCTGGAGAGAGAGAGTGAGAGCGAGAGCAAGAGCGAGAGAGAGATAGAGAGAGACAGAGACAGAGACAGAAAGAGAGAGACAGAGAGTGACAGAGAGAGCACATCCATGTTTATGTACATGGTGAGGATAACCTCTCCTAAAAACACAATCTTCCAATGAACAGGAACATCAAAGACTTGAGGAAAATCTTCAGTCCCTGATGGAAAGAACCCCTTCGAGTGTCCTTGCTGGCTCAATCAACATGAATTATGACCAGGAAACAATATGCTTCTCCTTGGTCTTATGGGGATTGTGTCCCCTTCTTCCCTTCTGAGAACTCTAGTATGCTCTGAGTATCTCATCTCTTAGATTAGATCTCCCCACAAATATTCCCACAGCAGCCAGAAACCTGGAAAGGAGATTCATTGATCGTGAAGGAAAGTGTGTCCTCCTGCATCTTTTCCATCAGGAACATCACGTTTAGAGAGAAGTGTCCACCCTTTGCAGATTTGCATACAGCACACTCCTGCTGACTGCAGACTCTCTGCGGTGTTTATCAGTTTCTCATGTGAAGATTTACTCTGGTCATAAACAGAGTAGGATCTGACAAGTTAATCCCATGCAGGGTTCTGAGCTGTAGGAATAACCAGAGCCTTCTCTGCATTGCTGTGTAGGCTCCACTAGAGGGCAGGCATAGAGTTTTCCAGGAGGTTCACATTCACCTGGATCTAATCAAAGACAGGGATATCTTTCCTGAACTGTTCCTCAGACCTTGACATACTGATATTTCTTCAAAATGATGTCTTTGGACTGTTGGAGAAATATGCTGTTTTTATTTTTTTAATCCAGCACAGTGTGAATTTACCATTTCAACTTCTAGCAGTTTTTTTTTTTTTGTTTTTTTTTTTTGGTTTTTCGATACAGGGTTTCTCTGTGTAGCTTTGCGCCTTTCCTGGAACTCACTTGGTAACCCAGGCTGGTTTCGAACTCACAGAGATCCGCTTGCCTCTGCCTCCCAAGTGCTGGGATTAAAGGCGTGCGCCACCACCGCCCGGCTAGCAGTTTTTAAAAGCTGAGAAAAAAATTCTGCCCAGGTGCTCTCCGACCCTTTTCCCTTGGGGAAGCAGGGAATGAACTCAGCTGAAAGGTCATGCTCGATTGTCTAGCTGACTAGAGCTGGTGGGGGCTCAAAAGCTAACATGGCAGGTCCCACCAGGCTTGTGCCCCAGCTGCCTTCCTCTCCTAGGTGAAAACCTCCAGCAGGAACTGTAGCAGACCACAGCCCAGGAAGAGAGCCTCCTACAGATGGAGCTGCTGGGGCAGAAACACTATGTTCCAGGCAAGTAAGCCACCATTGAGTCCCATCCCCAGCAGCCAGGGTGTTCATGGGGTGTGTTTTCTTTCTTAACTTTTGTTTACTAGGGATGAATAGGCCCTGAATTTTCTTGCCAGTGGCACAGCAAAACTGTTTCTAAATCCTATTTTCTTTACCAATTTCTCCTCACAGCACCTCTTAGGAAAACTGAGAAGGCTGGGAGAAGCCAGAGATACCTTGAAGGCATGACAGTCTACACTCCAGGTTCACAGCCTCCTCAGAAAATACCACCTATTTTCAGCTATGAACTCACTAGTGAGGCAAATATCAACCTACCATCAGGCCATCCAGCCACAGTCTTATCTACATCCATTGACTCACTATTCCCAGACAAAAGACTGTATCAGAAATAGTCTGAGATTCAGAGGACATATCACAGATTACTAAGACCCGTGATATCCATCAGCACATGGCCCCAGTGAAGGGCAAAATAACATGAAAGAGGACATGTGAGTGAGCAAGAGTTCTTCTGTCGACTTAAAATCAAGGGCTTTGACAAGCTGACTTCATATGTAATAGAAATCTGACAAGGAAGACTGTGTGAAAATCACACTGCCATCCAGACAGACCACACCCAAAAGCATAAGATTCTCTCTGGTGCAGTGCTGAAGCTGATGCCATGTCATGTGCTAGTGTTGCTGAAGATAATTCACTGCAGAGAATAAGCTAGTTCCTCACCTCATTTGCTCTCCCATAATGAAATTCCAACGGATCCTGAAATTTGCTTAATTTTTTGGTTATATGTTGGGATATTTATGCTTTAGATTTTGGTTTTCTTCTTTTTGGTTTAAGGTTTGTTAATTGTTGTTATTTCTTTTATTTTTGTCACTGTTTTAAAAGTTTGCTAAGGCTATACATTGTATATAAGGAATGCTGTTTTTGAAAGCCCCCAGTGAGTAAAATGAATGTATCTTTATGAATAAAATCCAATTTCAAATTTCACTCTGAGACTCTTCTTTAGTCAGATGAAGTTTCACACTCTGTAATCCCAGAACTCACAGGCTTGGATTTATCTCAGTTAGTTCCAGGAATGTTGAGCTGCACAAGTATTTCCCAGCCATGGGTCTCAGGGCTATACAGGGGGATGACACCTTGGATGTGGAATGAATAGCCTACTCCATGGATACCCACTACATAATAGAAAAAGTAGATGTATTGTATCATTGACGTCATATATTTAGCTGCCAGTAAAATGTGATACACTGTACACACAAACTCACGAAATCATCATGTAGACCAGATTCAAAGAAAACACAAGTATATTGGTCTAGGCCTCTCAGTAAATAAGAACATTCATTAAAATTGTATAAAAGAAATCAGAAAATGACAAGCAATCTGCCTCTGGTTTTATTGAAATTAACATGAATGATAACCAGGAAGAAGAGATAATTTCCTGCAAGACATGTTGGGATATTTTGTGGTGCTTTTCTTTATACTTAAGGGTGTTTGGCCACCATGTACATGCAACTCCCACAGAGGCCAGGTAAGGGCAGATTCCACCTGGAATTTAGGTTAAAGAGGTTTTTTAGCTGTCCTGTGGGTCTTCTGAGACAGCAATGTGTGCTCTTCATGGATGAGCCATCTCTCCAGTCCCTGCAACTGACCTTGTCCTCCCAGCCATGTGTGCTGTCTTAGGTGGATTGGATCACTCCCAATCAATATTTCTTGAAACCTGTTGGGACAGGCATACTAACTGTCTTAGGTTGCCACACATCCATGCAAGGCTCTCATAGGTTCAAGATCCTGCCCCAGTATCACTGACTGTCAGACTGGCACAGATTTGCTAGATCTCTTCTAGGTTGGCAACACATATTAAGACTGTGTGATGAAATACAGAATTGAGAAGACTGTCCTGGGGTGCAAACGGGGTGAGGTCCCTCTTGATGATCCAGATAAGCATTGTTGGTAGGAACCTCTTGACAAGGTCAAGTGGATGGAGCCTGCATCAGGGGCCCCATGTCTCTGGTGCAGATTGATTCTGTACAAGACTAAACACAGGAGAGAGGTGGTTGATGCTGCTCTTTTACCACAGCAGATCTCAGATTATATTGAGAAAGTTCTTCCAGATGACTGATTGACTCTTGTGAAGCTCCTCTGGAATAGATCTGACTCCTGAGACTGACAGTGCGTCAGAGAGTTCATGTGGAAAGGAAGTTATCACATGGGTCTCCAGACTGGAGCCGTCTCATCAAGGGTGAAAAGAACCTTGTATCCTCTGGTCTTCATGCACGTGGGAGGGGGTGCCAGGTCTTGGCCCACAGAAGCTAAGACATCTGGTTTTTCACTCCTCACTTAAGCTAGAATCTCTCCATATCATATAATTACTTGTTTAATTAGATTACTGTGTTTTATTTGAGAAATTTCAGACTCGTGTTATTTTTCTTTCTTGCCCAGAAGCTATAGAAAACTTGTAGGCTAGCATCAAAGCATCATCTGCAAAACAGGTTAATGGAATGTGACCATGTGGAATTTAGAACTGAGATAAGGCTGTTGTCAGGCCTAAACTACTCTAAAAGTTCTGTACCTGTCTGGTGCACTGGTCAGGGTTTTATGGGGTAACTTCTCACAGAATTAATTTCTATATATACAAAAAGATATATTTTAGAATGACTTTGAGGCTGTGGTCCAGCTAATGGAACATTGGCTGGCTAAAATGGCAAAGTCCTTGAATGCAGTAGTTGTTCAGTCCACTATGCTTGATGTCTCAGCCCATCAGCAGTATAGTCTGGAATCCCAAAGCAGTTGGCTCCAATGCCAGTGAAGGAATGGACTTGCTAGCAAGGTGAGAGCAAGCAGCTAAAGAGCAAAAGCTCCCTTCTTCCATTTCTTTATATAGGCTTCCAGTACAAGGCCTGGCTGAGATTATAGGTGGGGTTTTTTGGCTCAAAACATCTGAGGGAAAGGCATTTCTTTCCCCATCAATATTCAGATTAAAGGAATTCTTCATACTGCAAAAATCAGGATTACATGTGGATATTCTCTTTTCTAATTAAGCAAAAATACTTCACAGGTGTGCCCTTCCACTTTGGGGTTTTAGTTAATTCCATATGTAATAAATTTGGCAAACAAAAATAGCTATCACAATTGCACCCTTGTCAACTTGATATAAAATTATATCTTTTTATAACATGATTAATTTCCAAATGTAAAACAATAACCAGGTCATAACAATGCCTAAACATGATATAATTATTCCAAGTACAATGCAACCACATTATGTATTAGACCAGCTCAAAAGTATGCCTAATATTATCTAACTATTATGTACAAATGAAAACCCTTTATAAAATTAGAATAAGTGGCAATGTACCTTGAGGTACATGCATTTAGTATCTCAAATTTAAATATGATAATCAATATTCTCCCTCTTTTGGAATGAATGTTTTTATCTATTTGTTTATTTTTGTTTTTACATCCTAACCAAAATTTCCCCTCCATCCTCTCCTCTCAGTCCCTCCCCCAACCTCCACTCTTCCTGCTCCCCATCCATTCCTCCTTCTCTTTTTTCTCTTCAGAAATGGACAGGCCTCCTGCGCATATCTGCCTGCCATGTTGTATCATGTTGTGGTGAGACTAGGCATGACTTCTTACATTGAGGCTGGACGGAGCAATTCAGTAGGAGGAATGGGTCCCAGAAGCAGGCATTAGAGACAAGTCCTGCTCCCACTGTTAGGAGTCTCACTGTAAAATACATACAGAGGACATAAGTCAGTCCCATGCATGCTCCCTGGTTGGTGGTTCAGTCTCTGAGTCATTATGAGCCTAGGTTATTTAGTTCTGTGGGATGCTTTTGGGGCTCCTGACCCCACTAGATCCTACAAATATTTAATTGTTTATTCAGTATTTTTTGTACATTAGTGTTTTGTCTTCATGTATGCCTGTGGGAGGGTGTCATAACCTCTGGAACTAGAGTTACAAACAGTTGTGAGCTGCATGCAATCTTTTTCATTTTTTTTTTTTTTTTTTTTTTTTTTTTTTTTTTTTTTTGGTTTTTCGAGACAGGGTTTCTCTGCGTAGCTTTGCGCCTTTCCTGGAGCTCACTTGGTAGCCCAGGCTGGCCTCGAACTCACGGAGATCCGCCTGGCTCTGCCTCCCGAGTGCTGGGATTAAAGGCGTGCGCCACCACCGCCCGGCTTAATCTTTTTCATTTTTTAAAAATTAATTATTTCATATGATGATTGTATGGAAATCTTCCTATTGGTGTTTAAAGAAATAACATTTATCTATTTACTCATTTAGAGACAGAGAAATACATACATACATACGATAGAGAGAGAATGAAAATAGAATACACGCCATGCCATTTTGTCATTCTGTTCATATGAAGGTCAATGAACAAATTAGGAGGAGTCAGCTCCTTCCTTCCACCCAGTTACCCATCTCATTGGCCCTTCCCTGGTACTTTTCATGATCGACTCATGGCTTTCTGCCTTAGAGGGTTTTCTTGTGGTTCTGAAAGTTAGAGAAATATTTTAATATTAAGGGGCATTGTGAAAATTTTCTGCAAAATTTTGTTTCAAATGAATGATACTCTCAATACTCAATAAGAGCTCACCTTGAGTAAGAATTCTTTTCTCTCTCTCTCTCTCTCTCTCTCTCTCTCTCTCTCTCTCTCTCTCTCTCTCTTGGTTTTTTGAGACAGGGTTTCTCTGTGTAGATTTGCGCTTTTCCTGGGACTCACTTGGTAGTCCAGGCTGGCCTTGAACTCACAGAGATCTGCCTGCCTCTGCCTCCCGAGGGCTGGGATTAAAGGCGTGTGCCACCACCGCCCGGCTGAGTAAGAATTCTTGGTGGGAAGAGGTTTGCTGTGTGTCTAGCTTGCAGAAACTGCTGGTCCAGAGTAATTCATGCGAAAAGGCAAAAGTGAAGTTACTCTGCCATGCAGGTAAGTGAGTTCACTGGAAACCACCAGTGAAAATGAAAAAGCACCAGGAACGTTCCAGAATGAGTCAATGAAATGGCATGTTCTTCTTGGCATTGTGCCTTTGAGAGTCTGTCCTGTGTTCCTAGTGCACTTCTCAGGTCTAAGGCTATTGTTCACCAGTAGTGCTCTGGAGGCCCCTGGGAACAGTTCAGGTTTCAGCATTTAAACAGTTACAACAATCACCACATACTTAACCAAATGCAACATTCTTACAAGGGTCAAAATTTCCAAGGTACTTCATAAGTTAAATATCCTTCATGGTTACTGCGCATTTTAGAATAACAAAGTCTCAAAGACTTAATGAAAAACATTCCAGTTAGATGAATTACCTTATATATTTCAACCACTAAATACTTTTAAAACAAGAATTACTGAAAAGTTGATGCAAAATGACATGCACAGAACATAATATGAACACAGTCATTAATTATACCCAGACTTTGGCTTTATTTCATACTTGATGGCACTCAGAATATGACATCTCAAAACATGGGGCTTGACATGGGAAGTTATTTGAGTGGATGAATGAATGTGAGGAAGGACTCAGATCTTCCCCTGAAACCACTCATAAAACCTAGGAAGGATTTCCTGACAATTTCCTGAAGCAGTCAGAAGCACCACATGTCCCTCCATGGAGGAAAGGTGCAGCCTCATATCTGAAGACTGATGAAGGCACACAGAGAGGATGTGATCCAAAAGCTCTCACTATTTGCCATTCATCTGCTTGACTCCTATTGCTTTAATTTTGACACACGTTTCATAACATTCCACTTTCCATCAACTCAGGAATAAACTCTCAGGTTTACTACATGCTCTAAAAGGCACAGTGCTGGCCCTGAGCCATAGTGCATGCCCAGGGCCCAATGCCATGCCACATGGTTGAAATGACTGGGCTCACCAGGAGGTGAATATCAGGGAAGACGCCCCAGTTGTGAAGGGTAGGGGTTTTGGGAAATATGGGGGATACATAAAGGCATCATTCCATGGTAAGGAAGGAACTCTGGTGGACATGAAGGCTATAGCCCACCCTAAGGTTCAGGACCATAACGAAATCTAGAGTAAGGGCCTATCAGTTCTGGGGCCATGTGCTCTTCTGTCCATATACATTGTAGAATTTGGGAACAGAAGCCTGATTTGAGACCAGATGAGTGTTTGGAAGACTCCCGTTCTTTGGTAGACTTGTCCTGGTCTCTAGCTACCTGCAGGGTCAGTAATTTCTCTTGAGATCATCACCACAGCAGCACTGATGCCCTTTCACCATCTCCATGGGCTCCATGGGTCACTCTGACCAGTGCCTGGGATGGTACCCCACTACAAAACTAAGGAGTATTATGGGGCTGCTGGGTGTCACTTGGGACAGTTTTTGGCAGGAGTCTGTGAAGCTTGTGGTGACTGCCATTTGGTAGAGGCATGGGGACTCTTGGGGGTGGACTACTCCTGTTTGCTTGCTTATCCTATTGAGACTTTAGGCACTAGTGAGACATTGATGTCCTTGACTTTGTTCTTGGCTTTGAGGCTTGAAAGGCTGGCTAGGGCTGGCATAGACCAGGCAATGTGTCCTTTTCTAAGACATGCAGGTATGTACAGGGGTAACAGCTAGTCTTATACCCTCACACATATCAACAGTTTGAGTGAGAGTTACCTCTTTCCATCCTTCCCCCTGATAGCTGGAAGCTCATTAAGTTGGGTCTAAGAGGGACCTCTCTAAATGAGCCTGGTGCCTGGTTGGGTACACGGGGGTCCAGGATTCAGGGTTAGACACTCCCCAGGGCACAGGACAGTGAGGTGGGGATGGATGGCAGCTGATGATGCTGTGTTCATCTTCTCTGATCTCCCTTGCTCACTCAGTGGCTGGGCATCAATACTATATGCTTTTATGATTAAATAATTTGATACTGATTAAGTGAAGTCCAAAATGTTGCTATTAATGTACATTTAAAATACCTGACTTTTAATTGTAAAATTGCATATTCAATTAATATTACTTGAAAATATGCACATTTGAGGATTACTTCTTAAGCAAAGGATATTTTATGTAATGACAGCTAATTCTGAACCAAAATAATCTTGAAAAATGATCTCAGGTCTAAGCATTTGGGGGGGGCTTGATCCTTAGGAAGACGTGCACTGTGATAGTTTGTACTAGGTGAGTGTTCATGCTTTTCTCTGGTTAATCTCTGTTTTGTTGTGGAGTCTCTATCAAGGAACTTAAGATAGGTAGAACCAAACGATAAGACTCTCCATTTTAAAAAAAAAGTGCTCTCCTCTCCAAAACATCTATTAGCACCACCAAAATATTGTTTTATTATGCCTTTTAAAGATATCTTGGAGGTTTGTTAATTTGAATATAAGAAGCTCCCATAAGCTTACAGGGAGTGGCACTATTAGGAGGTGTGGCTTTGTTGGAGAGAGTGTGGCCTTGTTGGAGGATGTATGTCACTGTGGGGGAGGGGGTTGTTGAGATCTCTTGTGCTCATGCCATGCCTAGTGTCTCAGAAAACTTTTTGTTGCCTGTGGGATCAAGTTGGAGCTCCTTCTCCAGGAACATGTCTGCCTGCATGCCTCCATGTCCTGCCATGATCATAATGGACTACACCTCTGAAACTGTAAGCCTCCTGATTCAATGTTTTCTTTATAATTGTTGCTGTGGTCACTGTGTCCCTTCACAGCAATAGAAACCCTAACTAAGACAGTATGTATCCAACATAGTCACAGAGAACAATGGACTCAAAAAAGAATTTTACTTTTGGACCACCCTTTGGGCATGGATCTCTTACATAAACCAGCTCAGATGCAGAATACCTTGAAAGGGTTTGTACATTTAGGTGTATTTGTTACAAATGCTTTTAGACCAGTATCCTCTATGTAGACATACATCACTGCAGAGCAAGCCCAGGTCAATCAATTCACCTTGCTAAGTGGAAATCTGGGACAGCCATGTGTCATGCAGTGGGGAAGACTGAGTAGCAGTGTGCAGAGTCAGAAATACCTTTCTCTTTGTGTTCTGCCTTTTTGCCTCCTATTACCTCAGATGTGATCTTTCACCCATTTAAATAGAACTTTCCCAACACATGCAGACAGCCCACCCCCACCATCTCCTTCCCATGCTACTCACCCTAATTACGTCTGTGTCTCCAAAGCCTAGTGTAATAAATGTTTCCTAAGCCTACACAGAACCATAAATGAGTACATGAAGAAATTAACAACTCGACTTCTAGGCAACTAGAAGATGCTTTAAATAGAGACAGTAGTGGCCACTACCATCATGGAGAATGATACCTCATGAAGTATATATATTGAACACTGCATTATTCAGGGGAGAAAAAATTAAATACAGAAAAAATTAAAATATAGGATTAATATTAAATTACTGAAATGATATGCAGGTATAGAAAAACGCATTGAAGGAAGTTTTGATATTCATTTCTAGATACTGATAGCAAAGTTTATTTCTCATATTTCTGCTTTTTGAAAGTTACATGTCGCATATTTTCTAATAAGGCAAATACAGTGCCTCAGTTGTGAATTAAAAAATGATGCCTTTCCAAAAAAAAATATAACAGGCACTCATATTTGAGGCAGCAAAGAGCCAACACAGCAATCCAGGCACTTGGAAAGTTCTGCTGCCTCCTTGACTGGTGTCTGGGAGTTGGTATTTCAGTTTATCTTTATATTTATATACACATGTATATGCAGTTAGATATGGTTCTACACAATATGTATACCATATAGATACTTATAAATCATGAACATAACTATACTCATAGCTATGCATACCATACACATGCATGCCAATACAACAAAGTTGTTTCTTTTTAATTTTTTGTTATGCCAATTTATTGTACATTTAATTCAATTTCAAAGTATATTTGTGTGTGTGTGTATGTGTGTGTGTGTGTGTGTATGTGTGTGTGTGTGTGTGTGTGTACATGCAATTGTGTAGATAAACACATTATCTTAAATGTATGAATGTGGGCACATATTTGTGTGTGTTGTATGAAAACAAGCATATGTGTATTGTGGCACAACATGATGGTGCCCTCATCCTTTACGATGGACTATTTGCATTATTACAGTGAGGTGGGGCATGCTTGATCATGCTACATTCTGTGCATGGTTACAAATACTAGCCATCATTTAAGGGAATTGGTTAAAAATTATTATTGGCTAAGATAAGAAAAAACTGGATCAAATTTCAAGCAGAGGATAACTCAATGAATTAAATAGAAAAAAAGGTATTTTAAGATGTAATATGTTTATAAAAATTTAAAGGCTTAAGTATGTCATGAAAGATTGAATACATTCTGTATTCGACCTGGGGAAGTAGTTTAAGATATAAAAATATGGAACATTAAAGCTAAATAAGATTTGAATATAAATAAACTTTATATGGGGTCTAAGATAAAATAGTTTAAGGTATGGAAATATAAACAGAATATTTAGGGAAAAAAGGAAATATATGAAAGGCAACTTCACTTAGATAAAGTTTCTTTTTTTTTTTTTTTTGATTTTTCGAGACAGGGTTTCTCTATGTAGCTTTGGGCCTTTTCCTGGAACTCACTTGGTAGTCAAGGCTGGCCTCGAATTCACAGAGATCTGCCTGCCTCTGTCTCCCGAGTGCTGGGATTAAAGGTGTGTGCCACCTCCGCCCGGCCCACTTAGATAAAGTTTATAATGAAGCAGAAAGCTAGCTTTCTGACTTTGGAAGGAGGATCTACCTAAAGGTTTCCATTGTGACCACAGAGGTTCATGGAAATGGCACCTTGGTTTCCAGTCACTTTTGGGTGAGGTATGAAGCAGGGATGAAATAGCTATACCATGTGACATCAGCACATGGACATTCTACTGTCTCCTGGAGAGCCCTGGCATTCCATGTGATGTCACCAGTGTTGTGGAAACACCAACTGTCATTGGAGCATTTGTGCAGTGTCTCGTGTTTCACCTACAGACATCCTGACTAGACTGAACAGGATTCTTAGGAGACAGGATGGCGAGCAAAGGGAGATCAGAGGAGTCAGAAGGAAGATGGCCTTCAGTCTCAATGTCACTCATCAAGAAAAAAATGGTCCTGGGGAAAGCACAGTGAGTCCTGGGAAAGGGAAGGGGAGCTTCCTGAAAGAGGAAGGCTTCAGCTGATCCTTTCAGGAGTGGGGCTCAGGAGGGGAGAGTTTCTGAGAAGCAATGGGCCTATCCTGGTCCTCTGAGTTCTTCAAGCGCAGACCCAGAGTTGAGGATTTTCCATGGTTAGTTTGCAGAGAGCCAGGGATGGTCAAGGCTGCAGCTGCTCTGTTGAGGGCCCTCTGCTTTCACTCTGAGTGGGAAGGAAGCACAGAGGGACTAAAGAGGTTTCAGTTCCAGCCCTGAACTTCACCCACACTGGATTTCTTTTGGTGTGTGTCACTAATAGCAGGGAGAGTAAAGTCCCCTTGCTAGATCTAGAGAGTCTCACATTTTAAATAACAACCACTGGCAGGGCAGGAGCCACCAAATATTGCCACATGTCAGAGACCCTTAAGGTTTCTGAGTTCCTGCCCTCTCACTAGCCAGTCCTCTTTCCTCTACATTGAGTACAGGACTGGGACATGACTCTTCTTGTAAGTATTTGTTCTTGGTGACTGAAAGCTCACCTGGGGATGCCCAGTCCTTAGGTAGTTTCAGTCATACCTTTCAATGGCTGATAACCCCTCTGCTAATATCATGATGGTTGGAATGTATTTTGCATCATTTCCTATATGACTCATCATTGTTCCGACAAAACCCCATAATCCTTCACCATTCCCATACATTGTAACTGCCCAGTGGATCTTCCCTAATGTGCTTGTTCACTTCATGGAACTGATCTTCCTTCCCCATTGTCCTTAGCTAATTTCTTAGCATCCTTAATTTCTCATCTTATTAGCTGGCGATCATCAGGATGAACAGCCATTCCTGGGTGGTGTGTGGAAAGTGAGTCTTGCTCTCCACACATGATGAACTATTGAATTAGAATGAACTAGATTCTAATGAGTCAGAGCGATCACGGGGTGGAAGGAGGAGGTGCTGAAGGCCTTCCCCTGTGTCTCAGGAAAGAATCCTGGAAAGGGCAGCTTGGCTTTTGGTGAATTATTGAAGAGCTTGTTATCAGATAGGTAATGACCATTGGCAGTGGCCCTAACAGTCCATTTTCTGGAAATTCTATTGTACCCTGGAGAGCCTGTGGCATTTCCTGTGAAATCACCAGTGTTGTGGCAAGGCCAGCTGCCATTGAGGCATTCACTAAGTGCTTATAGAGTTCACCAATTGACATATTGACATGACTGATTACACTGATTGGCAGAGAAAGCCCTAGTTTCCTAAGAAGGAGGTGAGGCTAGAAATGAACCTTCTAGTAATGGGGTCCCATAGCTGTGATCATGAAGCAATGGGCCTATGCTGCTTGTCCAGGTTCCTAAAGAGCAGATCAAAGGTGGAGGATTCCTGATGGTTAGTTGGCAGAGGGCCAGGATTGGTCAAGGCTGCAGCTGCTGTGCAGGAACCTCCTTCAGTTCATTCTGAGTGGCAAAAAAATGCAACAGGAGGCCCAGAACCACTAATGCGGTATCAGAATGGGATGTTGTTGCACTTTATATCTGATATAAATAGGAAGGAGGGAAACTTTCCATCCATGTACCCAGGTCTGAAACATTCAGTTTGTTTTAGTCGTGGACGCAGGTTATCACGGCTGGGAGGTGAAAACCACTAGGCTGGACTTTTTTGCATCACATCAGGTATGAGATGACAATTTCAACACAACATGGCCGGCCTTGCTAATGTCTTTCAGACCCAGGGGGGCTTCAGTAAGGCCTGAGGCATATATTTAGCCATAATGATTGGAGACAGACACATAGCTTATGAGGCCCAGCTTAAGGAGAGCTGCTCTGATCTTTAAGGGCTTCACTGGGTTCCATGCTTTTCCTCTTCCTCAGGCCTCCTTTTGGGACTCCACATGATCTTCTTAGCTTATGCCATTTATCTGTACAAATTCACATGTGTTTGTGTACCTACAGGGACTGCTAGGAAGGCATCGTCCACACCCTTCTTCCTCACTGAGCAGGAGCACCAGCTGAACCAGGTGGAAAAACTGAAACTTCAGCTACAGATGATGACCAATGACAGGAATGAACTGCGTGAATTCCTGGCCCATTACAACAATGAGTTGAACAACAGGTATTCATCATGCCCTGTTCTCTAGTTCCAGCAGTCCTTGGGTCACTGGAGGCTGCACCTGCAGGGTGACCTGCACAAACAAATTTTCCTGAATGCATCTGAGAGGGAGAACTGAAGCCTGTAGGAGTGAGATGAGACACGGGCTGTTCTGATTCCTCCTAATGAAACCCACAGCCTGTGGCCTGAAACACAATCCACAGAGAGGGGCAGTAGGGTGTAAGATCACAACATGCATTTCAAGAGACCTTGACAATGTTGGCTTGTAGGAGATGCTGGGTGCTCTGAGTTTAACCTGAGTCTCTGTATTTGACAAGATATTTTTGCTTGTTGCTCTGGGAGTAGCTTGAAGGGCCTGGTGGTTCTACTTGGTCCTTCTGTGTGTGACTGGAAGGCCTGGTGTCCATCTCTGCTCCTCTCTGGTCTTGTTCCTTATACTGTGAGACAATGCCACCTATCTACATTTCTTGTCATCCTAATTGTGTGTGGGTTTGTGTGTGTGTGAATTGCTCTCTATGGGGTCCAAACATCACAATCATGGCAGTGGAAGGTTTTGCCCTTTTCAGTTCCCTCTCCCTTGATTAACCATTAGATTACATTCCTAAATTTAGTCCCCCATTTCATTCCCTTTTGTGGACACTGACTCATTCTTGAAACTAAACACCAAATCCAACAATCAAAATTCATTACTCGCCTACACTTGCCAACCTGTCCAATCAGATCTCAGCAACTCACCCTAGCACAGACTCAAACTTTCTATTTCAAATCCCACTGCTGAAAAAAAGCCTGTCGCATGTTGTCTGCCTTTGCCTGATCCAGAGGCAGGCTCCCAATGCCATGCTTGCCCTGCGGCAGAAATGCATCTCTTTGTGCTGACGATTTGGTGTCTCAGTGTGTTCTGTACTGTCTCTGAGAGGCTCCCTAACAGTGTGTGTGTGTGTGTGTGTGTGTGTGTGTGTGTGTGTGTGTGTGTGTGTGTGTGTGTGTGTTGTGTGCATGTGTGTGTCCCTTCAGATCGTGTGAGTTGGAGGTTGATAGTAGGCCTGAGGATTTGCCTGATTCAAAGATTTCAGGTGATATAAGTGCTGAGACCAGAGAGCTCCACTTTGAGCATCACTGTTCTCAGTCTTTGTGCTCACCCTGGTGCATCGTTGGAATACCCTTGGGAGTTTTATAAAGCCATCCACATGGAGTGCCTACTCAAGCCAATACTGACTATGAGTTCTGGATATCCTTGTAAGGACAAACCATTTCTATTCTAACATCAGTGGAAATGTCATCACAGATTTCATGTAGGCCCACACCTGTGGACCTACATAGAGAGCTAGTCTACTCCTCCAGGCCTACTGAGGGAGCTCATGTAGGTCTGTCTCCCTCACTGTTGACCCCCAGCCTTTTCTGGCCCTGAAGCAGGGTAGGAAGTCTATTGCACATCAGGAGTTCCCAGTACAAAGGATTCAGGGTGTGACATCCAGTGGGCTAAGGTAGTGCAAGATACATCCTTAATTCATGGGGTCCCTGAGGCCTGTGTTCACAGGGTTCTTTGCTCCTGGGGCTACGCCCTACCACAGGCTGAATTCTGATCATGAGATGCAGAACACAGAGCATAAGATGGATATGGCAGATGTGAAAAAATTACCCAAGGAAATTAGTGAGGCCTTGTACAAGTGTATGGAGCTGAGTGAGAAGACCAAAATCTCGCGGTGAGTGCCTGACTTGGGTGGACTCCAGAACTTGGTAAGGACTGCTTCTTGTTGTCTGAAGTTTCGCCAGTCCTGCCTGACCTGCTGTCAGGAGGAATCTGTCCCACCTGCCTCCTGCAGCCAAATGACCCAAATAAACACACAGAGGAACACATTACTTACAAACTGTAGGGCAATGGCTTAAATTTCAGGCTAGCTAGCTCTTTCATTTTAAATTAACCCAATTCTATTCATCTGTGTTTTCCCACATGGCGGCTGCATTGCCAGGCTGCTGGAATGTTGCTCCTTGGGTTGCAGCTGGCATTTCCTCCACCTCTGCCTTTCTTCTTTGTCTCTCCTGGATTTTCCTGCCTGGCTCCTGCCTGCTGTGCCATAGGCCAAAGCAGCTTATTTATTAACCAATGTGTAGCTAGAGTTTCCCTGCCTTGCCCACAGTCAGGACAAATCTTTGTCACCAGCCAGTCCCACAGCCGCTCAGACACAACCAAGAAAACACAGAGACTTAATATTGCTTATAAACTGTATGGCCATGGCAGGCTTCTTGTTAACTGTTCTTATAGCTTAAATTAATCAATTTCCATAAATTTATACCTTGCCCCGTGGCTTATGACTTATTGGCATCTTCACATGCTGCTTGTCATGCTGGCGCCCTGCAGTGACTCCTTCTCCCTTCCTGTTCTTTCTCTTCTCCTCTCTGTTAGTCCCGCCTATTCTTCCTGCCTAGCCACTGACCAATCAGTGTTTTATTTATTGACCAATCAGAGTAATTTGACATACAGACTATCCCACAGCACCAATGAGACCAATACATATTCACAGCATACAGAAAGACACCCCACAGCATCTTCTTCCCTTCTCCACCTTTGAACCAACGTGAGGGCTAAAGTTCTAGTCTGTTTACCTCTTAGCAAGCAGCCTGCCTTATAGCTCATGGATTTGTGCCTCCTAGACTGAGTTCTCCTAAGTGTGAAGAGTCGAAGAGCCCCTTTCAATTTTTCCTGGCCAGCTTCTGGAACTTCTAGACAGAAAATATAGTTTGCACCATGGTTTATGTCTCTTTGGCATGAGGTTATAGAGCTGGTTTCCATGGGACACACAGATGGAATGTATTCCAGATGGGTCTTCTGTCTCCCTCAGAGCATGGTTTTCCTCTACCTGCTCATGGTTTCCCAATACCATGAACAGTTAAACACCAGGGTGTGTGTGTGGGAGGTAGGAGATCCAGTCTTAATAGTTACATGGATCTCTTTTGCTATCAGGGTCTTCAGAAGTAGTGTAAATCTTTCTGGAATTTGGCTATTCTCTGGCTTTGGCCTGCACCTGAGTGATGCTGCCATGGCTAATGAGGGCTCCAGCCCAGGGCTGTTGGGGATGGGAACATGGGACCTTGCAGGAATCATGGTATTAGGAGGCAGGATTGGCAGATGGACGTGGACCTCATCATTTCTTGTGATATTTCAGCACCCTCTACAGTCAGCACCTGAGTGAACAGACTCAGCTGAAGGAAAAAGTGAGAATGTTGCTGGAAGACAAAAAAAGCTGCAGGGGGAGCAGATTTTACTACAAGAGTCCTGTGAGGAGGCAAAGAGGCTCTGTGAGGAGGCCCATGAGAAGATGTATGCCCTCTGGACAAGGCAGCTCCAGGTAGGTTGAAGAAGCAGGGCCCACCTGGCCACCAGGTTGACCATACACACACATATACTCACACCCATGTAACCATCTCCTCACTTATCCCACTGACACATCCCATCCAATAGTTCACTTCTGTGATCATTTACAAGTCTTTCTGGGGAGTTAGCCTCTTAGAGCAAGCAAACCATGCTGCTCTGCTGGAAGACACAGTTCATTGAGGGAGACGGGTCATTCCCATACCACTCACCTGTATGTCAGTATGGGAGGAGCCATGCTATGATGGAGCCACAGAGATCTGAGTGAGTCAGGTCAAGGGTCTGGGTCTCATTTGCTTGGCAGGAGTCATGGGAGATCAGAGGCAGACAAAGCATGGAAGGAGGAACACCCCCTGAAAAATCCACATGAATGGGGCTCATAGACATCTTTTTGGGTGTCATATGGCATTTTACCCTCTTGTTCCCAGACTGCCATGGTGTTCTCTTTACTTGGCCAAGCTCTTGGTTCACAATTCAAGAAACTAAATTAACAGTTTGTCACTACTATTTGCTGTGAGTGGCATTGGCCAGTTCTCCTATCCTGGATCTTACATTCAGAAGCTCACTGGATGACCAGGGATCTGGCAAGGGCATATAACAGGCGGGGGTCAGGGTGGCAGATTTGAGCCAACTGCATCAACATAGCCTGCAGAAACACAACATGCTTCCCCAGGCATTTTTAGTCCAAAATGATGCAGAATTGTGGGACTCACCTATAACAGCCAATGTGAGGAGTATTAATCCAACTCGTAATGTCATCCTCATTCTGTGTGATGTCCTTCTCCCTGCATTCTGATCACTGATGATTTGAGGGGTTTGTGTCTGTGTATGAGTGTGCCTGTCTGAGGGTGCATACATCTGTGGATGTTTTAGAAGGTCTGATGATGACATCGAGTGTCCTCTGTTGCTTTCTCCCTTATTCCCTTCAGCCCGGGTCTCTCACTGAACCTGAAAATTTCTGTTCTGGCTAAGCTGGATAGCCACAGAACTTTGGATTTCCTGTCTCCTCACAGTAGAGCGTCCTGTGTTTTTCTGTCTCATCTCGTTGCTAAATGGTTCATTTGGTCAGAAAGAGAACTGACTTGTTGGTTTCTCTTAATTTTTAAACATTTTTATTACTTTGGAATTCATACGTTTTTGTAATAAATAACAAAAATCAAACAATGGAGCTACTTTAAAAATAAAAAGTAGACTTCTTTTCTTTCACAGCATAAAGGTAACTTCCTAGCAAAGGTCTGGTTTGTCTGCTGGCTTCACAGCATGGAACCTGACATTTTGATGCTCACTCTATCATGTACGTGTCTGTGTCTATGGACAGATTCCAACTGATAGTTGTATGGATTGCTGCATTTTAGAAAAGTGTTGTGGATGACCTAAGTAGACTTCTACTGATGACCTGGGGCTGTTTTCATATAATGTGCACTGTAATCTGGTCAAAAGTTGTTGGGTAATGACAATGGGTGACTTCTAGTCTCTGGTGCTATCAATGTCTTCTGTGGAGGAGTCTAGGTAAGTTTAGTGAGGAGACTATGATGGCTCAACATGTATCTATCGGGAGGCTTCATGTCCCACCCTTTTCTCCCAGTACTTGGTTTTATGTGGTCCAACTCAGTTGTGCAGAGCTTGTTACTTCTCTGTATGATCAGTGAGTCTGGTGATAAGAACTTCCCTGGGAACTGAAATTAGTTCAGGCCAGGACAGAAGAGCATGGCCGGGTCTAAGAGGCTTGCAGACAGCAGGGAGGACCCACTACCTTCCCTGGATTAGAAAAGGTGCTGCAACATTCTAGTCTTCTTCCTTGCCTTTATGGATTCAAGAAAGGTGTGTGTTTGTGTTGTTTTTATGTGTGTGTTTGGGGAATGAGAATGTGTGTTTGAGCCTCTAAGTGTATGTTCACTCTCTCACGGAACAGTGGAACATCTTTAAGAATGATGGAGATGGATTTCAATGAGAAAGTACTGTGCCTAATCTGGTTAGTACCACTTTGCCTAAGTCAAAGGACAGATGGAGCTGCCCATCACTCTGCATGTCCACACATCTAACTACACATGCAAGGCCACACAATTGATGCAAATTAAAAGTTTTTCAGGTGTTTGTAGAGGCAGAATTATTTCTCTGCAAAGAAACCCTCTGGAGAAAAACAAAGTAATGGGGTCCATGACAGTGAGAACGAGGCTACTGAGAGGGAGGAAAGGCTACCTGAGGGTTTGTGTCCTTCTCTGCTCTGGGTGAAAGGAGGCTGACCACTGATGACTTACTGCATCCTGTTTTGTTTTTCTCCTCATCGCCTGCTGCTATTTTCCTTTCACCTTTGCCTAACCTTGGTTCAGCTAACCTGGTCCTAGGTGCTTGGCCTGGACTTTTTTCTCAGAAAAATTCTGAACTGTAGAGGTGCTTGTGGCTGCATCCCAGTCCAGCAGAAGACCCACAGATATGGTGAGGTGTGAGATGAGGCTGTCTCAGGGCACTGCTTAGGCTCACCATACTCTCAAGTACCCACTCCATGTTGTGTCTGCAGCACTCAGAAACTACTTTTATTCCAAACTTCTTCATCCTGAGTTAAAATCAGCCTGATTTAGAGTTGGGAGAAATGAGATTTCTCAGACATTGCTAGTAGTATAAAATGGTGCAGCCCTGTGAGAAGCTATGTACAATTATTCAGAAAGTGGAACCACAGTCTTCAGGTGGAGCATTGATTCCAGAATGGAAAGTGGTGTCCACAGAGATTAGGGGACAACAGGGATTCAGCAGGACTCATCAGAACATCCCAACTAGCAACTATTCAGATACCCATCATTGATGAGTACAAACATACAATGTGGTCCATCGGATATTGTTAAGTTTGGAATAATATATGCAGTCATTTGGCTGTGAGTTAGTCAACAGTCCTTTACTCAAAGAAATCTCTGACACAACCATCTTATTTGAAGGAAAGGTTAATATAGATTACTGATTGTAGTGATTTTCTAGTTTTCTGAGCTCATTCCTTTGGGCCTCAATTGAGGCAACCTGTGGTATAGAGAGCTTCGTCAGGAGGAAGCTGCCCTCCTTGGAGGCACTGGGAAGCACTGAGTGAGAGCAAGGGGCTGGTCCACTGCCATCCAGGGGTCCTGTGCTGGGGAACTAAGCCTTCAATGCACAGACTGGGGAACTTGCTAGGAGAGCTTAGATTACAGATCAAGGAACCCTGGTGTTCACCTGTGTGTGTACAGGATTTCAAGGCAAGCACCACATTGACTTATCTGCCCACTGAGTTCTCCCAGATCAACAGGCATGCATATGTTATACAGACACACAGGCAGGCTGAACACCTGCACATATAAACTAAAAATAAACTGAAAAATGATCAAAACTGAGTAAAAGTACACAATCTTCTCTACATCCTTGTGCTCAAAGCATCCTGTGTTTCCTGACTCTAGGCTGGAATATGGGTAGAGAGGATGTAGGTTAATGAAAGGTAACTTTCTTCTTCCTGGTATCTCAGGCGATCTCTTCTTACTCTTATTAGTGTCATCTGGGAAACTAAGCATGGATGGTATTTAGTGTGCTTGTATGTGTGCATCCATATACATGTGTGTGCTGGAGATAGATAGATAGATAGATAGATAGATAGATAGATAGATAGATAGATAGATAGTTGATAGAATGTGTGTATGTGTGCATGTTTATGTACATGGTGAGGATGCCCTCCCCTAAAAAACAATCTTCTAATGAACAGGAACATCAAAGACTTGAGGAAAATCTTCAGTCCCTGATGAAGCAGAAGGAGCTGCTCACCCGGCAAAGGGACTTGGCAGTAAAGCTGCAGCATCACTTCACTGTGTCCCAGATGAGGTAGGAGCCCAGGCTTCCAGAAGCAGGTGGATCCAAGTGGGTCCAATGTACCTGGATCTCCATGCTCTTTGAGTTTTGTCAATTGGCAAAGCTGCCAGCCACGGGCATGGAAAGAACTCCTCAGAGTGTCGTTGCTGGCTCAGTCAACAAGAATTATGACCAGGAAACAATATGTTCTCTCCGTGGTCTCATGGGAACTGTGTCCCCTTCTTGCCTTCTGAGACCTCTAGTATGCTCTTGTATCTCATCTCTTAGATTAGATCTGCCCATGAATATCCCCATGGTAGCCAGAAACCTGGAAAGGAGGATCATTGATCAAGAAGGAAAGTGTTCCCCTGCATCTTTTCCATCAGGAACATCACCTTTAGAGAGAAGTGTCCACCTTTTGCAGATTTGCATACAGCACACCCTTGCTGAGTGCAGTCTCTCTGCAGTGTTTATCAGTTTCCCATGAGAAGATTTATTCTTGGTCATAAACAGAGTGGGAGCTGACAAGTTAACCCTATGCAGGGTTCTGAGCTGTAGGAATAACCAGAGTCTTCTCTGCATTGCTGTGTAGGCTCCACTAGAGGGCGGGCAGAGAGTTTTCCAGGAAGTTCGCATTCACCTGTGTCTACTCAAGGCCAGCTACATCTTTCCTGAACTGTGCCTCAGACACTGACATACTGATATTTCTCCAAAATGATGTCTTTGGACTGTTGGAGAAATACGCTGTTTTTTTCTAATCTAGCAAATTGTGTATTTTCCAGTTCAACTTCTAGCAGTTTTTAAAAGCTGGGGAAAAAAAATCCTGCCCAGGTGCTCTCTGTCCCTTTTCCCTTGGTGAAGCAAGGAATGAACTCAGGTGAAAGGTACTGCTGGATTGTCTACCTGAGTAGGGGTGGTGGGGCTCACAGCTGACATGGCAGGTCCCCACCAGGCTTGTGCCCCAGCTGCCTTCCTCCCCTAGGTTTGAAAACCTCCAGCAGGAACTGGAGCAGACCACAGCCCAGGAAGAGAGCCTCCTGCAGAAGGAGCTGCTGGTGCAGAAACACTATGTTCCAGGCAAGTAAGCCACCATTGAGCCCCATCCCCAGCAGCCAGGGTATTCATGGGGTGTGTTTTCTTCCTTAACTTTTGTTTACTAGGGATGAATAAGCCCTGATTCTTCTTGACAGTGGCAAGCAAAACTGTTTCTGAATCATATTTTCTTTACCGATTTTCCATGACAGCACCTCTTCAGAAAACTGAGAAGGCTGGAAGAAGCCAGAGACACCTTGAAGGCATGACATTCTACACTCCAGGTTCACGGCCTCCTCAGAAAATGCCACCTGTTTTCAGCTGTGATCTCACAAGTGAGGCAATTATCAACCTACCATCAGGCAGTCCAGCCACAGTCTGATCCACATCCATTGGCTCACTATTCCCAGAGAAAAGATTGTATCAGAAATAGTCTGAAATTCAGAGGACACAACACAAATTACTAAGAACCCTGACATCCATCAGCTCATGTCCCCAGTGAGGGGCAAAACAACATGGAAGAGGACATGTGGGTGAGCAAGAGTTCTTCTGTCAGCTTCCTATCAAGGGCTTTGACAAGCTGATTACGTATGTGATGGAAATCTGAAAAGGAAGCCTGTGTTATCATCACACTGCCATCCAGACAGACCACACACAAAGCATAAGATTCTCTAGTGCAGTGCTGAAGCTGATGCCATGTCATATGCTAATGTTGCTGAAGATTATTCACTGCAGAGAGTAAGCTATATCCTCACCTCATTTGCACTCCCATAATGAAATTCCAAAGGATCCTGAATTTGCTTAATTTTTTTGTTTATATGTTGGTATATTTATGCTTTAGATTTTGGTTTTCTTCATTTTAGTTTAAGGTTTTGTTAATTATTTTTATTTCTTTTATTCTTGTCACTGTTTTAATAGTTTGCTAAGGCTATACATTGTATATAATGACCGCTGTTTTGAAAGCCCCCATTGAGTAAAATGAATGTATTTTTATGAATAAAATCCAATTTCAGCTTCACTCTGAGACTCTTCTTTAGTCAGGTGAAGTTTCACACAGCTGTAAACCCTGAACTCACAGGCTTGGATGTATCTCAGCCAGTTCCAGGAATCTTGGGCTGCACAAGGATTTCTCAGCCATAGGTTTCAGGGCTATACAGAGGGATGGCACCTTGTATGCAGATGGAATAGCCTACTCCATGGATACCCACTACATAATAGAAAAACTAGACATATTGTATCCTTGACATCATATATTTAGCTGCCAGTAAAGTGTGGTACAATGTACACACATGTTCATGAAATCATCATGTACACCAATTTAAAGGGAAAAACAAGTATTTGCTCCAGGCCTCTCTGAAATAAGAATATTGATTAAAATTGTATAAAAGAAATCAGAAAATGAAAAGCAATCTGCCTCTAGTTTTCCTGAAATATAACATGAATGATAACCGAGAAGAAGAGATAATTTCCTGCAAGACATGTTGGGATATTTTGTGGTGCTTTTCTTTATACTTGCGGGTGTTTGCCCACCATGTACATGCAATTCCCACAGAGGCCAAGTGAGGGCAGATTCCACCTGGAATTTAAGTTAGAGAGGTTTGTTAACTGTCCTGTGGGTCTTCTGAGACAGCAATGAGTACTCTTCATGGATGAGCCATCTCTCCAGTCCCTGCAATTGACCTTGTCCTCCCAGCCATGTGTGCTGTCTTAGGTGGATTGGATCACTCCCAACCAAAAGATTCTTGAAACCTGTTGGGACAGGCATGCTAACTGTCTTAGGTTGCCACACATCCATGCAGGGCTCTCATAGGTTCAAGATCCTGCCCCAGTATCACTGACTGTCAGACTGGCACAGATTTGCTAGATCTCTTCTAGGTTGACAACATGTATTAAGACTGTGTGATGAAATGCACAATTGAGAAGACTGTCTTGGGGTGCAGGTGGGGTGAGGAATCCCTCTTGATGGTCCAGATAAGCAATGTTGGGAGGAACCTCATGACTAGGTGGAGTTGGTAGAGCCTGCATCAGAGGCCACATGTCTCTGGTGCAGAGTGATTCTGTGCAAGACTAAAAACAGGAGAGAGGTGGTTGATGCTGCTCTTTTACCACAGCAGATCTCAGATTATATTGAGAAAGTTCTTCCAGAGACTGATTGACTCTTGTGAAGCTCCTCTGGAATAGATCTGACTCCTGAGACCGAGAGTGAAGCAGAGGGTTCATGTTTAAAGGATGTTATCCCGTGGGTCTCCAGACTGGAGCTTTCACATCAAGGGTAAAAAGAACCTTGTGTCCTCTGGTCTTCATCGGTGAGGCTGTGCCAGGTCTTGGCCCACAGAAGCTAAGACATCTGGTTTTTCATTCTTCACTTAAGCTAGAATCTCTCCATCTCATATAATTACTTGTTTAATTAGATTACTGTGTGTTCCATTTGAGAAATTTCAGACTTGTGTTATTTTACTTTCTTACCCAGAAGCTATGGAAGCCTAGTAGGCCAGCATCAAAGCATCATATAAAAAGCAGGTTAAGGGAATGTGACCATGTGGAATTTATAAGTGAGATAAGGCTGTTGTCAGGCCCAAACTACTCTAAAAGTTCTATACCTGTCTGGTGCATTGGTCAGGGTTTTATGGGGTAACAGAATGAATTTCTATATATACAAAAGGCTATATTTTAGAATGACTTAGAGGCTGTGGTCCAGCTAATTGAACATTGGCTGGCTATAATGGCAAAGTCCTCGAATCCAGTAGTTTCTCAGTCTACTATGCTTGATGTCTCAGCCCATCAGCAGTATAGTCTGGAATCCCAAGGAAGTTGGCTCCAATGCCAGTGAAGGAATGGACTTGCTAGCAAGGTGAGAGCAAGCAGCTAAAGAGCAAAACTCCCTTCTTCCATTTCTTTATATGGGATTCCAGCACAAGGCCTGGCTGAGATTACAAGTGGGGTTTTGGGGCTCAAAACATCTGAGTTATAGGTGTTTCTTTCCTCGTCAATATCCAAATTAAAAGAGTATCTCCCTAATGCAAAGATCAGGACTACATGTGGATCTTCTCTCTTCAAATTAAGCAAAAGTACCTCACAGGTGTGCTCCTCCATTTTGGGGTTTTAGTTAATTCCAGATGTAATTAATGTGACAAACAAAATAGATATCACATCTGCACCCTTTTCAACTTGACACAATATTATATCTTTTTATGTCATGATTAATTTCCAAATGCAATACAATAACCATATCTTAATATTGCCTAAATATCATATAATTATTGCAAGTACAACACAAAGACATTATGTATTATACCAGATCAAAATTATGTCTAACATGATTTAATTATCCCTTGTAGTAGGAGTTTTCCTCTGTCCACCCAGCTCATTCAGCTGCTCAGACTCAAGTAAACACACAGAGATTTAAAAACTGTATGGCTGTGGCAGGCTTCTTATTATCTAGTTCTTATATCTTAAATTAACCCATTTTTATTAATCTATAAGTTGCCACGTGGCTGGTTGCTTACAGGTACTTTACATCTTAATTCTCATGGTGGCGGTGGCTTCTCCTGACTCAGCCTTCCACTCCCAGCATTCTCCTCTCTGCTTATCCTGCCTATACTATACTTCCTGCCTGGCTACTGTCCAATCAACGTTTTATTTATCAGTCACTCAGAGCACTGCATTCACAGCATACAGAAAGACATCCTCAGCAATCTCTTACAACTGAAAACACATTATAAAGTTAGAATAAGTGGCCATGTCCCTTGAGGGACATTCTTTTAGTATCTCAAATTTAAATTTGGTAACCATCAATATTATTCCTCTTTTGGAATAAATTTGGTTTTATTTATTTGTTTATTTTTGTTTTTACACCCTAACCAAAATTTCCCCTCCATCCTTTCCTCTCAGTCCCTCCCCCACCTTCCAATCTTTCTGCTCCCCATCCATTCCTCCATCTTTTTTTTCTCTTCAGAAATGGGCAGGCCTCCTGTGCATATCTGCCTGCCATGTTATATCAAGTTGTGGTGAGACTAGGCATGACTTCTTACATTAAGGCTGGACAAAGCAATTCAGTAGGAGGAATGGCTCCCAAAAGCAGGCATTAGAGACATGCCCTGTTCCCACCTTTAGGAGTCTTACAAGAAGAACAAGTTGTACAACTGTAAAATACATGCAGAGGGCCTATGTCAGTCCCATGCATGCTCCCTTGTTGGTGGTTCATTCTGAGAATCAATATGAGCCTAGGTTAGTTAGTTCTGTGGGATGCTTGTGGGGCTCCTGACCCCACTAACTCCTAGAAATATTTAATTGTTTATTCACTATTTTTTGTACATTGGTGTTTTGCCTTTTTGTATGCCTGTGTGAGAGTGTCAACTCCTCTGGTCCTGGAGTTACAAACAGTTGTGAGCTGCATGAGATTTTTTCATTATTTTAAATATTAATTATATCATATAAGTGTATAGAAATCTTCTGATTGGTATTTAAAATAATAACATCTATCTATTTTCTTATTTGGAGACAGAGAAATACATACATACATGCATACAATAGAGAGAGAATGAACATACAATACACACCATGCCATTCTGTCATTCTGTATATATGGAGGTCAATGAACAAATTAGGAGGAGTCAGCCCTTTCCTTCCACCCAGCTACCCATCTCATTGGCCCTTCCCTGGTACTTTTCATGATCAACTCGTGGCTTTCTGCCTTAGAGGGTTTTCTTGTGGTTCTGAAAGTTAGAGAATATTTTAATATTAAATGGCATTGTGAAAATTTGTGCAGAATTTTGTTTCAAATGAATGATACTGTTAATAAACATAACAGTCACTCAGAGTTGAAGGCATGAAAGAGCTAACTACAGCAAGCTGGCCACTCAGAAAGTTCTGCTGCCTCCTATGCTGGTGTCTGGGAGTTGGGATTTTAGTTTATCTTTATATTTATATACACATGTATATGCAGTTAGATATGCTTGTACATGTTAAGTATATCATATAGATACTTATAAAAATATACACAGAACTATACTCATAGTTCTGCAAAGAACATGAATACCATACACATGCATACCGATGCCACAAAGGTTGTTTGTTTATACTTAATTTCTTGTTATGCCAATTTATTGTATATCTAAATGAATTTCAAAGGATAATTCTGTGTGTGTGTCTGTCTGTCTGTCTGTCTGTGTGCATGCAAAGCTGTAGACACATACATGTTCTTAAATGTATGGATGTGGGCACATATTTGTGTGTGTTGTACGGAAACAAGCATGTGTGTATTGTGGCACAACACTGATGGTGCCTTCATCCTTTACAATGGGGTAGTAGCACTATTACAGTGGGGTGGGGCATGCTTGATCATGCTTCATTCTGTGCATGGAACTTGCATGCTTCTAGAACACTGATGTTGTCTACCATGTTACTAACAATGTGTAGATGTTTCAGCGTCTTTCTTAGATGGAGATCTACAATCTATGTCACATGTTAAGTCTCTCAGATACCATTTGATACCAAGCACAAATAAGTTGTCAGTCTCTCCTTCCTCTTCCACTGCACATTTTATAGGAAATCACCCCCATCAAGTAAGTCTAACTATGCTTACTGGCTATCCAGAACTTGGTGAAGAGCAGGAAATTGTGGGTTCCCAGGATCCAATGATGCTGACAGGAAGACTTCCAGGTAGGGTGTTCCTACTGCAACTGTTGCCACAGGCATCCAGGATGAGACAGCAAAGAGGAATCCTGCTGGGCAGCTGTAAAACTTCTCTTTCAGATTCTGCTGCTGCAAAGAGGAAAAGTATTTCAAGCTCTGTGATTAGATAGCTGGTTTAATTGAGGCCACCCTTCCCTAACTCTGTTTGGTTCTGAGGGTAGCACAATGCTTACACTTCATCTAGAAATCACAGGAAGAATCTCCCCACAGTTTTTCTTTTATAACTGAGATTTGATTGGTTGAGGACCAGTAGAAAAAGATGTTAATTCTGTTTTGTTTTCTTTCTTTTTGCATGCCAAAATTCTTAAGTGTAGGTTTTCATCCACAATAAGATATAGGAATGGAACACTGTGATACCTTGCCTAACTCCTCAGATCTCTAAGATGCCTCCTTTCCATTGTCCTTCAAATGGCATGTTAGGGCAGGAAAAAAGCATCCATGGAAAAGAAGAATAAAATGGAAACCCAACAATAAAGGACCCTGAGTTAGAAGGATTGCTGGAAATCTGAGACCAGCCTTCAGGGATAAACTTTCAGGGAAGGAGAGAGGCATGAATGCAAAGGACAGTAGGAGATTGGGAAGGGGTATTCTCAGAGTGGGATATGTCCATTATTTTCTACTCCAAATCTCCACTTGTGTTTGTTAGAAAAGGTGACAACAGCTGAGGCAGAGGCAGCACCTGTCCCAGGACTCCACTTTACAAATGGGACAGGATGAACTGCTGTTACACTGCTATTCAGTGAGTGACAGCCTCAGAAGTCATCAACTACCATGAGGAGAGGAGGTAGGGAAAGACCCATGGCTTTCTGCTTTCTGGTCAATCCCACTTCAAGGTGTGTTTAATGATGTGAAGAGACAGGCTGGAGGGCAAATTTCATACAGCTCTGCTCCCCAAGCTGTAGGTCCTGCAGATGGCACAATACAAGCCTCATGATGAGACTCTTGATGATAAACTGAGCATCAGAAATGACAGACCAATATTTGAACAGTATACATATGGACTGAGTCTGACCTTTCCCCAATGACCTTCCTCTTCTCAGCAGTGAAGTTCTGTAGTAGGAAATGATGATTAGATGGGAAATTGTCCACAAGCAATGATGATAACTGAAGCCTTCAGGCACCTCCCCTAATTACCAGTCCAAAGACATCTGCATAGCTTCACCACCTTTGTGCTTCCCTGAGCAGAGTGTGGCCTAGCCTCTGTGACACTACACAAGGAATCATTGTCATGGTTACATGTGTCCCTTGACAGGTTGGCAGCTCACTCTATTAAAGTGGTCTGTGATTCACAACAATAATAACATGAGCAGGAATCAATTTCTGGTAAGTCAGTGCAGATATTCTTTGTGGGAAAACCTGATCTCACTTCAGTGAGTGGACATGACAAG
The DNA here is from genome assembly GCF_049852395.1 of Peromyscus maniculatus bairdii. NCBI lineage: Eukaryota > Metazoa > Chordata > Mammalia > Rodentia > Cricetidae > Peromyscus > Peromyscus maniculatus. The sequence goes on along the minus strand of NC_134874.1, from coordinate 59,663,717 downwards.
GAGCTTTCTTGAAAGAGATCACGAAGGCATGGTTCATTTTTTCCAGGGATTTTCAAGGTAGAAGACAAATGACATTTTGAGAAGTGTTTCCATAGCAAGGACCAGAGGAACACCCTCATAGTGCATGCCATGAATGACATACAGGAGAGGACACCATGCCCGCACTGCATAAGAGGCCCCATGAAGATCTGTACAACCCTCATGTCTAGATCAATGGAAATGAAATGCAGACCTAAGAGACCATGGATGCCAGCCTAGACTAATATACCCAGCAAAACTTTCAATCATCCTAGACAGAGTAAGCAAGACATTCCAAGACAAAACCAGATTCAGACAATACATATCCACAAATCCAGCCCTACAGAAAGCACTAGAAGGAAAATTCCAACCTAAGGAAGTCAGATACACCCTTGAAAACACAGGTAATATATAAAGCCACAGCAGTAAACCCCAAAGAAAAGAAGTACACACACACTACCACCAAAAAATAACATGAATTAACAATCACTGGTCATTAATATCCCTTAATATCAATGGACTTAATTCACCTATAAAAAGACACAGGCTTACAGAATGGATACAAAAGCAGGACCCATCTTTCTGCTGCATACAATAAAAAAAATCTCAAATTCAAAGACAGACACTACCTAAGAATAAAAGGCTGGAAAAAGACTTTCCAATCAAATGGTCTTAAAAAACAAGCAGGTGTAGCCATCCTGATATCCAGCAAAATAGACTTCAAAGTAAAATCTATCAAAAGAGATCAAGAAGGGCATTACATACTCATCACAGGAAAGTTCCACCAAGATTCAGTTTCAATTCTGAACATTTATGCCCCAAACACAAGGGCACCCACATATGTAAAAGAAACATTACTAAAGCTTAAACCACATATAAAACCCCATACATTAATAGTGGGAGATCTCAACATACCACTTTCACCACTGGACAGATCTCCCAAATCGAAACTTAACAGAGAAATAAAGGACTTAATTGATGTCATGACCTAAATGGACCTAATAGATATCTACAGAACATTCCATCCTAACAGGAAAGAATATACCTTCTTCTCAGCACCCCATGGAACTTTCCCTAAAATGCACCACATACTTGGACACAAAGCAAATCTCAACAGATACAAAACAATTGGAATAACCTCCTGTGTTCTATCAGACCACCATGGTTTAAAGTTAGATTTCAACAACAACAAAAACTACAGAACACCTACAATCTCATGGAAACTGAATAATGCTCACCTGAATCACCAATGGGTTAAGGAAGAAATAAAGAAAGTAATTAATGACTTCCTAGAGATCAATGAAAATGAAGACACCACATACCCAAACTTATGGGACACTATGAAAGCAGTGCTAAGAGGGAAATTCATAGCACTAAATGCCCACATAAAGAAGTGGAGAAATCTCACACTAGTGACTTAACAGCACACCTGAAAGCTCTAGAACAAGAAGAAGCAAAGTCTCCCAGGAAGAATAGACGCCAGGAAATTATCAAAGTGAGAGGTGAAATCAATAAAATAGAAACTAAGAGAACAATACAAAAAATTAATGAAACAAAGAGTTGGTTCTTTGAGAAAATCAACAAGATAGACAAGCCCCTATCCAAACTAACCAAAAGACAGAGGGAGAGAATCCAAATCAACAAAATCAGAAATGAAAAAAGGAACATAACAACAGACATTGAGGAAATCCAGAGAATTATCAGGTCATATTTCAAAAACCTCTACTCTACAAAACTGGAAAACCTAAAAGAAATGGACAATTTTCTGGATAGGTACCACATACCTAAGTTAAATCATGACCAGATAAACTATTTAAATATTCCAATAACTCCTAAGGAAATAGAAACAGTCATTAAAAGTCTCCCAACCAAAAAAAGCCCAGGACCAGATGGTTTCAGCACAGAATTCTACCAGATCTTCAAAGAAGAGTTAATACCAATATTCTCTAAATTGTTCCACACAATAGAAACAGAAGGAACATTACCAAACTCCTTCTATGAGGCTAGGCTCTGGGTGGAGCTCCGGGAGTCTAATTAGTGAGAAAGAGGAGGGTTTATATGAGCAAGAATGCTTGAAACCAAGGTTGGATCAAGCACAGGGTCAAATAGCCAAACGAATGGAAAGACATGAACTATGAACCAAAGGCTGAGGGGCCCCCAACTGGATCAGGCCCTCTGAATAGGTGAGACAGTTGATTGGCTTGATCTGTTTGGGAGGCATCTAGGCAGTGGGACTGGGTCCTGTGCTCATTGCATGAGTTGGCTGTTTGAAACCTGGGGCTTATGCAGGGACACTTGCCTCAGTCTGGGAGGAGGGGAATTGACTTGCCTGGACTGAGTCTACCAGGTCCATCTCAGTCCTCAGGGAGGAGGCTTTGCCATGGAGGAGGTAGGAATGGGGGATGGGCTGGGGGGAAAAGGAGGGGGGCAGAAGTGGGGAGAACAAGGGAATCCGTGGCTGATAAGTAGAAGTGAATGGTATTGTAAAATAAAAAAGGAAGAAAGAAAAAGAAAGAAAGAAAGAAAGAGAGAGAGAGAGAGAGAGAGAGAGAGAGAGAGAGAGAGAGAAAGAAAGAAAGAAAGAAAGAAAGAAAGAAAGAAAGAAAGAAAGAAAGAAAGAAAGAAAGAAAGAAAGAAGAAAGAAAAAAAGGAGAAAGAAAAGAAAAAAACAAATGGCCAACTTATAGCTTCCTTCTTATTTTCTGTACTGAGACAGAGGTTTAGTAGGCTTTGTCTTCCACCAGCAGGCTGCCTCTTCCAGCTGTCTGGTTTGGGACAGATAGTTTTGTTCACAGTCAGTCCTGAACATGGTCACATGAAGCTGCAGGTGATCACAGCTCTTGTGAGTGAGCAATGGCTATGTTATGTCCAAAGGACAGCATGTCACAGCAGTTCCCTCATGCTCAGTCAGGACATTCAGGACCCACTTCCAGGATGTTTCCTATCCTAGGGGAAGTGGTTGATCTACAGGTCCCATTTAGGAATGAGCATGCATGATCATTTCAACATTTTGAAGTTATGAGGCTGTGCATTTGCTGCTGCATACCACAGAAAGAAAACCCTGGCCAAGACTGAAAGCTGAAGAGATCTATGTGTAAAACAAAAATATTTATAAAGCAGTTGCTACTACACTAAGTAACAATAGTAGCATCATCTGAAGGGCTATGACCTGTCAAGCCAGTGTCTTTTGACCAGGTACACAGTACCAGGTACCAATTCCTTCCTATAGTGCAGGCCTCACCAGATCAGAAGGAAGTTAATTACACAGTAACTCTGATGCCAACATTACACCAATGATTTTCTCATATTCTGTATGCTACCACTTAAATTATATTTTCTTATGCTGAAATAAAAAGTCTTAATTTCATGAGATCCTATTTGTTGATTTTTGGTCTCATTTACTATTGGACAAGAGTCCTATTCAGAAAATCCTTACCTGTGCTTAGCACTGGGAGTATTTTCTCTACTGTGTCCTTTGGCATTTTCAGGGTATCAGGCCTATAACACATTTGGTGCAGAGCTTGTATTTGGTAGAAGATAGAGAGCAGAGTTTCATTTTCTGCATGATAAAAACAAGTTTTCACAATCAGCATTCTGAGACAGTATCTCAAATGCCAACAATTATATGAACTACAAATATGGGTGCAAATTTAAACTAGGTACTCACAAGTACATTCTCCTTACCAAATGGACCACTTTGAGGTCACCAGCCATGCAGTAATATGAGGTCAAGCTCTGATCACTCAGAACAATGCATGGCAACCATTTCAATAGAATAAATTGTCAGCAGGACTTACAGCCTGGCTCAAATACTATAGACTCTGTGGTCATTTTCTTGGGCCCCAGACCCATTTGTCACATTAGTAAAATAATATTCAGATTGCCCCATAATTCCAGCTTTAAGTGTCTTTAAAATGATTACATTTTTCACCCAATCTAATTTTTTAAACGCTGCAAAGGAGGTGGAAAAAGAACATATACGTTATGTTCAATGTAAACTAAAACATTCCAGGTACAATGGATGCTGTAACGATGGTTATGAATGAAAATATAACATAGTCACGCCTGCTGTACCACTCCTGGGTGTGCATACTTATCGAAATGAATGACGCTGAATCACTACATATGTAAGGTGAGTTTGTGTGTAATTTTTTATCACTGCACTACCTGCAATAGATGATTCAGGGAATGAGCTCAGAGAACCACCATTATATGAATGACTAAAGACCACACAATATGCATAAATAATGCAAGATAATTCAAAATAAAATTATAGAAAAAGTTGCATAATTCTCAAGAAAAATGTTCCAACTATGTATCATCAAGTTTAGAAACAGACAACTCTCCAAAAACAATTAACACATATCTTCTCTCATAAATGGCATCTAGAAAAATAAGAAAAGGGTTAAAAAATTTTGAAGTGTGAGGGGAATTTTTTTAAATGGAGGGAGTATAACTAGGAAACAATGTGGTATACAGAAACAAATGACTTATTTTATATAATTAAAATGTACAGAATAATAAGATTAACTTTAGATGTAACAAAACAGAGAAAGAATTACTTATTTGCACAAGGGCTCATATATTTTTGCCCCAGCCAGCAGGGCTTCAACAGGTTCTCTCTAAGGAGAGAATGTAGGGACAGGAGACACAAAGGAAATACACCAAGTCAAGATTCTGATCAAGGTGCCACTTTATTTTTCTCCAGGAGGGTTTATATAGTTCCTGCAGGGTAGGGGGAGCAAGAAGCTGTTATCTGCACAGGGTGGTGCAAGCTAACAGGATGTTTGTATAGGATGTTTACAGGGTGAAAGGGTCAAGGGCTCTGACTCAATGTCCTGTTGCTAGGCAACCTGACTGTAAGATGATCTAGTTCCCTGTCTTATGGGGGGGGGTCTGTATTTTTCCACTAACTAGAGATTCTGTCCTTGTCCCTGACATATTTTTATACAACTAAACATAATAACTACATTTTTACTATCTTGAAAACTTCTCTTAATGTTTTTGAATGATGGGGCTAGAGTCGGCCTAACAGAAAAACGCACACTGTATTCTTTTGAAGGACTTGAGTTCAGTTCCCATCACCCATCACAGTGACCCATAATCAAACACCAATATCTCTAGTTCCAGGAAATCTGGAGCCTCTTCTCATCTCTGTGGGAACTGCACTCATGTGTACATACCTACATGTCTAATCACATCACATATGTGCAATTTTCAAATCATTGTTTCATAATTTCTCAGTTTATTTTATGGACCCAGGGAGGCAGAGAGGCTTGCACCCATGCAGTACATGACGTCAGTTCATTCTCCTACTCTCAGTTGTAAGAAAAAGGATTGTGACCAAACAGAATGTAAGGACTATAAGGTGATTCTGGAAACCAGAACCATAAAAAGATAGTGCCAGGGAAATATAAAACAATTGGATCATGCACGAAACCTGAGTTGTACAGAGTTGATGCAAATAAATCTGCATAAAATTTAAACTTTATAAGGGATTTCTTAGCATTTCATTAGTTTTAGTCACTAAAAGGCACAGTGTTCCATCACCATATTGTCATTCATCATGTGTATTTAATTAAGAGAGTTTTAAAAAAGTCTTGAATTCTACCATAACAAAAGACAGAAATTTTGGCACAAATAATCTGTAAAATATAAACTATTATTTGGCTCAGCTGATATAACACACAATGGATGAGCTCCAGAGGTCTGGTAGCTTTCTGGCATTTTTAGCAAGGAAGGAGCTCTGAGTTTAGTAGCTCTGAAGCCTTCAGTGCCTGAAAAGCAGCTATTAATTTTTTTAAAAGATGTCTAAATAACAAGCTAGGTAAGAGGATAAATAGAATGATAAACTGAACCCAAAACCAGCCACAAAAGGTATTTTGGACAAAAACAGTGAACTGAAAACAGTCAAGACAGAAGACTCAAACTAACCATGTAACTGCGTTAAACATAAAGTTCTAGATGGGAGAAATCACCAGAGAAGATAAACAACCACACAGGATTTCACTCTATGATGCATACAAAATAAATGTATGGGCAGAGTGTCAGAGTAATGAGGCAGGAAAAGGCAGAATTCTTTAAAATGCCCTAGTACCCATGCTGCTACCAAAGTAAACTGCTGAATAGTAAGTTTTACTAGGGAAAGTATCTATTCTGAATAACATAAATATTATAATATACATGTGTGTGGTGAAAAGGGATCAATTTTCCAGGCAGACAGAACACTAAACTTGAAAATTATTTAACTAAGAATCCTCCAACCTTGATGAGAAAGTGCATGGAAACTGACAAATCCACAATTGAAGTTGGAGATGGGAGTCGACAGAACAAAAGGAGGGGAAGTCCAACAGCTTCACTTGCAAATGTTCGTTGTGTAATGGGATGTTGGTCAGGTTCAAGGCCCCTGGCTTCAGTACACCATCAATACTAGACCTGCAGGATACACAGCAGCTGCCAACGCCACTACGATGATGGAGAGATGATGGAGAGGTGATGGAGACGTGATGGAGAGGTGGGAAAGATGGGGGCTGGGGGAGAAAAGTGCTTAACTGTTTTCTTCTTTTTTATTGTTATTGTTTATTTTTATCTTATTTTTATTCCCTTTTTGTTTTCCTTTGTGGCGGCACTCTACAAGAGGTAGGGGCAGATATGGAGGGTCTGGGAGTGGAGTGGGATTAGAGTATATGGTATGAAATTCCCAAAGAATCAATAAAAAATACAATGCATTTCACTTTCTACCAATTGTTTATATGAACTAAAGAATAAGAAGTTGTCAAATGAATGAGGTTTTAGACTTTAAAAAAACATGAACAAATTGAATAATTCAATGCAATTTTGACATAGGGACAGAAGTTCCTATATAACAAGGCTTCAAGATGTTGTATTTGGAATAGAGAATTCCATTTAACTCCTGATATATCCATATGGCAATAATTTGGTAATAAGAAAAAATTAAATTACAACCAAATTAAGTTCTATTACTGTAAAAAGGGAAAAGAAAGAATGAAAAGCAGAGAAAGTCATTAAGGACAAGCAGAACATGAACACTGCTGTCAATCAATTTTACCTGACAGACATTTACAGAACACCTCGTCAAATGACAGCTTAAGACAGCATTTCCAGAACACACAAGTCACTTTTCAACATACTCCACGTTACAAGCTACTAAACAGGTTTAAATAAACATAGAAGACCTGATATAAAGTGATGTGTGCAATCTGACTACACGGAAATTGAAATGCAAGTAAACAGAATAGTATCATGATAATCCCCAATAATAAAAACTTAAATATTTCATTCTTAAAATAATCAATAAATTAAAAGAGAAAGTCATAGTGAAAGTAAAAGTATTGAAGTGGAAATAAAATATAACCAAATTTATGGAATAAGTTAAACCATGATTAGAAAAAAACTAAAACATTAAATGACTTCATATGAAAGTGAATACATTAGGATTTAGTTCGTATTTTCTACAATAAGATGTGACTTTGTAGCAGTGTATCCAGTGCTACGTGTGTAACCCACACTGTTCTCAAACTCATGGAATACTGATTTCCAAGGGCTTGGATTATAGACATGAAATACTTAACACCTGACTTAAGTAGATTTGTAATCAATGACATAAATTTTATATAAATACTAAAAACAAAGTGATTACGAAGCCTCTAGTCAATATTTAAAATTCAATCAATTGAAAATAAACATGACAAGAGGCAAGAAAAAGATGTATATCTATACAACACTGATAAATCTCTAGGCACACTAGCAAAGAAAAATGAAAGATTATTAAACTTACTCACATAATGAATGAGAAGGGGGATATTGCAGATCCCACAGGTACTAAGATGAAGTAAAGAAATATGGAAAAGGTTAAGCCCATAATAATCTGGATGAAAGCCTATAATTTTTTTCAGAACTGCATCCTGCCATCCTGAATCTTCACGGAGGGCATCTCAGCCTCATGAGAACTGTGCTGTGAGGAGTCTCCAGGCTCTGAGAAGACGGCCTCACTAGACCTGGTCTAAGAGGAGACTGCTGTCAAGAAGGCAGGTTCGTCTTCACCTCAGCCTCCCCAGAACCAGGGCTGTGAGGAAGTCCAGACTCTGAGGAGACCCTGAGCCTGGCCACCCTGGCCTGGGACTGCCCTCACCAGATGAACTCTACACACCCCCTCCACAATGGCTCAGCAGCTCCTCAGCATTTCCTTAACGTCCTCAAGTCTGAGCATGCTCAATGTCCCGGGCAGGAAGACCAAGGTGGAATGGGGGAGGTTTAGAGTCTCTGCCCGGATGCTCATTGGGCCAGAGGGCTTCAGGGGCGGGCTTAAGCCTCACATGCCATTTATGATTGGATGTGTTGCATGTGGCTCTATTTGGAGGCTGGCATTGTCTGGTGGGATGTGGCTTTGGTGGCAAAGGTCAGCAGTGTTTCAAAGGGACAGATATTGTAGAGCCCCTCAACTGGGGTCTGTACATCTCAGACTTCCAGCTCAGCACAGGACAAGTGGGACGCTCATAAGTTACATAGGGAGGTCTTATGGCCAGAGCTGCACACCTACCATCTTGTTCTGTCTCACCTTGCCTCATCTTACTGACCTAGCCTCACATCCTCTTACCTTAGCAGAAAACCTATTTGGTCCTCTGGGAGGCCACCAGATAGCGCTGCTTTATTGCAAAGAGGAGAAAATTAAAACCAGAGCCAAGCAGTGGTGGCGCACACCTTTAATCCCAGCACTTGGGAGGCAGAGGCAGGCGGATCTTTGTGTGCTCGAGGCCAGCCTGGTCTACAGAGTGAGTTCCAGGAAAGGCACAAAGCTACACAGAGAAACCCTGTCTCGAAAAAAAAAAAATGACAACCAGAAAGTCTCTTTCTCAAAATCACACAGCTGCTGGTATCAAACAGGGACCCTAGTCAAGTCAGTTCCACAAAAAGCTAGATTAGAGTTGACTTCTATTCCGCAGAACTGGCTGTGTTGAGTCCCAGTGAGGAAGAAGTACCTAATAATGTTGATTTTGTGTCAGGTCATCAGCTTGGTGTTCCTGTGACTCAGCATGGACAACGAGCTTGCATCAGCGGGACTGCACCCTTATCCTTCACCTGCCCACGTGGTTTGGTAAACATTTGGCATGTAAAATGGCTTAGTGACTCATGGCTGAGAAATGTAAAAGCATATGTTTGAGTGAGTTTATCGTTTTTAAGATAAGAACTGTCATGCAGAAGAGAAAAGAGGAAAACAGTTTGTGTCCAGGAAAACAGATTTTACTTTAGTCTTACTGTGAGGCTTCTCAAGTTGTGCTTCCTCTGTCTTCCATCAGGGTCACTGTTGATCCTGAAGGTTGTAATAATGATAATCTGTACTGGTTACCAGCGCTGGTGACTGTGAGGAAAGGTCATGGCCACAACAAACCCCAGTATCAGTATCAGAGCTTTATTAGGAGGAAGAGGGTTAGGGGAGAACAAGAGAACCAGGCCTGGGGAAAGACAGAGAAATAGAGAGAAAGATGGGGGGCGCGAGAGAACAGAACAGACTGGGAGGAGGTGGGGTCTGTGTCCGGCTCTTTAAGTTGCAGGCGAGCTTACAGAGCTACACCATGCATGCTAGATTGCTTGACCACTCTGCACATATGTAATCACGAGCACACACTGATGACATGAGATAAGACCCCAGACCCCTTGCATAGCTCCTGAACCGCGCATGTGCGGCCATGCAGTTGGAGCCTGGCAAAATCCCAACAAAGGTGTTGTTGAATCAGTTGCCAAGATAGGAAATGATTTGGGGCTGGGATAATTCTAAAAGGAGGCAGCAAGTTCCACCTTCACCAAAGTATCTATCTAGAGTTTGTTCCTGCAAACTTCCACTCAATATCAGTAGGACCCTATGAGAGACACAAGTGCAAGGGTTGAAAGAGGAAACTAGAAACTAGACCTATGTTACATTTTTAAGCTCTGGAGTTGCTTCTAGATAGGGCAACCTGGCAGTAGCTACATAAACTCCAATTACATATACCTTATAAATGCAAGTACATAGATCTGACCATCCAGTTTGAGAAATATATTTTATTTGGTATGGCGGTTCATATGTTGTGCCCAGATCGTGACCCCCCAGAGAGACCACCAAAGACAAGCATGCCGGAATGCAAAAGCAAGGTTTAATTCTGGATATACAAGCCTAGGCAGGGACTTCGTCCAATACATCCAACGCAGTGGAGGCTGGAGGAATTGCCCATCTATCTGCAAGCTCAGCTTTTAAAGGGAAAAATCACAAGGTTACATCATTTAGGGGTGCTAGTACGGGTACAATTCTGATTGGCTCGCTTCTAGGGACTTCTAGAAAATACTTCTAAGGGAGTGGTTGCCCACCACCATTTCTCATTGGCTGCCCTCAGGTGGGGGCATTTCTGTGGTCAGTTACCCTGGAAACCAGGGAGAGGACATTCCATAGTCTGGCAGGCATTACCTTGTGACTATCTTGTGAGTCTGTACGTTTACACTTCCTGGTTTCTGGAATCTGAACTGACTAGTTTCAGTAACTAATGGCCTCTTCCCAAAAGGAGAAATATTAGGCCTTAATTTTAGGGTGAAACATTTTGGTCTTATTTCTAAGATGGCTCATTTTGGTCTCACACATATTTCCAAAGCTACCAACTTGGGAAGCTGAGGCAGGAGGATCATGAATTTGAGCCTGGTCTTAGTGTGAGTGCCCTTCAGCTTTAAAAAATATAAAATTATAAAATTCAACATAAATGGTATTTTTTCAATTTGTTAATAAAATGAGAATGCATACATTAAAGAGATAAGTGTTGTTTTCTTATTTCTATTTGTAATTTAATGTAATATTGAATGGGGTATTATTATCAATTGAATGCTATAAATCTATATATTATCAAAGTTAAGTTATCAGACACTGAAAGAATTGTTCCTCAACAGAATTTACTACCCAATCGATTTCTGACTTCATAATACTACATTCCAAATTCAGGATGTTGCTCATTGGAACACCAGGACTTGTGTTTTCTCTTCTGGATTGCCTATTTGCTATGGCCTTGTATTTTTTCACTGTTGGAATTACAATAGACACTACTACTGAAAGGGAAAAACCAGCAGCCCTCTTGAGAGATGCTCTCTCGACCCCTCCTCTAAAGGTATTTGCTGACCAGCAGTTTTAGAGCCAACCGGAGATTGATCTTATAGGAAAATAGGACTGAAACAATAGATCTGAATGTATATATCCTGGGCTCAGCAAAAACAGGACATACGGAGTAAAATTTATGTCTCAGTAGATACCCTGCATCCTGTTAGCCATCAGTAACCTCATTGTTACCTTATAGTTCAGCCAGTAACTTCAAAGAACTACCTTACCCCTAGCCCCCTCATCCAATCCCGAGATGTAACCCTCTGCACATAAACTTTTCCTATATAAACACCTTAAAGTGAATGTTCAGGGCTGCCCTCCTCTGTAGCTAGAGTTTTCCTGCCTTGCCCACAGTCAGGACAAATCTTTGTCACCGGCCAGTTCCACAGCCACTCAGACCCAAGCAAGTAAATACAGAGACTTATATTGCTTACAAACTGTATGGCTGTGGCAGGCTTCTTGCTAACTGTTCTTATAGCTTAAATTAATCCATTTCCATAAATCTATATCTTGCCTCATGGCTTACTGGTGTCTTCACATGCTGCTTGTCCTGGCTGCGGCTAGCAGTGTTGTATTCCTGTTGTCTCAATTTTCCTCTCTGTTAGTCCCACCTATACTTCCTGCCTGTCTGCTGGCCAATCAGTGTTTTATTTATTGACAAATCAGAGCAATTTGACATACAGACCATCCCACAGCACTCCTCTACCTTCAGTGTTGAGTGTTGGACACAGACCAAGTCCGGGCTTGCTTTGCTGTTAATAAACCCCCTATGTGCTTGCATAGGATATGGGCTCTTTGGTGGTCTTGCTCAGGGGTCTAGCGATGCGGGCACAACATTTAGGGCCTCATCCTGGAACCTCTGCTACACCTAGACCCTGATCTGAGGGTTTCCTAAATGGCTGGTAAGTTTCTGTGTCTTTGCTTGTCCTTGTCTTTGTGTGACTCTGTACGTTCATTTTCTAAGGCACAGTAGATCTGTGAAATGGTCCAGTGATGGTCAATACCAGTGGCAGCCAGTGGACACACTGGAACCAGGATTACAGTATTTCAGAAGAAATCCTGCACCCTGTTAATGGGGCTGTGGTAGTCCCAAGGTCTGTTTAACTGAGGACAGAGAGCCTCTGAAAGTTTTTGGTGTGACTGAGCCTGGAGGGTCGCTCCCTCCAGAGCACATCAGGCTGTCTTTGTTCTTGGAACTTTGTTGGTTGTCTCTTGGCTCAAAGTTTTTTGTGTGCCCTTGGTCTTGTGTGTAATGTGTTCATTGTTCTCATTGTTGACTTGACTAAGATGGATGCCATGGGACAGTCTCCCTCTTCCTCCCTGGACTTTCACCTAGCATACTGGAAGGATGTGTGATCCACTGCTCACAATAGAATGATGGATTTACCAAGGGAAGTTTGTCACCTTTTGTGGTGCAGGATGGGCCTCTTACAATGTTTACTCGGCCTCCTGAGGGAACCTTTGATGCTCGCCAAGGAAGAGCTCCCCATGGTTCCCACAAACCCTGCCCTAGGGGGAGGACCAGCTGTGAAGGTACACAGAGGCAGAGAGGAGAAACTCCTGATTCTGGTTAGATTGCTCTTCCCACAAGAGCTACTGTTCCCCTTGATCAAGGTGGGAATCAGCCCTTTCACCACTGGCCCTTCTGGCACTTATGTCTATGTAAATGTTTCTTGTTTCTGTCTACTAGCTTCCCTTATTGCTATCAGGCCCACAGCACTGGCAGGTGAGGGAAGCTCATCAGCAGGGCCACATGCTGGGTGCTTATGACTTGCTGGCCCCAGGGAAGGTCTGAGACTGGGTCCTCCCTGAGAAATCTGGGAAGTGAGTTCTCAGAGTGGGCAGACCTGGCAGGAGAAGGCCCTGAGTGGGTGGGCAGATGCCTCCCTCACAGGATATTGGAACATACGCAGGACCAGGATGGGCAGGGCTGGTATTAGCCTACAGGAGAGGCTCCTATGGCTCTCACAGAAAATGGAAATGCATTCTCTCTACAGGCAGGCAGAGGTGGGGGAGATAGGTGAGGTTGGGAGTTTACTGCCTTCACACTCTGAATCTAAATCCCCCTCCCTTCCTTCCTAAGCCAAGTTCATCATTGGCTTCCCATGTTAAACCTTCTCTGTCCTGGTAATGCTTAGAAAAAATGATAAAGATACATTATGTTTTAAAAAATTATGATTTTGTTTCCACATATACACAGAAAATACATGGATTTTGGTCATTTCAGTTAAATGGGTTACAAATACTTGCCATCATTTAAGAGAATTGGTTACAAATTATTATTGGTTAAGATAAGAAAAAACTGTGATGCCTCAGTAAAACCCCCCACTCTATCCCCTACAGACAAAGAGAAGCTTAAACCAGGATTCCTAAGTGTAGATAAGAACTTAGACCCCTTTTCCCCAGGTGGCTGTATCTGCTACAGGGACTTTGGAAAACAGTCAGGATATTTGACCAAAAGACTAAAAAGGGAGGTGGGTTAAAATAAATTATATGGTCTGTGCCTTTAAGAACTAGCCTCACAAATAAAGGGGTATGCTCCTTCCAACCTCCCTGCTGTGAGTGAGAGATTTGGAAGAGCCTCCCTGGAGACTTGTAAACTTAGAAAACACCTTACTTTTGCATTCTGTAGCTAAAGTCTCCAGTGGCAGCTTTGGGGACTGTGATCTAGGCCAGGCAGGTTTCAAGTCCCCAGAAATGATGGCGCCAGCCCCAGGAACAAAAGAACAGAGTCAGGATGTCTGATGGTAACCAATTAACCACAAGATGCCCCTCTCCAGAGATAACAAGAACAGACCCTGGAGATGAGTTGTAAAACTCCTGACAGGGCAAACAGATAAGAGTTCCAGGCCCGGGAAAAACTTGACCAATCAAGGATGGACCCGTACTAAGCCCCTCCCCTCTAAGAAATTTTATGGGTTTTGCCTATAAAAACTAACTTCCCCAAGAAAGAGGCACTCCTCCCTGCCTCACTGTATTGGGTGTAGGAATGAGTCCCTGTCTAGACTTGTATCTGCAGAATAAACCTTGCTGTTGCATTCTGGACATCCAAGGTCTTTGGTGGTCTCTTTGGGGGGGTCACAATCTGGGCATAACAAAAACCATATCAAATTCCAAGTAGAGGATAACTCAGTGAGCTAGACAGAAAAAAGATATTTTAAGATGTAATATTTTTATAAAAATTTAAAGGCTTAAGTATGTCACTAGAGATTGAATACATACTGTATTGGGTCTGAGTAAGTAGTTTAAGATATAAAAATATGAAATTTTAAATTTTAAATAAGTTATGAGACTTGAATATGAATAAAGTTTATATGGGGTCTAAAATATAAAGGTTTAAGGTATGGGAATATAAAATGAATGTTTTGAGTAGAAGAAAAATATATGAAATGCAAGTTATTAGAATATGTAAAAGAAATTTATAAAAGTCTGAGGATTAAAAGACTTAAGTAAGCCGGGCGGTGGTGGCGCACGCCTTTAATCCCAGCACTCGGGAGGCAGAGGCAGGTGGATCTCTGTGAGTTCGAGGCCAGCCTGGACTACCAAGTGAGTCCCAGGAAAGGCGCAAAGCTACACAGAGAAACCCTGTCTTGAAAAACCAAAAAAAAAAAAAAAAGACTTAAGTAATGATAAAAAATGATTTGAGATGTGTAAAAAATAAAACATGTTTTGGATTTCTTTCTCTTGCTTTTAATCTGCTGGTACACTGAGACTTCAAAGTTTTATAGGTTTAAAAATGTCTGTCTGCTCTGTAGGTATGGATTAAAAATATGGCCACATGTATGATTGATTTTGAATGTCTGAGTTTGCATGTCCTCTATGTTAAGGAATATATGCTAATGCTAGTCATCCAGCTATCCAGGTACTAATTTAAAGCATAAACTGTTAACTCTTATTTAATCATAAGCTATTTAAAAAGAAATAAAACAGAACCTGAGAGGCCCATTTGACTAATGTATCTACAGGATAACAAATTGACCTGGTTATTGTTACCAAACTTGGAGATGTTTTCAAGATTAGGCTTAGATTTGTTTAGATCAGATATATTTAATAGACAATGGTCCTCAAACCTGTCAAAGATCTGATGAATATGCCATTTAAATTATTTGATAAAAAGCTTGCTAGCTCACTAGAACAAACAGAGACTCCCAGCTCCTAGCTTTAACTCCCAAGGTTTCCAAGAAGACATGGAACAACGCCAAGACGACTCCCAGACTCAACACCTGCTGCCAGGGATCTGGCCTAGAATGGACATATGAGACACTGACAAGATAAGCTCAGTCTTTCCCAAAGTTGCCCCTACACAGAGAACTTTAACGGTATAGACCCAGCAGCCAAGACTGATGCTGTCCTGACTCCTGTCCTGCCAAGACTATGAAGATTATAGGAGCCTGGAATGATGGCAGTCTGGGCAATGGATAGTCTCTGCCATTCTTTAATAGATTTGGAAGTCTGTACTCAGGTAAAATTTATCCTTCTCAGATCTCTGATGGCATTGACGATTAGGTAGCTACAACTTTGTCAGCTTAGCAACATCAGGCAACCAGAGTCTTCTACATGGTTGCAGCCACCTTATTAATTCATTGAACAATGAATAAATAATTAAAGCTACTAGGTCTCCTGAAAAAAAGAAAGAGACAAACAGGTTTGCCTTACAAGCTTCATATTAAGGGACAAACAGATTTTAAATATAATTTGAAGTGGCTGTTCATAAAAAAGATACTACAAAATTTCTTTCCTTTACCATACTGTCATTGCATTAAAACTTAAAAAAGGTCAGAATTTAACATTAATAGAATTCTGATAAGATAATAGAGCAATAACTGCTTACTGTTTAGATTATGAGCTCAAGATTTTGGATTTCTTATGGTTATCTTCTGAATGTAGACTTACAGACAGATACCTTTTACCTGCTTTTCTACAATATGTATTTCACTACTCATTGATAACATCAATATATTTACTAAGGCTGTATGCCTAAAAATTACAAATAAGTTAACTTTTGTCTCTAGTCTACATCTGTTTCAGTGGGCTTCCATTTGGCTGATAGACAGATCCAGGCATCAGCTACTAACTTCAACCTGTGACACATGAACTTGCTGAAAACTGATATGGACCAATCCAGCCAATATAAATGCTGTTTCTTCAGCTGGTCAATGAACCAAATGCTTCTAAATCCCCTCCTTGCTTTTGACTAACATTCTGGCTTTCTAGGACCCAACAACATCCCAACATCAGCAGGAAGTAATTACAGAAATGAAAACATCTCCCTTATTCCCTCCTGGAACATTAGATAGGAAAAAAAACTTATTGTCCTGGAGAACCTGAGATAAAATAATAACTATTCCCTATTTTCATTTCCAAGTTCCTTCAGGATAAGGAACTCTGTCAGCCATCACATGGCTTTTCGTCCTTCTGCTTCTGCTAATTGCTGTTAGCTCTTATGTCATTGAAACCTTAACTAAATAATAATTCCTGTTTGGATGCCACTAAACTGATGATGCTAGAATCCCTCATCTTGCTTTCTGAGGTCATGTTACAGAATAGGCTAGGGCTAGACCTCCAATTCTTACAACAAGGGGGACTATGAGCAGCCCTGGGAGAGAAATGGTGTGTTTATATAGATCACTCCGGGCTGGTTAAGGACTCTCTGGCCAAAGTAAGAAAAGGCCTCAACAAGTGAAAGAGGGACAGGGAAGCTGGCCAGGGAAGGTTCGAATCTTGGTATAACAGTTCCCTCTGGGTAACAACTCTAACCTCCATTCTTTTGGGACCCCTGCTGCTACTAGCCCTCATATTAACCTGTGGGCCTTACCTCATAAACAAGCTGATGCAGTTCATCAGAAAAAGTTTGGAGACCACCAAAATAATGGTGCAAAAGACTCAAACTCAATATGAGATCCTCAACCAAGATATGAAAATGGGCCATTAGACTTAGGGTACATATTTGCAAATGAGGTATTGACAACCCATGACTGGGTGTCCTCGAGTTACTAGGAAAGGAGGGAATTTAAGGGAAAAATCAGTAGCCCTCTTGAGAGATGCTCCCTCCCCCTCCTCTAAACGTATTTGCTGACCAGCAATTGTAGAACTGACCAGAAGTTGAACTCATGGGAAGATAAGGCTGGTATAATAAATCTATATATCCTGGATTTGGTAACACAGGATATGGGGAGTAATGGACTCAACTGACCAGAAGTTAAACTCATGGGAGAATAGGATAGGAACAATAAATCTGAATGTATATATCCTGGGTTCAGCAAAAGCAGGACATAGGGAGTAAAAAAATTATGTCTCTGTAGATACCCTGCATCCTGTTAGCCATCTGTAACCTCATGCTTATAGTTCAGCCAGTAACTTCAAAGAACTACCTCACCCCTAGGCCTCTCATCCAATCCTGAGATATGTAACTCTCTGTACATAAATCTTTCTTATAGAAACTCCTTGAAGTGAGTGCTCAGGGCCATCCTCCTCCACTTGCTGTGTTAAGTGTTGGACACGGACAAAGACTGGGCTTGTTTTGTTATTAACAAACCCCTGTGTGCTTTATTCAGATATTGGCGCTGTGGTGGTCTTACTTGGGGGTACAACACACTGAATCAAATTTTCACATAGGTGAATTTAAAAGGCAATCTCACATATTAGCCTATGTCTCTGCTCCCAATTCTTAGATCTGGTTCCTGTTGATTGAGTGCCAAGAAGGTGTTGGTATTTAAGGAAAACAATCAACAAATGGCTAGACAGTTGTTAAATTAAAATTTTAATTAAAAATTGATATTTTGGTAAATGAATTCCATCCAGGGTTGGTGGTACATGCCTTTACTTTAATCCTAGCACTCAGGAAACAGAGACAGGAGGATCTCTGTGAATTTGAGTACAGATTTATATAACATGTTCCTGGCTAGCCAGGACTACATAATAAAACCATGACTCAAAAATAAATGAGAAAAATAAATAAAATATTAAATATAAATTATTAACAATTTTGGAAAACCATCTCTCATCGGAATTTTAGCAGTTTCCTGGTACTTAACTACATTTCTGAGAAAAGTGGTAACATTAATACAGAAAATTTCTCTAATATTGTGCGATGTGACTTGTTTACAAATACTTTATAAAAGAACAAAATATAGCAGTAGAAAAATCACACATGGTTAAAAGATCCACTTAGAGGTATAGGATAGAAAAGAGCTCAAACTGTGCCACATTATGGGGCGCCTTATAAGCCCCACCTCCCAGAGGCAAGAAACATGGGGGTGGCCTTTTTCCTTTGATACCGAGGACAAAGAGAGCCAGTTGCAGAAGGAGAAGAAAATAAAAGAAATGCATAATGGGGAGGTGCCCAAGTTCAAGGCCCTTCCTGTGACACCATTAACTTGCCAGAGAAAAAGATAAAGAATGTGACTCAAGCTGAGCCTTTCTCCCTGGAGACAGACAAGAGAGGTGCCTATAAGGCTGAGATGTGGAAGCAACAGCTAGAAAAAGAACCGAAGCAGCAGAAGGAAGCAGCTTGCTTCAATGCTCGTCCAAACACCATTGTTTCCAGGAGTGCTTTGTTCCCAGGAAAGAGAAAAAATAAGTTGCAGATAATCTCTCTGGTTCCTAGTTCAGGAACCCTTTCAATTGGCCACCGAGAAGAGAGCCAAAGAGCAGCAGGAGACGGAAAAGAGAATGGCTGAAATAAAAGCCTTGAAAATGCAGCAGTTGGAGGTATTC
Source organism: Peromyscus maniculatus bairdii (assembly GCF_049852395.1). Taxonomy (NCBI): domain Eukaryota; kingdom Metazoa; phylum Chordata; class Mammalia; order Rodentia; family Cricetidae; genus Peromyscus; species Peromyscus maniculatus. The sequence goes on along the minus strand of NC_134874.1, from coordinate 59,644,849 downwards.
AGGCAGCAGGAAGAGGCACAGGAAGTGGAGGAGCTAGCCAGGCTATGGAAAGAGCTGGCACACAAGTCTAATCCAATCCGCCTGGACTCAGCAGTGGAGGTGAAGTCAAGTGAGCTGCTGGTGACCACTGTGCCCCGTGTCTCCTCAGTTTTCCCCCCCCCACCCCCCGCCGACTCCAATAGGAGCTCTCTACATCACCCCAGGCATGGAGAGCCATTTCTCACACTCACCCACCCACATGTGACAATGGACATGACAACTGTGAATGCCAGTGTTCTTGAAGATACCATACAGTTGAAACTAATGAGATGCCACTCAGACAGGCTTCAATCAGACTTCTCGAAGTTACCTCCTTCCAACATCAGTTGGTTGTTTACTATGGGTCTTAGCTCTGGCTAGAATTTCAAGTGTTTGTTTAGGCACAGTCTATTTATTTTTCTCCTAATCCCCCCACCCCTCTATTATATGTAAATTTTGATCATAAAATAAAGGCAGTTAAATCCTGAAAAATAAAAGACAGGCTTTTTCTGTATAGTCCTGACTGTCCTGTAACTCACGAAGTAGACCAGACTGGCCTTTAATTCACACCCTCCCACCTTAGTTTCCCCAGTAGATACGGTGACATTGTGTGCTGTTAGTCAGGTGTGCCTGTCTGTATTGAATCAAGTATTTTATTTGGGGGGCCTGGGGATAGAATCCAGGACCTCAGACATGCCAGGCAAGTTCCCCACCACTGAGCGGCACCTTGGCCTCAAATGATCCATATTCTACCAAAAGATGGCTCCTTGTAATGTGGGGAAAGACCAGAAAACTGAAGCTTGTGTCTTGTCTGTCTTGAGCATGCCCATGGTGCTTGTGGGAACTGTTGCTGTCCCCCTGTCATGGGGAGCTTCTTTCAGCCTTTTCCCTCCTGCTACTTCACAGCACAGGATCCCAGAGCTGATGTCATCCCTCGGCTGATGGAATTTTAGGCTTGTGGTGCTGAGTCACACTTCTGCAAAGTCAGAGGCCTCAAATGTCTGGAAGTGACCAAGAGGTAAATATCACAGCCTCGTCAGCCCTCGGTCTCTCTTGTGACCATTCGTTTTTGGTATTGTAGCAAAAGTGGCCACATGCAGTATTTCTGCCTTGATATAAAACTTTATTTATAAAAGCAGGCAGAAAAGACTACAACACCCTCCTTTTACTGGCCGGTCTCATGAACAAACTCAGCTTCATCCTTCAGAGCCCCTCTTTTAGGTTACCATTCCTTTTGTAGAGTGCTTGTCAGCTCTGGAAGAGACACTCCTACTATGTTTCAATTTTTCTTGGTTGCAGACCAGCTTCTCTTGCTGGCCTGGAGCAAAGGCCTCATTTGTCTTCAGTTGGTGCACAGTGGTCTCATGCACTTGACTCATACGGCATTTGTGTGTCTTTCTGCAAGATATCAGACAGGCTATTAGGAGCATCAACCCATTCTTTGTTCTTACAGCCTTCAGAAGTAAATGTATTTTATTAAAAATAGTTCTTTTCAGGGTTAGGGCATGGCTCAGGGTTGGAGCACCTTCCACCCCATCAAATAGACCTTCTCTCTCTCCTGCCACAAACAGATTGACTTTCTGCGTTCATCTCATATATACACCATTATCCTCTTTTGCCTCCCTCCCTCCCTTTAGGTCCCCTCCTCCTGTCTCATAGTCACTTTTCTAGAAGTACATGTGTGTGTGTGTGTGTGTGTGTGTGTGTGTGTGTGTGTGTGTGTGTGTGAGAGAGAGAGAGAGAGAGAGAGAGAGAGAGAGAGAGAGAGAGCACAACCCCTCAATGGCACACTTTATCACATCCTTCCACTGTCTACCTGACTGTGGTCACTTAATCCTTTACATGACAGATAATATATAACTTATGGTCTCTTGAAACTATGAGAAAAAAGGGAGTTCATAAAGATTTTAGTTACCAGTTTCAACTAGTTATGACAGGGTAAGGCTAGAGGTGATCTTCCTGACTCCTGAGTCAATTCACAATATAATGGTAAACAGATCTAATAACACACCTACTTTATAACTAAGCAGTCTGATGCTAGGATGGAAAAAAATCACAGACAATCTTGATTTTAGCTCCCGGCACAATCTCCTCATACCACATTTAATCCATGATATAATTTCAGAAACGAATACACTGATGCCAAGTTCTCCTTTCACAACCTACTTCCTGTTACCCCACATCATAAGCCCCTCAGAGACCACCAGGAGTCCGAGTTCATATGCAAAAGCAAAGAACCTTAATGCAAGAGCCAGCTTGGGCTCTCCATACATTCCAACACAAAGGTTGGATCAGGGAGAATATTGAGCTCAGTTGAGGCAGGGTTTTTAAGGGGTAAAGGATGGAGGTTAGGGGATTCAGATGCAAGTTGGACTCCTGATTGGGTAGGAGTGAGGTAACAGATGTTTTGTCAAACAGTGGTTGGTAGTGGCTGCAAGGAAATTGGCAATCTATATACAAATTGTATAAGCTATCCTTAATGTTCTAGAGTACTTAGTACTTGTTTGTCTCAATTCTGATTGACTCCTTCAGGGTACATTTGTGGCTTTTCCTGGTTATTATAATAGTGAGGCCTAGTTCTAATATTGTTAGTTTGTAGCCTGTCATGGCTGCCCGAATGTTGAGTTAGGCCTCTTTGCTTCTCTATGATGAAGGCAACATTCAGAGCTTCTCTTGCCTAGCAGCACTAACAGACTTCCACAGCAGCAGCAAAGGTCTGAAGGAGTTGCATGTGTTCACAAAGGATGCTGTCAGGAGGTGTTTAGGAAAGCATTTAGGAATCACCATACAGATGCTTTAGCATCAAAGGAGCATTGGAAGGAATTTGACAGCTCTAGTGTTTGTCTGGCTCTTCAGCTTGCTACCCCAAGATTGAACTAACAGCTCCTCCCCAGCCTCCCCTTTGCTTGGTAAAATAAAACCCTTTGGATAGAAGGTATTGACTTATTACAATATGGTGTCTTTCTTTCCCTTATTTAGTTTCTACTCATAACCACAAAATTAACTGTGCAATCCAGCTGGAATTCAGGGGAATGAGGAAATTACAAACCCAAAGAAGAACATCAGGACTCAAGGATTATAAGATATGAATAGCAGAAGGATGGGTGCCACAGATGGATGGGTGCCCTTTGAGCTGCAGATGGGATGGTCTGGTTTTTAAGGTGTATGTCATTCAGAACTGTCACAGCTATCCCATAGTTGGTAGTGGTGAGCTTCTTGCTGAACTTGCTCTTCTTGGACCTAAGTTGCTCATGGCTTCAACAATGTTCAAGTCTTCTTTAGCATTCCCAAGGACCATGTGTTTGCCATGAAAACACTGAGTCTCTGCAGTGCAGATGAAAACTGGAAATTGCCTTGATTCATCATTTGCCATGGACAAAATACCAGGACCTGAACGTTCAGGGTGATGTTCTCATCTTTACATTTCACCTCACACATAAATGGACTTGCTTTCCTTTTCCTCTTCCAGGGACGGTGCTTAGAGGCACTCAGAATGGTCCAGCATTTGACACACCATCGTAAGCTTTCCTACAACACAGCCTCTAACAAAACTAGGCTGTCTTGAACCCCTGGCAACAGGATTGTTTACCTTTATACCAAGAAGGCTGGAAGAGCACCTAAATTGGCATGTGGTATGGGCCAAGGCAGGCTTTGAGGAGTTGCCTTGAAACTGTTCTAGATGGTGGATCATCTGAGACATGGTGTCATTGGAGACCTTTTAGAGGGTCTTTGCTAGTCAAACCTGATGTATCTTCATCTGGAACAAATCCATAGCCTCTTGCTTACTGTGGAAACAAAAGCAGAGCCTCCTTTCCAAAGCAACATATCCTTAGATCCAAATTTTGAAGTCAAGTTACCTTTAAAATATACAAGTTGGTGTAACTGAGCAGATTTTACAATTGAATGTCTTTCTGCAGTTAAAAATATCAAAGACAACACAATCCAGATTTTCTGTGTAATATTCATCTTTACGTGGGTTATTTTTATATTAATTTAATGTCTCTTTAAAGACTCTATGTTTTAAAACTATTTGTTTATATAACTGTCTATATTCACTTTCTTCTATCTTCCAAGCCTACATACATTTTTACACACATTGTAAACCATTTAAAGTCTTGTTCCATCTGAATCTGCCTTATTGTGTAACTATTGCTTTAAACTGCAGTGGCTAGTACTGAAGCAGAAGCATTGGCTGCTGACTCTGCCCAACTCAGCTACCCACCATGGCAGAACTATGGGGAGCAGTGGGTCTATGCTTCCATCCAACCATATGTAGCTAGCTAGCTTGCTTTCTTTGTTTCTTTCTTTGTTTCTTTGTTTGTTTCTTTGTTTCTTTCTTTCTTTCTTTCTTTCTTTCTTTCTTTCTTTCTTTCTTTCTTTCTCTCTCTCTCTCTCTCTTCTTTCTTTCTTTCCTTCCTCCCTCCCTCCCTCCCGCCCTCTCTCCCTCCCTCCCTCCCTCCCTCCCTTCTTTCTTTCTTTCTTTCTTTCTTTCTTTCTTTCTTTCTTTCTTTCTTTCTTTCTTTCTTCCTTTCTTTCTTTCTTTCTTTCTTTTGTTCTTTCTTTCTTTCTTTCTTTCTTTCTTTCTTTCTTTCTTTCTTTCTTTCTTTCTTTCTCTTTCTTTCTTTTTCTTTCTGTCTCTTTCTTTCCCTCCTTCCTTCCTTCGTTCCTTCCTACCTTCCTTTCTCTCTCTCTCTCTCTCTCTCTCTCTCTCTCTCTCTCTCTCTCTCTCTCTCTCTTTTGTTAGCAAAGGCCAAATTTACCATGCAGTGTAATGTGCAACTTGGAGATACCTCAGTGCTGCCATGCTGCAGGTCAAACCACATGCCATGAAGCCACCATGAAATACCTCAAACCCACATGTTGTGGCATCTCACCACCCACATGACACATGAAGCAGGAACCTGTTTGGGGCTCCATTTAGAATTGCTTACTAAATATTCTCAAGATTCAGGTAGAAACTCAAGCCATTGGGTGCCATTTGTAGCTGAAATTTTCCTAGTCCTGCCTGGCTACTGCAGCCTTGCAGCCACTTGGACCCAAGTGAACACAGAGAGGCTTATATTAATTAAAACAGCTCGGCTATTAGCTCAGGCTATCTATTGGCTAGCTCTTACACTTAAATTAACCCATAATTCTTATTTATGTTCAGACACATGGTTTGGTACCTTTTCCCAGTTCTGCCTTTACATCTTGCTTCCTCTGTGTCTGGCTGGTGACTCCTGACTCAACCTTCCTGTTCCCAGAATTCTCCTCTCAGCTTATCCCACCTATACTATACTTCCTGCCTGGCTACTGGCCAATCAATATTTTATTTATCAACCAAATCAGAGCAACACACATTCATAGCATACAGAAAGACATCCCCAGCAACCCTCCGGTTTTCCAAGATGTCCCAATAAAGGGTCTGTCTGCTCTTCTGCTCTGTACATTCATCTTTACAGTACAACTAGAGCATGTTAATGATCTATTTTTTCATAGAAACTTGCCTTCATTGTTGCCTCAAGAAACAGATGCCTGAGTCTCCAGAATGACAATTGACTGGAGGCACCTCCCCTCACACCTCCTGCTGTATGTGAGCCCAGCAACCCCCAACTCCTCTTCCTCACATCGCCCCATGCCTGAAGGAAGTAGTCAGACTTGAACCAGTACCCCTATACCCAAAGAGTCTGGAATATTTGGGTGGGAGCTCCACCTCAGCTCCTGGCACCCTGGCTTCCCTATACCCAAAGGGTCTGGAATGCTTGGAAGGATTCTGGTGGAAGATCCATCTTAACTCTCCTCCCCAATTTCGTTCTCCAAACCTGCCCCTTCAAAGCTCACCAAACACAGTTCCTCCCCAAATCCACCCCTTCAAAGCCTGCCAAACACAGCTCCTCCCCCAGAGCAGCATCCTAGAAAAACAGACACGTGGTTCTTCCAGTCTACCATTGCTGTCTCCTTTCTGAGGGGCAGGGGATTCATCTGGGAACACTTTAACCATTAAACCTGGACTTTTCCAATTCTGTCTGATTCAGTTTAATTTGGATTGCCTTCAAGGTGCAAAAAATTATCAAAAAGGTCAATGACTTTCCTAGCAAATGGAGGGTTTGTATCAGGCAAGTCAGGCCCAAGTCAGGGTTATTTTGTTTTCAGGTCTTGGCATAAGAGATGACGACCAAGGCACGTGAGCTTATGTAATCCCCTGGTTTACCTGCTAGTACTGTAAAATCTAAATGCAAAGGTAATGTTCAGCCTATCACCTAAAGTCTTCTGAGAATTTAAGAACTGGATAGGTGTGAACCAGGGAAAACCTGGGCTGCAGATGATTTTCAAGGCAGTGTTCATTGAGCTCTGAGATTCTGAAGTTCAGTCCCAATCTTGATTTGAAGGGGAGTGTTTAGATGAAAAGAGGGGCCAACAGTCTCAAAAGGACTGAAAATGGGTAGTGTTCTCCCATTGTCTTCCCCACAGAACTATGTGATCCCTGAGAAGTCATCAATACAATGTGGAATCAGAATCTTCAGTTGTGTCTACATGTGAGTCAGGGTACCAGAGAGGTATCCAGGACTGGTTCAGTGATGGCTACAGAAAAGACAGATCCCCTGTCACTCCTTAGTGATTAGGGAACACTTGCCTGGTATAAGGTGTGTTAGTGTAGGAAAGGAAGTCCCAAAGCCTCTTACCCACTCAGCTGCTCCTGGCATGGGCTGCTATGGAACCTTTTACCTTAATCCACTCCCCCACTTTGCTCACTTTTATTGTCATAGAGCTCTCATGGTATGGACTCCACCTGTCTCTTTCTGGTGGACAATGAACCAGCAATGAGCAGACCCCATAGTCATTAGTACCAACACACTTGCCCTTTGGCCTTGGTCTTTAACTTCATTCTTACAATCCATGGAGGATCAGCATCATTTGGGAATTATTTTCTATATGAGATCTTGGTCATTAACATTTGACACTGAATGGCTACTCAGTATGATGTAAAACCAAGGTGGGAAGGGAGCTATGCTGTGGCCCAGACACAGCTGAAGGTCAGTGGTCATGGCATTCCACTTTGCTTTACTGGGGTTTGCATCACTGTGGAGCTGTCCTCCTTAAGTCTCACCAGGTGGTTTCGATAGCCTGCTGCTCTCAGAATGGTTTAACTTTCTTGGGGTCCCAGCAATGGGCAAGCTGGCAGGAAGCTGCTGGGTGAGGTCACTAAAGGCATGCATAATAACAAACCTTACCCATTGGGGACATTATTTATGGTCAGTTTGCTTCCACTAATGGAGCATCAGTCCTTCCTTGACATGATCCCTGCAATGTGGGTTATCCTAATAACCACCCAGCACTGGATCTGCCAGATCTTCAAAAGTGCTCACATCCCACACCCTACAACAGTATCTGCCCTATGACACCAATATATTCCCAGAGTAATAGCCATGTTTTCTTGCCCATCTACAGACCTCCTCTTATCCCAGTGTTCTCTACCATTCTGGAAGTCAGAACTTGCCCAAATGGGATTATACTGAGCAGTATGTGTTAGGAAGCAGAGTGGTGCACAGCAGGGACTCACAAATAGGTTCCAAAGAGCCAGCCAAAGCCCAAGGGACAGCCCCACTACCATTGTTAGGAGTCACACAAGTAGACCAAGCTACACATCTGTCACATATAAGTAGAGGGCATTGGTCATTCCTATGCAGGTTCAGACTCTGTGAGTTCCAATGACCCAGTTTACTTGTTTCTGCTTTTTGTGTTATTCTTGACCCTTCTGACTCCTATATTCCTTACTCCCTCTCTTCAGCAGGATTCCCTGAACCCAAAAGAACTCTAATGTTTTGCTGTGAATCTCTGCATATATTTCCATCAGTTACTGAATGAAGGTTCCCTGATGACAATTGAGGTAGCCATCAACTAACCACTAGAGATGGCTGGTTCAAGCTGTGTGTCCACTATTACTAGAAGTCTTAGTTGGTATCATCCTTGTAGATTTTGGGGAGTTTCCCTTGCATCATGCTCTATCTGACCCTAAAATGCTCCCTGCTTCGAATCATCTCTCAGTAGAGTGCCCCTTCATGCACTTCCCAACCCAAACCCTCATGCTCCCATCCTAACCTGCCCCCAGGAGGTATTCCTTTATTTCCCCTTCCCAGGGAGTTCTATGCATCTGCCAATGGGTTTTCCATGTTACCCAGCCTTGAATTGGGTTAAGTCTCTCTTATTGTTGGCCACTACTTGGAACTGGTCATTTTGGGAGGCGTTTTGTTGTCCTGGATTTTCATGTTACTTCTGGTTTTGTCATGGGCCTTGCTCAACTGGATTTAGTTTGTTACTTGAGTGTTTCTGTTTGCTTTCTGTTTGGGAGTATTTGAATTGATCCTTGGTGTTCCTAGTGTGGCTGTGCTAGGCTCCCCTGTGTTATGCATGTGCTCTGGTGTGGAGACACACAGTGCTGGTTTGTAGATGGGATAATTTCCTGATGCTGGATGATCTAGGAGTGCTATCCCTTCTGACCTCACCAACCAGAATGCAGGAATTGAGATGAGATGTGTGCTGTGGCAGGATTCAGAATATCCCACATGCTCTGATCTCATGAGCCAGGTTATGTGTATTACAATGGTTGTGTGTGCTGGTCACAATGTGCTAACATGTATTCTGACCTCATGAGCCATGTTCCACAGAGTGCAGTGGGTATATTCACCGACACTGGATCCAGAGCGTGAACAAGCCATGATGTTTTCACAGCTCTGCCAGCCTCCTAAACTGAGGTTTCAGCAATCACTGTTATTAATTACATGCCCCATGATTAACTATCTCAAGTCATAGTATTTCACTCTTCTATTTAACTTTGTTTGGTACTTAACATATTAAAAAATAAACTAAGAATCCTCCCCTGTCTCTGTATATACCATCAGGCACTATTTGTGTGTCTATCCTCATTCAGCAGTATTTCTCCAATGTGTCTGCTTGAGATGTATTCGATGATTACCTTCATTAAAATAACCTCACCTGATGAAATTGTATTTTACTGGTCCTTGATTTGTTTTCTCCCTGAGATCTAGTCAACCTTAATGCTTCTATTTGTTCATACAGGTTTATATTACATTCTTAAAACCAACGGTCAGTAGGTGAAGTTTGAAGGATTACAAATTGAGGCCAGTCCTGGGATACTGTCTTAGTATACTTTGTATTGTTGATAGACAGTTCCTGACATAACCCAATGTGGTAGAAAGAGTTTATTTGGCCCCTATATCCGGTTCAATGTACAACATTAGGGAAGTTTTCAAAGAACTCTAGCAGATTCAGAGGATAGCTCTTTTCTGACTTGCTCTTCATGGCTAATTCAGTTTCCTTTCTTACACAATTCCTGACCAATGTACAGGGGTGGAGGCACACACATTGGGCCTGATCTCCCACATTAGGTGTTAATAAAGAAATGGGTCCTGTAAACTGCATGCAACTGCAAAATCAATAACAGAACTAGATTCAGACACTCAGCAAATAATCCTCTTGTTTAAGCCATCCTTCTCTGTAAATGGATGAATGTGGAAAAGATGATATTGAGCGAGAGAACCCAGATCCAGAAAGACAAATGCCAGAGGTCATCTCCATCAGCTCTTTCTGGCTCCCAAACTTCTGAAGTGAGTATAAAACATAGAGATACACAGAGGGGAATGGATACCAAAAGAACTGACACCTGGCTTTTTGTGTCTAGTTTTGGCTGTATGTATATTCCTCTTCCTCAGCTAGATACCATGTCCTCTTAGAGGTTCTTCTGAGATCTTGCCAGGGAGATTGTATCTAGCAGGAGTAGAAATATAGCCCTGTGTGTGTTTGTGGGACTGTCCTGCGGGGAGGAAATATCTAGAAGTAACAGATACATAGTTGTGTGTGTGTGTGTGTATGAGAGAGACAGAGACAGAGACAGAGTCTTTGATTATAAGTCTGGGGGCAGTCAGAATAACCTAACTCCACCTCTCTGTGTACCTGTAACATTGGCTGTAGAGATTACGGTACCTAGCATGATGTGACACACCTGGCCAGTATATTTGAAGCTTTGCTTTTGGGAAGGTGATACCGAGGAGCACATGATGCTCTAGTCATAGGTGGGTCTTTTCAATATAGGGTGATATTCCTAGCAGGTTCTGAGATTTGTGTCAGTTTGGCTAGGCTGTAAAAAAAGAGTTTATCCAGCAGGAACTGATAGTGAGTCAGATATGTGAATAAAGGTCTTTGGCTGTAGGGTAGGTGTGTCAAGACCTACTAGGCATTACTTCACCAAGCTAATGCACAACCCTACACACACACACACACACACACACACACACACACACACACACACACATACACACACACACACACTTACAAAGTCAAGTCCTGATGGACTTCTTTCTATTTTAAGCCCTAGCTCTCCACACAGGGCTAGGTGTCAAGGGTAGCATTGTAGTCTCACCCTTACAGCCAAAGCCATAAAAACATACATGACTACTTGTATTCCTATGAGGAAGACCCCAGTTCTACAACAATGCCACACACTCACAGGTAGGTGCCAAGTCCTAGCCTTCCCCTAAATCCATAGGTCCATTCATGGGTGAATTCTAGGGGGAAAACTCTTGGGATTCACATCCTGGGGAGGGTTCTCACAGGCCTGCATGCATGATTGTATATGTGCATGTGTGCATGCTTGCATTTGTATGTTTGTATGTTTGTGTTAACCTGGTGTTTTGCTTGGGGAAGAAGGTAACTATCAGATCCTAAAACCTAACCATGTTTGTGTATGTGGAACTTTGGTTGTAAGGCTAGAGACAAATACCTGACCTGACACTTGCCTTATATGAATATGAGAGCTGTGCCTGGGTGTTTGCCCGTGTCTGGGGTTCCCAGCAGGATGTGACGCCTAGCCTTGTGCATGGGACTTTATGTATCACAGTGGATCTCTATGAGGTCAGGATACCTAGCTGCATAAGAGGAATATTGGCTGTAGGGAAGAGTGGACCTAACAGAAGCTGACACCTGGCCCTGTTTATGTGCTTTGGTTTTAAGGAAGCTGTAAATCCAACAGATCCTGCCATGTAACTGCACGTGTGTGTGTGTGTGTGTGTGTGTGTGTGTGTGTGTGTGTGTATGTGTGTGTGTATTGTGTGTTGATGAGGGGGTGGCTTTGCCTATAATGGAGACAATAACCCTGAAGGACCAGTCAAATCGCATGTATTGGGAGTCTTTGGCTCTAGGCAAATGTATACCTAACAGTACAGGGGCTTAGATGTACATATATACATGTGTGTATGTGACAGAAGGATGGGGTTGGAGGGGAAGAGGAGAGAAAGAGACAGAGAGATTGGCTTTAGTAATGGACACCTAGCAGCAGAAGCACCTTGTTGGCTGTGTGTAAATAGGGCTTTATCTCTGTGTGGGACACCACACAGGACCTAACACTTAGATGTGTATGTGGAGTTTTTTTTTTTTTTTTTTTTTTTTTTTTTGTATGGGTGATACCTCTACCTCACAGGACTTAATGCCTAGAAATATATGTGGGGCTTTCCTTGTATGATGGCTATCTTCTAGGACCTGATAGCTAGCTGAGAGTGTATTGAATTCATGAATGCATTTATAGGAGCATGCATGCCTGAGTGTGTTTCTGAGTGTGTGAGTGTGTACCTAGCATTTGATTATAGGGGATGGAGTGCATATTGGTAAACTAGCTGTGTAAGAATATTGCACTATGAATATAGAAAAAGAGGTAGGTATCAGGACCTGACACCTAGCTCTTAGTAGACAGCTTTGTCTGTTAAGGAGTGGGAACAGCAGGACGTGACCTCGGACTCTGTGTCTCTCTGACTCTGTCTCTCTGTCTGTCTCTGTGTATGTGTTTGGCTGCAGGGAATAGACTCCCAGAAGGGCAGCACTTTGACAACTGTGTGTAAACAGGGCTTTGGCTGAATGGGGGAGACCTTGTTGACATGACAGCTAGATGACAGTGCATGAGCATGTGCATGGGATCATACAAGCATGTGTGCCTGAGTGTGTTTGTGAGTGTGTGGATGTATACAAGGCATTTGACTATATGGGGAGGGGTACCAGTACTAGAAAACTAGCTGTGTAACTGTGTGGTCCTTTGGATATAGGGGAAGAGGTGCCCAGCAGGATCTGATGCCTAGTTCTGGGTGTGTTGCACTGATGTAGCTGAGGCAATTCCTATCAGGAATGTGACCTATCCATGTATGTATACGTGGTTCTATGGGAAGAGATAAATACTGGCCCCTGACACTTGTGTCATAGTATGTGGGCATCTGTTTATGGCTTCTGCTGCTGTAGGTAAGGGGATCCTTAGAAACACCAGATACCCAGCCCTGTGCATGGGGCTTTAGCCATTGCATTGTTGATCGCATGGAGGACAAGCTACCCAACTGTTTGAAAGGAGCATTTTCTTTAATGGACAGTTGACCTACTGGCCCTCACGCCTAGGCATGTGTGTTTGGCACCTGCTGTAGAAGACATTTTTCAGAGTAGACGCTGACACCTAGCATCGTGGGGGTGGGTTTTAAGTGTGAGGACACCTTAGAGACGATGATACCTAGTGTTGTTGGCTAAGAGAAAACTTGGCTTCTTGGTACAGTAAAAATAAAGTCAAATTTCTTCCCTAGGCCTGTATTCATCAAGCCTGACATTTCTTGTTTTCTACCCTTACTTTTCCAAATCTCTCAAGTCCATGTCTTGAAGATACTTTCTCTGATCAACTTCATTAATAATATACTGACCCTGGGCTTCTATTTGCCTAGTCAATGACTCATTTTCTCTAAGACAGCTATCTCCGTGACAATACAGCACACTCTATGAACACTCACCACAAGTTCAAACACACACACACACACACACACTCACACACACACACACTTTTCTTTATAACATCATCATCTTCACCACTGCTCCACATATATTACTACTGAACAGGCATGGCTGGAAATCCTACATAGCCTGCTAGATGTCATGCCCTAATGGATCTAGACAGCTCCCAACTGCTGCCACCCAACATACACCATTGTGTTCATAAGACACACTGCAGGGCATCCCCCTGCTTCTCCCACAGAGACTCATCCCACTATCAGGAGCTGCCCCATGACAGGCCTTACTATCTACTGCCCGCCAGTCCTGATGCCAAACCCACCCATGTCCCACTAGTTACCAGGCCCGGCAGGTTACTCCTACCCCTGCCACTATAACCTGAAACACAGTTTGGTTTCAGGCTTTGCTGCACACCTGCCTGAGGCCTGGATGCCCTACTGTGTATCACATCCTCAGGACTCCCCAGTCCTAACCCGGATGTTGTGCAGGATAACAGGCCTCATCTAATAAGTTTCTCTTCCTTCACCCATCCTGCTGCCACAATAGCCCTGCTAATTTTCAGCTGTGCTTAGACCCATGCCCCTGTCTGGTAGTATATATTGTCAGCAGAATGGTGCTATTTTGGGTAAGACTTGAAGCCAATTATTATATATGCATACAATACACTTCAATATACATGACTGAAATCTGCACAGAGTGGTAGTGTCTGATAGCAAGAATCTTGATATGTCAGTGATGGAGGTGTCTAGCAGAGCCTTTAAAATTACAATGTCCCCTGGTCCAGCAGTGTATATTGGGGGTAAGGGTGTGTGTCAACATTGTCTGGTACCTAGCAAGTCATGTGTGATGAAGCTTGTGTTCAAATGAACCTGACACACAGCACTTTATATGCACTGTGGTGTGGACAGGGTTTAATGTCCAGCATGGCCCAGTAACTAGCAGTAGAGCCTGAGACCCAGCACATGGTATAGCATAGGAAGAAGTCCAGTAGAAGCTGATGCCTAGCAGTGTGGATGTGTCTTCAGCAGAAGGAAGGTGTCTGTCAATGCTAATTGCTAGGTATTGTGCAAGACCTGAAAGGGGGAGAAGTTCCCAGCATGGTCTGATGGCTGTCGACTAATGTGTGATATGAGGTCAAACTGGACCTGGTACCTAAAGTGGATGTGTGGTCACAGGGGTAGAGGTGTGTCCAGTGTGTTTGATGATAACTATGTCAGAGGGGAGCAGTGGGAGAATGGGGTGTTGAGCTCTGCACAATTCCTACTGAGTATGTGTCAGCTCATGGCTGAGCTGGTGTCTGTCAAGGCCTAATAACATTTTGAAGTTGGTTGGCAGTGGACGATGAGATGTCAAGTGGGGTCCAATACCAGCAGAATATTTGGGTACAGTAGCAAGAGAGTGTCTTGTATGGCCTGATAAGTAGCTGATAATAAAGGATTATGTGAGTGACATACCAGATCCAGACCTAGGAATACATGTGAGGTATGTCTGAGGGTTTAGCAATGCCGGATACCTAGCAGTCAATGTGTGGTTGGGTGAGAAGTCATTCATGGCCCAAGACTTAGAAGTGTATTAGAGGCTGTGTGTGTGTGTGTGTGTGTGTGTGTGTGTGTGTGTGTGTGTGTGTGTGTGTATGTTGTAGAGGTTGTTTATCATGGTCTGACAGCTGGTAGTACAAGTGAGGTGGCATGGGTGTAGTGTCCCACGTTGCATTATACCAAGTGTTGCATGTCAGTGCAGGAAGATTCCAGGAGTGTTTGAACCAAGCAGTAACTGTGTGTCCTTGTCAGAAGATAAAGTGTGCAACAGGGCCTGGTACATTTCCCCATGTCTTAGGACATTGTGGTTGGAGGCATGTTTAGCATGGCCTAGAATCTAGCATTGCATGTGGGACAACAGAAGGGAGTTGAATACCTAGGCCTAATACATAGAGAACTCTGTGGAGAGTGTGGGTGAGGGGAGTCCTTCATGTCCTTAAACTGGCACTGTATGTAAGTTGTTAATAGTGGCAGAGGCATGCATAGCACATGTGAGTATCTAAGTGTCAGACCTGCTGCTTTCCCCAGCTGACTGGACCATCCATACAGTGCTGTTATCAGATCAGCTGGACAGCTCATCTCCATCCCACATGATATGATAGGTTTCAGCCATCCTCACTCCACACAGCACATACTACACCTCCACCTCCTCATAGCCACACAACTTTCACTGTCAGGGATTTGTTGTCTTCCTGGGGTGTGTCAGGAGCCAGGCTCTCTCTAGATGTCCTGGGGGAGTGTCTGCTCCAGCCATGCTCCAGCTTCTGTATTTTCATGTCTGGTGGCAGCAGGGCTCCCGAGTCCACAGTTCATCTACTCTGTGTTATTTCTGATCTTCCTTTTTATAAGGCAGGAAATCATGTAGTCCTCTTCTATATCTTTATGTGAGCATTATAGTGTTTGTATTTGAGGTCAATAGAAATGCTGACTGTGTTCAGTTTTTCAATGGGTTTCTTATTTGTTTTTAAATCTTCTTCTGCAATCATTGGTGGACAAGCCATTTTCTCTGCTTGGATTTCTATGGGTGACTATGAGAAAATCAGCTGGCAGGATTTTGCTGGGTCTGTTTCTGAGCTTTCTGCTCTGTTCCACATATCCAGTCTCCATTACTTCCATGTAGGTCTTTGTGGATCTCTGAGGTTTTGTGGGAAGTCCTGGAAGAAGAAGATGGGGGTCTGGAGGGATCTCTCCTGTCCTCTGCCATGTTTTCTAGGTTTAGGTCCCATTGGTTGTTACATCTTGTGTTTGAGCATTAGACTGGGTTTTGCTGAGTCTATAGATGAAGTGCAAACATCTGTCACCTTTAGAATAACAACTGGTAGAAGCTGGGAGCTCATAAAGCTTTGTATTTCTCTCCTCCAGGGGTCAAAGCATTCTGAATACCAATTAATAGAAATTATGCTGGAATTCTAATTAAATACTTAAATATTGCTTTGTAAATCTTCTCTGCATAATACCATAATACCAGATGGGCCAAATGTATGACCTCAAGTTCTGCCTCTTCATGTTAGTGGAGGCCTGGGACAGGTGGTCCATGGGTACTGCCCTTCTCAGGAGATCCACTCTAGAGTTCAGAAAGAGAAGCACATTTAATTCCCAAGGCTCTTCTGAGATATTTCTTTACCCAATTGGCAGGTTTTCTTTGTTATCTGTGAAGACAGAGAGGCATAGGTGACTTTCTGAACTGTCAAAATGTAGATGGGTCTATGTTGGGCAGGATTCAACAGTAAGTACCCACTGGGAGGCTTCCACAAGGGACACTCCTGTAGATTCCCCAGGTCTTGTTGGTAATTTGGGGTGGTTGTCTGTAGTTGGATGATGGAAGAGAAACCATGTCATCATCCTCCACAGCATGTCCTCCTGTTGCTGTGTGGAGCCTCTGAGTTCCTCTGGAGCTCAGACAATGGCATGCTAGTCTTCCAGGAAGGGGAGGGGAGAGGTGCTCTTTTTCCTCCATGTCACCAATGCTCAGTGTGCACACATGCAAATCAGGAATTCTTGGGGTCCACGATTCAGGATATGGCCAGGCACCTAGAAGAAAAAGTTTATGTTAGACCATTGATGAGGCTGACAGAAAGATTCATTCACCACCCTAGACCTGTGGCCTTTCAGATAATAGCTGGTTTATTTCTGGTGGAGTTCAGGACCTAATGAGGCAGGAATAATAACCCTTTTCTTCCCATGTGACTTCCTGTGGAAGAACTCAGTGGGGTCTCCTTGAGAAACCCTGATTGCAGGGATTGGTTTTTCCTAGCTGTTCTGCTATTGTCCCATAAACAGGCTGTAGGATCAAGAAGGAAAAGCAGTTTCACCAACATGTCTGTTTCTAGACGCTGTGCTTTCTGGACCCAGCTCACAGAACACTTGCCTAGATGAGACAGGATGCACATACAGTGAAGATGAGCTTTGTCTCAGAACAAATCCAGCAGAACCTGCAGATCTGAGGAAAAAAAGGATGTCAATGAGAGGTCTGGGGTTGACCTCTCAGATACAAGACACTCAGGCTGTTACCACAATAGTAATCCAATCTGTGTCAATGACCTAAGAGTAATTTAAATATTATCAACCAGTCAGACTGTGCAAAAGAGCAAGCTACCCGGCATCAAGTGGACTCACTTTTCTCCACAAGGAAGTGAATATTACTGAGCAGCTTTGGGGTTGTGTGTGGAAAGTTCTTGGTACCAAGAGCATGCATTGTCTGCACCTGTTCCTACTGCTTCCAGGAGTCAGGCAGTGGGGGAAGGAGGGTGTTGAGTGTGTGAGTCTGATCATAAGCTGACTTCTCTCATGTAACTATCTAAAGGTGACCACATGCTCCTTGCAGTGGCCAGCGGTATAAAAAGTTCACATTATACTCACCTGGCCTCTTAGGCATCAACTCTGCTTCCTGACATCCACATTCTCAAAGGCCATTACCAGGGTTTAGGGCCCTGGTGTACATGTGCTGTCTCCTGAGAGTTTGCATGCCTGGCCATAGTACCCAAGACTCCCTTCTACAAGCCCTGGTTTCGGTTAAGTGCATCAGGGTGAAGCTTGCCGGAATGGTTACTCATTGACCAGGCAATGGCTGAGGAGCAAGCAGGTCACTGTCTCTTGGCTGGTTTCCCTTGCTAGGTTGTGTGAATCCCCATGCCCCAGTCTCTGGAAACAACACAGACTAAGTCACTGTCCAGTGACAGAATGGATGTCACAGCATACAGGTGTTGAGAAGATGTTCACCATCTTTGATTCCAAGTGTTCCTTCTCAATGGTATTAAGATCAGAGGGGAGACATGTGCCACCTACACCAAGTTATCTCAATATCCCTCTGTAGCCATGCCTCTGCTGTTTCTCTCTCTCTCTCTCTCTCTCTCTCTCTCTCTCTCTCTCTCTCTCTCTCTCTCCCTCCCTCCCTCACTCCGTCCCTCCCTTCCTCCCTCCCTCTCTTTCCTCTCCCTCTTTTCTCTTCCTCTGTAACACAGTCTTAATGATCACCTACCCTTGGGATTGAGGCAGACCTGCCTGAGAAGCCTCATTCTTTCTAACCTCTAAGCCAGAGTCAAGTTTAGACCAGAAACCAAAAACTAATCATCTACTACAGGCTGTTAGATAGTGGTCTCAGTGATGCTTTTCAGCCATGTGCTGCCCAGAAATGAGCCTTGACAATCATTCCATACAGAGTGGCCATCCTTCACTGCATGGAGAGGCTGTCTGCCTGTCAGGTGCACGGGACAACAGTTTAAACAATTATCCCAGCTGGACAAGCAAGCAGACAGCCTAGCAGAAAGCCATAGCTCTATGGTCAACAAGGATGTCTAGGCCTGACCGCTGTACCCAGTGGAACTGGATACAAAGTAATTTTAGGAGTGCTGACTCCACCTCTGACCACTGTGCCCTAGGCTAGGTTTGGCCTACTCACTTCCAAAGTGGAGCAATGTCCCAGCATTCCATCCAAAGTGGTACCCATTTTCCTCCAGCTTGCTGTCACTTCCCTGTTAGGAGACAAATATGGTTCTGATAAAACTCCCTACAGTGAGGCCCCTTCACAAACACATAAACTAGACCAGCGTTCAGTGGGGCTGTGTCTTTTCTGATGGTCAGGACACAGGGATAAATGAAGGCTGCAGCAGGGAAGGAGGAAAAGGAAGGAGAGGAAGGAGCTCCCTTCCCCTCATGTGGGGAAACATTTCACTAGGATCAGAAACCTAAAGGGTGGACAGATTAATGAGTACTGCTAGTTATTCCCCTGCAGACTGGTCCACAGGGTCTGCATGTTCAAGGGCAGCTTGCGCGTGATATTGGCTCATGGCCCCCATTGAGGAGGATGCTGTGAAACACCAGCCCTGGATCATATTCCCTTGATAATGAGGATTTTCTGGAGGGAAATCTATGGTAATTGGCTCACCTCCTCCTGTGCTGGACACAGACCCTTCATGCTGGGGAAGTGGGCACACTGCCATCTGGACTTCCTGCAGAGCTCCTGCTTCTGCTGTCTCAGGCCACACCTGTAAGTCACCACCCTGTGTCTCCTGATGTAGAGAGCTCATCACTTTAAAGAGGACGGACATGGGAAAGGGACTCTAGGGGAACTTGAAATACGCAACACTTAAGCTAGACCTACTGGGCACCCCTCTCCCCATGGCTCCTCCCATCTGTCTCTTCCATTCTCTCTAAATTCCTTCCTTAGTCAATTCTTTCCTGCTGCCTCTGCAATCTCTGGATATCGTCCTCTGCTCTCCATTTCCAGCTCAACCATGACAATTTATTTAGCAGTGGATTTGTACTGTGTCATTGGAGATTTTGAAGTCAGAGTTTTAAATTTGCATACCCAGACAGTGAAAAAGTTAATGTGCCAAATGCAAAGGACAGATGACAGTATCAAACACAAAATTAATTACTGTCGTAGACACTGAAGGCCTGGAACCAGACCAGTGACTCCACAATGAGCACTAACAAGTGAAGCTATGTGGACAGAGGGGTTTACAGTGTGACTCACTCGGTCATACTTGGTCACTGTAGCTTCCATGAGGAAACCTTTAAGTTTCCCCCTTTCCCCCCTTTTTAATTTTATCTTATGTTTCCTTTTTTTCTGTTAAATTTTGTTGTATTGGGGCAGTTGTAGGGTGGAGGGCGGATGTGAAATGATGGGGACATGAATGTGATCAAAATACCTGATGTAAAAGACACATAGAATGAATATATATACATATGTATGTATAGAGAAATAAATAAATAGATAAATAAATAAATAATGGATAAATAAATAAGTAAATGGAATAAATAAATGAAGAGCATACAGGGGAAAGAGCACATACTCACCCCAAAGAGTGAAATTTACACATTTTTCAGAAAAGAGATAAAACTGAGGATGACTGTGTTATGTGTGACAAGCTTGTCCCAAAGACAAAGATCACTTTCTTTTTCATATGAAAAATCTGCAGGTCATAGGGTCAGAACATGAACAACAGAACACTCCGGATATGGAATAGGACAGTGGTCTTCCTGGGATGGTCCACAATGTTCTTGGGAGGGGCTGATCACCTCTACCATCACACTCTGTCTAGAGTGGAGTGTACAGACTCCTAGTTGGTTCAGAATCCAGAAACCTGCAGCCCTGGCTCCTCCATTAGCTAGGGAGTATGAACAAGATTCAGTGGCCTAAAAGCAACCCAAAGTGGTTTTGACAAATAACAAAAGCACTGTGGGACCCATGAGCAAGAGGAGCCATGGAAGTCAGCAGACAAGCAGACAGAATCTGGGTGTCAGATGAGTAGAACTGGAAGCTGCTAGGTAGAATATGTGGCTTCATGTACTGCCTCTGCCACTGGTGTCCTTAAAATGAAAGTCCTGCCTCCAACATCCCAAGACAGGCACCAGCTGTCTCAGTGACCCACCTTGAGTCCTCAGCTGTAATCTCAAGGCTCAAATGGAAAGAACTTAATCAATCAGACCAGGCAGTCAATCTGGACTCTCCTGATTGGTCAGGTTGAAGTCATGTGATTTGTGCCTGGACTGCAGGTTGGGATCCTGTGAAAAAGGATTAGAGAGCAGCCTTTGCATGCTCTGTGCCTTGTTTCCAAGGATGTATCAGCCAGTACATACCTCCTCCAGCCCACTGACTGGGGTCCCCAGAAGATTCATGACAGCAGTTCTCACCTCCAGGTATCTGTTCACTGGTGGACATAGACTTCTATTCTGAAGGTTAGATTTGGACTTCGCTACTGTTTGTAGTTCATCCTGGATGAAAGAACCTTCAGTTCAATCCCTGACACTGTTGAGATAAAAGAAGGACAGGACTTGTCTCCTTTCCTTCAAATGTTTGAGGAATTTACCATTGATGCTGTACAAACAGTACGTGAAGCCAGGCATGGGAGTCCACATGTGTAATCACAGCACTCAGGAGGCAGAGAAAGGGGGTCAATCACTATGAGTTTCAGAGCTGTATGTTCTACACAGAGAGTCTCAGGATAGCCAGGGCCATAAGGTGAGATCCAGTCTCAAAAAGAGTAAAATATATAAAATGAGGATTCAGGAAATTTCCCTATCTCATTTCCAGATTTCAACAGACTCCTCAAGCATTTCTCAGCCCTGCCTTCACTGATATGCAGCAGAAACACAGTCTGACACCAGGTGATACCCACAAACTGAAAATTTCTCTCTCTCTTCCTGAACAAACTGACTGATCTTGTATTGTGCACTTGGTACTCACCAGATGGTCAGGGTTCTAGAAGTCAGTGACAGCACAAGCTGGCCATCATCCACTGGGAAGATCCGGCCAAAGACTTTAACATGCATCAGTGTTTGCTAACAGCCCAGGATCAGATGGTCAGAGTGGAGCTCGAGGCCAGCTACAGCAGAAAAGCTGGTTCCTCCCTTGTCACACCTCTGCAGTCTCTCAGTCTCCCATTGCTCTTCAGTTGAGCAAGTCAATGAGAACTTTCCCTCTGTGTCAGGGCTGCTGGCACATGCTACTTCATGGGATCCTTTTCAGCACATCAAGACCAGACTTCAGAGACTTATCTTCTGCCACACACAGATACTTACTGTACTCAATCTTACCTTCAGGTGCATGATTCACACAGATTAGGACCCTGGATTCCCTGTCGAGTTCATTTTCCCTTGCCAAATCAGTGAGCTGCTCCCTAACTGGAAGGCGTCCTAGAAAACAGTTGAGACACTACAACTCAACCAGTGCTTCACACTGCACCAGGGGCTGTCATCAAGAGATCCATGATGATCAAGGTTTCCTTCTGAGTCTGACCCCAATGGTGGGCATTGGTCATTAAGAATTCCCATGGCTGCTGTTCTTGTAGAGGCAATACTCAGCATCAGGCCTGGCAAGGCCTACTTACCTTCCCACATTGGAGCAGAACAATGTTAATGTAAGGTCAAATATCAGTTATAAATGCCTCTATGAGATGGAAAAATGATGCAGAATTCTTGGATCAGGAGGTGGGAGGCACCATGGGAAGCCTGGATGAAGGAGGCTATGGAGAAAAAGACATAGATGTCATCAGATCTGCCAAAGGCCATGACAGACAAGACCATCAGAGGACCCCACTGCATGATGCAGCCACCCTTCTCTTGCAACACCCTTCTTCAATAGCCCAGAATCAGAATCCCTTCCAAAGCAGCCTCATAGTTCTCTACCTTGACATATGCCAGTCACAATCAAGGCCTTCCTCCTCATTGCTGGCTATAAAGCTGAGGTCACATTTTGCTCTGTTTGAGACATTTGTTCCTGGTCTCACTTCTTCAACACCTGCCCCAGCAAAACCTCCTTTTCTCCACTCATTTCAGGTGAGCTCCTCTGGACACACTCTACCCTCTCTACAGGTCCTCTCATTTCCTCTTTATCCTCTCCATCCTCCTTTTTCCTGTTCCTCCCCCTTATTTCCATTCTCCCATCTCCCACTGGATTTACAGTTCCTGCAGTTCTTCTGAAAGACAGTCAGAAAGCAGTTTGGAGGTGATGAATGAATCAAAGAAGAGGGAAGCCTGAGATCTATGTGCAAGTCTGTCCTGTTGACAGAGGCAGCCCTTTTAGATGTCGTGGAACCCTGGTCCCTCAGGAACCATGAGGGATGTAGACATTCATTGGGTTGATGCTACATGTGACTCTCAGGGATGTTCAGCAACAGTGCAGGGGCAGCAGTGAGGTGAAGGATGGGGAAGATGGCAGCTGAGACCCTAACCTGGAGGATGGATACTGGAACCTGTAGTCCTAACATATCATCACACAGACTTCCAGCCTGGATCCTTCCTGTTGCACTACACCACACCAAGACTGTAGTTCAAATACACCAGTTCAGTTTTCCCAAATAAAACCTGAAAGAATAAGAAAAGTGCCTCTCTTAGTGACTTTAACAGACAGGACTTACTCAGCACTGAGGAGGATGGGACTCCACTGACCAATAGTGCTGCATCTTTCTCCTGCTTCACTCCAGCTCTGTAGGAAAGAACAGGATGTTATTTCCAAGTCAACATCCTACTTGTGTGCCTTGACACATGCTAGGAACCACCAGAGCAGGCCCTCTCCTCCTCATTGCTGGCTATTTCTAGCTCCCTCCCAGTCTGCACTTCAGGGGAGGTTTGTTCCTGCTCTAGACTGTGCACGGCCCCTGTCACAGGTCAGCACACACATCTCCTTTGTTGACAGGAAGTTCCTCAGGACAGACTCTACTCCTTATTCTACACCAACTCTCATGTCCCCTATTCCTGTCTCGAAACTGTTTGCCAATTAGTCCCCTTTATCTCCTTCACCCACCTCCATTCTCCAGAGGATTTGCACAGGTCTTGCTGTTTTGTCCATAAGGCAGTCACAGAGTAAGTTGGAGGGTTAAAGTGACCAAGATGATGAGCAGCCGTGATTGGTATGAAGTCATTCCTGGTGGTAGAGGCTGCTGTTTTCCATGCAGTGTGAGTGGTCCTACAAGCACAACCAAAGCTAGGAAGGTAGAGGGTCATGGGGTACATATGCTATATGACCCCAAATTGTCCCACAACAGTTCCAAAGCTGAATTGAGCTGAAAGAGATGCAGATTGGTAGCTCAGACCCAATAGCTGGAGGATGAATGCAGGCAGGAGCCTGTTGCTCTGTGTTGGAGGGAGCTGGCACTCTGGTGATCTGTCTTGGGTCCCTTCCGTGGCTCCTCACCAGGTCTGGAATTCTATTGGGCCATTTCAGTTTCCACACTTCAAAGCAGAAAGAAACATGAAAGCACCTCTATTAGTGACTGGCAGATAAAAGTTCTGTGCCATATTCCTCCCCTGATTCCTCCATTCTGAACCTTTGTTCCATTTAGCCAAACTCTCCTCCCTTCCCATGCTGTGGTCCCCATGCTATGCTACCTGCTTTTGCCTCAGCCTTCTAGGGCTGTACATGAACAGGAAGCTGTGAATTTGACATCTAATGTACCACATATCTGAAATTCTGGGCCCTCTGAGTGGGTACAACTTTTCATTTAAAATGGATATTGAAATAGTATATTGAAAATACAATGTAGGAGATCATCTATGTGGCACATCTAACTGTTCTCCATGTAGGTCTCCACTGTCCCCTCTTTTCCTTGAACCCCTGATGCAAGGGTTCAGGGCTCACCTTGGGGTGGGCAGGCAGCAGCAGCAGCAGCTGCTGCAGAGTGCTCTCAGTGCATGGGAAATTTGCTTCCTCACCAGTTTCCAGATCCTGAGTGGCCTGGATCTAGATGTCATGGGTGCCACCTGGGGCTGGTCACTGGGAATGTCTGACCCCTGGGATGAATCTTCTTCACAGAAGCCCAGGTTCAGAAATCCCGTGGGTGTATCCTCCAAGACTGATTCAGGAGAGGAGAGATTGCCAGGCAGGGGGTCAACAGAATTCCTCTTGACTTCAGTATCCTCTGTAGCAGTGTTGATGACATCAACCACAAGAGCATCTCTTTCTGGGACTGTGTTGTCTGAACCGGGCATCGCCTCCAGAAAGGAGAGGCTGTGAGGCATGGTGTAGCTTCTACATCCTTTACCTCTTTCTTCCACACCCTCCACCTTAACGTGGCTCTTCCCAGCTTGTGTACCGGTTGTAAATGCTGGTTCACTGGCTCTCCTGGTCAAGGGGAGAGGGAGGCAAACAGGACCTGGAGGGCTGCTAGTTAGCCAGGGCATCTGATCTTGCTGATGGCTGTCCCCACCACTCAGCTGATATTTGAGAATGTTGCAAGTAGCTGTTACATGATTATCTTCTCGCCTGTGAGTTAGGGATGAAACAATCTCCTCACACGTATAGCCGATGGTGCACATGGTCTCCACGACCCTAGGCAGGATTTCTTTGGTGGCAGGCAGTACATGTTCTTGAATGGGGCCTAGCCATGGTCGTTCCACAAGCTGACAGATTGTGAATCGGTACCAGATAGGGACCATGAGTAGTCGGGCAATGATGATGTGACAGGGTTTTGACAGATGGTAAGGAATGGGACACATTGTGGTGGTGATGACCCTGTGCATACCTTCAAGGGTTTCTTCCATGTATGGAAAGTGCCCTGTGACTAAGACATATAGAACAATACCCAAGCTCCACATATCACCTGCCCGTCCATCATAGGGCTTTCTTGCCAAGATCTCTGGGGCCCAATAGAGCAAGGAGCCACAGATCTCCTCCAACATCTGCCCCTCTGTGATTTCAATTGCCATACCAAAGTCACAAAGCTTTGCATTTCCTGCTGCATCGACTAGGATGTTTTCTAATTTGATATCACGGTGTGCGATGTGTCTCTGGTGGAGGAAGTGAACTGCTGACACCACCTGCCGGAAAATCACTCTAGCCTCCTCCTCCTTAAAACAGCCCAGAGCCCCGAGGCAGCTCTCCAGATCTTCTCCTGCCACATACTCCATAATCAGATAAGTGGTTGACAGTGTATCGATCATGTCAAAAAATCGAACGATGTTCCTGTGTTCTAAAGACTGAAGGATGTTCACTTCAGTACTGATGTCAGCCACACTGTTGGTGTTTTTCTCAAGGACCTTGACAGCCACTCGTGTATGTGTGGGAAGGTGGCAGGCCAGCTTCACCTCCCCGAATGAACCACAACCTAGAGATGTTAACATCCTGAAATCCTTTTCAAGATAGTCCTCTTCCATGTGGTTGGCCATGGTGTTCTGCTCAATTCCAACCACTTTATCTTGTGGGTAATCACAGACCCACACAATGCTAAAAGAAAAAGATTAATGCAGTTTTAGAAGGGGAGGATATAGATTTGGATTCTCTGTTATGAAATTGAGATATCCCAAACAATCTAATGATGCTCTTCAAGGATACAAAAATACTAGAAGAACCTAAACCCAAGGCAGTGGATGAGGAATCATAAGAAAGATCAGTGTTGGTATAAGTAAAGTTGGCATGCAAAAGAAAATCCTGAGATCCCTGAAAGAATGAGCTGCTTCTTTTCAAGGATGTGCCACAATGCAAACCCTTAACAAAGTTGATCAAGATCATGTAAAATAGTTCAATGAATTCAAACTCTAAACTAGTAGAATTATACATAATATACTCAGCATCTATTATAATATAGTTATAATATAATATTATAACACAGTTATAAATATTATATTATACATATATGTTACCTATAATACACATTATGTGCTTTATATATTTATTTAGTCCAGTAAATTTAAAAATGTTTTCTATAAAAGAGAAAAGAAACCAAAGGGAAATAAAAGGCTGAATTTTCAAAAATGAAAATTGGGTAACATTTATTGAGGAAATTGATAAAATAAGTACAAATTATCACTAAAACAAAAAAAAATTAATATAATCTTATTGCATCTTGTTATTCCATGTTCAGTTGCTATCCATTGGAGCCTGCTCTTTTCTCAAGGGAAACAGAGGAGCAGTGGATCTGGTGGAGAGAGGAGCTGAGGGGCAACTGGGAGGAGCGGAAGGAGGGGAAGATGCAGTCAGGATGTACTGTATGAAAAAGATGAAATATAAAGAAAAACTGAAAAAACATAAATATAAATATGACACAGGAAATCTAAATCCCAGGAAATCAACTGGAAATCAACTTTCCAATCTCTACAACTAGCAACAATGACCGACAAGTATTTTAGTAGTTCATAAACTGAGGAAAGGCACAGTTTCAAGCACATTTCATAAAAGAGTTATTCCCCTAATTTCCAAACTATATAAGACGTTTCAAAATTATCGTAGTATCAGGCAATATCCTTGACTGACAGATTAGAAAAACCTGAATGAGGGTAATTGATAGGTCACATCAAATTCAACACCACGTTAATAAGACCAGACTGTATGCTCAAGACGTCTTTAACCGGGAACATTCAAGATTCATCAACAGCCAAAGAGCACAGCATACACACAACACTGAGGTAAGTCCTAAATCAGACATCAGTGGAATAGAATGCCTAATTCAGGAAAAACTTGGAATTAGTGAAAGTGTTACTACAAACATGCCAGTTCCACAAACACAAGTGTCACATTTTGTTCACTCCAGGTCATGAGCAGGCAGAGGCATAGCCTTTGTATAATAGGAAGTAATTGTCCAATTTAATGGGCCGGGAAGTGAAGTATAGCAGATAAATATGATCAAAGTAGAGTACAGCCAGATATCAGTCATGATCAAATTCCTCATCCTACGCATTTACTACATAACATTAAATTTGTAAAATACACAAGAACACAGCCAAAAATGACAAAAAAGGAGTTAATAAAAGGAAAATCAGTTGAAATGAATAAAAAGGAATTACAGGGAAAAATTACTACCAAAACCAATAATGTAAATAAAGAAATGCTGGGCAGTGGTAGCGCACGCCTTTAATCCCAGCACTCAGGAGGCAGAAGCAGGCGGATCTTTGTGAGTTTGAGGTCAGCCTGGTCTACAGAGCGAGACGCAGGAGAGGCACAAAGCTACACCTTTGTCTTGAAAAACAGAAAGAAAGAAAGAAAGAGAGAGAGAGAGAGAGAGAGAGAGAGAGAGAGAGAGAGAGAAAGAAAGAAAGAAAGAAAGAAAGAAAGAAAGAAAGAAAGAAAGAAAGAAAGAAAGAAAGAAAGAAAGAAGAAAGAAAAAAGTAATAGTCAATTGCCAAAAGGCCAAACTGAGAACTTGGGAATCAAACTCACTATGTCCAGATCCAACAGGTCAGGGAAAAGGTCAAGTATATGGGGGAAATAACTGAGTCCAACTGCTCTCCCATCAACCAACCGATTCTCCGAAGTACAAACAAAACTCAGCCACAGGCAGTGCCTTTTCATTGGCTAGTATCTAGCATACCTCACAAGGATTCCGTGTGATGTCACATGCAATGGACCAATCAAGGCTCGAAAAAAACCACAGTGATTTTTTAAAATTATTTTCTGTTAAATTATTAATTTTTTTCCATTCACGTTCTTGTTCCCAAGGAAATTCCCTTAGCAGAGAGGGCTGCTATCCTTCCCAACCCCACTCCTGTTACTTTCCCAGAAGCCAAGACAGATTCATTGTTGTCACACAGTCACACATTGAACATATCTCTCCCATCCACCCTGTGAATATAATCAATGAACTCTTCAAGTAGCCTAAATTCCAGATCCCATCCTGTGTCATGTAGCATAGGTCTCATATTAACCAAGCCTGCTTCTTGATGTTGAAGCAACTCCTTTCCCCTCAGACACCATGAAGTTAATGGAGACACACTTTGTCTGGTGGGAATAAAACTCCTTCAGACACCCACAGAGTGTCCAGACCATCTTTACTAATGACCTTTTGTCTGAAAGGAAGATCTGTCCATGCATCACTGTCCTTCTGTAAGCTCTGACCATTCCCTCCCTCCCCTGATAAAAAATAGAAAATACATCCAAGAAGGAGGGAAATAATAAGTCAAAGGGAAAATTAAAGTCTGGGAAATAAAACTAGATAAAACACTCTGAAAGAATTGAGTATCAAGAAAGACTCATACAGTGACCAGGACAATTCACTGATGAATTCAATCATCTCAACATCTAACAGCAATGTTCTCCAGATATTTCAGTACCCTATAAGTCTGAGGGAAAGAACATTTTCAAATTTTTCTCATAAAAGATGCATTACCCTTATTCTCAAACCAAGTAAGTAAAAGGTAAAAACAAGCCAATATCAGGCAATATCTTTGACTAACATAAATTAGAAAGTCCTTAATGAGAGATAGCTCACACCAAATTCAACAGCACATTAAGAAGACCATACTTTGCCAGGCAGTGTTGTAACATGCCTTTAATCCCAGCATTCAGGAGGAAGAGGCAGGCGGATCTACGTAAGTTCAAGCCTGGTCTACAGAGCAAGATCAGGACATGCACCAAAATGACACAGAGAAACCCAGTCTTGAAAAAAATGAAAAGAAGAAGAAGGAGAAGAAGAAGAAGAAGAAGAAGAAGAAGAAGAAGAAGAAGAAGAAGAAGAACAACAACAACAACAACAACAACAACAACAACAACAACAACAACAACAACATACTTCATTTTCAGAATTCCTTAACCTAGGAACATTAGGATTCGTCCACACATACAGATTGACACAAAGCAGAACATACACACAACATTGAGGTAAGTCCTATAATAGGACATCAAAGGAATGAAATGCCTTTTTCAGGAAAACTTTTGGAACTAGAGAAAGTGTTACTTCAAATATTCCAGTTCCACAAACACAACTGTCACATTTTGTTTCCTAGGGATCCCGAACAAACAGAGGAAAGAACCTTAGATCATTTCAATGTACTTGTCACATTCAATGTGTGGGTAAGTGAAATAGAGCATGTAAATATGATCAAAATGCAAAATAGTCAGATATGGGAAGTCATGATCAAATTCCTCATGCTATAGAGATAATATATACTACCATATGTGTGAATTACACAAGAACAAAGGCAAAAATGACAAAGAAAGAAATTGATAAAAGGAAAATGAGGTGAAATGAGGAAAAGGCATTTACAGGCAAAAATCAAAACCCAAACCAAAGATGTAAATAAAGCAATGAATAGATAACAAATGACAAAAGCCTAAACTGAAAACCTGGGGAATATACTCACTAAGTCGAGATCTGACAGGCTTTGAAAAGTCCAAATCCAGGAGAAACAACTGAATCCAACTGCTCTCCCATCAACCGACTGCTTCTTTGAAGTACAAAGACAAAACCCAGCCCTAGGTGGCGCCCTTTTATTGGCTGATATCTAGCTTACATCACTTGGACTCCATGTGATGTCACATGCAATGGTCCAATCAAGGCTTGGCAAAAAGCTATAGTGATTTTTTTTTCTCTCACATTCTTGTTTCCAGCCACTCAACTACTAATTTTTCTCTTGTGTGGTCTAATAGTTGGCAAAGATCTACTTACAGGAGGCAGGGTTTATTTAACTTCAGATTTATAGAAACACAAATCAACCCAATGGGAGGAAATAATGGCGTGGACATCAGCAGAGTTGTCCAGTTCGTTATATGGCATTTGTAATCTCAATATTCTTCGGACATATCCTTGTCTTCTCCAAGTAGTTAGTGTGATCTTAAGCATGTGTCTCAGCCGGGAGGTGGTGGTGCACGCCTTTAATCCCAGCACTCGGGAGGCAGAGGCAGGCGGATCTCTGTGAGTTCGAGGCCAACCTGGGCTACCAAATGAGTTCCAGGAAAGGCACAAAGCTACACAAGAGAAACCCTGTCTCAAAAAACCCAAAAAAAAAAAAAAAAAACGAAAAACAAAAAACAAAAAACATGTGTCTCTAGTCAGGCAATGTCAAATTACATTTTAGGTGCCATGACTGATACAGTCAATCTGTGGTTCTTTCTCTCCCCCAGCCTTCTCTCATTTACACTAAAAAGCATGGGATACATGAGCTTGAACTGACCATGTTTAAAAGTGTGTGTCCTCCTTCAACGAGCGTATTCCAAAATTGACTCCAATCTCAAAATATGTAGTTGCTTCCAGAATGAAATACCTATAGTTTCTATGTTACAGAAGACACTGTCTTCCAATCAATCTCCCCACTCTGCTGATCTTTCATTCCCAAAGAGTTCTCATGGTATGGATTCCATCTGTTTCTTTCTGGTGGGCTATGAACCATCAATGAACAGATCCCATAGTCATGAGTGCCATGCCACTTGCCCTTGGCCTTGGTCTTTAACTTCATTCTTACAGTCCATGGAGGATCAACATCATTTGGTTGTTGTTTTCTATATGAAATCTTGGTCATTAACATTTGACACTGAATGTCTATGCAGTATAATTCAAACCCAAGGTGGGAAGGGAGGTATGCTGTGGCCAAGACATGGCTGAGGGTCAATGGTCATGGCATTCCACATTGCTTTACTGGGGTTGGCATCTCTGTGGAGCTGTCCTCTTTAAGTCTCACCAGGTGGTCTCCATAGCCCACCGCTCTAGGAGTGCTTTAACTTTCCTGGGGTCCCAGCAATGGACAAGCTGGGGAGTAAACTGCTGGGTGAGATCAGGAAAGACATGCATAATAACAAACCTTACCCATCGGGGACGTTACTCATGGGCAGTTTGCTTCCACTAATGGAGCATCAGTCCTTCCTTGACATGGTCCCTGCCATGTGGGTTATCCTAATCACCACCCAGCACTGGATCTGCCAGATCTTCAAAAGTGCTCACATCCCACAGCCCACAACAGTATCTGCCCAATGACACCAATATATTCCCAGAGTAATAGCCATGTTTTCTTGTCCATCTAAGGACCTCATCTCAGTGTTCTCTATCCTTCTGTGAGTCAGGACTTGTCCAATTGGGATTATACTGAGCAGTACATGTTGGGAAACAGAGCACTGCACAGCAGGGACTCACAAATAGGTTTCCAAGAGCCAGCCAAAGCCCAAGGGACAGCACCTGTTACCATTGTTGGGAGTTCCACAAGTAGACCAAGCTACACAGCTGTCAGATATATGTAGAGGGCCTAGTCAGTCTCATGTAGGCTCTCTGGTTATTGGTTCAGACAGAGTTCATATGAGCCAGGTTAGTTGTTTTCTGTTATCTTGGAATGTTCTTGACCCCACTGAACCCACAATCCTTCCTCCCTCTCTTCAGCAGAATTCCCTGAACCCAAAGAGGATTAATGTTTTGTTGTGGGTCTCTGCATCTATTTCCATCAGTTACTGGATGAAGACTCTCTGATGACAAATGAGGTAGTCAACAGTCTGATCACAGGAGATGGCCAGTTCAGGCTGTGTATCTGATATCACTAGACATCTTAGTTGGCATCATCCTCATAGATTTCAGGGAGTTCCCTTTGCATCATGTTCTACCTGACCCCATTATGCTCCCCTGTTCCAGTCATCTCTTTCAGTAGAGTGCCCCTTCATGCACCTCCCAACCCAAACCCTCATGCTCCCATCCTCACTTGCCCCCAGTTCACCCAGGAGATCTCTTTTTTTCCCTTTCCCAGGGAGATCCATGCATCTGCCATTGGGCTTTCCTTGTTACCCGACCTTGAATTTGGGTGAAGTCTCTCTTATTGTTGGCCACTACTTTGGGATTGATCATTTTGGGAGGAGTTATGTTGAAAGGACCAAGCAGATGCCGTAACAGGCTGTCAGTCTTCTCGCAGAGATCAGGCCTCAATTTCAGTTTCCTGAGACTTGAGCAAGCAGTTTCTGGGAGGGCTATGACATAGTCCTTACAGTAGCTCCCTTTCTGTAAGTACTCTGACCACTCAAGGTCCAGCCAGTTGTTTACTGTCTGGGACCCCTCACCAGCTAAGAGATACGTACATGGGTCTATCTGAACATGTGAGGCCAGACACCCTCCATAGCATCTCAAGGACAGAGTCTGGCCCACTGAGTCAGTCCTCACAGTCAGTACATGCTAGGCAAGCCAACCCCCATGGCAGCTCAAGGACAAAGCCTGGGACTTGTCCAGGCCTGCCCCCCCAAAGATGATAACTGTAACCCCCAACCAGTAAATCCAAAGGTTACACACCCTCACCTAATCATATGATGCCAAGGCTTGTGCCACCCTGCTTGTGGTTTTTCCATTAAAAACCCCTCACCCTGAGAGTTCAGGGCCGTCCTCCTCCACCCACTGTGTCAAGTGTTGGACATGGACCAAGCCCGGGCTTGCTTGCTATCAATAAACCCCTGTGTGTTTTGCATCGGATATCGGCTCTATGGTGGTCTTGCTCAGGGGTCTCAAGATGCAGCCACAATAATGTTGTCCTGGGTTTTTCATGTTACTTCTGCATTTGTCATGGGCTCATCTGGATTTAGTTTGTTACTTGAGTGCTTCTGTTTCCTTTGTGTTGGGGAATGTTTAGATTGATGCTTGGTGTTCCTAGTGTGGCTGTGCTAGGCTCATCTGTGTTCTGCTTGAGCTCAAGTGTGGAGACACACAGTGCCGGTTTGTAGGTGGGATAACTTCCTGATGCTGGATGATCTAGAAATGTATCCCTTCTGACCTCACCAACCAGAATACAGGAATTGAGATGAGATGTCTGCTGGGGCAGGATTCAGAATATCCCACATGCTCTGATCTCATGAGCCAGGTTATGTGTATTACAATGGTTGTATATGTTGGTCACAATGTGCTAACATATATTCTGACCTCATTAGCCATGTTCCACAGAGTGCAGTGGGTATATTCACCAACATTGGTTCCAGAGAGTGAACAAGCCATGATGTTTTCACACTTTTGCCAGCCTCCTAAACTGACCTTCCTGCAACCACTGTTGCTGCTTATATGTCCCATGATTCACTATCTCAAGTCATATGATTTCACTCCTCTGTTTATACCCTCTGATTGGTACTTATCATACTAAAAATACACTCAGATTCCTTCCCTGTCTCTGTATATATCATTAGGCACTATTTCTTGTGTCACCCTCATTCAGCAGTATTTCTCCAATCTGTATGCTTGAGATGTATTTGATGATTAACTTCATTGAAATAATCTGACCTCATGGAATTGTATTGTACTGGTCCTTGACTTGTTTTCTCCCTGAGATCTAGTCAACTTTACACTTCCATTTGTTCATACTGGTTTATATTACATTCTTAAAGCCAGCAGTCAGTAGGTGAAGTTTGGAGGATTACAAATTAAGGCCAGTCATGCGATACTGTTCTAGTATACATTGTATTATTAATAGACACATCCTGACATAACTCAATGTGATTGAAAGAGTTTATTTGGTCCCCATGTACTGTTCAATGTCCATCATTAGGGAAGTTTTCTAGGATCTCTAGCAGATTCAGACGACAGCTCTTTCCTGACTTGCTCTTCACAGCTACTTCAGTTTACTTTCTTACACAATTAGGGACCAATACACAGGGGTGGAGGCACCCACATTGGGCCTGGAGCTCCCACATTAGCCCCACATTAATAAAGAAATGAGTCATGTAAACTGCATGCAATTGCAAAATCACAGGCCTAGTTTCAGACACTCAGCACAATAATCCTCTTTGTTTTTAAGTCATCTTTCTGTGTAAATGGATGGATGTGGAAAAGATGATATTGAGTGAGAGAACCCAGATCCAGAAAGAGAAATGTCAGAGGTTATCTCCATCAACTGTTTCTGGCTCCCAAATTTCTGAAATGAATATAAAACATGGAGGTACAGAGAGGGGAGGGGATACCAAAAGTACCTGACATCTAGCTTTTATACTCCTCTTCCACAGCTAGATAACATGTCCTCTTAGCGGTTCTTCTGAGATCTTCCTAGGGAGATTGTACCTAGCAGGAGTAGAAACCTAGCCCTGTGTGTGTATGTGGGACTTTTGCTGTGGGGAGGAAATGTCTAGAAGTAACAGACAGATACATAGTTGTTTGTATGTATTTGTGTGTGTATAAGAGACAGAGAGCATGGGAGAGATAGAGACAGAGAAAGACACACACATACACACACACAGAGAGAGAGAGAGAGAGAGAGAGAGAGAGAGAGAGAGAGAGAGAGAGAGAGAAAATGCTTTGATTGTAAGGCAGGGGGCAGTTAGAATGCCCTAACACCATCTCTTTGTGTACCTGTAACATTGGTGGTTGACTTTAAGGTACCTAGCATTAAGTGATACCTAGCTATGAATGTGTAATTGAAACTTTGCTTGAGGGGAGGTGATACTGAGGAGGACATGATGTTCTAGTCATATGTGGGTCTTTTTAATATAGGGTTATATTCCTAGCAGGTTCTGAGATTTTTGTCAGTTTGGTTAGGCTATAAGTGCAGACAAAATTCTAAACAGTCTTAGTAAATAAGAAACACAGAGGCAGATATAGAGGAAATAGCCAAAGAAATCAGAGCAAAGCCTCAACTAGCCTTAACTTATGACCAGCAGTAGCTTCCCCAGAGAAAGCAAGCTCTTCCTGCCTAGCCTGCACTTTTATTGCTTTCCTGTTCTGCCTTCTCATTGGCTCTAAGCCCAGCCACATGACTTCCTCATCATTGCCTGTCTATACAGACCTCCAGGTCTCTATGGTTGGTACTGAGATTAAAGGCTCCTGTTACCATGTTTGGCTGTGTTCTTGACCACACTGAGACTCTGCCTGCCATGTGATCAGATTAAGGGTGTGTACAACCACCGCCTGACTCTGTTTATGGCTTGCTTTGACCTCTGATCTCCAGGCAACTTTATTTATTAACATACAAATAAAATCATATTTCAGCACAAATATCACCATATTTCCCCTTTTCTATTCAAATAAAAAGAAAAAAGGAAAAAAGTTATAACTAATATAAGAAAAACTATATACAATAAGTACAATAACTATATACAATATATACAAGCAATAAATACCTAAACAATGTCTAGTCCATTTGCATTTGATAGACTCAGAGAAAATATTCCCTTATCTATGTTATTTTGGAAAGCCCAAAATGTACCTGATTC
This sequence comes from Peromyscus maniculatus bairdii, assembly GCF_049852395.1. Lineage (NCBI taxonomy): Eukaryota > Metazoa > Chordata > Mammalia > Rodentia > Cricetidae > Peromyscus > Peromyscus maniculatus. The sequence continues at coordinate 59,609,686 of NC_134874.1, read as the reverse complement.
ACTTTCTATCCTAACTTATATAACTGACAGAACTATCTTATAATGTCTTTCAAATTTATACACTTACACCTCTTTAGTGAGTTCCTTCTCTCAAATTTTTAACAAAGAAAACTATAAGTATCTAATCCTTAACTATAACTGTAACTATAAGTATCTAATCTTCAACTCCCTCAGAGACCCAAGAAAGAAATAATATTACCTTAAAAAACCAGGAAGTACAAGCAATCGGCTTCCAAAAAAAAAATGTGAGTTGACAGAAACAGCCAGCTGCCTAGACAGTCACCCAAGGTTTCTCCACAACATTGGGGCATCATCTTCAGCTTATAGGCTTAGCATATCCAACAGACTCATTTGTGAATTAGGATGTACACAAGGCGTACAGTTTGACCTCACACTTCATGAGAATAGTCCATGTACCAGAAACACCTGAATTCCATTAGTGTCATGTCATGATTCAGGATTTTAAATTTTGGAAATTGTTGATTTTTTTTTAAATTCAGCTGTCCATTCTTCTCGGCTTGTGAGTGGCTTCATTTCTTTTATTAAATGCCAGTCTACCATTAAGAGGTTAGACTCTGACAGCTTAGTTACTCTTTCAAGAATAACTGTTTCAGCTGCTGTTCCACTGCACATCAGAAGCCATTGGTCCACTGTTAGTTTAGAGTTTAGCTGTCTTTGAAGAAAGGGACACTGTACCTTTTCCGGATTGCAAAGGCCACTTCAGGAATGGTGCCATATTGTCCTAGCCTCAGAAGATGACTATTGTTAAAGCCACAACCACACTTGCCTTGGCAAGAATCAGTAGTCCTTTTTTTCATGTTCTGTCCATTTTTTCCTGTTTGTCAGCAGTCAATTAGAGGACACTTTGTTGTCCAGTGGCTCACTTTTACCATAATGAAAGTTAACTCCATATGCAGTTTCTTAAATGCCCATGTCTTCTCTGGAGTATTGGTGCTGCAAGGAGCTGACATGTCTCAATGTCATAAAAAAAGAAAAAAATTCTAAGTTATTAAAACATTTTAAATGCTCTATTCTATAGATCTCTGAAAGGTTTGAAGATGACCTGTCAATCTAAAATATACCTGCTTGACATTGAAATCATACCTAATATGACTACCAGTTTAACTGTAATTTCTAACTACTAACTTTCATTTCTTTATATTCTAATAGTTGGTAATAATAACATTAAGAATTAGCAAATTGCATTACATAGTTAAATGAACTGTGTAAGTACAATATTTTGAACAAGATTAGAAATATACATATAGCATTTTCTAACAATATCAATCTCAATATATATAATTTGTATACAATATACAAAAATCCAATCCAATGTAAAGTATTTAAAACTAGTAATTGACTTTTAAAAGTGATTCAATAATCTATCTTTTTATCTATATTGTATCTATATCTTCTCTTTACTTTCAGAGTAGATTCAATAATCTACCCTCTAGTCCATCATTTCTATATATCTTTTTTTAAAATGAGAACCTTAAACCTAATCTCCGTTGCTTAGCACATTTTCTAACCCTTAACAACAACTTGTAACCAACCCTCCTAAACAATGAAAATTATCCCAGACCCCAAAACCATTGAAAGACCAAAAAACTACCTGCCCCATACCATCTCTTTGGGAATGTGGATATCGTGTTCTTAAAATTGCTTCCTGCTGGATATGGGCAAAGGCATTTTTATTCTGAAAAGAAAAAATTTGGGTTAATTGTCAAATTCTAGGAAAGGTAGCTATATCATTTGTTGTCCAGTCTCTGCATTATGCCAAAGTTCAGGGCTTATCTCAGGTCCTTATTCAAGTAGTTTGTAAAACTGGATCATCTCAGCTAGTCATCTCAAAATTGCTCTGAGCAGTTTGTAGTCCAAAGCTGATCTCTAGATGATGTTTGTCAGCTTAGTGGTATTATTATTGTCCGCATGGAATCATTGTTGTTGTGGGGCCCCATCTTCTTCCTGGAAACTTCAGTTAATGTCTGGTGGTGATTTCCTACAGAAAACTGATAGAGACTAACACAAAGACATGTATAAGCAGCTAATTGAAGCCTTTTTTCTAGAATTAGTACTCTATATGACCATTAATATCTTTGATATAAAATTCATACTTTAAGAAAAGTTTAAAGAATCAGAATAGAATCAAAGAATTGAGATTCGTAGTAATAGAACAGTCCCTTATTTTTATTTTTATTTATTTTTTTGTTTTCTTCTGTCCCATATCAGAAGATGGTTCTTTCTTCTGACATGATACAGGGAGTTTGTATTTTCCTTTTAACAACATTCTTGGGTTTAAAGAAGGAGAGAACCATTCTCCAACTCCAAAGCCAGCTTTAATTTTTAATTGAACTGGGACTACAAGAAGACCATTTGTGTTAAATGTTTTTAGAGAAGAGCAGAAACAAACATTTAGGAAGACTTATGAAATTTTATAAATGATATACCAATAGGACATTTTACTCTTTTTCTTGGGACATTTTTTCTAGATGATTTGTCCTTTTTCTTCAAATGTCTCATTTGTCCATTGTTCTTCAGATTCCTTAGCTTTCATTCCCCTAAAAGACTAAAACAAAAACCTTTCCCTAAGACTAACTTTGGGGATGCTCCCTTTTGACAAGTTATCAAAAACCTTTCCCTAAGACTAACTTTGGGGATGCTCCCTTTTGACAAGTTATATCTGATTAAATGAAAATGCATGTGTTAATAGTTTAAGGTAGTTTAAATTGGATGGTCATGCTGGTTGATGAACTATCACCTCTTCTAACTAAGAGGTCTGTCTTGTTCAAATTGAACCTTTATCAATTTTGATGATATCCACAGCTTATCTTCTCCTGTAGAAACAAAAGCAAAAACCTTGTCCCCAACATAACACATATCCTGGTTTCCATTCTGAGGTCAGCATGTCCTTAAGTATATAGGCTGATTTAATTCAGTAGCTTTTTCTATTATCCAATGTCTCTCTGCAGCTGTTGTTCCTTTCTCATTAGCATTGAGAAAATTCAAAGTTAATAGAGCATTAGGCAGTCTATCTCGGGGGGGGGGTTGCTACCCCTTTCTGTTTATTTAGCATATCCTTTAGAGTTCCTTTTGAGCTTTCTATAACTATTTGGCCTGTAGGACTATGTGGTGTACCTGTAATATGCTTTATTTTGTAATAAGCAAAAAACTGTTTCATTTTAACAGAGACATATGCTGGAGCATTGTCAGTTTTGATTTGTGCAGGTATACCCATGATGGTCATAACTTCTAGCAAATACATGATTACAGAATCAGCTTTTTCAGAACTCAAAGTAGTTGCCCACTGAAGTCCTGAATAAGTATCAATGGTATGGTGTACATAATTCAATTTTTCAAATTCTGCAAAGTAAAACACGTCCATCTGCTAGATTTCATTCCTCTGAGCACCCTTTTGGTTACATCCTGCTAGTAATGGAGTCTCATTGTAAAAGGAACAAGTAGGACATTTCCTTACAATTTCCTTGGCTTGTTGCCCGGTTATGGAAAAATCCTTTTTTAAACCTTTACTATTGACATGATGTTTTTATGAAATTTTGAGGCCTCCGACATATTTCCTATCAATAACTTATCAATCTCATCATTACCTTGTGCTAGAGGGCCTGGCAGACCCATATGGGATTGGATTTGAGTTATATATAAAGGATGATTCCTATTCCTGATTATATCTTGTAACTGAATAAATAGTGAAGTTAATTCTGATTCATGAGGGATAAATTCTGCCATCTCAATATTTAATACCACTCTTTCAGCATACTGAGAGTCAGTTACTATATTGAAAGTTTCTAAAAAATCCATTAATACCAACAGAATAGTATACAGTTCCAATATTTGAACTGAATTATAAGGACTTTGAACCATTTACTTAAATTTTCTGATTTGCAACCTGCCTTTCCTTGTTTGTTTGCATCTGTATAAAATGTACAAGCTCCAGATATGGGTGTTTCCCATATAATTCTATGCAAAATCCAATCAGCTCTCTTTATAAGACCAAATCTATCGCTTTGGGGATATTAGCTGTTAAACTCTCCCCAAAAATTACTGCAAGCTCTTTGGCAAGTTCACTTACTGCCCATAATTTTTCAATGTCCTCCTTAGTTAAACCTATGATGATTTCTGCTGGGTCTATTCCTGCTAATTGATGAAGTTTCAATTTTCCTTTCAAAATCAAGTCACAGATTTTTTTCCACATAAGTTTTTAATTTTTTTTACTCTGTTTATTTGGTAAAAAATATCCATTCCAATATAACATCTTCCCTCTGCATTAAAATTTCTGTAGGAGAATGCCTAGAGGATAAAATAACCAAAATGTAATCCAGCTTTGGATCAATACGATCCATGTGCCCTTCATGTACTTTCTTTTCTACCAAGGCCAAATCTTTCTCAGCTCCTTGAAGAAGTATTGTTTCTAGGAATGCCCTTTTTACAGTCCCTTTCCAGATGACCTTGCTTTACACATCCAAAACATCTGGTATTCCTCAAACCTCTTGAAATTGTGTCTCCTATCTCCATATCATCATGGCCATGAGACTCAACATTAATCATGTCTCTAATCCAGTCCTCCAAGGGTGCAGATCTTGCCTTTACCGGCCTGATTACTCTCTTGCATGCTGCATTCGCATTCTCAAAAGCCAAAGATTCGATTATTATCTGGCTAGCTTCTGAATTCAGGGCCATTCTATTTACTGCTGAAGACATTCTTTGTAAGAAATTCATGAAGGATTATTTTGGGCCTTTTACAACTTTTATGAATGACTCAGTTTTCTTTCCTGCTTCCTCAATTCTGCCCCATGCATTCATGGCTGCCATTCGACATAGAATTAGGGTTTGATTATCATATAAACATTTTCTTTGTATTTCAGCATATTGGCATTCTCCAAGAAGCTGATCCTGGGATTTCCACACCTCTAGCCCTCCATTGACTTTCTATCATCTTAGCCTCATCACAGTAATACATGCCCACCACTGCAGCTGTGCTCTGGGTTCAAGGACAGCATTTACCAGCTCTTTCTAGTCTTGAGGGATAATCCTATTACAAGTTGACCAGGAGTTTTACATTTGCTTTACAAATGGGGAATGCATGCCATAAGATACTATTGCTTCCTTAAACCTTCTTAAATCTAACATTTCAACTGGAGTCCAATTAGTTTCTACATTCACTTGATCAGATAGCTGCTGTACAGTTACCGGATAAATTAAGTTTGATTGTTTGAAAACAGGCTTTCTTTCTGTAACCTTATAATCCAATCCTGAAATAATTTTACTCATAAATTCTTCTGAGTCTGAATTTCTCTATAATTCATTTTAACAGGTTTTTCTAAAGCTTTTATCCTGGCACTTAAATTGACTATCTTTTTAAATTGTAAAATAAGGATAAGTAAACTAATAATATGCATAAATAATGTTACATATAGCTCATCAACATTAATCCTCTCTTGTAATTGTTCCATTTTCAGATTGCCTAATGTTTTTCAAACAAAGATCTATTTCCTTCTATTGTACAGATATTACTCATTTTTTAATGTGGAGAAATTTTTCTCTTTTAATTAGATTTACCCTTTAAAATATCTGATGTCTTAATTGACTTACCAAGTCTGTGTAGAACAGTAGAAATCTGAGGGAATTTCAAAACAGCTACTGAGTGTGGTTGTGGAGAGAGAGAGAGAGAGAGAGAGAGAGAGAGAGAGAGAGAGAGAGAGAGAAAGGAAGGAAGGAAGGAAGGAAGGAAGGAAGGAAGGAAGAAAGAAAGAAAGAAAGAAAGAAAGAAAGAAAGAAAGAAAGAAAGAAAGAAAGAAAGAAAGAAAGAAAGAGAGAGAGAAAAAAGAAAGAGTAGCCACGTATTATTTTGGCTAAAAGCCAAACTCCATGGACATGCTCCCACTTGAGCCAATTTGGGCCTGAGTTCTGGCATCCTTAAGCTCCGACCATGTGAACTGGTGGTTCAGCTGCAAGCAACTCCAGCTGCAGCTTGCGTGTAGCTGCTGCAGCTGCAGTTGAGTGCAGCTCTGACTGGGCCTGGGGCCTGTAAACTCTGGCTGCTCTGGGGTTTGAAACCCCTGGCCTGTGAAGCCAGCAATAGTTTTTAATGAATTTGTGCCACATTGGGCACCAAATGTAGATGAAATTCTAAATGGTCTTATTAAATAAGAAACACAGAGCCAAATGAGGAGTTAATAGCCCAAGTGATCACAACCTTTAGCTTACCACGCACTGCTATCCTTCCCCTCAGAGCAACCTTCTCCTGTGTGTCTGTCTTTTTATTGCCTTTTTATTCTACCTTCTCATTGGCTCTAAACCCAACCACATGATTTCCTCATCGATGCCTATCTATATAGATCTCCAGATCTCTATGGTTGGTACTGGGATTAAAGATGTGTGTCACTGTGCTTGGCTGTGTCCTTGAACACACAGAGACTCTGCCTGCCATGTGATCAGATTAAGGGCGTGTGCTACCACTGCCAGACTTCTGCTTAATGGCTATGAACTCTGATCTCCAGGCAACTTTATTTATTAATATACAAATAAAATCTCATTTCAGCACAAATAAAATATCACCATACAGGGCTCACTGGTCATCCAATCTGACCAAACTGATTCAGTGAGAGGTCCTGTCTCAAAAATAAAGCAGAGAGCAGTTGAGGACACTTCAGTTGCCCTCTGGCCTCCACATAAATGAGCACCAGCACACATGAAAACACAAAAACTAGCCAGATAGTGGTAGTGCACACCTTTCAGTCCTAGTACTTGGGAGGCAGAGGCTGGTGGATCTCTGAGTTCAAGGCCTGCCTGGTTTACAGTGCTAGTTCCAGGTCAGCCAGGACTACACAGAGAAACCTTGTCTCAGAAAACAAACAAATAAAAACCAAACCAAAATACCATCATTCTGTCACTCACACTCATCAGTTAGTGTGATAACAGGAACTAGAAAGAAGAAGACCTTCAGTTTTTCTCCAGGAAGACATTTGGTGTCTAGTGTGAAAATTAGGGAGACTCACATATTCTTGGAGAGACTAGAACCAGCCACCCCACGTGGAGGAAAGAGTGCTGACACCACAGATTCAGGGATCCAGTTTAGATACCTTGCACAAAGTCCCAGAGAGCTCACACGGACACTCAGTGTGTCCTTTCTAAGGGTAGAGATTAAATCCAGCATCTGTTTCTTATGTGGAATGTTGGAAGTTTTACCTCCTCTAACCTGATCAGTTGGGAAAATCATGAGAATAAATTTAAAATTAGTGGTAAAAAGAAAGAAGGAAAACTGGTATTTTGCCTGACTTAGTTTTTGCTGTCGTTTTTTTGAAACAAAGTCTCCCTAGGTAACTTAGGCTGACTTTGTCCTCACAGTCCACCTGTATCAGCTTCCCATGCCCCATGACACCCAACTGCACTTAAGTCTTCTGTAAGATGGGATGGCCTTAACAGCACTAGAAGGGGTTTCAAGAAGGCACTTGAAACACAGAGGGGTGGGTACTGTCTGGGAGATTCCCTGGAGGTCAGTGTGGCTGAATGAGGTTGATCAACTAATACTGACTGCAGTGGAGAACACACAAGGGTTTTCTGAAATACTTCCATTCATTTCCCAAGCAACAAAGCTGGCAGAGCCAAAGGCTGTAAAACTATGGATGATTTCCCTCTAGTAATGTTGTGTCTTCTGTGGGTCTAATACAGGAAGAAGCTCATGGTTGGATGCATTGTTTGAACATGTGATCTGCAGCATGTCTGGAGAGATGGGGCTCTATACTAGACTGCAGCTATCCTCAAGACTTGTATTTTGAGATTTGTAGCTTCCTGGCTGCTCTAATATTGATTCACATCTTTTTTATTATATTCTTTGAATTTTTCTAGTATCATCAAGTATTGTTTGTGACTACTATTTTTGTCATTCTCCTGTCAATATTGTTGTAGTTTTGATGAGAGTGGCCCCCATAAAATGATATATTTGAATATTGGTTCCCAGTTGCTGGACTGTTGGAAAGGTTGAGGTGTGGTCTTGTTGGAGTAGATGTGGCCTTGGTGTGGAGAATGTGTGCCAACAGAGGTGGAATTTAAAGTTTCAAAAGCTCACACCAGGCCATCTCTGTCTCTTTGCCTGCTGCCTGTGGATCAGGATATAGCCCTCAGCTTCTTCTCTAGAACCATGTCTGCCTGCATGTTGTGATGCTCCCCATTGAGATGATAATGAACTATGTCTTTGAAACTTAAGCCCTCAGTTAAATTCTTTCCTTTAAATTAGCTGCCTGGGAGGTGGTGGCTCATGCCTTGGATCCCAGCTCTTTGGAGACAGAGGTAGGTGAATCTCTGAGTTAAGGCCAGCTGGTCTACAAAGTGAATTCATGCGAAGTTCTTTTTTATAGAGCCAACTTCCATGCATCCTTCTTAATCATCGATGCTTTCCTTACCTAACTTTGGTTTTCTGCATCCTACTCTTTGATTGTGTAAATGAGTGACTATGATCAGAAATGCTGTGTCTCAGTTTTATTGATGCAAAAGAAGACATCACATATTTTTGGAAAGATGATTTCTATTTGTAATATTATACAATATTAAAACAACATTTGAGACAGATTTCTCACCAGAATCACCACAGTACCTCCCATTTCATTAAAATATGATTGATAAGATAGCAGAGAAATGCTTAGTACAATCAGAACGCAGAAAGCAAGCTGGAGCTAAATGGGGATGGCCCCTAGAATCAGAAAAATCTCAGTTCTATATTGACTTAATGATTTCCTGTAAATCACACAATACATGATACTCAACACAGACACTGAGCATGCTCAATGAATTCCTGAACACCTAATCACCAAGGGCAATTAAGCTGATTAATTCAAAGGCAAATTAGATTCTCTGATGATGGGTGGCACAGCTTCTTTGAAGAACAGCAGAAATCTTGCTGGAAACTCAAGCTCCATTTGTGATTTCACCTTGACACAACTTTCAGGATGATGGGTTCTTCTGGTTGAAAAATAGTTTGCTTGCTTAACTTCAAGGGAATCTGTGGCAGTTGAAGAAGCACATTGAGAAGGAATGAATGAGCCAGCAACCACAGCAAAGAAGAACAAATCCATTCAGGACAGTGGTATTTTATATACATAAAACACTTTAGGCTTCATATGTCCTGAATTCTTTATACATACATCTTCATTAGGACTGGGTAGTGCAAACACCCAGGTCTACTGTTCATGCAATAAAGTCATTTTGGAGTAATTGTTGTATATAGAACCTGAGGGGGGAGACTATGCGGACCCATGTTCTTTATTGATTTGAATTTAAGAGAAAAGGCTGAGTTTTGAAATTCTGGATCACATTTTAAATATGTGGAAGACTGTTTTTGATAGGCAGTATAAAGGTAAATTCACATTTGTTGACACATAGAAGGTAATCCTGAACACATGTCAGACAGTGCAGCTCTGTGGGCACAATTCAAATTCTCAAGCCAGTTGTGCTTGTCCAGTTTAATGGCAGGCAAGAACTTGTCATTTTTCCTAAGATCTCCTCTTAGCCCTGGAGGGTAGTGTGAATGGGGAACTTCTGAATCATCCAGTGTTTCCACCAACCATTTTACCTCAGTCTCTTCCACCTTATGGGAGAAGAGAAGCTGCCAACATCTGGTCTCTGTAGATGGTGGGGAAACAGGTTATCAAGGAAACTGAAGAATGTCAGCTTATGGAAAGCTTTCAAGATTAAAGTCTTTGTCTGTCCATCTTTCTGAAGCACTGTGTAGACAGGACAGCTACACAGTTACCCTGGGTGAAAAATGAGGGGATAACGACCTCTCTAAGACCACGAAGAAAGGACAGCTGATGAGAGGAGCTGTGTAGCTACATACATGACTAGAAATTAGCCTTGTCATTCATTGCTTTATTTGGAAGTAAAGACAATTGACCTTTAAGTTTGGGGAGGGGGCAACATGTCAACTTCTCTAAGTGTATTGTTTGTGTTTTAACAACATGCATCTATTCTCTCCAGAGATACACTCACCCAGACTCAGAAAGACAAACGTGGTATGTACTCACTCATAGGAGGATACTAAATGTAAAACAAAGATGACTAGACTGCTACTCACAACTCCAAGGAGGCTACCTAGAAAACAGGACCCTAACAGACACACAGGGATTGCCCAATGACGGAGAAATGGATGAGATCTACATGAACACCCTGGACATGAGGCGGAGGGAGGATAATAAAGGGCAAGGGTGGAGGGAAAGAGAGCTTAGCGGAGCGGGAGATCCAATGGCCCCAACTGTCTCTGCCCCAGGGTTTTTATAGAGATGCCAAGGGGTGGACAAAAGACCTCCTCCCCCAGCACAGCCAAGTGCAGACCATCTCAGACACCTGCACTCAGGCCCATGGTCCTAATCATCCTCTATTCGGACCTGCAGGGTAAAGCCACGAGGAACCCAAATACGGGCTCCCACAGGTCCCCCTTTCTTAATATATAAAAAAATAACTATTAATGGCTTAGAGCAATCTCCATAGCTGTTACACCTCCCAGGATGGGAGTAGAGGATGATAAAGATGGCATTTTCTTTTGAATTAGGTCCAAGGTGACTACAGCAGTCTTAGCTGCCTCAAGCCCTTTCTAAATCAAAAACTCTTAAGGTGACTACAAACTGAAAGAATCCCTTAGCTTTATCATTACCATTAACAAGTTAACATAAATATTGCTATACATAGTATGGTGCTATATATAGTTGACAATTTTTACTGTCTTACAACTTTAACTCAGTCATTTGAATTTTCTTGCTAACAGAACATAGGAAAAACTTCGATGTACTCACATCAAACTTCCTTAACTCCACAAAACCAGGGTGCATTAATATCAATAGGTTTCTGCAAACATAATTCAATCTCATAACTCTTCCTTTTCTTTATAATTTTTTAAACAAAATCTCAACCTAGTTAGAGGAACCCAAACTTATACAGTTCCTACAAACCCATATTGAAAAGCAATATTTTCAATCTAACCATTAACACTTTGAAAACTTTTAGCAAAACATCCAAAAGCAGTTTCTTAATAAAACTCTTTACACTTTAAAAGTAGTCTCTTAGTATACCCCATTTGCATTTCTTACTAATCAAAACATGACATTAATCCACTCAAACAATTTTTTAAATTAAACTAAGGAATCTTAACTCTCCCTTTTCTTTATAATTTTTTAAGCAAAATCTCAAGCCTAGTTAGAAAAACCAAACTTTTCCATTTAAACAGTTCCATTTGTAACACAAAACCAGTTCTGTACGTAATTCCATTTTTACATAAACAGTTCCATAAAACAATTGCATTTTTAACACAGAACAATACATGAATCACCAGCATATATGCATACACAAAACTGCATCTTGAGTCAAGGTAGAAACAATAAATTTCTTCATTTAAATAGTTCCATTTTTACCCCAATTTGAGAAAACAATTTCTAGGTCATTACTATAATGTAATGTAAATTCAAAATTGTCCCATTGCAATGAAATCTATTGTTCATTTCATTAAGTCCCAAAATTCAAATAATTCTGGTACAAGCCTTCCAAATATGAAGAAATCCATAACAAAAATCTTTCTGTAGTTTTATCTCATTTTAAGTTCAAAAAGTTCAAAAAAGTAAATTCTGGTATCAGACTTTCACTTCCAAATATGAAGAGACGTCTTACAACCAAAACTTTTTGCAGTTAACAATTTTAGTTAAAACAGGCATATCGACAACTTTCATTCTCAAGCTGGAGATCTTTTTAGTTACAGTAATAGTTTAAACAGCACCGTTTTTTTGTTGTTAGCTCAGGTTTTTCTGTGTTGCGTTGATTTTTCACAGATCTTAGCTGTGGATTCCTTGTTTTGCTGGTTCTGGCGTCGGCCATTCTTAGCTTCTTAGAGGCCAGCCTGGGCTACCAAGTGAGCTCCAGGAAAGGTGCAAAGCTAAGCAGAGAAACCCTGTCTCGAAAAACCAAAAAAATAAAAAAGGCAAAAAACTTTATTTTCCCATAAGTTTCTTCATATCTAAAACAAGGTTCAGTGCATAAACTGCTTTCTCTTGCTTTCTTAAGGATTTTAAAGTGGCTTGTTTGCTCTTAAAGGTAGCTTTTTGTCATTCAAATACCATAAAAACTTTGCACCGCTATTAGGGTAAATAAGGCCGACCAACCTTATTTACCCTAATAGCTGTGCAACCAACCTAGCCCCAAACCAGGAAGCACCTAGTTCCGTATCCTTTCAATTTTTCATTGGAACTGACACTTAAACTCTTGGATGACTTTCCTTATTCTTTTAAAAGCTGTATTTTAAGTTTACCATCAACGTATTTTCGAGCTGACAAAAGTGTTTCAGGGCAATGTCGCCATCTTTAGCAGAAAAACTACGTTTCCCAGAATGCAATTCCCTTATATCAGTCCATAATATCAGTCCCTCATATCAGGCCCTTATATCATTTCCCTTATATCAGTCATTTCCCATAGTTCTTTTGGGGTCTAAGAGTCAACTGGTTCTCTTTTGTCAGACTTGCTTACAAATTCTTGCCCAGGAGGTTTGAACAAAGTTTTTTGCAACGGGAGATTTGAATAAGCATCTTACATTTTCAATTATGGGACACTGGGAGGTTTCTGGTCTCTCCTCAGCTGGCTTTAACAGGTGTCTCTCCTTCGTTTGACACTGGCCCCAGATCAGAACCGCACCTGCCTCTTTAGCCAGCACTGAGGCTGGCATTTTGATAGCAACTTTCCTTGGGGCTGTGTTTGTTTTAGCCAGTCAGTGAAAAAAACAAGATCATGTACAACAGCTTTTCCATAGCTCTTTCAGAGAGATTTTCTCCCACTGATTTTATTCTCATTTTGCTTGTTCCTTCCCCCTCAGATGCAGAGCTTCAGGTATCTGTCTGCAACTCTATACCTCTGATAGCTGCCTTTGGAAGTAGGGGTTCCCCCTCCCCCCAATCTGCCTCAAATTCTAGCAGCTTTTCACACATCATGCATTTTCTGGGGAGGAATCTGTCACTTCTCTTTCCTCAGAGTCTTTCTCCCAGACATCTCCCAATTTGGTCTCAGTTTATCCCCTCTACCCCAGAGACAGTTTCCAACACTACTGTTGTGGCTTTCCCTGCTACTGAAGGTAGGGGCTTTTTTTGTCTGTTTTTGGGGTCTGTGTGGTTTGCATACAGACTGAAAATCTAACAAGGGAGGTTTTTGCCATTTCTAAACTCCCATTAGGACAGGTGCTTTGCCTCATCATGTCTTCACCTAGCCCAGTCCCCCATTGGGTTGTGTTTGGTTGTCTGGATGCTCAAGAACAGAGCTTATGCCAGAGGCAATCACCCCTTAGGGCTACACTCCCTAATCTCATGGGAGTCAGTTGAAACAAAGCTTTTTTCAAAGAGATGCTTTCTCTGATACAAAAGAAAGCTTTACTCCTGGATAGTCCTGTTCTGCCCTGGCTGGGCTCTTTCCCCAGACAGCATTCTGACTCAGCATCACAACTGCTTCAGACACAGTATAGCTTTACTTGTTTTCCCAGAAAGGTCCTTTCTCTGATAGGAAAGCTTTTTCTCAGATTTCCTTTTGCAGTTTTGGACCTATAAACCCGGGACTTATAGGATGTTATGCCCAGATTGTGACCCCCCAAAGAGACCACCAGGGATCTTGGGTGTCCAGAATGCAACAGCAAGGTTTATTCTGCAGATACAAGTCTAGACAGGGACTCATTCCTACACCCAATACAGTGAGGCAGGGAGGAGTGCCTCTTTCTTGGGGAAGTTAGTTTTTATAGGCAAAACCCATAAAATTTCTTAGAGGGGAGGGAGTTAGTACGGGTCCATCCTTGATTGGTCAAGTTTTTCCCAGGCCTGGACTTTATCTTATTTTAGCTTGTCTGTTTGCCTTGTCAGGAGTTTTACAACTTCTCTCTGGGGTCAGGTCTTGTTATCTCTGGAGAGGGGCATCTCGTGGTTAATTGTTTACCATCAGACATCCTGACTCTGTTCTTTTGTTCCTGGGGCTGGCGCCATCATTTCTGGGGACTTGAAACTGGCCTGGCCTAAATCACAGTCCCCAAAGCCCCCACTGAAGACTTTAGGTACAGAATGCAAAACTAAGGTGTTTTCTAAGTTTACAAGTCTCCAGGGAGGCTCTTCCAAACCTCTCACTCACAGCAGGGAGGTGGGAAGGAGCTCTCCCCTTTCTTTGTGAGGCTAGTTCTTAAAGACACAGACCATATAATTTGTTTTAACCTGCCTCCCTTTTTAGTCTTTTGGTGGAATATCCTGACTGTTTTCCAAAGTCCCTGTAGCAGATACAGCCACCTGGGGAAAAGGGGTCTAAGTTCTTATCTACACTTAGGAATCCTGGTTTAAGCTTCTCTTTGTCTGTAGGGGATAGAGTGGGGGGTTTTACTGAGGTATCACATAGGAAAGTGGGCAACTGTGCTGTTCCCACCAGCTTTAGCTTTGTTTGTTCATTAGCAATCTTCCCCTGGGTCCTGCACCTTCCTGCCTCAGCTCTGTGCTCCAGGAAGTTTACAACTGCAAGAACCCTAGTATCCCCAAAATGCACCCAAACTCAGAGACACTGGCCAGTTGCCTCTGGGTTTTTGGTCAGAAGAGGATACAATGCTAACAGTTTGCATTGCTTCAGGGGATCTTTGATTTAGGATGATTAGTAGCACCTTTTCATTCTGAAACAAAACCCTTGATTCCTCAGCTCACTGTAACTGAAAAGCTTGGTCTTTTTGCCTTTCTAAGGTAGTTTCCTGCCCTTTTGGGCTCTCTGTAGCTCTTCACCCATGCTCTCCCAAGCGTTTCCCTCAGGGTACTCTGACTCACTGTCTTACTAGCTTGAAGAGACAGAGCTTAGAAGAGGTTTTTTAGGAACTTGTCCCTTCCTCCTGCAATGCAGGAGGATTGTTAAAGCTTGAAAGAACTTAGAGAGGTTTTGCTGTCTTAAGAAGTTTGTTTTCCCTTAGAGCTAATCATAGGTGGTCCCCATACTAATATCTTCAGTTGATTCTGATTTTTGCCCTTTTGAGAAAGTTAAAGGCTTTAGGCTTTAAGTTTAAGAGCTTTTGAGAAAGATTAAGGCTTTTTAAAAAAAATTTCCCCCCAAATTTTCTAAGAAAAGCTATAGTTTAAGAGAAAGATTTTTTTTCCCCAAAAGAGAAAGACCAACTTTTCCCAAAACTTCCCAACTTTAAACTTTTTGGCTTTTTACAACCCCCATTTTTGCCTCAGAGAGAAAACACTTTCTCCTGTTGCTTGAACTTTAGCATTTCAGCTGTCCCCAGGACAAAAGCTTCCATAGGAATGTTTTTCTTCCCCCATAAGATCAGAGAAGAGCTTTTTTAGTACCCATAAAGCCCAAAGAAAGATTTTTCCCCCAGTCTGTATTCAAAGCCCCCAAAGTTAGAAAATTGAGTTTTTCTGTCTAGTTGCCTTACTTATTTTTCCTGCAAGATGTTACACTTCTCAGTTTTTCCTACACTATATTGTGATACCTCAGTAAAAACCCCCCACTCTATCTGCTACAGACAAAGAGAAGCTTAAACCCGGATTCCTAAGTGTAGATAAGAACTTAGACCCCTTTTCCCCAGGTGGCTGTATCTGCTACAGGGACTTTTGAAAACACAGTCAGGATATTAGACCAAAAGACTAAAAAGGGAGGTAGGTTAAAATAAATTATATGGTTTGTGCCTTTAAGAACTAGCCTCACAAAGAAAGGGTAGCACTCCTTCCAACCTTCCTGCTGTGAGTTAGAGATTTGGAAGAGCCTCCCTGGAGGCTTATAAACTTAGAAAACACCTTACTTTTGCATTTTGTACCTAAAGTGGCAGCTTTGGGGACTTGATCTAGGCACAACAAGACCCTCACTCTATTGTCTCAAAAAGGGGGCCTTTGACAAAGATATCTCAATATAGATAGACCCAGGCCAGTTTCAAGTCCCCAGAAATGATGGCATGGCGCCAGCCCCAGGAACAAAAGAGCAGAGTCAGGATGTCTGATGGTAACCAATTAACCATGAGATGCCCCTCCGGAGATAACATGACCAGACCCCAGAGAGGAGTTGTAAAACTCCTGACAGGGCAAACAGATAAGCTAGAATAAGATAAAGTCCAGGCCTGGAAAAACTGGACCAATCAAGGATGGACCCATACTAACCCCCTCCCCTCTAAGAAATTTTATAGGTGTTGCCTATAAAAACTAACTTCCCCAAGAAAGAGTAACTCTTCCCTGCCTCACTTGAGATGAGTTCCCTGTCATGACTTGTAACAGATAAACCTTGCTTTTGCATTCTGTTATGCTCGTCCTTGGTGGTCTCTCTGGTGGTTATGATCTGGGCACAACAATATTACTACCCTATAGCTTATATGTATTTTTCACAGATAGAAATTGAGAAAGGGATAGAAGATAGAAAATTTTGACAGAAGAGAATTTTGCGCTACAGCATAGGACATCCTTCCAGTCTGGTTTCCTTTTCTCTCGAGGATAAAACACCTGCCCCTCAATATATATAAAATTTATATTTTCTATAACACTGGCATGCCTTTCCACTGCAGGGCTGACTCAGCACTTTCACCAAAAGCTCATTATACAAAACTATTATTTTCCTTTATCTTTGGTCCCTATTACTTTGTCTCTAGTCCCTGTTCATTTGTTTTAGTCCCCCCTTTCTTTCTTTAGTCCCTGTTCATGGCACCATTCTGTGGGGCATTTACCCACCAATTCCACAGCTCCCCAGAGTTTTCTTGAGTGTGAGCAGCAGGAAATATTAGATAGGAGGATTTATTGTGGAGAATCTTGCTAAGATAAACAGGTAGAAAATAAAGGATAGCCTTGAGAGGACCTGGAACATTTTTCCAGCGGGCCCTGACTATCTCTTCCCCATGGTTTTTATAGAGATGCCAAGGGGTGGAGCAAATGACCTCCTCTCCCAGCACAGCCAAGTGCAGACCATCCCAGAAACCTGCACTCTGGCCCGTGGTCCTAATCATCCTCTATGCAGACATGTTGGGTAAAGACACGAGGAACCAGAAAACGGGCTTCCACAGAAGAGTTCACAGTTATCAGGACAAGACTGAAGTAGACCATGTGAGGAGAGAGAGGAACAAGAGGAAGAGAACAGCCACAGACCAAGAGAGGCAGCTTGGGCCAAGGGAGCATGAGGCCAAGATATTGGTGTAGCAAAACTTCTTCAGGTATATAGGTGCCAGTGGAGCTGGGAGAGGTAAGCCTTTAATCCTAGGAAGTGATGGCAGGAAGCAGAAAGGTATATAATGTGTGAGGACCAGGAACTAGAGCCTTTTTTAAGCTTTTAGCTTTTAGCAGCAACTCAGCTGAGATCCATTCAGATGAGGACTCAAAGGCTTCCAGTCTGAGGAAATAGGATTGGCTGAGAAATTGGCAAGCTGAGGTTAGCTGTGGCTTGTTCTGTTACTCTGATCTTTCAACATTCACCCCAATACCTGCCTCCAGGTTTGTTTTTATTAATATGAACTGTTAAGATTTGTGCTACAAATGTTAGAGAGTCAAGAAGACAAAATGACAGCCTACAGAATGGTAAAAGATCTTTACAAGCCCACATCTGACAGGGGGATGATCTCCAAAATATATAAGGAACTCAAGAAACTAGACATCAAATTACGAAATAATCCAATTTCTAAAATGGGGTGCAGATCTAAACAGAGAATTCAAAACAGAATATTAAATGGCAAAAAGAAATTTAAGGAATTGCTCAAAATCCTTAGCCATCAGGCAAATGCAAATCAAAATGACACTGATACCATGTTACACCTGTCAGAATGACTAAGATCAAATCCATTAATGACAGCTTATGTTGGAGAGGATGTGGAGCAAGAGGAACTCGCCTCTACTGTTGGTGGAGTGCAAACATGTACAGCCACTCAGGAAATCAGTAGGGCAGTACCTCAGAAAGTTAGGAATCTACCTACATTAAGACACAGCTATACCATTCTTGGGCATATACCCAAAAGATGCTCAATCATGCAACAGGTCACTTGCTCAACCATGTTTATAGCAGCATTATTCGTAATAGCCAGAACCAGGAAACAACCTAGATGGCCCTCAACTGAAGGATATAATAATATAAATGTGGTACCTTTACACAATGGAATATTACTCAGTGGTAAAAAAAATAGTGACATCATAAAATTTGTAGGCAAATGGAGGGAACTAGAAACTGAGGGAGGTACACAGACCCAGAAAGACAAATATTGTATGTGCTTACTCTTAAATGGATATTAAATGCAAAGCAAAGGGTAGCAGATATACCATGTTACATCAGCACATGGACATTCTACTGTCTCCTGGAGAGCCATGGCATTCCATGTGATGTCACCAGTGTTGTGGCAACACCAACTGTCATTGGGGCATTGGGGCAGTGTCTCATATTTCACCGACAGACATGCTGACTAGACTGAACAGGATTCTTGGGAGACAGGATGGTGAGCACAGGGAGATCAGAGGGAGGCAGAAGGAAAATGGCCTTCAGTCTCCATGTCACATGTCAAGAAACAAATGGTTCTGGGGAAAGCACAGTGAGTCCTGGAAAATGGATGAGGAGCTCCTGAAGGAGGAAGGCTTCAGCTGATCCTTCCAGGAGTGGGGCTCAGGGGGGGAGAGTTTCTGAGAAGCAATGGGCCTATCCTAGTCCTCTGAGTTCTTCAAGAGCAGACCCAGAGTTGAGGATTTTCCAGGGTTAGTTTGCAGAGAACCAGGGATGGTCAAGGCTGAAGCTGCTCTGTTGAGGGCCCTCTGCTTTCACTCTGAGTAGGAAGGAAGCACAGAGGGACTAAAGAGGTTTCAGTTCCAGCCCTGTACTTCACCCACACTGGATTTCTTTTGGTGTGTGTCACTAATAGCAGGGAGAGTAAAGTCCCCTGGCCAGAGCTAGAGAGTCTCACATTTTAAATAAAAACCACTAGCAGGGCAGGAGCCCCCAAGCATTGCTGCATGTCAGTGACCCCTAAGGTTTCTGAGTTCCTGCCCTCTCGCTAGCCAGGCCTCTTTCCTCTAGCTTGAGTGCAGGACTGGGACATCACTCTTCCTGTAAGTATTTGTTCTTGGTGTCTGAGGGCTCACCTGGGGATGCCCAGTCCTTAGATAGTTTCAGTCATACCTTTCAATGGCTGATAACACCTCTGCTAACATCATGATGGTTGGAATGTATTTTGCTGGAGGTTTTGGCAAAAGCTACATCATTTCCTATGTGACTCATCATTGTTCTGACAAAACCCACATAATCCTTCACCATTCCCATACATTGTAACTGCCCAGTGGATCTTCTTTAATGTGCTTGTACACTTCATGGAACTGATCTTCCTTCCCCATTGTCCTTAGCTAATTTCTTAGCATCCTTAATTTCTCATCTTATTAGCTGGCGATCATCAGGATGAACAGCCACTCCTGGGTGGTGTGTGGAAAGTGAGTCTTGCTCTCCACACATGATGAACTATTGAATTAGAATGAACTAGATTCTAATGAGTCAGAGAGATCACGGGGTGGAAGGAGGAGGTGCTGAAGGCCTTCCCCTGTGTGTCAGGAAAGACTCCAGGAAAGGGCAGCTTGGCTTTTGGTGAATTATTGAAGAGCTTGTTATCAGATAGGTAATGACCATTGGCAGTGGCCTTAACAGTCCATTCTCTGGAAATTCTATTGTACCCTGGAGAGCCTGTGGCATTTCCTGTGAAGTCACCAGTGTTGTGGCAATGCCAGCTGCCATTGAGGCATTCACTAAGTGCTTACAGAGTTCACCAATTGACATATTGACATGACTGATCACACTGATTGGCAGAGAAAGCCCTAGTTTCCTAAGAAGTAGGTGAGGCTAGAAATGAACCTTCTAGTAATGGGGTCCCGTAGCTGTGATCATGAAGCAATGGGCCTATCCTGCTTGTCCGGATTCCTAAAGAGCAGATCAAAGGTGGAGGATTCCTGATGGTTAGTTGTCAGAGGGCCAGGATTGGTCAAGGCTGCAGCTGCTGTGCAGGAACATCCTTCAGTTCATTCTGCATGGCAAAAAAAATGCAACAGGAGGCCCAGAACCACTAATGCGGTATCAGAATGGTATGTTGTTGCACTTTATATCTGATATAAATAGGAAGGAGTGAAACTTTCCATCCATGTACCCAGGTCTGAAACATTCAGTTCGTTTTAGTCGTGGACACAGGTTATCACGGCTGGGAGGTGAAAACCACTAGGCTGGACTTTTTTGAATCACATCAGGTATGAGATGACAATTTCAAAACAACATGGCCAGCCTTGCTTATGTCTTTCAGAGCCAGGGGGGCTTCAGTAAGGCCTGAGGCATATATCTAGCCATAATGATTGGAGACTGACACATGGCTTATGAGGCCCAGCTTAAGGAGAGATGTTCTGATCTTTAAGGGTTTCACTGGGTTCCATGCTTTTCCTCTTCCTCAGGCCTCCTCTTGGGACTCCACATGATCTTCTTAGCTTATGCCATTTATCTGTACAAATTCACATGTGTTTGTGTACCTACAGGGACTGCTAGGAAGGCATCATCCACACCCTTCTTCCTCACTGAGCAGGAGCAGCAGCTGAACCAGGTGGAAAAACTGAAACTTCAGCTACAGATGATGACCAATGACAGGAATGAACTGCGTCAATTCCTGGCCCATTACAACAATGAGTTGAACAAGAGGTATTCATCATGCCCTGTTCTCTATAGTGAATGTCTTGACCCTACTGTGTCAATTCCAGCAGTCCTTGGGTCACTGGAAGCTGCACCTGCAGGGCGACCTGCACAAGCAAATTTTCCTGAATGCATCTGAGAGACAGAACTGAAGCCTGTAGGAGTGAGATGGGACACAGGCTGTTCTGATTCCTCCTAATGAAACCCAGAGCCTGTGGCCTGAATCACAATCCACAGAAAGGGGCAGTAGGGTGTAAGATCACAAAATGCATTTCAAGAGACCCTGACAGTGTTGGCTTGTAGGAGATGCTGGGTGTTCTGAGTTTAACCTGAGTCTCTGTATTTGACAAGATATTTTTGTTTGTTGCTCTGGAAGTAGCTTGAAGGGCCTGGTGGTTCTACTTGGTCCTTCTGTGTGTGACTGGAAGGGCTCGTGTCCATCTCTGCTCCTCTCTGGTCTTGTTCCTTATACTGTGAGACAATGCCACCTATCTACATTTCTTGTCATCCTAATTGTGTGTGGGTTTGTGTGTGTGTGAATTGCTCTCTAAGGGGCCCAAACATCACAAACATGGCAGTGGCAGGTTTTGCCCTTTTCAGTTCCCTCTCCCTTGATTAACCATTAGATTACATTCCTAAATTCAGTCCCCCATTTCATTCCCTTTTGTGGACACAGACTCATTCTTGAAACTAAACACCAAAGTCCAACAATCAAAATTCATTACCTGCCTACACTTGTCAACCTGTCCAATCAGATCTCAGCAACTCACCCTAGCACAGACTCAAACTTTGTATTTCAAATCCCACTGCTGAAAAAAGCCTGCTGCGTGTTGTCTGCCTTTGCCTGACTCAGAGGCAGGCTCCCAATGCCATGCTTGCCCTGCGGGGAAATGCATCTCTTTGTGCTGACGATTTGGTGTCTCAGTGTGTTCTGTACTGTCTCTGAGAGGCTCCCTTACAGTGTGTGTGTGTGTGTGTGTGTGTGTGTGTGTGTGTGTGTGTGTGTGTGTGCTGTGTGCATGTGCTTTGTGTGCGTGTGTGTGACCCTTCCGATCATGTGAGTTGGAGGTTGATAGTAGGCCTGAGGATTTGCCTGTTTCAAAGATTTCAGGTGATATAAGTGCTGAGACCAGGGAGCTCCACTTTGAGCATCACGGTTCTCAGTCTTTGTGCTCACCCAGGTGCCTCGTTGGAATTCTCTTGGGAGTTTTATAAAGCCATCCACATGGAGTGCCTACTCAAGCCAATACTGACTATGAGTTCTGGATATCCTTGTAAGGACAAACCATTTCTATTCTAACATCAGTGGAAATGTCATCACAGATTTCATGTAGGCCCACACCTGTGGACCTACACAGAGAGCTAGTCTACTCTTCCAGGCCTACTGAGGGAGATCATGTAGGTCTGTCTCCCTCCCTGTTGACACCCAGCCTTTTCTGGCCCTGAGTCAGGGTAGGAAGTCTATTGCACATCAGGAGTTCCCAGTACATAGGATTCAGTGTGTGAAATCCAGTGGGCTAGGGTAGTGCAAAATACATCCTTAATTCATGGGGTCTCTGAGGCCTGTGTTCACAGGGTTCTTTGTTCCTGGGGCTATGCCCTACCACAGGCTGAATTCAGAGAATGAGATGCAGAACACAGAGCCTAAGATGGATATGGCAGATGTGATGAAATTACCCAAGGAAATTAGTGAGGCCTTGTACAAGTGTACAGAGCTGAGTGAGAAGATCAAAATCTACCGGTGAGTGCCTGTCTGGGTGGACTCCAGAACTTGGTAAGGACTGCTTTTTGCTGTCTGAAGTTTCTCCAGTCCTGCCTGACCTACTGTCAGGAGGAATCTGTCCCACCTGCCTCCTGCAGCCAAATGACCCAAATAAACACACAGAGGAACACATTACTTACAAACTGTATGGCCAATGGCTAAAATTTTCAGGCTAGCTAGCTCTTTCATCTTAAATTAACCCAATTTTATTATTTTGTGTTTTCCCACATGGCAGCTGCATTGCCTGGCTGCTGGCATGTTGCTCCTTGGGTTGCAGCTGGCATTTCCTCCACCTCTGCCTTTCTTCTTTGTCTCTCTTGGATTTTCCTGCCTGGCTCCTGCCTGCTGTGCCATAGGCCAAAGCAGCTTATTTATTAACCAATGTGTAGCTAGAGTTTTCCTGCCTTGCCCACAGTCAGGACAAATCTTTGTAACCCGCCAGTCCCACAGCCGCTCAGACACAACCAAGAAAACACAGAGACTTATATTGCTTTCAAACTCTATGGCCATGGCAGGCTTCTTGTTAACTGTTCTTATAGCTTAAATTAATCAATTTCCATAAATTTATACCTTGCCATGTGGCTGATGGCTTACTGGCCTCTTCACATGCTGCTGGTCATGGTGGCGGCCTGCAGTGACTCCTTCCACCTTCGTGTTCTTTCTCTTCTCCTCTCTGTTAGTCCCGTCTATTCTTCCTGCCTAGCCACTGAACAATCAGTGTTTTATTTATTGACCAATCAGAGTAATTTGACATACAGACTATCCCACAGCACCAATGAGAGCAATACATATTCACAGCATACAGAAAGACATCCCACAGCATCTTCTTCCCTTCTCCACCTTTGAACCAAAGTGAGGGCTGAAGTTCTAGTCTGTTTACCTCTTAGCAAGCAGCCTGCCTTATAGCTCATGGATTTGTGCCTCCTAGACTGAGTTCTCCTAAGTGTGAAGAGTCGAAGAGCCCCTTTCAACTTTTCCTGGTCAGATTCTGGAACTTCTAGACAGAAAATAAAATTTGCACCATGAATGGTTTCTGTGGCTCTGGCATGAGGTTACAGAGCTGGTTTCCATGGGACACACAGATGGAATGTATTCTAGATGGGTCTTCTGTCTCCTTCAGAGCATGGTTTCCCTCTACCTGCTCATGTTTTCCCAATATAATGAACAGTTAAACACCAGGGTGTGTGTGCGGAAGGTAGGAGATCCAGTCTTCATTGGTACATGGATCCCTTTTGCTGTCAGGGTCTTCAGAAGTAGTGTAAATCTTTCTGGAATTTGGCTATTCTCTGGCTTTGGCCTGCACCTGAGTGATGCTTCCATGGCTAATGAGGGCTCCAGCCCAGGGCTATTGGGGATGGGGACATGGGACCTTGCAGGAATCATGGTATTAGGAGGCAGGAGTGGCAGATGGAGGTGGAACTCATCATTTTTGGTGATATTTCAGCACCCTCTACAGTCAGCACCTGAGTGAACAGACTCAGCTGAAGGAAAAAGTGAGAATGTTGCTAGAGGACAAGAAAAAGCTGCAGGGTGAGCAGATTTTACTACAAGAGTCCTGTGAGGAGGCAAAGAGGCTCTGTGAGGAGGCCCATGGGAAGATGTATCACCTCTGGACAAGGCAGCTGCAGGTAGGTTGAAGCAGCAGGGCCAACCTGGCCACCAGTCTGACAATACACACACATATGCACACACCCATGTAACCATTTACTCACTTCTCCACCTGACCCATCCCATGCAATAGTTCACTTCTGTGATCATTTACAAGTCTTTCTTGGGAGTTAGCCTCTTAGAGCAAGCAAACCATACTGCTCTGCTGGAAGCCACAGTTCATTGAGGGAGACGGGTCAATCATATACCACTAACCTGTATTTCAGTATGGGAGGAGCATTGCTATGGTAAAGCCACAGAGATCTGAGTGAGTCAGGTCAAGGGTCTGGGTCTCATTTGCTTGGCAGGGGTCATGTGAGATCAGAGGCAGACACAGCATGGAAGGAGGAACGCCCCCTGAAAAAGCCACATGACTGGGGCTCATAGACATATTTTTGGGTGTCATGTGGCATTTTACTCTCTTGTTCCCAGACTGCCATGGTGTTCTCTTTACTTGGCCAAGCTCTTGGTTCACAATTCAAGAAACTAAATTAACAGTTTGTCACTACTGTTTGCTGTGAGTGGCATTGGCCAGTTCTCCCATCTTGGATCTTACATTCAGAAGCTCACTGGATGACCAGGGATTTGGCAAGGGCTTATGACAGTCAGGGATCAGGGTGGCAGATTTGAGCCAACTACATCAACATAGCCTGCAGAAACACAGCATTCTTCCCAAGGCATTTTTAGTCCAAAATGATGCAGAACTGTGGGACTCACCTATAACAGCTAGTGTGAGGAGTATTAATCCAACTGGTAATGTCATCCTCATTCTGTGTGATGTCCTCCTCACTGCATTATGATCACTGATGATTTGAGGGGTGTGTGTCTGTGTATGAGTGTGCCTGTCTGAGGGTGCATACATCTGTGGAGGTTTTAGAAGGTCTGATGACGACATCGAGTGTCCTCTGTTGCTTTCTCCCCCTATTCCCTTCAGCCTGGGTCTCTCACTGAACCTGAAAATTTCTGTTCTGGCTAAGCTGGATAGCCATAGATCTTTGGATCTCCTGTCTCCTCACAGTAGAGCGTCCTGTGTTTTTCTGTCTCATCTCGTTGGTAAATGGTTCATTTGGTCAGAAAGAGAACGGATTAGTTGGTTTCTCTTATTTTTTTTTTTTTTGGTTTTTTGAGACAGGGTTTCTCTGTGTAGCTTTGTGCCTTTTCCTGGAACTCACTTGGTATTCCAGGCTGGCCTCGAACTCACAGAGACCCACCTGGCTCTGCCTCCCGAGCGCTGGGATTAAAGGCTTGCGCCACCACCGCCCGGCTCTCTTAATTTTTAAACATTTTTATTACTTTGGAATTCATACGTTTTTGTAATAACAAAAATCAAACAATGGAGCTACTTTAAAAATAAAAAGTAGACTTCTTTTCTTTCACAGCATAAAGGCAACTTCCCAGGAAAGCTCTGGTTTGTCTACTGGATTCACAGCATGGAATCTGACATTTTGACGCTCACTCTATCATGTATCTGTGTCTTACGAGAGATTCCAAATGATAGTTGGATGGAGTGCTGCATTTTAGAAAAGTGGTGTTGATGACCTAAGTAGCCTTCTACTGACTGACCTGGGGCTATTTTCATATAATGTGCACTGTAATCTGGTCAAAAGTTGTTGGGTAATGACAATGGGTGACTTCTAGACTCTGGTGCTGTCAATGTCTTAGGTGGAGGAGTCCAGGTAAGTTTAGTGAGGAGACTATGATGGGTCAACTTGTATCTATCGTGAGGCTTCATGTCCCACCCTTTTCTTCCAGTACTTGGTTTTGTGTGGTCCAACTCAGTTGTGCAGAGGTTGTTACTTCTCTATACGATCAGTGAGTCTGGTGATAAGAACTTCCCTGGGAAGGGAAATTAGTTCAGGCAAGGACAGAAGAGCGTGACTGGGTCTAAGAGGCTTGTAGACTGCAGGGAGGACCCACTACCTTCCCTGGATTAGAAAAGGTGCTGCTACAGTCTAGTCTTCTGCCTTGCCTTTCTGGATTCAAGAAAGGTGTGTGTTTGTGTTGTTTTTATGTGTGTGTTTGGGGAATGAGAATGTGTGTTTGAGCCTCTAAATGTATGTTCCCTCTCTCACGGAACAGTGGAACATCTTTAAGAATGATGGAGATGGATTTCAATGAGAAAGTACTGTGCCTAATCTGGTTAGTACCACTTTGCCTAAGTCAAAGGACAGATGGAGCTGCCCATCACTCTGCATGTCCACACAGCTAAATACACATGCAAGGCCACAAAATTGATGCAAGCTAAATGTTTCTCAAGTATTTGTAGAGGCAGAATTATTTCTCTGCAAAGAAATCCTCTGGAGAAAAACAAAGTAATTGGGTCCATGACAGTGAGAAAGGCTACTGAGAGGCAGCAAAGGCTGTCTGAGGGTTTGTGTCTGTCTCTGCTCTGAGTGAAAGGAGGCTGACCTCTGATGACTTCCCTGCATCCTATTTTGTTTTTCTCCTCATCGCCTGCTGCCATTTTCCTTTCAACTTTGACTAACCTTGGTTCAGCTAACATGGTCCTAGGTGCTTGGCCTGGAATTTTTTCTCAGAGAAATTCTGAACTGCAGAGGTGCTTGTGGTTGCATCCCAGCCCAGCAGAAACCCCACAGCTATGCTGAGGTGTGAGATGAGGCTGTCTCAGGGCACTGCTTAGACTCATCATACTCTCAAGTACCCACTCCATGTTGTGTCTGCAGCACTCAGAAACTGCTTTTATTCCAAACTTCTTCATCCTGAGTTAAAATCAGCCTGATGGAGAGTTGAGAGAAGTGAGATCTCTCAGACATTGCTAGTTGTGTAAAATGGTGCAGCCCTGTGAGAAGCTATGTGCAATTATTCAGAAAGTGGAACTGCAGTCTTTGGGTGGAGCATTGATTCCAGAATGGAAAGTGGTGTCCACAGAGAATAGGGGACAACAGGGATTCAGCAGGACTCATCAGAACATCCCAACTAGTAACTTCTCAGATGCCCATCATTGATGAGTACAAACATACAATGGGATATGTGGTCCATGGGATATTGTTAAGTTTGGAATAATATATATGCAATTATTTGGCTGTGAGTTAGTCAACATTCTGTTACTCAAAGAAATCTCTGACACAATCTTCTTATTTGAAGGAAAGGTTAATATAGACTACTGATTGTAGTGATTTTCTAGTTTTCTGAGCTCATTCCTTTGGGCCTAAGTTGAGGCAATCTGTGGTACAGAGAGCTTCTTCAGGAGGAAGCTGCCCACCTTGGAGGCACTGGGAAGCACTGAGTGAGAGCAAGGGGCTGGTCCACTGCCATCCAGTGGTCCTGTGCTGGGGAACTAAGTCTTCAATGCACAGACTGGGGAACTTGCTAGGAGAGCTTAGATTACAGATCAAGGAACCCTGGTGTTCACCTGTGTGTGTACAGGATTTCAAGGCAAGCACTACATTGAATTATCTGCCCACTGAGTTCTTCTTCCATATCAACAGGCATGCACGTGGTATACAGACACACAGTCAGGCTGAACACCTGCACATAAAAACTAAAAATAAACTGAAAAATGATCAAAACCGAGTAAAAGTACACAATCTTCTCTACATCCTTGTGCTCAAAGCATCCTGTGTTTCCTGACTCTAGGCTGGAATATGGGTAGAGCGGATGTAGGTTAATGAAAGGTAACTTTCTTCTTCCTGGTATCTCAGGCGATCTCTTCTTACTCTTATTAGTGTCATCTGGGAAACTAAGCATGGATGGTATTTAGTGTGCTTGTATGTGTGCATCCACATACATGTGTGTGCTGGAGATAGATAGATAGATAGATAGATAGATAGATAGATAGATAGATAGATAGATAGAATGTGTGTGTATGTGTGCATGTTTATGTACATGGTGAGGATGCCCTCCCCTAAAAAAATCTTCTAATGAACAGGAACATCAAAGACTTGAGGAAAATCTTCAGTCCCTGATGAAGCAGAAGGAACTGCTCACTAAGCAAAGGGACTTGGCAGTAAAGCTGCAGCATCACTTCACTGTGTCTCAGATGAGGTAGGAGCCCAGGCTTCCAGAAGCAGGAGGATCCAAGTGGGATCTGCTGTACCAGGATCTCCGTCCTCTTTGAGTTTTGTCAATTGTCAAAGCTGCCAGCCACAGGCGGGGAAAGAACCCCTCAGAGTGTCTTTGCTGGCTCAGTCAACAAGAATTATGACCAGGAAACAATATGCTCTCTCCATGGTCTCATGGGGACTGTGTCCCCTTCTTCTCTTCTGAGACCTCTAGTATGCTCTGAGTATCTTATCTCTTAGATTAGATCTCCCCATGAATATTCTCATGGCAGCCAGAAACCTGGAAAGGAGGATCATTGATCATGAAGGAAAGTGTGTCCTCCTGCATCTTTTCCATCAGGAACATCACGTTTAGAGATAAGTGTCCACCCTTTTCAGATTTGCATACAGCACATCTCTGCTGACTGCAGTCTCTCTGCAGTGTTTATCAGTTTCCCATGAGAAGATTTATTCTTGGTCATAAACAGAGTGGGAGCTGACAAGTTAACCTTATGCAGGGTTCTGAGCTGTAGGAATAACCAGCGTCTTCTCTGCATTGCTGTGTAGGCTCCACTAGAGGGCGGGCAGAGAGTTTTCCAGGAAGTTTGCATTCACCTTTGTCTATTCAAGGCCAGCTACATCTTTCCTGAACTGTGCCTCAGACATTGACATACTGATATTTCTCCAAAATGATGTCTTTGGACTGTTGGAGAAATACGCTGTTTTTTTCTAATCCAGCAAATTGTGTATTTTCCAGTTCAACTTCTAGCAGTTTTTAAAAGCTGGGGAAAAAAAAATCCTGCCCAAGTGCTCTCTGTCCCTTTTCCCTTGGTGAAGCAAGGAATGAACTCAGGTGAAAGGTACTGCTGGATTGTCTACCTGAGTAGGGGTGGTGGGGCTCACAGCTGACATGGCAGGTCCCCACCAGGCTTGTGCCCCAGCTGCCTTCCTCCCCTAGGTTTGAAAACCTCCAGCAGGAACTGGAGCAGACCACAGCCCAGGAAGAGAGCCTCCTGCAGAAGGAGCTGCTGGTGCAGAAACACTATGTTCCAGGCAAGTAAGCCACCATTGAGCCCCATCCCCAGCAGCCAGGGTATTCATGGGGTGTGTTTTCTTCCTTAACTTTTGTTTACTAGGGATGAATAAGCCCTGATTCTTCTTGACAGTGGCAAGCAAAACTGTTTCTGAATCATATTTTCTTTACCGATTTTCCATGACAGCACCTCTTCAGAAAACTGAGAAGGCTGGAAGAAGCCAGAGACACCTTGAAGGCATGACATTCTACACTCCATGTTCACGGCCTCCTCAGAAAATGCCACCTCTTTTCAGCTGTGAACTCACTAGTGAGGCACATATCAACATACCATCAGGCGGTCCAGCCACAGTCTGATCCACATCCATTGGCTCACTATTCCCAGAGAAAAGATTGTATCAGAAATAGTCTGAAATTCAGAGGACACAACACAAATTACTAAGAACCCTGACATCCATCAGCTCATGGCCCCAGTGAGGGGCAAAACAACATGGAAGAGGACATGTGGGTGAGCAAGAGTTCTTCTGTCAGCTTCCTATCAAGGGCTTTGACAAGCTGATTACGTATGTGATGGAAATCTGAAAAGGAAGCCTGTGTTATCATCACACTGCCATCCAGACAGACCACACACAAAGCATAAGATTCTCTAGTGCAGTGCTGAAGCTGATGCCATGTCATATGCCAATGTTGCTGAAGATTATTCACTGCAGAGAGTAAGCTATATCCTCACCTCATTTGC
Organism: Peromyscus maniculatus bairdii; assembly: GCF_049852395.1. Lineage (NCBI taxonomy): Eukaryota > Metazoa > Chordata > Mammalia > Rodentia > Cricetidae > Peromyscus > Peromyscus maniculatus. The sequence goes on along the minus strand of NC_134874.1, from coordinate 59,579,843 downwards.
TCTCCCATAATGAAATTCCAAAGGATCCTGAATTTGCTTAATTTTTTGTTTATATGTTCGATATTTATGCTTTAGATTTTGGTTTTCTTCATTTTAGTTTAAGGTTTTGTTAATTATTTTTATTTCTTTTATTCTTGTCACTGTTTTAATAGTTTGCTAAGGCTATACATTGTATATAATGACCGCTGTTTTGAAAGCCCCCATTGAGTAAAATGAATGTATTTTTATGAATAAAATCCAATTTCACCTTCACTCTGAGACTCTTCTTTAGTCAGGTGAGGTTCCACACTGCTGTAAACCCTGAACTCACAGGCTTGGATGTATCTCAGCCAGTTACAGGAATCTTGGGCTGCACAAGGATTTCTCAGCCATAGGTCTCAGTGTTATACAGGCTATGGCACCTTGTATGCAGATGGAATAGCCTACTCCATGGATACCCACTACATAATAAAAAAACTAGACATGTTGTATACTTGACGTCATATATTTAGCTGCCAGTAAAGTGTGGTACACTGTACACACATGTTCACGAAATCATCATGTACACCAAATTAAAGGGAAAAACAAGTATTTGCTCCAGGCCTCTCTGAAATAAGAATATTGATTAAAATTGTATAAAAGAAATCAGAAAATGAAAAGCAATCTGCCTCTAGTTTTCCTGAAATATAACATGAATGATAACCGAGAAGAAGAGATAATTCCTGCAAGACATGTTGGGATATTTTGTGGTGCTTTTCTTTATACTTAAGGGTGTTTGCCCACCATGTACATGCAATTCCCACAGAGGCCAGGTGAGGGCAGATTCCACCTGGAATTTAGGTTAAAGAGGTTTGTTAACTGTCCTGTGGGTCTTCTGAGACAGCAATGAGTGCTCTTTATGGATGAGCCATCTCTCCAGTCCCTGCAACTGACCTTGTCCTCCCAGCCATGTGTGCTGTCTTAGGTGGATTGGATCACTCCCAACCAAAAGATTCTTGAAACCTGTTGGGACAGGCATGCTAACTGTCTTAGGTTTCCACACATCCATGCAGGGCTCTCATAGGTTCAAGATCCTGCCCCAGTATCACTCACTGTCAGACTGGCACAGATTTGCTCGATCTCTTCTAGGTTGACAACATGTATTAAGACTGTGTGATGAAATGCAGAATTAAGAAGACTGTCCTGGGCTGCAGGTGGGGTGAGGAATCCCTCTTGATGGTCCAGATAAGCAATGTTGGGAGGAACTTCATGACTAGGTGGAGTGGGTGGAGCCTGCATCAGGGGCCACATGTCTCTGGTGCAGAGTGATTCTGTACAAGACTAAAAACAGGAGAGAGGTGGTTGATGCTGCTCTTTTACCACAGCAGATCTCAGATTATATTGAGAAAGTTCTTCCAGAGACTGATTGACTCTTGTGAAGCTCCTCTAGAATAGATCTGACTCCTGAGACCGAGAGTGAAGCAGAGGGTTCATGTTTAAAGGATGTTATCCCGTGGGTCTCCAGACTGGAGCTGTCACATCAAGGGTAAAAAGAACCTTGTGTCCTCTGGTCTTCATCGGTGAGGCTGTGCCAGGTCTTGGCCCACAGAAGCTAAGACATCTGGTTTTTCATTCCTCACTTAAGCTAGAATCTCTCCATCTCATATAATTACTTGTTTAATTAGATTACTGTGTGTTCCATTTGAGAAATTTCAGACTTGTGTTATTTTACTTTCTTACCCAGAAGCTATGGAAGCCTAGTAGGCCAGTATCAAAGCATCATATAAAAAGCAGGTTAAGGGAATGTGACCATGTGGAATTTATAAGTGAGATAAGGCTGTTGTCAGGCCCAAACTACTCTAAAAGTTCTATACCTGTCTGGTGCATTGGTCAGGGTTTTATGGGGTAACAGAATGAATTTCTATATATAGAAAAGGCTATATTTTAGAATGACTTAGATGCTGTGGTCCAGCTAATTGAACATTGGCTGGCTATAATGGCAAAGTCCTCGAATCCAGTAGTTTCTCAGTCTACTATGCTTGATGTCTCAGCCCATCAGCAGTATAGTCTGGAATCCCAAGGAAGTTGGCTGCAATGCCAGTGAAGGAATGGACTTACTAGCAAGGTGAGAGCAAGCAGCTAAAGAGCAAAACTCCCTTCTTCAATTTCTTTATATGGGATTCCAGCACAAGGCCTGGCTGAGATTACAAGTGGGGTTTTGTGGCTCAAAACATCTGAGTTATAGGTGTTTCTTTCCTCGTCAATATCCAAATTAAAAGAGTATCTCCCTAATGCAAAGATCAGGACTACATGTGGACCTTCTCTCTTCAAATTAAGCAAAAGTACCTCACAGGTGTGCCCCTCCATTTTGGGGTTTTAGTTAATTCCAGATGTAATTAATGTGACAAACAAAATAGATATCACATCTGCACCCTTTTCAACTTGACACAATATTATATCTTTTTATGTCATGATTAATTTCCAAATGTAATACAATAACCATATCTTAATATTGCCTAAATATCATATAATTATTGCAAGTACAACACAAAGACATTATGTATTATACCAGCTCAAAATTATGTCTAACATGATTTGATTATCCCTTGTAGTAGGAGTTTTCCTCTGTCCACCCAGCTCATGCAGCTGCTCAGACCCAAGTAAACACACAGAGACTTAAAAACTGTATGGCTGTGGCAGGCTTCTTATTATCTAGTTCTTATATCTTAAATCAACCCATTTTTATTAATCTATAAGTTGCCACATGGCTGGTTGCTTACAGGTACTTTACATCTTACTTCTCATGGTGGCGGTGGCTTCTCCTGACTCAGCCTTCCACTCCCAGCATTCTCCTCTCTGCTTATCCTGCCTATACTATACTTCCTGCCTGGCTACTGTCCAATCAGCGTTTTATTTATCAGTCACTCAGAGCACTGCATTCACAGCATACAGAAAGACATCCTCAGCAATCCCTTACAACTGAAAACACATTATAAAGTTAGAATAAGTGGCAATGTCCCTGGAGGGACATTCTTTTAGTATCTCAAATTTAAATTTGGTAACCATCAATATTATTCCTCTTTTGGAATAAATTTGGTTTTATTTATTTGTTTATTTTTGTTTTTACACCCTAACCAAAATTTCCCCTCCATCCTTTCCTCTCAGTCCCTCCCCCACCTTCCAATCTTCCTGCTCCCCATCCATTCCTCCATCTTTTTTTTCTCTTCAGAAATGGGCAGGCCTCCTGTGCATATCTGCCTGTCATGTTATATCAAGTTGTGGTGAGACTAGGCATGACTTCTTACATTAAGGCTGGACAAAGCAATTCAGTAGGAGGAATGGCTCCCAAAAGCAGGCATTAGAGACATGCCCTGTTCCCACCTTTAGGAGTCTTACAAGAAGAACAAGTTATACAACTGTAAAATACATGCAGAGGGCCTAGGTCAGTCCCATGCATGCTCCCTTGTTGGTGGTTCATTCTGAGAATCAATATGAGCCTAGGTTAGTTAGTTCTGTGGGATGCTTGTGGGGTTCCTGACCCCACTAGCTCCTAGAAATATTTAATTGTTTATTCACTATTTTTTGTACATTGGTGTTTTGCATTTTTTGTATGCCTGTGTGAGAGTGTCAACTCCTCTGGTCCTGGAGTTACAAACAGTTGTGAGCTGCATGAGATTTTTTCGTTATTTTAAATATTAATTATATCATATAAGTGTATAGAAATCTTCTGATTGGTATTTAAAATAATAACATCTATCTATTTTCTTATTTGGAGACAGAGAAAAACATACATACATACAATAGAGAGAGAATGAACATACAATACACACCATGCCATTCTGTCATTCTGTTCATATGGATGTCAATGAACAAATTAGGAGGAGTCAGCTCTTTCCTTCCACCTAGCTACCCATCTCATTGGCCCTTCCCTGGTACTTTTCATGATCAACTCGTGGCTTTCTGCCTTAGAGGGTTTTCTTGTGGTTCTGAAAGTTAGAGAATATTTTAATATTAAATGGCATTGTGAAAATTTGTGCAGAATTTTGTTTCAAATGAATGATACTGTTAATAAACATAACAGTCACTCAGAGTTGAAGGCATGAAAGAGCTAACTACAGCAAGCTGGCCACTCAGAAAGTTCTGCTGCCTCCTATGCTGGTGTCTGGGAGTTGGGATTTTAGTTTATCTTTATATTTATATACACATGTATATGCAGTTAGATATGTTTGTACATGTTAAGTATATCATATAGATACTTATAAAAATATACACAGAACTATACTCATAGTTCTGCAAAGAACATGAATACCATACACATGCATACCGATGCCACAAAGGTTGTTTGTTTATACTTAATTTCTTGTTATGCCAATTTATTGTATATCTAAATGAATTTCAAAGGATAATTCTGTGTGTGTGTGTATGTGTCTGTCTGCATGTCTTCTGTCTGTCTGTCTGTGTGCATGCAAAGCTGTAGACACATACATGTTCTTAAATGTATGGATGTGGGCACATATTTGTGTGTGTTGTACGGAAACAAGCATGTGTGTATTGTGGCACAACACTGATGGTGCCTTCATCATTTACAGTGGGGTAGTTGCACTATTACAGTGGGGTGGGGCATCCTTGATCATGCTTCATTCTGTGCATGGAACTTGCATGCTTCTAGAACACTGATGTTGTCTACCATGTTACTAACAATATGTAGATGTTTCAGCGTCTTTCTTAGATGGAGATCTACAATCTATGTCACATGTTAAGTCTCTCAGATACCATTTGATACCAAGCACAGGTAAGTTTTCAGTCTCTCCTTCCTCTTCCACTGCATATTTTATAGGAAATCACCCCCATCAAGTAAGTCTAACTATGCTTACTGGCTATCCAGAAATTGGTGAAGAGCAGGAAATTGTGGGTTCCCAGGATCCAATGATGCTGACAGGAAGACTTCCAGGTAGGGTGTTCCTACTGCAACTGTTGCCACAGGCATCCAGGCTGAGACAGCAAAGAGGAATCCTGCTGGGCAGCTGTAAAACTTCTCTTTCAGATTCTGCTGCTGCAAAGAGGAAAAGTATTTCAAGCTCTGTGATTAGATAGCTGGTTTAATTGAGGCCAGCCTTCCCTAAATCCTGTTTGGTTCTGAGGGTAGCACAATGCTTACACTTCATCTAGAAATCACAGGAAGAATCTCCCCACAGTTTTTCTTTTATAACTGAGATTTGATTGTTTGAGGACCAGTAGAAAAAGATGTTAATTCTGTTTTGTTTTCTTTCTTTTTGCATGCCAAAATTCTTAAGTGTAGGTTTCCATCCACAATAAGATATAGGAATGGAACACTGTGATATCTTGACTAACTCCTCAGATCTCTAAGATGCCTCCCTTCCATTGTCCTTCAAATGGCATGTTAGGGCAGGAAAAAAGCATCCATGGAAAAGAAGAATAAAATGGAAACCCAACAATAAAGGACCCTTAGTTAGAAGGATTGCTGGAAATCTGAGACCAGCCTTCAGGGATACACTTTCAGGGAAGGAGAGAGGCATGAATGCAAAGGACATTAGGAGATTGGGAAGGGGTATACTCAGAGTGGGATATGTCCATTATTTTCTACTCCAAATCTCCACTTGTGTTTGTTAGAAAAGGTGACAACAGCTGAGGCAGAGGCAGCACCTGTCCCAGGACTCCACTTTACAAATGGGACAGGATGAACTGCTGTTACACTGCTATCCAGTGAGTGACAGCCTCAGAAGTCATCAACTACCATGATGAGAGGAGGTAGGGAAAGACCCATGGCTTTCTGCTTTCTGGTCAATCCCACTTCAAGGTGTGTTTAATGATGTGAAGAGACAGGCTGGAGGGCAAATTTCATACAGCTCTGCTCCACAAGCTATAGGTCCTGCAGATGGCACAATACAAGCCTCATGATGAGAGACTCTTGATGATAAACTGAGCATCAGAAATGACAGACCAATATTTGAACCGTGTACATATGGACTGAGTCAGACCTTTCCCCAATGACCTTCCTCTTCTCAGCAGTGAAGTTCTGTAGTAGGAAATGATGATTAGATGGGAAATTGTCCACAAGCAATGATGATAACTGAAGCCTTCAGGCACCTCCCCTAATTACCAGTCCAAAGACATCTGCATAGCTTCACCACCTTTGTGCTTCCCTGAGCAGAGTGTGGCCTAGCCTCTGTGACACTACACAAGGAATCATTGTCATGGTTACATGTGTCCCTTGACAGGTTGGCAGCTCACTCTATTAAAGTGGTCTGTGATTCACAACAATAATAACATGAGCAGGAATCAATTTCTGGTAAGTCAGTGCAGACATTCTTTGTGGGAAAACCTGATCTCACTTCAGTGAGTGGACATGACAAGGAGCTTTCTTGAAAGAGATCACGAAGGCATGGTTCATTGTTCCAGGGATTTTCAAGGTAGAAGACAAATGACATTTTGAGAAGTGTTTCCATAGCAAGGACCAGAGGAACACCCTCATAGTGCTTGCCATGAATGACATACAGGAGAGGACACCATGCACGCACTGCATAAGAGGCCCCATGAAGATCTGTACAACCCTCATGTCTAGATCAATGGAAATGAAATGCAGACCTAAGAGACCATGGATGCCAGCCTAGACTAATATACCCAGCAAAACTTTCAATCATCCTAGACAGAGTAAGCAAGACACTCCAAGACAAAACCAGATTCAGACAATACATATCCACAAATCCAGCCCTACAGAAAGCACTAGAAGGAAAATTCCAACCTAAGGAAGTCAGATACACCCTTGAAAACACAGGTAATAGATAAAGCCACAGCAGTAAACCCCAAAGAAGAGAAGTACACACACACTACCACCAAAAAATAACATGAATTAACAATCACTGGTCATTAATATCCCTTAATATCAATGGACTTAATTCACCTATAAAAAGACACAGGCTTACAGAATGGATACAAAAGCAGGACCCATCTTTCTGCTGCATACAATAAAAAAAATCTCAAATTCAAAGACAGACACTACCTAAGAATAAAAGGCTGGAAAAAGACTTTCCAATCAAATGGTCTTAAAAAACAAGCAGGTGTAGCCATCCTGATATCCAGCAAAATAGACTTCAAAGTAAAATCAATCAAAAGTGATCAAGAAGGGCATTACATACTCATCACAGGAAAGATCCACCAAGATGAAGTTTCAATTCTGAACATTTATGCCCCAAACACAAGGGCACCCACATATGTAAAAGAAACATTACTAAAGCTTAAACCACATATAAAACCCTATACATTAATAGTGGGAGATCTCAACACACCACTTTCACCACTGGACAGATCTCCCAAATCGAAACTTGACAGAGAAATAAAGGACTTAACTGATGTCATGACCTAAATGGACCTAATAGATATCTACAGAACATTCCATCCTAACAGGAAAGAATATACCTTCTTCTCAGCACCCCATGGAAATTTCTCTAAAATGCACCACATACTTGGACACAAAGCAAATCTCAACAGATACAAAACAATTGGAATAACCTCCTGTGTTCTATCAGACCACCATGGTTTAAAGTTAGATTTCAACAACAACAAAAACTACAGAACACCTACAATCTCATGGAAACTGAATAATGCTCACCTGAATCACCAATGGGTTAAGGAAGAAATAAAGAAAGTAATTAATGACTTCCTAGAGATCAATGAAAATGAAGACACCACATACCCAAACTTATGGGACACTATGAAATCAGTGCTAAGAGGGAAATTCATAGCACTAAATGCCCACATAAAGAAGTGGAGAAATCTCACACTAGTGACTTAACAGCACACCTGAAAGCTCTAGAACAAGAAGAAGCAAAGTCTCCCAGGAAGAATAGACGCCAGGAAATTATCAAAGTGAGAGGTGAAATCAATAAAATAGAAACTAAGAGAACAATACAAAAAATTAATGAAACAAAGAGTTGGTTCTTTGAGAAAATCAACAAGATAGACAAGCCCCTATCCAAACTAACCAAAAGACAGAGGGAGAGAATCCAAATCAACAAAATCAGAAATGAAAAAAGGAACATAACAACAGACATTGAGGAAATCCAGAGAATTATCAGGTCATATTTCAAAAACCTCTACTCTACAAAACTGGAAAACCTAAAAGAAATGGACAATTTTCTGGATACTTACCACATACCTAACTTAAATCATGACCAGATAAACTATTTAAATATTCCAATAACTCCTAAGGAAATAGAAACAGTCATTAAAAGTCTCCCAACCAAAAAAAGCCCAGGACCAGATGGTTTCAGCACAGAATTCTACCAGATCTTCAAAGAAGAGTTAATACCAGTATTCTCTAAATTGTTCCACACAATAGAAACAGAAGGAACATTACCAAACTCCTTCTATGAGGATAGGCTCTGGGTGGAGCTCCAGGAGTCTAATTAGCGAGAAAGAGGAGGGTTTATATGATCAAGAATGGTTGAAACCAAGGTTGGATCAAGCACAGGGGCAAATAGCCAAACGAATGGAAACACATGAACTATGAATCAAAGGCTGAGGGGCCCCCAACTGGATCAGGCCCTCTGAATAGGTGAGACAGTTGATTGGCTTGATCTGTTTGGGAGGCATCTAGGCAGTGGGACTGGGTCCTGTGCTCATTGCATGAGTTGGCTGTTTGAAACCTGGGGCTTATGCAGGGACACTTGCCTCAGTCTGGGAGGAGGGGAATGGACTTGCCTGGACTGAGTCTACCAGGTCCATCTCAGTCCTCTGGGAGGAGGCTTTGCCCTGGAGGAGGTAGGAATGGGGGATGGGCTGGGGGGAAAAGGAGGGGGGCAGAAGTGGGGAGAACAAGGGAATCCGTGGCTGATAAGTAGAAGTGAATGGTATTGTAAAATAAAAAAAAGGAAGAAAGAAAAAGAAAGAAAGAATGAAAGAAAGAGAAAGAAAGAAAGAAAGAAAGAAAGAAAGAAAGAAAGAAAGAAAGAAAGAAAGAAAGAAAGAAAGAAAGAAGAAAGAAAAAAAGAAGAAAGAAAAGAAAAAAACAAATGGCCAACTTATAGCTTCCTTCTTATTTTCTGTACTGAGACAGAGGTTTAGTAGGCTTTGTCTTCCACCGGCAGGCTGCCTCTTCCAGCTGTCTGGTTTGGGACAGATAGTTTTGTTCACAGTCAGTCCTGAACATGGTCACATGAAGCTGCAGGTGATCACAGCTCTTGTGAGTGAGCAATGGCTATGTTATGTCCAAAGGACAGCATGTCACAGCAGTTCCCTCATGCTCAGTCAGGACATTCAGGACCCACTTCCTGGATGTTTCCTATCCTAGGGGAAGTGGTTAATCTACAGGTCCCATTTAGGAATGAGCATGCATGATCATTTCAACATTTTGAAGTAATGAGGCTGTGCATTTGCTGCTGCATACCACAGAAAGACAAACCTGGCCAAGACTGAAAGCTGAAGAGATCTATGTGTAAAACAAAAATATTTATAAAGCAGTTGCTACTACACTAAGTAACAATAGTAGCATCATCTGAAGGGCTATGACCTGCCAAGCCAGTGTCTTTTGACCAGGTACACAGTACCAGGTACCAATTCCTTCCTATAGTGCAGGCCTCACCAGATCAGAAGGAAGTTAATTACACAGTAACTCTGATGCCAATATTACACCAGTGATTTTCTCATATTCTGTATGCTACCACTTAAATTATATTTTCTTATGCTGAAATAAAAAGTCTTAATTTCATGAGATCCTATTTGTTGATTTTTGGTCTCATTTACCATTAGACAAGAGTCCTATTCAGAAAATCCTTACCTGTGCTTAGCAGTGGGAGTATTTTCTCTACTGTGTCCTTTGGCATTTTCAGGGTATCAGGCCTATAACACATTTGGTGCAGAGCTTGTATTTGGTAGAAGATAGAGAGCAGAGTTTCATTTTCTGCATGATAAAAACAAGTTTTCACAATTAGCATTCTGAGACAGTATCTAAAATGCCAACAATTATATGAACTACAAATATGGGTGCAAAGTTAAACTAGGTAGTCACAAGTACATTCTCCTTACCAAATGGACAACTTTGAGTTCACCAGCCATGCAGTAATATGAGGTCAAGCTCTGATCACTCAGAACAATGCATGGCAAACATTTCAATAGAATAAACTGTCAGCAGGACTTACAGCCTGGCTCAAATACTATAGACTCTGTGGTCATTTTCTTGGGCCCCAGACCCATTAGTCACATTGGTAAAATAATATTCACATTGCCCCATAATTCCAGCTTTAAGTGTCTTTAAAATGATTACATTTTTCACCCAATCTAATTTTTTAAATGCTGCAAAGGAGGTGGAAAAAGAACATATACGTTATGTTCATTGTAAACTAAAACATTCCAGGTACAATGGATGCTGTAACGATGGTTATGAATGAAAATATAACATAGTCACGCCTGCTGTACCACTCCTAGGTGTGCATACTGATCGAAATGAATGACGCTGAATCACTACATATGTAAGGTGAGTTTGTGTGTAATTTTTTATCACTGCACTCCCTGCAATAGATGATTCAGGGAATGAGCTCAGAGAACCACCATTATATGAATGACTAAAGACCACACAATAAGCATAAATAAAGCAAGATAATTCAAAATAAAATTATAGAAAAAGTTGCATAATTCTCAAGAAAATTGTTACAACTATGTATCATCAAGTTTAGAAACAGACAACTCTCCAAAAACAATTAACACATATCTTCTCTCATAAACGGAATCTAGAAAAATAAGAAAAGGGATAAAAAAAATTTTGAAGTGTGAGGGGAAATTTTTTAAATGGAGGGAGTATAACTGGGAAACAATGTGGTGTAGAGAAACAAATGACTTATTTTATATAATTAAAATGTACAGAATAATAAGATTAACTTTAGAAGTAACAAAACAGAAAAAGAATTACTTATTTGCACAAGGGCTCATATATTTTTGCCCCAGTCAGCAGGGCTTCAACAGGTTCTCGACCACCCTAAGGACAGAATGATAGGGACAGGAGACACAAAGGAAATACACCAAGTCAAGATTCTGATCAAGGTGCCCCTTTATTTTTCTCCAGGAGGGTTTATATAGTTCCTGCAGGGTAGGGGGAGCAAGAAGCTTTTATCTGGACAAGGTGGTGCAAACTAACAGGATGTTCATGTAGGATGTTTAAAGGGTGAAAGGGTCAAGGGCTCTGACTCAATGTCCTGTTGCTAGGCAACCTGACTGTAAGATGATCTAGTTCCCTGTCTTATGGGGGGGGGGTCTGTATTTTTCCACTAACTAGAGATTTTGTCCTTGTCCCTGACATATTTTTATACAACTAAACATAATGACTACATTTTTACTATCTTCCAAACTTCTCTTAAGGTTTTTGAATGATGGGGCTAGAGTTGGCCTAACAGAAAATCGCACACTGTACTCTTTTGAAGGACTTGAGTTCAGTTCCCATCACCCATCACAGTGACCTATAATCAAACACCAATATCTCTAGTTCCAGGAAATCTGGATCCTCTTCCATCTCTGTGGGAACTGCACTCATGTGTACATACCTACAAGTCTAATCACATATGTGCAATTTTCAAATCATTGTTTCATAATTTCTCGGTTTATTTCATGGACCCAGGAAGGCAGAGAGACTTGCACCCATGAAGTCCATGATGTCAGTTCATTCTCCTACTCTCAGTTGTAAGAATAAAGGATTGTCACCAAACAGAATGTAAGTACTATAAGGTCATTCTGGAACCCAGAACCATAAAAAGATAGTGCCAGGGAAATATAAAATAATGGGATCATGCAAGAAACCTGAGTTGTACAGAGTTGATGCAAATAAATCTGCATAAAATTTAAAATTTATAAGGGATTTCTTAGCATTTCATTAGTTTTAGTCCCTAAAAGGTACAGTGTTCCATCACCATATTGTCATTCATCATGTGTATTTAATTAAGAGAGGTTTACAAAAGTTGAATTCCACCATAACAAAAGACAGAAATTTTGGCACAAATAATCTATAAAATATAAACTATTATTTGGCTCAGCTGATATAACAAACAATGGATGAGCTCCAGAGGTCTGGTAGCTTTCTGGCATTTTTAGCAAGGAAGGAGCTCTGAGTTTAGTAGCTCTGAGGCCTTCAGTGCCTGAAAAGTGGCTATTAATTTTTTAAAAAGATGTCTAAATAACAAGCTAGGTAAGGGGATAAATTGAATGATAAACTGAACCCAAAACCAGACACAAAAGACATTTTGGACAGAAACAGTGAACTTAAAACAATCAAGATAGAAGACTCAAACTAACCATGTAACTGCATTAAACATAAAGTTCTAGATGGGAGAAATCACCAGAGAAGATAAACAACCACACAGGATTTCACTCTATGATGAATAGAAAACAAATGTATGGGCACAGTGTTAGAGTAATGAGGCAAGAAAAGGAAGAATGCTTTACAACACCCTAGTACCCATGCTGCTACCAAAGTAAACTGCTGAACAGTAAGTTTTACTAGGGAAAGTATTTATTTGAATAACACAAATATTATACATGTGTGTGGTGTTAAGGGATCAATTTTCCAGGCAGACAGAACACTCTACTTGAAAATTATTTAACTATGAATCCTCCAACCTGGATGACAAAGTGGATGGAAACTGACAAATCCACAATTGAATTTGGAGATGGGATTCGACAGAACACAAGGAGGGAAAGTCCAACAGCTTCACTTGCAAATGTTTGCTGTGTAATGGGATGTTGGTCAGGTTCAAGGCCCCTGGCTTCAGTACACCATCAATACTAGACCTGCATGTTACACAGCAGCTCCCAATGCCACTAAGATGATGGACAGATGATGGAGAGGTGATGGAGCGGTGATGGAGACATGATGGAGAGGTGGGAAAGATTGGGGCTGGGGGAGAAAAGTGCTTTACTGTTTTCTTCTTTTTTATTATTACTGTTTAATTTTTATCTTATTATTTATCTTATTTTTATTCCTTTTATGTTTTCCTTTGTGGCAGGACTCTACAAGAGGTAGGGGCAGATATGGAGGGTCTGGGAGAGGAGTGGGATTAGAGTATATGGTGTGAAATTCCCAAAGAATCAATAAAAAATACAATGCATATGTAAAAAATTGACTTTCACTTTCTACCATTTGTTAATATGAACTAAACAATAAGAAGTTGTCAAATGAATGAGGTTTTAAACTTTTAAAAATCATGAACAAATTGAATAATTGAGTGCAATTTTGAAATAAGCATAGAAGTTCCTATATAACAAGGCTTCAAGATGTTGTATTTGGAATAGAAAATTCCATTTAACTCCTGATATATCCATAAGGCAATAATTTGGTAATCAGAAAAAAATTAAATTATAACCAAATTAAGTTCTATTACTGTAAAAAGAAAAAAGAAAGAATGAAAAGCAGAGAAAGTCATTAAGGACAAGGAGAATATGAACACTGCTGTCAATCAATTTCACCTGACAGACATTTACAGAACACCTCCTCAAATGACAGCTTAAGACAGCATTTCCAGACCACACAAGTCACTTTTCAACATACTCCACATTACAAGCTACTAAACAGGTTTAAATAAACATAGAAGACCTGATATAAAGTGATGTGTGCAATCTGACTACAGGGAAGTTAAAATGCAAGTTAATAACAGAATAGTATCTTGATAATCCCCAATAAATAAAAATTAAATATTTCATTCTTAAAATAATAAATTAAAAGAGAAAGTCATAGTGAAAGTAAAAGTATCGAAGTGGAAATAAAATATAACCAAATTTATGGAATAAGATAAACCATGATTAGAAAAAACTAAAACATTAAATGACTTTATATGAAAGTGAATACATTTGGATTTTGTTCATATGTTATACAATAAGATGTCACTCTGCAGCAGTGTATCCAGTGCTACGTGTGTAACCCACACTGTTTTCAAACTCATGGAATACTGATTCCCAAGGGCTTGGATTATAGACATGAAATACTTAACACCTGAATTATTAGATTTCTAATCTATGACATAAATTTTATATAAATACTAAAAACAAAGTGATTAAGAAGCCTCTAGTCAATTTTTAAAATTCATTCAATTGAAAATAAACATGACAAGAGGTAAGAAGAAGACTTATATCTATGCAACACTGATAAATCTCTAGGCACACTAGCAAAGAAAAATGAAAGATTATTAAAGTTACTCACGTAAGGAATGAGAAGGGGATTATTGCAGATCCCACAGTTCTAAGACGAAGTAAAGAAATACGGAAAACGTTAAGCCCATAATAATCTGGATGAAAGCCTATAATTTTTTTCAGAACTGCATCCTGCCATCCTGGATCTTCAATGAGTGCATCTCAGCCTCATGAGAACTGGGCTGTGAGGATTCTCCAGGCTCTGAGAAGATGGCCTCACTAGACCTGGTCTAAGAGGAGACTGCTGTCAAGAAGGCAGGTTTGTCTTCACCTCAGCCTCCCCAGAACAGGGCCTGTGAGGAAGTCCAGATTCTAAGGAGACCCTGAGCCTGGCCACCCTGACCTGGGACTGCCCTCAACAGATGAACTCCACAGACCCCCTCCACAAGGGCTCAGCACCTCCTCAGCCGTTCCTTAACGTCCTCAAGTCTGAGCATGCTCAATGCCCCAGGTAGGAAAACCAAGGTGGAATGGGGGAGGTTTAGAGTCTCTGCCTGAATGCTCATTGGGCCAGAGTGCTTCAGGGGCGGGCTTAAGCCTCACATGCCATTTATGATTGGATGTGTTGCATGTGGCTCTATTTGGAGGCTGGCATTTTCTGGTGGGATGTGGCTTTGGTGGGAAAGGTCTGCAGTGTCTCAAAGGGACAGATATTGTGGAGCATCTCAAAACTGGGGTCTGCACATCTCAGACTTCCAGCTCAGCACAGGACAAGTGGGACGCTCAGGCCTCATAAGTACAGAGGGATGCCTTGTGGTCAGAGCTGCACACCTACCATCCCATAGTTCTTGTTCTGTCTCACCTTGCCTCATCTTACCTGACCTAGCCTCACATCCTCTTACCTTAGCAGAAAACCCATTTGGCCCTCGGGGAGGCCACCAGATATTGCTGCTTTATTGCAACAAGGAGAAAATTAAAATGACAACCAGATAGTCTCTTTCTCAAAATCACACAGGTGCTTGTTTGGGACAGGGACACTAGTCAAGTCAATTCCACAGACAGTTAGATTAGAGTTGACTTCTGTTCCGAAGAACTGGCTGTGTTTATCCCAGTGAGGAAGCGGTACCTAACAATGTTGATTTTGTATCAGGTCATCAGTTTGGTGTTCCTGTGACTCAGCATGGATAAGGAGCTTGCATCAGCGAGACTGCACCCTTATCATCACCTGCCCATGTGGTTTGGTAAACATTCAGCATGTAACATGACTTAGTGGTTCATGGCTGAGAAATGTCAAAAGCATATATTTGAGTGATTTTATCATTTTTTAAGATAAGAACTGTGATGCAGAAGAGAAAGGAGGAAAAACAGTTTGTGTCCAGGAAAACAGATTTTATTTTAGTCTTACTGTGAGGCTTCTCAAGTTGTGCCTCCTCTGTCTTCCATCAGGGTCACTTTTGGTCCTGAAGGTTGTAATAATGATAATCTGCGCTGGTTACCAGCGTTGGTTACTGTGAGGAAAAGTCATGGCCATGACAAACCCCAGTATCAGTATCAGAGCTTTATTAGGAGGAGGAGGGTTCAGGGGGAACAAGATATCCAGGCCTGGGGAAGGAGAGAGAGAGAGAAAGATGGTGGGGGGTGGAGAGAGAGAACAGAACAGACCGAGAGGAGGTGAGCTCTGTGTCTGGTTCTCTAAGGTACAGATGAGCTTACAGAGCTACACCATGCATGCTAGATTTCGTGAGGCATACATAATCACCAGCACACAGTGATGACTTAAGACACAAGACCCCGGGCCCCTTGTGTAGCTCCTGAACTGTTCATGTGCGGTCAAGCAGCTGGAGCCCAGCAAAATCCCGACAAAGGTGTTGTTGAATCAGTTGCCAAGATAGAGAAATGATTTGGGGCTGGGATAATTTTGAAAGGAGGCAGCAAGTTCTACCTTCATCAAAGTATCTATCTAGAGCTTTGTTTGTGCAAACTTCCACTCAATATCAGTAGGACCCTATGAAAGACACAAGTGCAAGGTTTGAGACAGGAAACTGGAAAATAGACCTATGTTTCACTTTAAGCTCTGCAGTTGCTTCTAGAGTGGTCAACCTGGCAGCAGCTATATGAACTCCAATTACATATACCTTATAAATGTAAGTGCATAGATCTGACCATCCAGTTTGAGAAATACATTTTATTTGGTATGGTGGTGGATATTTCCAAAGCTACCACCTTGGGAAGCTGAGGCAGGAAGATCATGAATTTGAGACTGGTCTTAGTATGAGTGCCCTTCAGCTTTAAAAAATATAAAATTATTAACATCAATATAAATGGTATTTTTTTTAATTTGTTAATAAAATGAGATGCATACAGGGCTGGAGAGATGGCTCAGAGGTTAAGAGCACTGACTGCTCTTCCAGAGGTCCTGAGTTCAATTCCCAGCAACCACATGGTGGCTCACAACCATCTGTAATGAGATCGGTGCCCTTTTCTGACCTGCAGTCATACATGCTGTATACATAATAAATAAATAAATCTAAAAAAATGAGATGCATACATTAAAGAGATTAGTGTTGTTTTCTTATTTCTATTTAAAATTAAATGTAATATTGAGTGAGGTACTATTATCAATTGAACGCTGTAAATCTATGTATTATCAAAGTTAAGTTATCAGACACTAAAAGAATTGCTCCTCAACAGAATTTACTACCCAATCTATTTGCTATGGCCTTGTATTTTTTCGCTGTTGGAATAGCAATACACACTACTACTGAAAGGGAAAAACCAGCAGCCCTCTTGAGAGATGCTCTCTCCCCTCCTCCTTTAAAGGTATTTGCTGACCAGCAGTTTTAGAGCCGACAGGAGATTGAACTTATGGGAAAATAGGACTGAAGCAATAAATCTGAATGTATATATCCTGGGCTCAGCAAAAACAGGACATAGGGAGTAAAATTTATGTCTCTGTAGATACCCTGCATCCTGTTAGCCATTAGTAACCTCATAGTTACCTTATCGTTCAGCCAGTAACGTCAAAGAACTACCTCATCCCTAGCCCCTTCATCCAATCCAGAGATATGTGACTCTCTGCACATAAATCTTTCTTATAGAAAACTCCTTGGAGTGAGTGCTCAGGGCCATCCTCCTCCACTAGCTGTGTCGTGTTCGCCTTGGAAAAAGCCCAGGTTTGTTTTGTTATTAACAAACCCGTGTGCTTTCATCAGATATTGGCTCTGTGGTGCTCTTACTCAGGGCACAACACACTGAATCAAATTTTCACATAGGTAGGTGGATTTAAAAGAAAATCTGACATATTAGCCCATGCCTCTGCTCCCAACTCTTAGATCTGGTTCCTGATGATTGTGTGCTGAGAAGAAGTTGGTATTTAAGGAAAACAATCAACAACTGGATAGATAGTTGTTAAATTAAAATTTTTATTAAAAATTGATATTTTGGTAAATGAATTCCATTCAGGGTTGGGGGTACATGCCTTTACTTTAATCCTAGCACTCAGGAAACAGAAACAGGAGGATCTCTGTGAGTTTGAGTACCGTGTGACTTATATAACATGTTCCTGGCTAGCCAGGACTACATAATAAAACCATGACTCAAAAATAAATGAGAAAATAAATAAAATATTAAATATAAATTATTAACAATTTTGGAAAACCATCTCTCACTGGAATTCTAGCAGTTTCCTGGTACTTAACTACATTTCTGAGGAAGGTGGTAACATTAATACAAAGAATTTCTCTAATATTGTGTGATGAGACTTGTTTACAAATACTTTATAAAAGAACAAAATATAGCAATAGAAAAATCATACATGGTTAAAAGATCCACTTAGATGTATAGGATAGAAAAGAGCTCAAACTGTGCCACATTATAGGGTGCCTTATAAGCCCCACCTCCCAGAGGGAAGAAACATGGAGGTGTGCCCTTTCTCCTTTGATACCCGGGACAAAGAGTGCCACTTGCTCCAGAAGGAGAAAATAAAAGAAATGCAGAAAGGGGAGGTTCCCAAGTTCAAGGCCCTTCCTGTGCCCCATTTTGACACCATTAACTTGCCAGAGAAAAAGGTAAAGAATGTGACTCAAGCTGAGCCTTTCTCCCTGGAGACAGACAAGAGAGGTGCCTATAAGGCTGAGATGTGGAAGCAACAGCTAGAGGAAGAACCAAAGCAGCAGAAGGAAGCAGCTTGCTTCAATGCTGGTCCAAACACCATCATCTTCCAGGAGCCCTTTGTTCCCAGGAAAGAGAGAAAATAAGTTGCAGATAATCTCTCTGGTTCACTAGTTCAAGAACCCTTTCGACTGGCCACAGAGAAGAGAGCCAAGGAGACACAAAAGAGAATGGCTGAAATGAAAGCCTTGAAAATGCAGCAGTTGGAGGAAGTCAGGCAGCAGGAAAAGGCACAGGAGGAGGAGCTAGCCAGGCTATGGAAAGAGCTGGCACACAAGTCGAATCCAATCTGCCTGGTCTCAGCGGTGGAGGTGAAGTCAAGTGAGCTGCTGGTGATGACTGTGACCTTGTCTCCTCAGTTCCACACCCCCCCCCCCCCGACTCCAATAGGAGCTCTCTACATCACCCCAGGCATGGAGAGCCATTTCTCACACTCCCCCACCCACGTGTGGCAGTGGACCTGACAACTGTGAATGCCAGTGTTCTTGAAGATACCATATAGTTGAAACTAATGAGATGCCACTCAGACAGGCTTGAATCAGACTTCTTGAAGTTACCTCCTTCCAACATCAGTTGGTCGTTTACTATGGGTCTTAGCTCTGGCTAGAACTTCAAGTGTTTGTTTAGGCACAGTCTATTTATTTTTCTCCTAATCTCTCCCGACCCCTCTTTTATATGTATATTTTGAGCATAAAATAAAGGCAGTTAAATCCTGAAAAATAAAAGACAGGGTTTCACTGTATAGCCCTTACTGTCCTGTAACTCATGATGTAGACCAGAATGGCCTTTAATTCACATCCTCCTGCCTTAGTTTCCCCAGTAGCTAGGGTGACATTGTGTGCTGCTAGTCAGGTGTGCCTGTATGTATTGAACCAAGTATTTTATTTGGGGGGCCTGGGGATAGAATCCAGGACCTCAAACATGCCAGGCAAGTTCCCCACCATTGAGCTGCACCTCGGCCTCAAATGATCCATATTCTACCAAGAGATGGCTCCTTGTAATGTGGGGAAAGACCAGAAAACTGAAGCTTGTGTCTTGTCTGTCTTGAGCATGCCCATGGTGCTTGTGACAACTGTTGCTGTCCCTTCCTCATGGGGAGCTTCTTTCAGCTTTGTCCCTCCTGCTACTTCAAGGCTCAGAGTCCCAAAGCTGATGTCATCCCTCTGCTGATGGGATGGACTTTTAGGCTTGTGGTGCTGACTCACATTTATGCAAAGTCAGAGGCCACAAATGTCTGGAAGTGACCAAGAGGTAAATATCACAGCCTTGTCAGCCCTCAGTCTCTCTTGTGACCATTCATTTTTGGTATTGTAGCAAAGGTGGCCACATACATGCAATATTTCTGCCTGGATATAAAACTTTATTTATAAAAGCAGGCAGTGAGGGCTACCACACCCTCCTTCTACTGGCCAGTCTCATGAACAAACTCCTCTTCATCCTTCAGAGCCCCTGTTTTAGGTTGCCATACCATACCTATCACAATATGTAGGTTTTCTTATAGCTTTTTATATGCCCTTCATTCTAGTTGTCTTTTCCGAATGTGTCACTTCCCCATCCATGTTTGAACCTTTCCACTCCGAGCATTTCCCCTCTCTACCTTGATTTTTTTTTTTTTTTTACCTGTATCTACCTGCCTCACGAGTCCATCCCCAATGGCCTGTCTCTAATTACCTGGCTTCCACATGTACTCCAAAACACACAAAAGAAAATATTCAAAGCAAGGATACCTGTATGAGCGACAGTACAGTGTTTGTCTTAATGAGGCAGGGACTCGTGTACTCCTGGCTGGCCTTTTACTCACTGTGTAGCAAGGATGACCTAGAACTTCTGATCCTTCAGCCTTCGCCTCCCATGTCCTTCAATTACAGGCAGGCAGCACCATTCCCTATTGTGTGAGTGCTGAGGATGTAGTTCAGGACCATGAGCATGCTAGGTAAACAACCAACCCATTGAACTACATCCCTAGGCTAGGAAAGAAACATACAATATGAAGAAAAAATGTGTTTGAACACTAAGTTTATCATGTGTATATTTTGAGGCTGGTCTTTACTATGCTGCCCAGGATGATCTCACAGCCCTGAGTTCAAGGGTTACACCTGCCTGGGCCTCCTGAGTAAATGACACTGTGGGTGTGCACCTCCACATGAAATGTGTTTCTTGAGCAAATTCTTGGCACATCCATCTCTGTGAGCATTCATGGAAAATGGTGCTGTGTATAGAAAAGAGCAGATGAATGCAGCCCCTGCTGGAAAGGTGGCCACAACTTCCCACTGATGTATGAACCCAATCTAAAACCTTCATTTACCTGAAACTGCCTCTAGATCTGACGATGTTTGACAAAATACCAAGACCTGAACGTTCAGGATGATGTTCTCATCTTTAAATTTCACCCCATACATAAATGGACTTAATATGAGTGACTACGGCACATAATGTCACCATCCAGACATAGGAATCCTGGAATAATTCAGTGAAAGGAGGAACACTCATAACCAAATACTTCCTTGAAATGCTCAGAGCAGCAAAGTTTTCTTCTACCTTGGGAACTTTGCAAATAGCTAGAAGAAGACTCAGCTGAAGGGTTGCTATCTATACCAATGTTGAAGACCACTCAACAAATAAAATACTGGAAAACTGAATCCAAAAACCCAATAAAAAATATCCATGATGACCAACCAGGCTTCATCCCAGGGATGCAAGGGTGGTTCAACAAACAAAAATCTGTCAATGTAATACACCACATAAACAAACTGAAAGGAAAAAAAAAACATGATCATCACATTAGATGCTGAAAACGCCTTTGACAAAATCCAACACTCCTTTATGATAAAGTTTCTAGAGAGATCTGGAATACATGAAACATACCTAAATATAACAAAGGCAATTTACAGCAAGCTGACAGTCAACATCAAATTAAATTGAGGTAAACTCAAAGCGCTTCCACTAAAATCAGGAAAAAGACGAGGCTGTCCTCTCTCCCCATATTTATTCAATATAGTAGTTGAAGTTCTAGTTAGAGTAGTAAGACAACAAAAGGAGATCAAGGGGATACAAACTGGAAAGGAAGAAGTCAAGCTTTCCCTATTTGTAGACAATATGATAGTATACAAAAGTGACCCAAAAAATTTTACCAGGGAACTCTACAGCTGATAAACTCCTTTTAGTAATGTGGAAGAATACAAGATTAACTAAAAAAAATCAGTAGCCCTCCTATATACAAATGATAAATGGACTGAGAAAGAAATCAGAGAAACATCACCCTTTACAATAGCCACAAATAATATAAAATTCCTTGGGGTAATTCTAACTAAGCAAGCGAAAGACCTGTATGATAAGAACTTTATGTCTCTGAAGAAAAAAATCAAAGCAGATATTAGAAAATGGAAAGATCTCCCATGCTCATGGATAGGTAGAATTTACAGTAAAATAGGTAATCTTACCAAAAGCAATCTATAGATTCAATGCAATCCCCATCAAAATCCTAACACAACTCTTCACAGATTTGGAAATAACAATACTTAACTTCATATGGAAAAACAAAAAAATCTGGGTGGAGAGATGGCTCAGAAGTTAAGAGCACTGGCTGTTCTTCCAGAGGTCCTGAGTTCAATTCCCAGCAACCACATGATGATTTATAACCATCTATAATGAAATCTGGTGCCCTCTTCTGGCCTTCAAGGATATATGCAGGCAGAACACTGTATGCATAATAAATAAATAAATATTTTAAAAGAGAAAAACAAAAAACCCAGGATAGCTAAAAAAATCCTGTCTAATAAAGCAACCTCTACAGGCATCACGATCCCTGACTTCAAGCTCTATGATAGACAAAAGTAATAAAAAACAGCTTGGTACTGGCATAAAAACTGACGTGGGGACCAATGGAATCAAATTGATGACCCTGACAATAACACACACACACCTATGAACATATGATTTTTGACAAAGAAGCCAAAACTGTACCATGGAAAAAAGAAATCATCTTCAACAAATGGTGCTGGCATAACTGGATGTCAACATGTAGAAGATTGAAAATAGATCCATATGTGTCACCGTGCACAAAACTCAAGTCCTAGTGGATCAAAAGCTCAACATAAATTCATTTACACTGAACTTGATAGAAGAGAAAGTAGGAAGTAGTCTTGAAGTCCCTGCAAAGGAGACCACTTCCTAAATAAAGCACCAGGAGCACAGACACTGAGAGCAACAATTAAATGAATAAAAAATATCTAAAAAAATCAAATGCTTCAGATTCCTGCTCAGTGGTCATCATTACCAGAGTCCTTTTGACTGGAAGGAGGATCTCTCCTAGCACCACAGTTCTTCTATAACCTCCATCTATACCTTACTCCCCACTAAAAAAACAAACTAATACAACAAGGGGAGATACAGGAATCAGAGGTAAACTTAAAAGTCCAAATGATACAACTAGGCAACATGATCTGAAAGAACCGATGGGTAAATATTGTCTAGTATTGTAACCAGAAGAATTCACTGATGAATCCAGCAATCTAAAGAAATAGTTGTAATCATCCACAAATATTCCAGTAGTCCCTAAAACTGAGGGAAGGCATTCTTTCAAATCTTTTCATAAAATAAACACTTTTCATAAAGCCCTTACTCTATAACCAAGTAAAGACACATTGACAGAGACAAGTATCTGGCAGGGTCCTTGACAAAGAGCATGAGACTATCCTCCATGAGAGTACCAGATGCTTTAATTCATACTCAATGACACATTAAAAAGACCATTCATGATCAAGATGCCTTTGCTATGAACACAAGAATCAAGGAACATACAAAAATTAACAAAGATCATAGCATAGTCACAACATTAAGTGGACATAGTCACCCATGAACAGGAATGAAACGTCCCTGCCAAGGGCAAACATGGAACTAGAGAAAGTTTCACCACAAACAATCCACTTTCACAAACACAAAAATGTTAATTTTTGTCTAGCTCTGGACACATTCAGACAAGGAGACAAGTTTTTGTATTTTGGGAAGTAATAATCACATGACATGAGCAGGGAGGTGGCATAGAGCTGGTGAGTGTTACCAGAGTTTATTACAGGAGGATTATGTAGTCCTGATCAAATTCTCATTGTGTACATCCACACCACCAAAGTATAAGCCAGAACACAGCTCACAATGACAAAGAAATGACTTTGAAAAAATGGAAAATCTCAGTGAAGAAGTAGAAATACAGGCAAATTTTAAAACAAAAAGTAATATTGTAAAAAGATCAATCAATGAAAGCCGAGTACAAAACCTAAACAGAAAACATACTTTCCCAAGATCCATCTGGTTGGGAAAGTCCAAGTCTATGAGAAATGACTGAGTCCAACTGCTTATTCACTAACCAACTCCTTACCTATAATACAAGGACAAAACCCAGTCCCATGTAGTATCTTCTATGGACTGGTATCTAACTTGCCTCACAGCAAGTCCTTGTGATGTCACATGCAATGGGCCAATCACAGCTCAAGAAAACCAACAGTATTTTGTATTTGTCGTTGTTTCCTCCTCTCCCTTTCCATCCTGAACAACTACACTAATTCTTCTCACGGCTGTAATCAAGTAGCTTTAAATGATTTACTTATGAGAGGGGAGCTTCTTTAACCTCAGATTTACAAGGGTATAAGGAAACATAATGTGGAAATTCATAGGATGTACATCAGGAGTGTGATGTACTAGCCTACATGACATTTTCATCCCCTGTTCCTCCAATCACCTAAGATTCTCTGGTAGGTCCTGTCTGCATGGATTGCACTGTGTCCTCAAGAGCATAGTCTGGTGGGGACAAGTATACAAACCTATGTGACAGTGGTGACATTGCACATCACATCCCTTTCATGGACCCTTGCTTCTTCAATATGAATAAATATAACAGAATAACTTACTTATGATGATGGATTGGAGAAACTTTGAGTTTTGCAAGGTAGTGGACATAGCTGTATTATCTGCTTCCAGCTGAATGAATGAGGGGGTTTTATGGAATTTCATTTCAGCACTTAATTTCCTTAGGAATTTTGCCTTTTACAGACTGAACTCACCATACCTACTTACAGGGTCAAGGCTTTTATGTTGACATTTACAGTGGTGAGTTTACAGTAGAGCAGAGTTACTGACATTGTGATGCTCAGAATCTCACAGCACATCAACATCTCTTGAATCTGGTGGTCATGAGAATTAAGTCCTCACTGGGAGTTTGTCAGTTCCTCTATCTCTGACATGTTCGTGCCTTCTCTAAGTAGCATTAGTGAAAACTTTAGCATGTTTCTGTAGTCAGCAAGAGTCTTTACACCTTCTAAGTGTCCTGTCCCTTAGCCAGGCTCCTTCTACTTTTCCTTCTCTTACTCCCATCAGTTAACTCTGAAAGCATGGGCTCCATGACCACCCCTGATCATGTTCAGGAATGTCTGTGTTTAGACTCCTTTTCACTGTGCTTGTTGATTGCAAGAATTTTCCAATGCACTTTGGGATGCATGAACTCAGCACTGGTCACTTGTGGAAAAGCAGGGAGAGAGAGGAGGCATGGCAGGGACCAGGGCCTGTTTTTTGCTGGGTATGGAGGAGAATCAAATTAAGGCAGGATGTCAGGCACAGTCAGGGAAGATGGAGGCCTGATTCAAGGAAAGTTCAAGGACTTTCCTAGCAGATGGAGGGCCTTTATCTGGCAGATCAGGACCAAGTCAGGGTCACTTTGTCTTCAGATCTTGGCATAGGGGATGACAACCAGGCAGTAAGGATACGTAACCCTAGATCCCTGCTTTACCTGCCACTATTGTAAATTCTAAACAAAAGGTCATGTTCACCTTCATGTTCATGAAGTCTTCTGAGAATTTAAGAACTGGAAAGATGTGAACCAAAGGTAATCAGGGCTGCAGATGATTTTCAAGCCAGTGTTCACTGAGCTCTGAGATTCTGAACTTCAGTCCCAATCTTGATTTGAAGGGCAGTGGTTAGAAGAAAGGAGGGGCCAACAGTCTCATGAGAACTGAAAATGGGTAGTGTTCTCCCTTTGTCTTCCCTACAGAACCATGTGATCCTTGAGAAGTCATCAATACAAGGTGGAGTCAGAATCTTCAGTTGTGTCTACATGTGAGTCAGGGTACCAGAGAAGTGTCCAGGACTGGCTCAGTGATGGCTGCAGAAAGGACAGGGTACCTGAGTGTGAAGACAGATCCCCAGTTGCTCCTTAGTGATTGGGGAACACTTGCCTGGTATAAGGTATAAGGAATAAGGTGTGTTAGTGTAGAAAATGAAGGTCTAAGACCTTTTACCCACTCAGCTGCTCCTGGCATGGGCTGGTATGGAACCTTTTACCTTTATCCAATCTCCCCACTCTGCTGAGCTTTCATTCCCAAAGAGTTCTCATGGTAAGGATTCCATCTGTTTTTTTCTAGTGGGCAATAAACCAGCAATGAGCAGACCCCATAGTCATTAGTGCCAAGCGACTTGCCCTTTGGCCTTGGTCTTTAACTTCATTCTTACAGTCCATGAAGGATCAACATCATTTGGGTGTTGTTTTCTATATGAGATCTTGGTCATTAACATATGACACTGAATGGCTACACAGTATGATTTAAAACCAAGGGGGGAAGAGAGGTATGCTGTGGCCAAGGCACATCTGAAGTCCAATAGTCATGGCGTTCCTCATGGCTTTACTGGGGTTTGCATCACTGTGGAGCTGTCCTCCTCAAGTCTCACCAGGTGGTCTCCATAGCCCACTGCTCTCAGAGTGATTTAACTTTCCTGGGATCCCAGCAATGGACAAGCTGGAGAGTAGGTGCTGGGTGAGATCAGGAAAGGCATGCATAATAACAAGCCTTACCCATCTGGGACATTACTCATGGGCAGTTTGCTTCCACTAATGGAGCATCAGTCCTTCCTTGACATGGTCCCTGTCATGTGCGTTATCCTAATCACCACCCAGCACTGGATCTGCCAGATCTTCAAAAGTACTCACATCCCACACCCCACAACAGTATCTGCTCAATGACACCAATATATTCCCAGAGTAATAGCCATGTTTTCTTGTCCATCTACATACCTCCTCTTATCCCAGTGTTCTCTATCCTTCTGTGAGTCAGGACTTGTCTGTTTGGGATTATACATTGCAGTACATGTTGGGAAGCAGAGCAGTGCACATCAGAGACTCACAAATAGATTCCAAGAGCCAGCCAAAGCCCAAGAGAGAGCCCCTGCTACCATTGTTAGGAGTTCCACAAGTAGACCAACCTCCACAGCTGTTGGATATTTGTATAGGGCCAAGTCAGTCTCATGTAGGCTCCCTGGTTGTTGGTTCAGACTCTGTGAATTTCTATGGGCCAGGTTAGTTGGTTCTGTTATCTTTGGATGTTCTTGACCCCTCTGACACCTATAATCTGTCTTCCCTCTCTTCAGCAGAATTCCCTGAACCCAAAGAGGCCTAATGTTTGGCTGTGGGTCTCTGCATCTATTTCCATCAGTTACTGGATGAAGGCTCCCTGATGACAATTGAGGTAGCCTTCAAACTAACCACTGGAGATGCCCAGTTCAAGCTGTGTATCCACTATTACTAGAAGTCTTAGCTGGGATCATCCTTGTAGATTTGCGGAAGTTTCCCTTGCATCATGTTCTACCTGACCCCAAGATGCTCCCCTGTTCCAGTCATCTCTCAGCAGAGTGCCCCTTCATGCACCTCCCAACCCAAACCCCCATCATCACCTGCCCCCAGTTCACCCAGGAAATCTCTTTTATTTCCCCTTCCCAGGGAGGTCTGTGCATCTGTAACCCAGCCTTGAATTTGTTTAAGCCTCTCTTATTGTTGGCCACTACATTGGAATTGGTCATTTGGAGGAGTTATGTTGTCATGGGTTTTTCATGTTACTTCTGTTTTTGTCATGGGCCTTGCTCATCTGGATTTAGTTTGTTACTTGAGTTTTTATGTTTGCTTTCTGTTGGGGAGTATTTGGATTGATCCTTGGTGTTCCTAGTGTGGCTGTGCTAGGTTCATCTGTGTTCTACTTGAGCTCAGGTGTGGAGACACACAGTGCTGGTTTGTAGATGGGATAACTTCCTGGTGCTGGATGATCCTAGGAGTGCTATCCCTTCTGACCTCATCAACCAGAATGCAGGAATTGAGATGAGCTGTCTGCTGGGGCAGGATTCAGAATATCCCACATGCTCTAATCTCATGAGACAGATAATGTATATTGTAATGGTGGTGTGTGCTGGTCACGATGTGCTAACATATATTCTGACCCCATGAGCCATGTTTCACAGAGTGCAGTGGGTATATTCACCAACATATGATCCAGAGCGTGAACATGCCATGATGTTTTCACAGTTCTGCCAGCCTCCTGATGTTTCAGCAACCACTGTTACTGATTACATGGCCGATGATTATTTATCAAGTCATATGATTTCACTCCTGTGTTTATACCCTCTGACTGGTGCTTTTCATATTAAAAAATACACTCAGATTCCTCCCGTCTCTCTATATATATCATTGGGCACTATTTCTTGTGTCTATCCTCATTCAGCAGTATTTCTCCAATCTGTCTGCTTGAGATGTGTTCTATGTTTAACTTCATTAACATAACCTGACCTCATGGAAATGTATTGTACTGGTCCTTGATTTGTTTTCTCCCTGAGATCTAGTCAACCTTAAAACTTCTATTTGTTTATATATGTTTATATTACATTCTTAAGCCAGCAGTCAGTAGGTGAAGTTTGGAGGATTACATATTGAGGCCAGTCCTGGGAAACTGTCCTAGTATACTTTGTATTGTTTATAGACACATCCTGACATAATCCAATGTGGTAGAAATAGTTTATTTGGCTCCCATGTTCTATTCAATGCCCATCATTAGGGAAGTTTTCTAGAAACTCCAGCAGATTCAGAGGACATCTCTTTCCTGACTTGCTCTTCAGGGCTACTTTACTTTACTTTCTTACACAATTCAGGACCAACATACAGGGGTGGAGGTACCCACATTGGGCCTGATCTCCCACATTAGGCATTAATGAAGAAATGAGTCCTGTAAATTGCATGCAACGGCAAAATCACAGGACAACTTTCAGACACTCAGCACAATAATCCTCTTTGTTTTTAAGTCATCTTTCTGAGTAAATGGATGGATGTGGAAAAGATGATATTGAGTGAAAGAACCCAGATCCAGAAAGACAAATGCCAGATGTCATCTTCATCAGCTGTTTCTGAATCACAAACTTCTGGAGTATGAAACAAGGAGGTGCAGAGAGGGGAGGGGATACCCAAAGTACCTGACACTAGCTTTGTGTGTCTAGCTTTGGATCCTCTAACACAGCTAGATACCATGTCCTCTTGGAGATACTCCTAGGGAGATTGTATCTAGCAGGAGTAGAAACCTAGCCCTGTGTGTGTGGGGGGGGGACTTTTGCTGTGGAGAGGAAATTTCTAGAAATAAAAGATACATAGTTGTGTGTAATGTGTGGTGAGAGAGAGAGAGAGAGAGAGAGAGAGAGAGAGAGAGAGAGAGAGAGAGAGAGAGAGACTTTGATTATAATGTAGGGGCAGTCAGAATGACTTAACACCACCTTTGTGTACCTGTAACATTGGCTGTAGAGATTAGGGTACCTAGCATGATGTGACACCTCACCATGAATATATAGTTGAAGGTTTGCTTTAGGGGAGGTGATGCTGAGGAGGACATGATACGCTAGTCATAGGTTGATCTTTTCAATATTGACTAATATTCCTATCAGGTTCTGAGATTTGTGTCAGTTTGGCTAGGCTGTAAGGAAGGTTTTATCCAGCAGGAACTGATAGTTAGCCATATATGTGTATGAAGGTCTTTGGCTGTATTGTAGGTATGTCAAGACCTAGGTATTACTTCACCTTGGTAAAGCACAAACCCATACACACACACACACACACACACACACACACACACACACACACACATACACACAAACAAACACACAGAGTCAAGTCCTGATGGACTTCTTTCTATTTTACACCCTAGCTCTCCACACAGGTCTAGGTGTCAATGGTAGCATTGTATTCCCACCCTTACAGCCAAAGCCATAAACACATACATGACTACTCTACTTGTCGGGTCCTAAAAGGAATCCCCCAATTCTATAACAATGCCACACACTCAGAGGTAGGTGTCAAGTCCTAGCCTTCCCCTAAATCCATAGCTCCATTCATGTGGCTATGGGAAAAACTCCTGGGACTCACAAACTGGGGAGGGTTCCCACAGGCCTGCATATATGATTGTATATGTGCATGTGTGCATGCTTGTATTTCTATGTTTGTATGTTTGTGTGAACCTGGTGTGTTGCTATGGGGAAGAAGGTACCCAGCAGATCCTAAAACCTAACCATGTTTGTGTATGTGGAACTTTGGTTGTAAGACTAGAGACAAATACCTGAGCCTGACACTTGCCTTATATGAATATGAGAGCTGTGCCTGGGTGTGTTTGCCTGTGCCTGGTTTCCTAGCAGGATGATACTCCTAGCCAGGTGCATGGGACTTTACTGTATGGCAGTGGATCTCTAGGAGTTCATTACACCTAGCTTCATAAGAGGAATATAGGCTGTAGGAAAGGGTGGACCTAACAGAAGCTGACACCTGGCCCTGTTTGGAAGGCTTTGGCTCTAAGGCAAGTGTATATCTAACAGAACCTGCCACGTAACTACACTACTGTGAGTGTCTGTGTGTGTGTGTGTGTGTGTGTGTGTGTGTGTGTGTGTGTGTGTGTGTGTGTGTGTTGTGTGTTGATGAGGGGGTGGCTTTGCCTTAATGGAGGCAATACCCTGAAGGAACAGTCAAATCACATGTATTGGAAGTCTTGGTCTCTAGGCAAGTATATACCTATAAGTATAGTGGCTTAGATGTACATATATACATGTGTGTGTGAGAGAGAATCAGGGAGAGGAAGGGAGAGAGGAGCAAGAGAGGAGAAAGAGAAGGGAGAGGAGGGAGAGAGAGAGGAGAGAGAGAGAGATGGGCTGTAGGTAATGGACACCTAGCAGCAGAAGCACCTTGTTGGCTACTGCCCCCTAGTCCTGCTGCCAAACCCACCCATGTACCACTGGCCGGCTGGACACTCCTACCCCTGCCACTATA